>NC_143018.1:2035000-2635000 GCF_055824585.1 Amblyomma mixtum | reverse complement strand
CCGTGGAAAGCTTGATCGATCACGTCTCGCGAGCATAGCTGTAGGACCGCGAAGTTTGTAGCTTAGGTTAGCCCATTTACTGTAACTCTCGCGGTGCGGTGTCCTGACGGCGTAATCAGCTTACCATCTGCGGTGCGGATCAGCGGGCCATCCGAAGTTGTTACTTTCCTGAGTCGGGCAGCGAGTGGCCCGCTCATGACGGTGTAGTCAGCTCCCGTGTCGACCAAGGCAGTAGCCGCGTGACCGTCGACCGTAATTTCAAGGTCACGTGTTCGCGTTCTCGAACTGCACGTTGTCTTCGGTGTCCTATCTCAGCTTCGTCCAGCAATGAGGCTTCGGTGGGTGTACTCGGATGTTACTTCTCTGTGCAGCGGTAAAATCTCCAACTATGGCCGCGTAGTCGTCGTCGTCGGTGTTTTGTCGTAGTTGAGGCATGGTCTTGCGTTTTCGTCGATGGGGGATCTTTGTTCTTGCGCTTAGAAGCAATCTCACCTCCAAAGGCTGCCTTATTCAGTTTAAGCTTCGGGGGCGGGGGAAGCGTCCAGGCACGGCGCAGCCTCGGCTAGCAGATGCAAAGCGCGATTACAATGGCGATGGGGAATGTGATAGGTGGCTCGGCGATGAGCATTCTTCCCGACGCAAGAACTCCTCGATTTCGGCTAGTCGCTGGCCGGGTCGGGGTCGTGTGGCGTCGTAAGAGAATCCGCGGGTGCCCATTCTTCTGTACGGGCAGTGGCGTAGGTTGTGTCCTGCTTCGCCCCGGCGGGAGCATAGTGGGTGGCGCTGGTCGGGAGTTCTCCATTCCTCGCATTTTCTCGGCCATGTGCTGATAAGAAACATTTATCGAAGATTAAATTTTTTACAGAAAGTTTATTAGGGTAGGCCCCATTGGCGCTTTCCCCTCACAATACTAGGTGGAGCTCCTATTACGGTGCCCATTGGCAAGCAACGTGTGCGACGCTCGTAGCACGGGCGGGTTGGGGGCGAGAGCACGGCGGTCCAACGCAGCTGGCTGAGTGTGAGAGGGGCTTGGATCCCGTCGTCAAGGTGCAGGACGGCGCAGTGCTGTGGCTTAAGTGATGGCTAGGGGCTGCAGAGGCTGCGTGGTTGTCGGCGTCCCACCCAAGGCCTATTGAACCTCGTCCGGGATTACGTCAGTGAGCGATGTAAGTTGCTGCTGCGTTCCCTTTGGAAGCAATCTTCGGAGCTCTTCTCGCACAGCTTGACGTATGGCCTCCCGCAGGTTATTGTTGTTAGCGGTGTCCGGGCAGCTTGCTGAAAAAACGCGCTGCTGGGGGTCATACTGACGGGCTTTGGCATCGCCTTTTTATAGTGGATGCCTCTTCTACGAATTCCGCAACAGTTTCCGGTGGCTTGCAGACGCGGCCGGCAAAGAGTTTCTCTTTTAACTCCTAGCATAAGCAGCCTTACCATGTCTTCTTCCTTCATGTTTGCGTCGGCACACCGGAGGAGACGCTTCATCTCCTCAGTGTACACTGCAACAGTGTCTCTTTTCGGTGTTGTATGCGAGACTGTAGCAGCTGCTGGGCTGTCTCCTTTCGCACGACATCTGTGACAGTCTGTAGAAGCTACTCCTTGAAGGTTTTCAAGTTCGTAAGGCTAGCTTCCTCGTTCTCAAACCCGATTCTTGCTGGTCCCTCCAATTCGAAGAAGACGTACCTAAATTTCGTGGCTTCGTCCCAGTGGATAAAGACACACGGTCGAACTGCTCCAGCCATTCTTCGGGGTCGGCCCTAGTCGAAGCGTCGAAGGTTGGTCACACCCGGTGCGTCTGCAGAATGATTGGAGTCGACGTCTAGGGCAAGCTCGTGGTGGACGTTGCTTTTTGTTTTCGCTTCCGCGTAGGCTTCGGCAGAGTCCGGAACGCAGTTGCGTCCCCTAGCAGACGTCGGCTTGCGCGGTGGACTGGAGTCAGATCCTCCGGTGAATGACACTGAGGGGTGGCGTCACGACTTGCAGGGGGTGTCCGGAACATGGAAGAAAGCCCAACACCTCCACCAGATGTCACGTTGCAGTGACTGTCGTCCAGCGATCAGGAAGACAGCAACAAGACTTGCAAACGAAGCTCTTTATTTGGGCTGACTTGTGCCCGCAAAAAAACTAAACAGCACGGCAGTGGCGTTAGCAACCGCCGCTCACTGCATCGCTCAATTTAAAGACATTAAGGAATCTTCGAGATAACAGGTTAAAATCAACTGCAGTAATCTGCAAAAACGTAGATGCAATTCTTCATGGATGTGATGAATCTAGATTAGTCCGGCCGCTTATCGCTTCACGAACAAAAATAATAACGCCTGTTCCTGCGGCATTGAACGCGAACGAACGAACACTGCAGTGATACGCGGCAATATCGACCCCTACAAGCTATCAGGGCATCGTATTTGCCGAAAACCCGCACCTCCGCGTATGAAAAGTACGTGAACGCTTCCCGAACTGCTTGTGCGTGTAAGTGCCATCTGGTGAAAGGAATTCGAAGGCGGGTTGGGAAGTGCCGCCGACTGCAGAGTCGTGTGTTCCGCGCATCGGCGCTGCTTGCAGCTTTGCGAAAGCAAAGCTGGGACAGTGACTTGGGCGCTTAGGTCTACCGCTGGCTCGCTGCCAAGCTGTGAGAGTTAAAAATAATGTTCATGATGATTTATTCCCGAAAAAATTTCATTAAATCTGGATTAGTGTTCACGCAATTTGGGTTATTAAGAATATAACCTTATGTGTGCTTGCCGGAGGGTCAATAGCTGCTCATTAGATCTGAAACTTCGTGATATCGTGTTTCGTTAGATCCGTGTTTACCTGTCGTTCAATGAAAATGGCTGCGCTTAAAAGCCACCAGATTGGTAGGGCCGTAGTGTATCAGAAAATAGGTGCTAGCAAAGTTGCACGGCGGGCATTAAAGGTGTTTCTAGAAGCCAGCACTGGCTAAATAGTTGTTTGGGTGGCCGAGGCCCCAGTGAAGAACCTGCGTATAAAATTGCGCTCGAGCAGGCGTCACAGTGGAATAGGCAACATGCGAGTATACAATTCAGATACTCTCTGTAGAAAAAAATTCAGGGATTCTTTTGTGGAGAAAGGAGAATTTCATAGTTTTTCACTTCGACTCTTGCCCATTATCTTAGCCGGTATCGGGTATCTCTGCTGATCCCTGCCGTCTCTGGTGGTGCTGCTTATACACGGCCTGTCCGTGCGTCTTCTGGCCTGTCATCAACTCCTGGTGAGGCCAATCCGTGAGTGGGGGATTTGACCCGATTTTCAAACTTCGGTTTTAGGCTTTCATGTCTTTGTAGGCTTATGGCAATGGCTATGTCTTCCCCGAACTCAGGTCCGGTAACCTAGTTTTCCAGTTTGCCGGCTGGAAACATTCCGCCAAAGTCTTTCGGTCGAAGCGGTGTCAAGCTTATCCCTGTGGCGCGGGTTTCTGTAGGAGATGGCGTAATTAAAATGGTTTGGTTTATGGGGTTTAAAGTCCCAAAGCGACTAAGGCTATGAGAGACGCCGTAGTGGAGGGCTCCGGAAATTTCGACCACCTGGGGTTCTTTAACGTGCACTGACATCGCACAGTACACGGGCCTCTAGAATTTCTCCTCCAAAGAAATTCTAGCCGCCGCGGCCGGGATCGAACCCGCGTCTTTTGGGTCAGCAGCCGAGCACCATAACCGCTGAGCCACCGCGGCGGCGCGTAATTAAAATGAAAAACTCCTGTGATCCAGGAGCACCTTAAAGAACCGATATCATGGCATTTGCGAGGTGCGACCATTTCTCAAAATAGGAATTTTGTGCAAATTAGCTGGCTTGGATTCTGCTCCAGACTTGCTGCAGTGCACCTGTTTCGCCTCATTTCCGGTGAAAGCTGTTATTTCTGGGCGGCTTTCCCGCGTAAAAGGAATCATCCGCGATGTGGATCCCTCCCCTATCTTGAAGGCTTCCATGGCCGGTGTTGGCATCCGCTCAGGCCCTCGTATATCAACTGAATCAGCTATCGCAACGCTTGCAAGATTAACTTGCCCATATGAAATCATAGTTTGGCCTTTTGCATATCCTGTTGACCTCCCCCTGCTACGCTTGCCTTCTCTTGGAATGCACTCCCTAATCAATGAAGGCTATGTATAGGGGTTGGTTATATTTTGCACATGTCTCTATCACCTCATGAGTATAGTCTGTTGTCGAGTATCCTTCACGAAAGCCTGTGGCTGATTGAAGTCTAAGTTCAAGTCCTTGACATCTCCTTTCTTGCGGCACGCTAGAGGTCACAAGGCATTGCATATGCAGGTTTCCTAGTGTTTCTAGAAAGTTAGGTGGGCAGGTGAGATTAAGAAGTTTGCGGGGATACGATGGCCGCAATTGGCAAAGGAGAGGCTTAATTTGGGAGACATGGCAGAGGTCTTTGCCCAGCAGTGGGCTTTGTCAGGCTGATGATACGCTGTTGACGCACTGCCGCCCCTACCTTTACCACTGTGGCAAACCTGGACACTCCGCAACGCGTTCCCCTTTCACGGCGGTGGTCATGCTTCAGACGTTTCTGTATATATTCTGTCGGTTTTTTCTAATAAACCTTAATTTCGAGTCAGCGCTTGTAGTGTCTCCCGTGCACGTTTCCACTGCTGAGTCGCTTGGCACATCTTTTTGCCATACTGATCACACAGTTGATCCCACCTACCCGAAGGGTGCCGATGAACAGGATGTCACCGCCGCAAACGGGGAACGCGTTGCCGAGTGTCCAGGTTGTCACAGTTACTGAACCGCCAGGAATTCTTGTAAAGGTAGGGGCTGCAGTGCGTCAACAGGGTATCATCAGCCTGACAACGGCCACTGCAGGCAAAGACCTCTGCCATGTCTCCCCAATTAACCCTGTCCTGTGCCAATTGCGGCTATCGTATCCCCGCAAAATTCATCTCACATATCTCCCCAATTAACCCTGTCCTCTGCCAATTGCGGTCATCTTATCCCCGCAAACTTCTTAATCTCACCTGCCTACCTAACTAGAAAAACTAGGCAACCATCATACGCAATGCCTTGTGTCCTCCAGCGTGCCACAAGAAAGAAGATGTCAAGGACTTGAACTAAGGTATCAGCCGAATGATCACACAGGCGTTCGTAAAGGATACTGGACAAGAGACTATATTCACACTATCAATGAGGTGATAGAAGTATCAATGTGATAGAAAGAAGCTCCAGCTCCAGCGTGCCACAAGAAAGAATGATCACACAGGCGTTCGTAAAGGATACTGGACAACAGACTATATTCACACTATCAATGAGGTGATAGAAGTATCAATGTGATAGAAGTTTGCGGGGATACGATGGCCGCAATTGTCAGGCTGATGATGATACCCTGTTGACACACTGCCGCCCCTACCTTCACACTAAGAATTCCTGGCGGTTCAGTCACTGTGGCAAACCTGGATACTCGGCAACGCGTTCCCCGTTTGCGGCGGTGATCATGACGTTTCCACTGCTGAGTCGCTTGGTGGGATTGATCATACAGTTGACCAATCTCACCTACCCGAAGGGTGCCGATGAACAGGATGTCTCCACCACCACCATGATGGACATTATTCAGCGCGACAGGTGCTCGTGCGCCGATGCTTTGAGTTTCTACACAGGTATTGCACGCACGGCCGCTACTGATTTGGAGGAAAGCTTGTTCCTGCGGTGAAGGCTGTTGCGTTCAGCGGTGCGTTGTCACAAGTCATTTCCACGCAGGCTGTTTCATCGGCTTCAGGTGCGCTAACCTCGTTTACGTGTCCTCCCTCCTGTGCAACTGAAGATAATATTCAACATACCACCTCTCCTGCCTACACGCCTGACCATCCGCATGTCCAGACTGAGAAAGCTTCTCCTGGAATTCCAAAGAAATCCGATGTGTTGAAAGCGGCTGTTCCTGCCTCATTTTTTAAGCAATAATCCTGCGGAATGTGTAATCCAGTGGAATTGTCGCTCTATCTCCTCATCTTTCTATGACTTAGAGCAGATCATGGAATGTCCCAACAAAGATCGACTTCAGAGCACTTTTATTTGTTTTTGTGGGCCGCATTGCAAAGAAGAAATATTGCGGATCATGAACCCAGCTGCACCGTCGTAGAGCTCGATGTCGGTGACGGCGCAGTGAAACAGCTTAATGGAGCGTGCATGCTCGGCCTGAAAATATAGAATACATTAGCGTCAAGGACATTTCATTGCATTGGGAAGGTTGCATCACCACGATAGATTAATATCTAGACGCTGGAATGCATTTCGACATGCATTGTTCCATAAGATCGCTGCAGTGATTGTTTTGACCACTATTCACTGATCGGGAGAACGGTTTCTAGCCAGCGGTCGGCAAGTGACCATACCCCCGTTGGTGCTGTCTGGTAGGAGAGCGCTCATTTCTGCTTTTGTGTGGGCTGGGAGGACACATTCAAGTCTCGGTGCAGACAAAGACGTGGCCCGTATGGAATTTTAGTACGCTTTCCCGAAATTATCTCCCGATCCTCGGGATTGTGTGTGCCGCAGACTAGCACAATCCCATCTCGAATTCTAAGCTTTCTGAATACCTCCCCTACGCGCTGGATAGAAGTAATTGCCTGACCCACCGTGGCTGGAGAATGGTATACCGAATGCCAGGACATTTTCAGCGCAAGACGCACAAAATTTCTTTAGTATCTCGACCCAGATGATGCTGTGTCCATGACACCGGAATAGAAGTGCATGAAAAATTGTGCCAAAGTAAAACCTCTTAAGAAGTGCAATCCTGCAATAAATATGTAGCACTTAAGCTAAATTTCTTTTACGCAGAGTGCGATATGTTGACTACTTGAAAAAGATTGCTGCACCGATCGGTGGATGTGGGCACGAAAATCGCTTATTTTAGTTATTTATTTAACATAGTTCAGACCGTAAAATGTGTTTTACTGTTAAGGGGGGAGTTTGCTTCCTTCAGGTATTCTCCATGAAAAAAATGAGTACTTAGAAAATTGATCCTAGTTCTGTACGGTGTTAGGCTCAATAAATGGATCGGAGTTGGAGTTAATTTGATGCTTGTTATTTTGTGTAATAAAAATGCATCAATGTACCACGGGCCGAAATGCTGTGGCTGACTATCGCAAAGAACAATAACAAAGACATAACAAGACACCTAGAAGAGACGAGAGAACACCTTGCAGATAGTACAGGCTTTCACAATAAGCAGAATTGTGGACGTGGCGACGTAGCTTAGATTGAAAACCCTCCCTACAAAGAGCCCTCGGCGAATCAACGCGCCATCAAAAAAGCTACTCAAGCTGCCAATACACGACACACAGCCATGTGGCGAGGGGGAATGCTTTATTTTCTTCATGACCTCCGAAAAAAATGTTTTTCTAGGGTCCTCTTAACACTGTTTTTGCTGAGCACTCCGTGCTATCAAAATGCACATGGCAGACGTGACTAAGTTATCAGCAGGACAGAAAGCACTACGCGAGACCCACATGAATGCCCCGAAAAGGCGAACACCATACAAGTAAATGCCATACCAAGGATCATGCGACTGGTACCCCACAGAGGAAGAAGAGGCATAGCTTAAGCCACAGAAAAACAATGAAAGAACATTAGACACGCTATTCACAGAGGTGGCAGAGTCGGTTGGAGGGATCATGGCGACAGAAGTCAGAACAAATTGCATAACGCAAGGAGTGTGAATGAATACATCAGGAGAAAGATATGGCAGGCAGCGTTTAAAATCCTGAAGGGCATAAAGCCGAAAAGCAAGCAAGGCTGGTATAGACACAGCGATCAGATCGTAGAGGGAACGAAGGCGCACCTGCCTGCGAGCACTCACTACGCATCCACTGTTCCCTCTCATGAAGACGCCAAGGCCTACGCATGCACATCATCTCGCACCCTTAGCCTCACACACAAATCTACGAATGTGCAGATTCTTTCTTAGTCTTTTCGGTTCTCGGTGAACTCTCGACTTATCGGCATGGTCGCAATATTATACGTTACACTACCCTGGGGTTTTCACGTGCTTGTAACGCCCGCCTATTGCGTATGGCTGGTGCTTTGTTCACAGCCGTGTCTTTCCGAACGCTCTCCTACAGGCACATGTGTACCGCTAAGGCATTTTGTGCACTCAGACGCACTGTACAAAGAATAGCCTTAAAGGAAAAAAAATCAATAAGATGATAAATGCTCGCATATACAGGCACTAAGAGACGACAATGATGATAAATGGGGGATGTGAATGATAAGAAAGCTCTGTACCAGAATTTCAGGCAGACTCAACACCATTTACAAAATAGCGACCATCGCACAGGCCGTAAGATAAAATGATCATAATATAAAAAGCATTGCTCCTTCAGAATATTTACTTGCCACTGAAGTACACAAGAGGCACTTCAAGAATGGGTCGGGAGACCGAAGCTAATTTGATTTAAATTGCAGAAATTGGCCTTACAGGCCAATAATTCCAAGTTCGCAAGAACACTCGGAACGTGTAGATTGAGTTCCAGCGGTAAAAATAATGTTTAGCGTCCTCTGCAGTGCACCTTTTGAGACTCTCATACTATTCGGCCCTTATAGTCTGATTCAACTCATGAAAGAAGTGGTGAATGCCTCTTGATGCAGGCCTTCCAGCCAATGACTTCCACCGCTTGTGAAGTCACTGCTCATCCAATCAAACCGTGGTTAATCCCTGTGCACCTGAAAGCCCCCGCGGTGTCTCGCTAGCGACTGGATGTGGATTAAGCCCAATGTCATAACCGACGTTCGACGCCATTGACTGGGGTGCCTTCTTCATGCTTGCTTCATGTGCGACCATTATCGAGGTAGAAGAGTCAGTTTTACACAGCCATGTGGCGAGCGGGAATGCTTCATTTTTTTCATGACTTCGGAAAAAGGTGTTTTTCTAGGGTCCTCTTAACACTGTCGGGCAAAGAAAGAAGTGTTTTACTGAGCACTCCCTGCTATCAAAATGCACTTTTTTTACCTCGCGTGCTTTTGGGTCCAGACAGAGTGATGCCAGTCACAAGCTGTGTTGTAGAAACGTTGCATTTACAGGGAAAGGCCAGCACCTTAACAGCTTGAGCTTTACAAAAATTTTCTCCAAAGGCTAATCAGAAATAACAGCCATTTAACGACATAGCGGAGTGCTATCAAGACTACATTCCTTGGAGTGTCCACTATCAATTACCTATTCATACGCACCGCTATTCATACGCAGCTTCACTGCCATGGTGGCAGTTGAAGCTTACCACACCATCAGAATAATGTTCCTTCTTACCATTTCCTTGAGGCTGTCTGTTGTCTCCGCGCCGAACCATTTCTTCTTGCATTCAAATCGGTCCCGAGATGTGGGTGGCCGTCCTGCGCATTGCTGTTTAAATATGCAAATACGCGTAATTTGTTATTATTACGTGTCATAATGACCGTCCGCTGAAACGCTTCTTGTCATCATTTCAATGGCGACGTGCCTAACCTGGTGCCTTAAAAGGGTACATGAGACACGTGCACGAACGCTGCACTGCCATGGTGGCAGAATAATCGGCAGAGCATGGCATACACACATGCATATACACACATTCACACCAGGTATGAGTCTTCGGAACTGAGCCGGCTTTTGATTTTTTAAAAACGGCGTTTTTTAAAATTCGCGGGCTTATTGGTGTCTTCGTAGTGACAACTTTGAAGTTAAAATCGGGAAAATAGGCCGCATTAGTCCCGAGACGTCGGCATGCCGCCATACGTTGTCATTCGCTGGAGTCACGGCCCCCACGACGTCACGGGCACGATTCCGGTAGCCGTGAAAATCGTCGGCTCGAGCCGCCGCGCGATTCCCTCGGGCAGGCGCGAGTCAGGGCATTGCCTTCACGCATTTTTTCAATATTACCTCTACCGCCTCTTTCTGTCGGCAGTTCGGGAACCACTCACAGTGCCTTTGTCGCAGTGACAAGCAAAGAAATCTGACGTGCGCCGTTATCCCGGAAGGCGAAGAGAGACCGGAGAAACAATGCTGACGCTCCTGCAGGGGTGCTGGGTGCGACAACCGGAAATCGTAAACCAAACGTCAGCGAATGACGTATTCTTGGGCGGGGCCCAGTCCCAGAGCTCTTTTCTTTATTTTTTTTTTGGTGCTCCGCGCTTACGAGTTGAGAGGGGAGAGGAGGAGCGTGATTTTTAATCGTCTATAACCTCGTTATTGATGTTGGATAATGGCGCGTGCTCACGGGAGCGCGCCGACGATGAAACCGAAGTGTGCGTGTGTCGGTCAACGAAGACGAAATGTGTGTGTGGTTCGGTCAGCGTGCCAGCCATTTCGGGAGTTCTCTGCTGTGCGCTCAACCTTGCTGAAACTGTAAGCTGTGCCAGTCTTGTTGGAGGTTCGCCACCAATCGCGATCTGCGGTTCCCTGTCAAGGCAATGTCATCAGCTAATCGCAGGTTACTTAGGTATTCTATGGGCCCCGGAACACCTCCTGTAAACAGGTGGTGAATAACTTGTGTCTGCCTGCCTGACACCTTTTTTGGAATTTCGTTGCTGACTATGGAGATGGTAGCTGTGTAATCGTTATAAATATCTGCCAACATTTTCACATAATACTACACCCAGATTCCACAATGCCTGCATGGCAGCTAACGTTTCCAATGAGTGAAATGTTTTCTCGTAATCAATGAAGGCTATATATAGCGGTTGGCTATATTCTGCGCATTTATTTCTCTATCGCCTAATTGATAGTGTGAATATGGTCTATTTTATCTTTTACGAAAGCCTGCCTGATCATTTGGTTGATTGGCCATGACCCTATTACCGATTACCTTAATAAATACCTTGTAGGCAATGGACAGTAAACTGATCGGTTTGTAATTAATGAAGTCCCTCACATCTTCCTTCCTATATATAATGATAGCGTTCTTCTAAGCTAAGCTTTCCACTGAGTCAAATTCTTTCTCGTAATCAATGAAGGCTATATGTAGGGGTTGGTTACAATCTCTCCTCGGTCCTTCAACAAATCTGTTACCTGATCGTACCAGCTTTCCCCCTTGGCATTGCTCCTAAGGCTTTCTTAACTTCCTCCTTCGTTTCTGGCAGCATGTCGCATTGCTCTGCTGTACTGCCTCTCTCAGTAACGCTCTGAGTACCTTCGCTACTGCATAGATGTGTGTAGAACTCTCCGGCTACTTTAACTATCTTGTCCATATTGCTAATGACATTGCCGTCTGTCTCTTAGCTGATACATCTGGCTTTTACCTCTCTTCTTTGCTGCTTTTAGGCTAACTCCGCTCTTTAGAGCTTGCTCGATTTTCTCCCAGTTAAACTTCCTGATGTCAGCTACCTTGGCTTGCAGAATTGAACAGCTCTGCATTGGGTCCATTGAAATAAAAATACGCGTCGGCGCACCTTTCACCGATCGTTACGCATCACTCCGCCGATGGCACTATCTTCAAAATTTCTCAGAAGACGAGTTCATATTCATCTTCAGTGCACCTTTAAGGTAGCGCTGAAACAGGCCTACCTTTGTTCCTGTGGCCTGTCTGCTTTTTATCATGCCTCTGCCGCAGAAGAGCTCGTACTATAGTCTTGTGTATGCAATATTAATGCAATAGTAGTGCACTTATTTGCGTACAGTAGTAACTGTGCTCCTCAAGGAACAGCCTAGTACGTTACGAACGAGGACGGTGTCCATCCATATACAAAGGAAACAGTTGCCTTTGCGAATTGCCGTCGCCTCGTAAATCTGTACAAAAATCACCGCGCCCCTCTCATCATCCGGATCAGCGGTCGCTGCCTGCCCACAATCTACGTAATCTCTTACTACTTTCAGCACTTCCTGATGTCGAACTGCGGTTCCCTGTCAAGGCAATGTCATCATCTAATCGTAGAACTGTTCCCATTTCATGTCGGTTGGTAGGTACGTTGGTGAGGCTATGATGGACGCCGTCAAGGGCTCCGGAAATTTCGACCACCTGGAGTTCTTTAACGGTAATTTCCTTTTATTTTCCTTTTATGACATTTTAGCCAACTTTGATAGTGAAACAGTTTACACTCACAGCATAGTCAAATTAGAACCTCGCTACTTAGCGCATGTTTCTCTACACACCTATATCCTTAGATCTACAACCGACGAAAGACGGTTACATACTTACGCATCATTCGTTTTTTTTCATGCCGCGAATCAAAACGAGCGAACGAAGATCTTTAAAGAAGCCTTATAATGTGCTCGCCCATGATAGGGCAAAAGAATGCGTAGGGAAATAGCACTTTTTCTACTTTCTATGTGAAGGCTAGAGGTCTATGTAAAGGCTGGAGGTTAAAAATAAGGACAAGGTCAGCATCATCGTTCGCGGAGGCGAGCGTGCACATGCTTTTCTGCCACTGTGGCATTTTTTAAGAGTATCACGCTCTTCTACAGTGCATACTATATGAGAAAGCGGAGGAATACTCGTACGTACAGTAACGCCCGAGTTCTCCCTTCCATTTGTATCATGAAGGCTTTAAAACAGGTTTGTCAGACACGTTTTCTTTATGTATGCCTTGAAATGTCGTGGGTGAACTGTTTGCAACGATGCGTTCAAGTACTGTCGCTCAATGATCGAGTCCAGAGCGCATAAGCCTGCATATACTGGACTGTATGTCATTTATTTAGGGCCCTGCAAGTTTGGCGTTATCACTATGGCAGTGATCACGTAATGGATTATAGTACTGCTAACTCTGACTTTATATTGGTGTATTAATAAGGCTAGGATACCATAAAATGAATGAAGTGAGGGAATTTCCACATTGCTTCGAAACGTTTTGAAGAGTGAACTAGGTATAGTAGTATTCTATTCCTTGTCGCCATCCCTTTGTCCCTGATTCCCATTATCACCCCTGTAGAATAATATTCTCACACCCCTCTGCATTCACTGGTTCTTACCCCAGGGTTGAGGAGGAGAATTGCACTGTTGCACTCCCCTTTGCCAGTTTTGTTGAAGCGCGTCAAAGAAGCCACTCCAACTGAGGTACTGAGCGCAACCGACTGCGGTAGTACCTCATTCGCCTCTTGTGCGAGGTCCTGCAAAAGGTAAAAGGTTGGTAGGTTTACAGCATCATTTAATAGCCTTTCAAACATTTATAACATGCCTGCTATGCATCAGCCTATTCTTAACACTCTGTGCCTTGTCGGTTGTGGGGTGGCAGTGATGCAGGAAGACCAGCTTGAATAGTCCTGCGTCAGTACGAGCCTCTTACAGAGGCGCACCACGGCACTCGCATGCAAAACTCATTATCTCAACTGCTGCTACGATGGATAAACAAGCACGACTTCACGACAAGCTAAGATGGTACAAATAAAGGCTTTACGCTATTCATGTCGACTCATCATCGTGTGTAAGTAAAATACATGGACTTTAGGAAGGTATGTTTCTGAAGAGTTGTTTTGATAGACAGCTGAACTTTTATGTCCTGCCTGCATTTTTTTTTTCATTTCTAGCCTTAAGCAGTAGTGATAGACAGACTGCAAAGCAATCGTCAGATGTGTCCGTGACCACACCTATTCTTTCAGGGCATTGGTGTTCGATCCACTGCTGCCCCAAAGCCAGCCACGTACCGGGCTCAGCTGCTAAAGCGAGCCACAGCGCCAACTTAGCACTAAAAATTGTCAGCGAACAGAAGCCTGCCGGTACAAACATTATTTAACAAACCTCGCATAGAAGGAAGTAAACACACATTGTTGGAAAACATGGCAGATGATGTTTGGAAATGAATTTAATTTTGATGTTCTAAGGCTCGCCCCTCAGTAGCGACTACCATCAATTCCGACTTTATAGCATGCAAATGTTCTTTTGTAGTTCCACCAACAAAGTAGTAGTGTTGGATGCAGCACGTATATTGCCATGCCTACAAAGTCAATAAAAAGATTAGTTCACATTGTAGCAACTCCTAGCCATTTCAGAGCTCCATTTACACCATCGCCCTTGAAGCGTTTAAGTAATAACAATTAATAATTAATAATTAATAACAAGTAATAATAAAAAGTAATAGCACGCTAGTTTAAGAATACAGTTGAGTGCATGCATGCAGATCACGTATTAGGAATTTGGAAGTTTGGGCTAGAAAAAGAGCGAAGCAAGAAAGAAATTACAGCATCTGTTAACTGGAAAAGCTGAAAATAAGGACACTGATTTTGATCCTTCACTTGCAGTGTCGGCAGCTTTAGTGGTGGGTGTGAAAAACCTTTCCGCCTGAAGAAGTAGGAAACTTTCGCACATAAGTCTACCCCCGCTAATGTGCACAGTAATTTATTTCACGGCTACGCTTTCACCTTTTTAATAATGTCCACAGATTTCACGCAACAGCGTTGGTGTTCGGTGAAGCCGGCATCGAACATTTCAAGCCTCGCAGCTAGGTGGGCCACTTAAATCACGTCACCTTGTGGTGTCGCCACAACCTTCCCGCCGGACTAAGCGAACTGACCAACGTGGCAGGTGACATCACGCATAGACACCACTGTAGAAAGAACTGCCTGAAATTGTACACGATTTTGTTGAATAATTTTTGTTCTGGTGGCACTGTGAGGTAATGATCGTAAGCTGGCGCGCCACTTAAACCGGCGCCTCATGAAACACTACGCGGCATGCTTCGCTTGCCGCGCTGCCTTATGAAAGCCAAGGCGACACGCGTCGTTTATTCAGTCACTGCACGACACCCATCGACTGCACCAGCGCAAATTTTTTCATACCCCACGTTATTGATAGCGGAAGCACATTCGGGCTAGTATCACAATCAGTGCCCATGCTTGTTCACTAACAACAAAAACATCTATAGGCGCGTCGAAGACATCAATACTGCTTAAGTGATTCCTGCTGCAAAAGATACGCCCAGTACTCCCTCTAAACTGATACGCAGCTGATACATGAAGGAAGGCAACGAAGGGAAGTCCCTACCCATACAACAGCCTCTGAGCAAATTGTGAAGGAAATAACTACTTTCGGACGAGAGGTCATCGTGTTCGGTAAGCTTAGCAAGGAGGTCATAGTTGCCATTCATGAATCGGGTGGTACTAGCGGGCTGCTCGCCCTGGCCTGCTGCTTCGGAGGCACAGAGAGACATCGTCGGCATCTTGGGAAAGCGGAGCACCCCGCTCTTTGCAGTGCAGCAGTTACCTTTTACCGATCTCCCTCTGGCACTAGAATACATGCGAGCGGTCATCGACCACCTCCGACAGCAGCACCTCGACCCGCGCTTCGCACGAAGGGAGCGCATCCACAACATCTGTGGCCGCTCCCTGGCACGGCTGCAGCACGCGATGATCCTCTGTGCGCTTCTGTATGCATGTGGCCCGGGCACAGAGGGGTGCGCCATGGACTAGCTGCAAACGACGTGTGTGGCGATTGTGGTGCAGCTGGAACACTGGAGCACTTGCTCCGCCGCTGTGCCGCTCGCGCCCAGCCGCGTCGCGACGTGCTTGCGGTCGACTGGGAGCAGGGGCTCATCCTGGACAGTGTATCGGCGCTCTTCTGACCGCAGTGCGCGCACCCGTGAGCGAACTATGGTGAGCCTCTCTGTATACTTGCTCCGTCTTTTCGCGCCAGGTAGTTACCCGCAGTGACGAAATGCTCCGCGTGTGCTACCTTCGGAAGCTTTACAGCTGGGCGGCCCCACACCAGCCTATTTGTGCAGTGAGCCGTGAGCGTGCGTTTTTCCTGTTTTTCTATCGGGACAGGGCACGGCACGCGCGCGGCATATGAATATTTGCCCTGAGTGGCCGGCTTGCTACGATTAAGTGAGTGTGCGCGTGTGTTGATGCGTCCTGCGCGATGCTCTGACTGGCGCAGGGCAACCCACCTGTGCCCTCCCTCTCCTTTTATTCCCGCTAGCCGCAGCACAGGTGCGCCAGGTTTCGATCGCAGATGCCGCGGCTAGCAACACTTAATTCATTTTTTTGTATTTTTCCGTTTTTGGTTGCCCATTTTTTATGGTACATTTCTTGCACCTTGGTTGTGGTGAAGAAGCCCAAAAGGCGAAGGCCTTCGTTTGTGACCGTTCGTGTATTCTATTACAGTTAATGCTCTGAGGTTTCGCCGCTTAACAAGGTTTTAACCGCATTGACAGGCTGTCACGTGATTATTCGTTATTTCAGTGAAAACCAACATAGAAATATAAGTTAACATAGGAAATTGATTTCAATTGCGCATCATGTTTTATTACAGAAAAATTCAAAGCGTTCATTAGGCACAGTAAATTGAATCTGTATGGTGGATCACAGGTACGGTGTGCAGCTGTGTAATTAAGTTACAAACTAGTGTTTCACGAAGTGGAGATATGTGTGGACAGCTGCCATTGTGCATGTTAAAATGAAACGCAACACTGAAAAATAATATCGAACAGGACGAAACATATGTAGGATGAGGGTTTGTTAAAGGCACTGGGACCTCAGGAGCAGGGCGGCAACACAGTCCGTGGTCGGCGAAGGCGAGAACACAGCACGCGCAGTGATGGCAATGCCGCAGCTAAACAGAACGGTCGTCGTCGTCTTTACAATTGCCGCCGGGGAAAAGAGGAGCCAACCTGGCGACTTAGGGCGCGGGCAGGATGGCTGGTTCGTAGAATGGCTTGAAGCGCTGGACGTGAACAGTCGCGCGTCCACGGCAGCGGCGATCAGAAGACGGCACGAGAGGTTCGACTGCGTAATTAACTGGAGATGTACGCTCCAGGGCACGGTATGGGCCATGGTATTTGGCGAGAAATTTTGACGACAGGCCCGGAGTATTTGTCGGAATCCAGAGCCACACAAGGGAGCCATTGGGTAAGTGTGGCGTTGCTTGATTGAGGTCGTGGCGGGATTTCTCTCCGCACTGGCGTATGCTAGGAAGCGTCGGGTTGGTACGGCAGAATGGTGTCGATGGTAGCAGAAAGGCGACGGCCGTAAAGGAGAAAGAAAGGATAGAAGCCAGTAGTGGACTGCGTTCGGTATTGTGCGCATAGGTTACATACGGAAGCACAAGACTATTAGATAACATGTCACCGAGGGTACGGTTAAAGCGCTCGGTGAGACCGTTTTCGCGGATGATATGCGAAGGCGGTGCGATGAATTATATTGCACTTGGTGAGCAGTGCCTTCACAATATCGGATAAGAAGGCGCGGCCTCTGTCGCTTAGCAATTCGCGAGGGGCGCCGTGACGAAGGATGAATAGGTTTAAAATAAACGAGGCAACTTCGGAGGCTGTGGCAGCCGGAAGGGTGGCGGTCTCGGCATACCTTGTCAAATGGTCAACCGCGACGATAGCCCAACGGCTGCAGGCCGAAGTGTACGGAAGAGGGCCGTATAAATCAATGCCGACGCGGTCAAATGGGCGTGGCGGGCAGGGTAGCGGCTGCAATTCTCCAGCAGAACGTTGAGGAGGTGGCTTCCGACGTTGACAGGTAAGGCATGAGAGCACGTATTTGAGGATGAAGGTGTACATGCCACGCCAATAATATCGTAGCCGGATGCGAGCGTAGGTCTTGAACACTCCGACATGACCACACTCCGGGTCAGCGTGAAAATGGGCACAGACTTCCGAGCGAAGATGGCGGGGAATAACTAGCAACCACTTGCTGCCATCTGAGCTGTAGTTGCGGCGATAAAGGAGGTTATCACGAATTGAGAAGTGGTAAGCATGGCGGCGAAGAGCACGCGAAGAAGAAGCAGCCGTAAGGTTGGCGAGGAAGTCAAGAAGAGAAGAGATCCATGGGTCGCCGAAGGCATGGCGCTGATGTGAAGCATCGGTGAGGAGGCGTCCAAGGTTGAAAAGATGGAAGTATTGGCTGGAAGTGGGCAGCGCGATAGAGCATCGGCATCTTGATGTTTGCGGGCAGTACGATACACGACACGGATATTGTATTCCTGTAGGCGAAGGGCCCACCTCGCGAGGCGACCGGATGGGTCTTTAAGAGAGGAAAGCCAGCACAGCGCGTGGTGGTCGGTCACGACTTCAAACGGACGGCCGTAGATGTAAGGGCGGAACTTGGTAAGGGCCCAAACTATCGCCAGACACTTTTTCAGTGACCGAGTAATTAGATTCAGCCTGTGTGATCGTGCGGCTGGCAAAGGCAACGACGTATTCGGCGAAGCCAGATTTGCGTTGTGCGAGTACGGCGCGGAGGCCTACCCACTGGCGTCAGTATGGACATCGGTGGGTGCGGTCGGGTCGAAATGGCGCAGTATCGGTGAGGCAGTGAGGATAAGGCGCAAGGAATCGAAGGCGTCGCCACACACTTGGGGCCATTGCGAAAGATCAGAACTGCCCGACAGAAGTTGTGCCAAAGGTGCAGCAATTGAGGCAAAGTTGCGTAAACCTACGGAAGTAGGAGCACAAATCTAGGAAGCTGCGCAATTCTTTGATAGAAGTAGGTCGAGCGAACGCAGCCACAGCACGAATTTTAGCCGAGTCCGGGCGGACACCTTCCTTGGAAACAACGTGGACTACCACGCAGAATGGTATCCATCATCCGCTCAAACGTGGCGGGAGAACTACAAAGACCGAAAGGCATTACAGTAATATAGGCCATCAGGTGTTACAAAAGCTGTCTTGGGGCAATCGGCCTCTTCCACGGGTACCTGCCAGTACCCGCAACGTAAATCTAAAGAGGAAATTATTTCGGCACCTTGCAAGCATTCTAGCGCGTCATCGATGCGTGGCTAGACGTCCTTGAGCGTAATCCTGTTAAGGCGGCGGTAGTCGACACAAATTGGTAGAGCCGTCTTTCTTTTGACAAGCACAACTTGCGAAGCCCAGGGACTGCTTGAGGGTTTAATCACGCCGCTCTTGAGCATTTGGTCTACTTGATCTTCAATAACTTGGCGCTCGCGTGCCGACACACGATAGGGGCGCTGCCGTAGAGGAGCGTGGGCACCTGTGTCTATGCGATGGAACTGGTGTAGCAAGTCGAGAAGCGGCGTGCGCTGCGGCGGTGGAAGATCTGCGTCGATGGAGCGGAGAAATAGTTCGGTAGACCGAGGAGTGGTTGTAGAAGATGGTGGGCTGAGCGCAGCGACACTGATGTGCAATGAACCGGCAGTCTCCTCATGGGTTAGAATAGATGCGATAGGTTGGACACTGCCGACACATTCGCCACGGCGCAAAGCCCTAGCGTAAGAAAACGGGTTACAGACCCACAGTATGGAAAGGCCAGCAGAAATAGTCAATACGGCGTAAGGCAGAGGAAGGCACTTGCGCCGGAGAAAAGTATGGGCTGGCGTGAAAAGAACAGTGTCATCACGGGAAGGGGCACAAGAGAGGTGCACAAGGACGGAACAGCATGGAGGCAGGTCGATGTCTTCGGCGACGAGGTCTTTAATACATGGAGGTGAGGGAGCAGCGTCCGGCAGGCATTGGAGCAAGATGAGAACCCGACTTCAGCGCGATCGCAATCGATGACAGCGGCATGACGAGACAGGAAATCCCAGGCCAAAATAACAGAGTGAGAACACGGCAGTACGACGAACTAGATCGTATAGAGGACATCCTGAATTAAAACTCGAGCGGTGCAAGCTGCCGACGGCTTGATGTGCTGAGCCCTGGCCGTGCGCAGCGATTGACCAGCAATTGGCGTCCTAACTTTCTTCAAGCGGCAACAAAGTTTTGCGTCTATTACTGAAATTGCAGGGCTAGTGTCTACAAGGGCCATGACAGAAATTCCCTCGACCCAAACGTCAATAAGGTTCGCAAGTGGCAGCTGAGGTCTTTGGTAGTTCGACGAGGACGCAGTTCTCGCCTCAGGAACTGCGACACCTAGTTTTCCTGTTGAAAATTATTTGGGCGGCGACGCATCGGAGAAATGGAGCGTCGTCGTGGCGAAGGGGAACGGGGGTCGGTAATCGCTGAACGGTCGGGGGAGAAAGGACGAGTGGACGCACGGGGCTCAGCAGACGCGGAGCAGTGACGCGCTGGAGGCTAGTACCCGACCGGCGGTGCTGAAACTGGGAGACGGCGACGGCAATGGTGGGCTACGCTACATGGCCAGGCAATCCGCGAGTGTAGCAAATAGGCCGGTTATCCGTCATGCGCCAAGGATCTCGGTCTCGTGGTTTTGGGGCGACGTTGGCATTATTTAAAGGGGTGGCGACTGGTCTTGGCGCGCCGTCAGCGTACGCCAGCGGAGCTGCGGCAGGCGATGGTGCACCTCAGCAACCTGCTCTCGAATTGCATGTTGGAGAGCCGGGGCCAAATATGGTGGCGAACCTTGCGGGCTAGGCAAAAGCGGAAGCTGACGGTCCACCTCCTCACGTACAAAGTCCTTGATTTGCTACAGCAGAGAGGAGCTGTGAGCTGCGGGTGTCAGTCCAGAAAGTGACTCTGCCTGAGCTGAGTGCTGACGTGTCAGGACTCTCTGCTTCGCAGCTCCTCGAAGCTCTGGCACTGCGTGATGACTTCCAAAACGGTGCGCAAGTCCCGAGCGAGCAGCATTGGAAAGACATCATCAATGCCTTTCAAGATCTGCTTATCTTGTCAGCTTCCGGCATGCTTACGTTCACTCGGTTGCAGAGGGCGATTACATCTATGTAGCTAGTGAAGCTTTCGCCGACCTGCTGCGACCGTTCACGCAAGCGTTGTTCGGCGCGAAGTTGTCTGACAGCTGGGCGACAAGTTTGCGACGCCGGCAAGATAAAAATTGCATTGTTGAGCTTTGTCTCGTCATCCCACTTGTTATACAGGCTCACCCGCTCGTATGATGCAAGCCATTCTTCCACGTCATGTTCATCTGTTTTGCTGATGATAGCCGGGTCTTTTTGTCGAAGGGGGCCGGCACAGATGACAGTCGGTGGGCCTGCTTGCATGGCTTGATGTGCCGATATCGTACCTCCACCAAATGTAGGATGGGGGTATGTTAAAGGCACTGGGACCCCAATAGCAGGGCGGCAACAGTCCGTTGTCGGCGAAGGAGAGAACACAGCACGCGCAGAGATGGCAATGCCGCCGCTAAACAGAACGGTCGTCGTCGTCTTTACACGTACGAAAAACTACGGTTTCATTTTTGGTTTTTACGGAGCTTGGCTTCCCAAAGCGAGACCATAGTGAATGACTCCGCACAATTTCAACCTCCTGGGGAGCAGTTAAACTCTCTGGGTGCGAAATATGCTAAATTGCAGTGCTTCTACAGGAACTACTACCCTTTCCACTTCTGTCACCAGTATCAGTTGCTATCGTAGTTATGAATGGTTGCTATCGCAACCTCTCTCTCTTGAAAACATGCTATTGAACTAAATACACGGAGACCAAAACCTGAACAGTGCACAATTTTTCTTGCCCTCACGACAGCACTGGAAGGCATTGTCGCCTTCATTCCTCAGTGTGCATCTCGAATTGTGCTGTAAGTTGAATGTAGTACATCTATTTCTGTGAAATTTTCATTAGATTTTTTAGAACAGACATTGCTTTCATACATCATTTGCACATGTTGCCAAGGCATTAGAGATCTGCACCAGAACTGCACTATGTAAATTGCGGGGGTCCTGTGCAGCAGCGTGCGCCAGCTTTCTTTAGCTTTTTTGCCGTGTTTTGATATTATACGCATTTCGCGTGCAATTAAGTAAATTACCGCGAATTTTTGCACTGTTTGTTCATTCTTCATAGCTGCTGGCACGCGGCAGTATCCCTTTGTGATGCAAGAGTGTCGCAGATTTATGATTGACCGCATTTAGGTGGAGCCGATTCTACTTTGTTCAAGGCTGTTTTGGTAACTTTGCATACCGTACCTAGAAAGTTCGCTATCGGCGGGCATTCTGTTCAGCGGCAATCGAATACGCTTGTTGCTTTCGCTACCACCGAGTCATTCAGTTCCTTGTGTTGCCCGCCGCGGTGGCCCAGTGATTACGGCGCTCGGCTGCTGGCCCGAAAGACGCGGGTTTGATTCCGGTCGCGGCGACTGTATTTCAATGGAGGCGAAATTCTAGAGGCCCCCCAGGTCCGTCATAGCCTGTGTCGTTCTCGGGCATTAAACTCCAATAGACCAGTTTTTTGTGGGTACACATTTTGCTGTTTTCCTCATTCCCTGGACTGCCGTCAACTTTATGTGAATATTTTATCTTGCAATGTTGTGTCTAAAATCTTGCACAACTCACAAGTCACGAGTCTAGGACAGAAAGAAAAATGGCTTTCCTCCTCTTTCTTTTTGTTGGCAACACCTTGCCTAAGTGGGTAATAAGCTGGTGATAATTTTATCGGAAAGATAAAAATGCCCTCTTTTAAGTAAAATTACGCAGGAAGCTTTTGTGGCAAAAGGCATGAACATGAGTAGTTGTCATACTCCGTAGGATTTCATTATCCAGAAGAAGTGCGGCTACAAGAGGTTTGTGACGGAAACCAAATTGACATTGCCGACATCACTCGATAACAGGATGATTTTGTTTGCCACTGCACACTGAAGCATGGTTCCAATGAATGGTTGCAATGAATTTGATTAAATGAGCCTCCCATACTCAGCAGCCGAATGTCCTCGCTTCTGTATCAGTACAGCCAGTGCCTGATGAATAATTACCGCCTGAAACACATCATTGCACTTTTAAGATTTTAAGATTAGCAGAGCATCTTAAGTGAAGCAGCAGGTATAATTCGTTGAGCTAACCGCTATGGGACAAGGAGGGGTTAATGAGGTAGAGTACAGCACAACTGAGATCTCGCCGCTAACTAAAGAGGTAATAAAAAGAGCCTTAGGAGCTTTGTAAAGTGCAAAAGCCCCTGGTGAACAGCTAAAATCAAGGATGGTGAGATGACTTCTAAAAAAAAACTAGCCACCCTGTTTTCGCAACACCTTATGTTCGTATTAAAATCTTAGAAGAACATCATCGTAATACATAAAAAAGGGACGTAAATCAGGGTTTATAAGAGCCTTAGGTTTCATCAACAAAAGGCTGCACAGGCACCGTAGTCTTCCATAAAGGTGGCACTATTTCAATACTAAAGGTTGTCAGGTAGCAGGAATTCACCACCTGTTTACAGTAGGTATTAAGAGACCTGGATTGATTTCTTTGCTAAATCACTTTGCTGACAGCAAAACATGATCAGTGTTGAACAGTTTCAGAGCGGTAGCGAGGCGCTGAAAGTGGTACGGTTTGTGTAGCGTAGGGCATACTTTTGTTCAGTGCATATTGCGATCGCATATCCATGAGTAGAAAAACTAATCAAGAATCTAGTGGGGCGCATTTAGCTGCTTCTCTCACGTCTTGAGAAGTTTACAGATATCCGTTAAGAGAAAAGTCAACAGCTGTATCTTATAGGCGGCCACCAACGAAGCAGAAATTTGGAGGCTAACGTAATGGGATTCACTTAATGACAGCGCAGCGACCAGAATTGCTCAAAGTACAAATATGGGTTAATGACTTACTAGCGAAAGTTAGTGGCGGGTGAGATTAAGCGGTTTGTGAGGATAAGGCGGCCCCGGCTGTTACAGGAGAGGGTTTATTTTAAAGATATGATAGAGGCCTTTCGCCTACATTGAGCTAGTTATGCTGATGGTGATATAATTCCGGAGGAACCACTCGGGACACCTCAAAGCCGGAGAGATACCATCACAGCACTCAGCACCGCCCGGATTCATTCTACTTTAAGGCTTTTGAGAATGCTAGCACTAATGCAGTGTTCCAAGCTCCACCTAAATCGTGGCAATACTTTTCTGGTAACGGAGAAATTAAATGTCCGTAAACCCGTAAATTTCTGTTTCGTCCGCATTTGCCTTTTCTCCTCTGATACAGTCTTCACCTTCTAGCGAAGTGCCGTTGTCCTGGTTTTTAAGAATTATGTCTGGCCAAATCGTTGACCATCAATTCCGAAAACCTGTTAACATGTTTACTGTCTGTTTTTAGAAGCAGTCGTGGGCGCACGCGACACCATGTGGCACAAGAATCAGACAGCGCAGTTGATTGTCCTCTCAGACTCAAGTCTAAAGCGCTAAAAAGAC
Organism: Amblyomma mixtum; assembly: GCF_055824585.1. Taxonomy (NCBI): domain Eukaryota; kingdom Metazoa; phylum Arthropoda; class Arachnida; order Ixodida; family Ixodidae; genus Amblyomma; species Amblyomma mixtum. The sequence goes on along the minus strand of NC_143018.1, from coordinate 2,611,113 downwards.
CAGAGTCGAAGCCGTAATTAGAGGAATGCCCACCGCACGTTGCGCTTCTTCGGGAATAATGACGCAAAGGGGGTCTATATGGGTTGCTAGCCGTCAGTTATCCGCAGCGGAGGACAGCTTAACTCTTTTCTAGGCGGTCTTTTAAGTCCACCCTTTTGCTGCTGGAATTCAGCTCATGTAGCGCTTGGCAACACGATTTCTCGACGAACAGGAAGATGCATTATGAGCCATCAAAAGTTATCAGCTGCAGTTATCAGCATTATGTTGCCCACGAAGTTGCTACCCAGTGACGGAACAAAGGGAACCCTCACCGTAGGAGACCATAATGAGTGCAGATTTGCAAAATACCGGAGGGACCATTCTGGAGGCGCGTACTGTGCTGCAAAAATCAAGTCTGCTTCTGAGCAAGGCCCCTTGCAGATGTTTAGGCTCCACGCCCGCCTAGATTATGCCAGTGCCGGTGTTTCTTGAATGTTTGCTGCTTCTGTAGATGTGGTGCTGTTAAAGCCGGTGTTGAGTGAAAATGTGCTTGCCCTTGTGCGTAGCTTAGCACAGACTAACAATTGAGCTAGTTGCGCCCTGTTTCGGTCTCGTAGCACTCAAAACAGGCAGCGCTCGTACCAAACAGTGTTGGAAACTATTCCAAGCAAAAATATCGCACAGTAATTGGGTAAGCGATGCAGACGTACAACATGAATCTGGCTTTAAAGAGCCCCTGACAGGAGAGGACAATCCGGATAAACAAAACTATGGCTTATGTCTGGCCGTTGTGAAATTCCGTTCACTGTGGCTTCGCGGCAACGAATGCTTTTTGTGTCATAACACTGGTTAACGGGAAAAGAAAGAACGATGTCTGGTACTCTCCTAGTTGCTCTCCCTCTGTTCTTTGCGCCGTTTGCCTTGACAAAAAGGTTGGTTGGTTTGTGGGGTTTAATGTCCCAAAGCGACTAAGGCTATGAGAGATGCTGTAGTGAAGGGCTCCGGAAGTTTCGACCACCTGGGGTTCTTTAGCGTGCACTGACATCGCACAGTACACGGGCCTCTAGGAAAAACTGGCTGTGGTTAGACCAATGACCATCCCGAGAAGAATGGCAGCAACAACGACGCGGCAATCGCAGCGGCGGCGACATATCAGAAGGCACTTCGACTGTCCGTAGAGGCCAAAACCTTTTCCGCACCACTTTACCTGCGTGTGTGGCACTGGGGACGTCACCACAAAAAGCCTGATTCATTTATGCACTTTCGTGCTCTGGGCATGCACTGTGTGTGGGCACAAAGCAACACATTTTATTTTTACGCCTCAATACATTTCTATTCGTATTCAGGCTACTACTTTTGTTGCCGAAACAACACTACGCTAGGTGCGAGCGGTTTCGCGGATCCCCGGAGGTATGTAAGACAGTTACTGCGTAATTTCCTATCCTCAAATACATTTTTCATTTTCTTCATTACGGGCCCTCTTTCTCTTTCGCCTCGACTTCCTCCCTTCCTGTACAGTGGGGTTCAGGTGTCCACGAGATGACAGAAGTACTGCGCCATTTTCTTTCCTCAAAAAGCGTTTTAGCGTTCAAAGGGGAAGGCATCACACCGAACTGGTGATTAGCAGTTAATTACTAGTTAGTTATTAACCAGTAATTAGCCATTAATTAGTAATTTGTCATTAGTAATTAGTACTTCATAATGTGTGACATCATTCTGTGGTGACGTCACCAGTGCCACACACGCAGGTAAAGTGGTGCGGAAAAGGTTTTGGCCTCTACGGACAGTCGAAGTTAATTCTGTTATGTCGCCGCCGCTGCGATTGCCGCGTCGTTGTTGCCGCTATTCTACTCGGGATGGTCATTGGTCTAACCACAGCCAGTTTTTCCTTACTTTGAAGCTCGTCTCGTTAATGTTTTCCCCTATTCCACTGGTCCATCATGCTGTTTAACGGGCGAAGAAAGAACGACGTCTGGTTGTCTCCTAGTTGCTCTCGCACTTTCTTTGCGCTCTTCGCTTTTACGAACTATTTAGGCACCTTCGTGGTGGGGGCCACTATACATTTTGTCGTTCGCCTGTTCATTGCGTAATGTAGCGCAGGGAAGAGACGGTAAACACGAACGGAAACGAAACTAAATATACTTGAAGTGATGCCATGACGCTGATGCCTCGGAGAGCGCTCGTTCGACCTCCTGTTGGAGAGAAGGGTTTATGGTGCGTTTTTGTATGTGGTGTATAGCGGCTTGTGAGCCTGAATAGACTGTACTCTTAAGAGAGGGAAGGAGAGCAAATGACTTGAGGGCATGCGCAATGGCGAGCACCTCGAGGGACAATGTATCCGGAGGGTGTAGATACGGCGCGCTGGTGTGGGTTTCAGGAGCGGGGAGGTGGGGGTGGAACAAGGCGTAGACGCGGGAACCTCGAGGAGCCACGAAGGAGGCATCCGTGTAGGCTACACCTTGGGTATCAAAGAGAGGGGAATGGTGCTGCGGGGCCGCATGACAACGGCCGGTGTGCAGGACGGGGGACATGTTGGTCGGGAGGGGGAGGATACGAAGATTGGGGGCGGGGGTTAGAATAGGAGAGATAAAAGGGGCGACGGGAATGGGCGACATACCCGCTTGAGTCAGTAACCACTGACCCTGACGGGTAAGGGAAAACCGGGCAAGCTGCGAGTCACAATGGAGAGAGAGAAGAGAACGGAGAGGATGAAATAGGCCTGTGGCAAAGATCTTAGCGGTAGAGGTAGTGATATGGAGGTTGAGAGCTGCCTTGTAGAGGCCCACAAGGGCAGTCTCGAGTGTGTTAAGTTGAGTCTGATTGAAGCAAATCTAGGGTGCAAAGTACAAGACCTTGTTGAGGGCCAGCGCGTGGGCAACTCGGCACGCATGAGCCTCGTGGAGATCTGAGCGCTGAGTGACCACGCGCCGCAGGAGGTGAGTTACCGAGTGGCAGGTGGTGACAGTGTGGTGGAGGGCGTGCACGTTCTTGACCGCATGTAAAGGAAACCCAAGAACTTTGCACTGAGTGACGACAGGAATGGGAGAGCCAGAAAGGTTGAGAGAGGCGAAGTGGTTGTGTGATCGCTGGTATGAGGAATGGTTGAGAAAGAGAAGCTCAGATTTTCCAGGAGCAGGAGAGAGGCCAGCGGAAGTAAGGAAGGAGTCAATGAGATCTAGGCCACGTTGCAGGGTGTCCTGTACGTGACCGGGAGAGCCCGACGAACACCAGAGAGTGATGTCATTGACTTAAAATAAATGATGCAGGTCGGGCACTTCAGCTAGCTGGGAGGCGAGAGGGGCCATAGTAAGATTGAAAAGGGTAGGAGAGAGTGAAGCACCTTGAGGAGTGCCACCCCTGAGGTTCAGGTGTCCACGAGATGACAAGTACTGCGCCATTTCCTTTCCTCAAATAGCGTTTTAGCGTTCAAAGGCCAAGACATCACGCCGAACGTGTGGTGGCGTTCCGTGGACTCCCAGATAGCGCTACAACACGCTGTCGCTGTCCTGGGGGGGCCACAGTCTGAGTTCGCAAAGGATGCGGTCGTGGCAAACACTGTCGAAGGCGATGCGGTCGTGGCAAACACTGTCGAAGGCCTTGCGAACATCGATAGTCACAAGTGGTAGTGGTGGTAAAAACATTTAAAAGGGACAGGAGGTATGTTTGGATCATCCTTAAGGGACTGATCCTTACAAAAACTAGGTGGGGGTCCCTAGTATGGGACCCCAGTGGCGGTGGCCGCTGCCTGGGCGCGCCCGACTAAGGCTTGTTGAGCCTGTAAGTCAGGGCAGCCGAGCAGGGTCGCCTCCCAGTCCTCCCGGGTTGGGGTGGGGATGGGGGGAATAGCCGCGTTGGAGGGGCAGGCCCACACCATGTGATAGGTGTCCGAAGACACCGCATTACAGTGCGGGAAGTTGCCGCTAAAGAAGGGGTCGAAATGTTTTAAAGCGAAAGCTTTACTACTTGCACTTTCAGCCTTTGGCGCGGCGGGGCGGTGCCACCACCACCGGCGCCTAACGCCTGCGCTCTCCGCTTTGTGACGTCACGCCGAAGAGAAAGGCGACCAACTCGCGCCGTCTAAGCCGCGGCGGTGACACCACGGCGTGGCCTCCGCGATCGAAGCGCGCTTTTAGGGCGGAAGCCTTTAATGCCTCATCGTTGTAAGCAGGAGCTGTCGACAGAAATGTCACGCTTTTAAATTGGTCGAAACGGTCGTGGCGTCACAGTGCGCGAATTTCAAACGGGGCCAATTGTACTTTGGCTACTAACCATGCAACCAATTAAAGGGATCGTTTAGTCAAACCTTTCTAGTGAGACCAGATAAATAATACCCAGTAAGAAATTTGCCGAGCTTGCGAATCGAACCCCGGTCTCCGGAGTGCGAGTCGAGCACGCTACCACTCCGCCATGCCAGCTCGATGGTTTGGAATGAACAAAGGTGCGTCTAGTGAATACGGTGTCTTCGTTCACTCCCATCTTCCTCCCTTCCCGTTACGGCGAGGTTTAGGAGTCCACCGAGCTATGAGAGACAGATACATTTTCTTTCCTCAAAAACCAATTCGCCGACGAGCAAGGACCCGCCGCGGTGGCTCAGTGGTAAGGCGCCCGTCTACCGAGCCGGAGTACCCGGGTTCGAACCCGACCGCGGCGGCCGCGTTTCGATGGAGGCGAAGCGCAAGAGGGGCCCGTGTGCTGTGCGATGTCAGTGCACGTTAAAGATCCCCAGGTGGTCGAAACTATTCCGGAGACCTCCACTACGACACCTCTTTCTCTCTTCTTTCACTCCTACCTTCCTCCCTTCCCTTACGGCGCGGTTCAGGTGTCCGCCGAAATATGTGACAGATATTGCGCCATTTCCTTTCCTCAAAAACCATTTTACCAATTTACCAATTACGAGCAAGGCGTATTTGTCCGCGTTTCAGATTGACCCAAGTTGTCGTGACGTCACCGCTCGCGAAATTTGACGGGTGTTCACCGAAATATGTGATACAGTTACTGCGCAACTTCCTTTCCTAAAATAAAACTTTCGACTAGTGTCTACTGAGATATGTGAGACAGTTAATAAGTAATTTCCTTTCCTCAAATATAATTTTAATTTTGTTCATTACGGCCCCTTTTTCTTCTTTCACTCACACTTCATCCCTTCCTTTGCGGTGCGGCTGAGGTGTCTACCGAGATGACAGAGAATTACGGACCATTTCCTTTCCTCAAAAAGCGTTGCGTTCGAACGGCAACGCACCGCGCCGAACAGGTGGTGGCGTTCTTTGGACTCCGTGGCAGCGCTACAACACGCTGTCGTGTTCCACTCCTAAAGGCGAAGCTTAAGCGTCATCAATTGGCAGTTAATTAATGTACCAACAAAATGTGCAGTAAACAGTCGCGTAACAGAATGCAGCACTCAGGCTTTCGCCTTTCACCAGTTTAGCCGCTAAAGTTCCTCGTAATTTTTAGTGCTGCCGGGCACAGCAATGTATTGGTGAAGAGGCGGAGAAGGAGCCGCTCATCCGCCTTCTTGAGGCCTTTACATGAGCTAGGGTAAAGGCGATGGCTATCTTGATAGTAGGTTGTGATATCTTAGAACGTGTAGACCGGATTAAAATCGGGTTCCTGATCAGGTGAGGAGGAGAAAACAGCCCGGCGAGAGAGCGCGCGGGCGGCTGCGTCTGCTGCCTCGTTTCCTGCCAACGCCTGATGAGCAGGGGCCCATATAAGGTAACGGTGTGCGGGGTCCGTATCCCGTATGCAATTTTGGTATATTCGATAGGCTAGGAAGGGAGTGCAGCCTTGTTCGACGTTCCGACAGGCCCCTCGCGAGTCGGTGATTATTTTGAATCGGGATGTGAGGCCGCGAGAGCAATCGCGACCTCTTCTGCTTGTGTTGCACTTCGGGCTCTGAAAGTGAGGCCGGTAACTGTGTTGCTGTTGTGAACTACTGCGGCTGTGCACCATGCCCCGTGGTGAAGGCCGGATGCGTCCACGTAGTATACACCTGTTTTGTTGCCATAATGTCCGGCTAGCGCTTCCGCTCGTGCCAGGCGCCGACCATTATGGTCTTCATGTGACATGTTTGCTGGAAGAGGCCGCACGTGTAGGGCACGTCTCCACAGTGGGTGAATTTGAGTGGGGGTAGGTGACAGAAAGGTGTGCTGGAGAATCAGAAACATGTCGTGTGCACAGACGCGGCGTCGGAAGCCGATGAGAGAATGGGGGAAGAACTCCGTCGCCTCCAGAAAATTAGAGAGGCGAGTCAGGGCCATTCGCTCAAGGTTCTTACCAACACACAGTCAGGGAGATTGGGCGGAGGTTAGAGAGGGAGGGAGGTTTGCCCGGCTTTGGAATCGTAGAAATGAGAAAGGAGGTCCAGGAGCTCGGCAGGCAGCCGCTGTACCAGGCCTCATTGTAGGTTTGAAGGAGGAATTCTTTTGCGCAGTCAGGAAGGTTGCGAAGTATGGTATATGTAATGGCATCCTCACCGGAAGCCGAGCGTGTAGCATTAGCAGCCAGAGCCGATTCGAGCTCTTGGGAGAGTGAAGGAGTGGTCCATATCAGGGTTAGGCCCGCCCGAGTATATAGTGTAGGAGGGTGCCAGAGGGGGAGGGGGGCTAGAGAGAGGCGAGCTGATCAAAAAATGGCCTGGCTTAGCTTATGGTTAAGCCTAGGATGCGAAGCATAGTTTTGCGGTCTGGCGAGCCGTTCTCTCCCTGGCCGACATCTCGCTGCTCAACTGACTCAACGAGTGCGTCGCCTTTTGCGTGACGTCAGTATCTGCTAGCGGTAGGAGCGGGAGTTAGGCCGCCGGCGGAGGCTGCGCGTCCGCAAGCGAGCGCACGAGGCTCCAGCTTCCACAGCTGTTGTGACGTCATATCACGTGGTGCGCCGATGAAGGTCAAGTGGTAGCTACGCGGCCGTGCGCGGCGCAGCAAGAAGAGCTCGGTTGTGCGAGTAATATGCTTCGCATAAAAAATCACAGGGAGTCCGCTGAGTGAGGGCTTTAGCTAGAGTGGGAGCAAGGGCAGGCTTAGTGCCAAGGAGGGATTTGAAGAGAGGTCAAGACGGTCTCAAAGAGCACTCTAACGAGAGTGCTCGAGTGAGGCGCAGGGAGTGACGATCTCGGCCCGCAGAGCAGTGATCCTGTAGGATAGATAGTTGGGCATTATGGGGTTGGGAGCGAAAGGAGCGTTGAAGACGGTTACGGCGACGCCATAAACGGAGAAAAGTTGAGGATCTGGGACTGTGTGACGAGTGCGAACGCGACGGCTACTGGACGTGAGCGCTGCAGTGATGCGCGACGTCCAGTCGTCGTAGGATTGAAAGGAGTCAGAGGCGAGGTTAGTGCGAAAGGCGTGCCAGTCAGTGTGAATGACACGATGACATCGACGGATGTGGGAAAGAGAGGTGTGAATATGGATGAGAAAGTGGTCACTGAGAAGAGTCTCGGCTGTCACCTGCCAGTGAAAGGAAAGTGAACCCAGAGAGAAAGTGAGGTCAGGTGTCATGGGCCGCTGTGAGGCAGTGCCCGCTCGAGTAGGGGAGCCAGGAGTATTAAGAAGCGTGAGGTGGCGTTCCTGGGCCAGACAGGGGAGGAGGCGGCGGGTTTGAGGGTAGCCCCAGAGTGTATGAGGGGCATTGAAGTCACCACTAAAGAGATGGGAGTTAGAAGGAAGAAGTGAAGGAACTTGCCCAAGGCGGAGAATAAAGAGGTGACAGCGGGGTTGTAGAAAGCCAAAAGGGTGAGTGAGACGCGGGAAGAAGTGAGACGCACACTAACTAAATATTTAAGGATATTCAAGTGGCTCCACGAGCACGTCGCTGCGTACATAAATAGACGCAAGTGGTGTGAACGTAGTGGCATCGTAGGCGCGGTAGCCTGGGACAGTGCGGGCCGTCCGAGTCTCCTGGAGAAGGAGAAAATGGGGCAGGGAGGGCCGGGTGAGGAGATACTGATGGAGGGGGGTCTTATGGCACAGACGGAGGGGGGTCTTATGGCACAGGTCTTATGGCACTGCACAATCTGGATCGAACTCCAATCACGTCACAATCTGGAGTTCCTCGCCAAAAGCCATTGTGATAGTGTAGAGGTAGAGGCTCGTGAGGGTACGCGTTCCTTCTTTTTGACCGGAGGCAGTGACTCATGCAGGGAGTGGAGCGTAGTAGTGAAGGATTCCAATTGCTCGATTGTGCTTGGAGGGTCTCTAGCTGAACCAAACGAGTGTGGTGTGCTTGTGTGGTGGTTTCGAGCTGAACGTGGCAAGGTGCTCATTTAGCTTCCTAAGCTAGGAGGTATAAGAGGAGGTGGTTGTCTTGAGGGTGGATCTGCTGTTGTAGGTCGTGGGAAATGCGCTGCTGCTCTCGCTGCTGGCGTTCGAGCATAGCGAGCCGGAGGTCGAACGAGTGGCTCTCGTCAGGGATGGAGAGGGTGGTGTACTGGAAGAGAGGGACGCTGGAACCGAGGATCCTTTAACTATGTCGGCATAGGAGCCTGGTGGTGACGTGATTGGAGCTGATGGAGGTTCATTAGTAGAGGAGGAGAAGGGGTGGGTTGAGTGGCCAGGCTCAAAGCTACACTGTTAGCAAAAAAACACCCAAAAGGAAGTAAATGGCTTGTCCTCTAACGCACACCCTAAAGGAGGTTTTTACTCCATATGTATGGTGTTTTTATTTACTCCCATATATAAGGGAGCTATTAAGGAGTGAGAAGGGAGTATATTTATACTCCCTTATTCAGCCTCATTCTTACAGTGACAGCGGCGGAAACGGGCAGTAGCTCTGCGGGCCGCCGGCAACCCAATTTGGGAAACTGCGCTGCCCTAATGTAACTCCGCGTCCCGCATTCTATTCGCCGTCTGCAAGCCCAGCGGCGGCGTATGTGGCAGGAGTCGTCTGCTTGTCGTCTCCCTTTGCTGTACGAGCTCGTTTGGTTGGCCGTGTTTGTAGATAAAGGGATGTAAAATTATAATCAATAGTTCAAAACCGAGAAGGAGTCGCTGGGTAGTTTTCACGATCATGCACCACACTGTATATGACTAAAAACCAGAGCAGAAAAGTTGAAAACACCCCTGATGGTAGTATGGAATGGCATTGCTTGCTTCCATATTCACTTCATTAAGGCTTGGCTTTTCAATGACTGAGGAAAAATGTAGCCTCATGAGCTCAATCAAGAGCTCAGGGTTGACGCTATGTTCGATCACAGTTCCATGTTCATGCAACACATAATCTGCTGCAACACATTGCGAGCACCACACTGAAAAAAGCCTGTGAGAATTAGGCCTAATCGGGGGCTGTAACGGGGTGGCGACACAAACAAAGGAAAGTTAGGTATGGTTAGAGCACTGGAGGCTTCACAGGGGCAATTCAATTACGTACCGTACTGTAGCGGAAAACGGCGACAAGCCGATATGTTGTACCGCGGCAGGCGCCCGGGATGAACGGAGATGCAGCGACGATGGTAACTCACCGCCATTATCAGACGACTGACCAGAAGCAGACGAGACGCTAGGTGGCGGGGCGGATTGCACAAAATGGTGTTTTACTCCATTTCGGCATTGGTGGAGTATTTGGCATAATTAACTCGCTTTCCTGACTGGAGTAAATGGTGGTAAATCCTCATTTTAACTCCATTATTCCCTCATGGGAGTAAAATGGAGGACAGTCCACCTTTTTACTCCCCACTCATGGGGTAAATGGTTTCACAAATGGAGTAAAAAGGGTGGCTGGGTAGTTTTCACGATCATGCAAGTGGGGTCGAGGGTGGGGTGAGTGTTTACCTGGCAATGAACGCACTAGGGCTGGGCACATACATGAGCGGAAGGGTCAGCGGTTAGAGAAGCAGCACAGCGACGGCACTTGGCCGGAACGCTGAGCCGGGAGCATTGGTGGGCGCGGTGTACAAGAGCGAGACAACGGGTGCAGGTGGGAGGCTTAGGCTTATGGGGGCGGCACCGGAAGGCAACGCGTTTAAAATACACAAAGTGGGGGATGACGGTTCCAGCGAATGTTATCAGCACTGATTGAGTGGTACCGATGATGCAAGCAGCAAGAATATCCTTTTGAGTGACTCGATATCATGCATGACGTCATCAGGAGTGAAGTGGCCTCCGACATTATGGATAACGCCGAGGCATGAGATGGGAGGATTAGGGACATATGTTTTAATGGTGATAGGCTTACCATGAAGCTGAAGATGCGTGATAGAAAGTAGGAGGTGGGTGGTGAGAGGAGAATGAGTTTTTAAAAACGCAAGGCTTTGGGCTGGCTTGGCCTGAAGGGTGATGTCGGCACTGGTCTTGGAGGAAAGTTGTGCAGCGGAGGTGACTGCGGCGGGTACGTCGTAGAGAGGTAGCTTGGGGGTGAGGGTCCCAGGGGGAAGCTGGATGGCAACTGTGATGAGCTCGGCGCAGGGTCGGGTTGTGGAGGCAGGCTTACGGTTGGCACCGATGGAGCTCCAGCCAATTTTCGGGGATGGAGTGTCGTTTACCGAGGACATCGTAAGGTTTGTCTGAGTCCTCAGCCGGAGTCTCAATCTGCGACGCGGGTGCCGGGCTGCAGGTCTTGGTGTAAGTGGGACATTTGGGTGGAGTAGGTGCAGCAGCTCCAGCGGCGGCGACGAACGCAGCTGGCTGCGACGCGTCTATGGCCCCGAAGCTCTTGGTGTCCCTTAGAGCGTGGAGTTGGCTAGCAGTGGACGCTGCGCCGACGACGAACGCTTCCGGCTAAGCCGCGGCAGTCGATCCGGAGCTCCCAGCGTCACTCAAGGTGTTCAATGCGGCAGGAATGTGCTCGGTGGCGTGCGCGGCGTTCATCGGAGTAAGGCGGTGTATTTGAGTAATAATGTTTATGTACTCTCGCGGATAACTCCGTTCTTTCTGACAATGTGGTGAAGGAGCACCAGCCTCTTGTATGGTCGTGGCGACGACTACATCGCAACTTGCGATCTGCAATCCACCGGGTCCATTACTCCTAATGTGCTGGACAGAGCTCAGTCCAAATGAATTTTAAAATCGTATGGGTCGTGCAGGCTGATGAGTTCTTTATCTCAGTCAGCTGGCAGAAACCACTTTTCAGGCACTTAGAAGTACTGAGTGCCTGATGTTTGGGCTAGTTGGTGTTGATACATAATACAAAAATCTCTCGCAACACGAACGAGACTGGGACGAGAGAACAAATACGACAGGACGAGCGCTACACTTCCCAACTTATAGTTTATTAAAAAACTGAAGCTTATGTACAGTCCTACTGACCATCAATAAGTTTTCCAAAAATGCTATTTCATTATCATCCAAAACTTAATATGGTGCGCTGATACGTTGACTGCCTGCTAATCTAATATGGTATGCCTCCACCATCTCTTTCGACTTGGTGCCGCTGCGGTGGCTATGTGGTTATGGTGCTCGGCTGCTGACCCGAAAGACGCGGGGAGATATTCTAGAGGACCGTGTAATGTGCGACGTCAGTGCACGTTAAAGAACCCCAGGTGGTCGGAATTTCCGGAGCCCTCCACTACGGCGTCTCTCGTAGCCTTAGCCGCTTTGGGACGTTAAACCCCATAACTGATGTAGTAGTATCTGCCGGGAACCCTGACATGCGCAGTCGCTCTATTTGAAGATTAACGCTTTCTTGCACGACAATGTATGGCAAGACGCCCACTCTTCTCTTCCTTGACCAAAATGGTAGTGCTCCCTAGCTCTCATTAAAACAACTTCCTGTGAAACAAAGTTGGTGCTTGATTGCGCATCCCTGCTTTTTGTTTACCATCACTGGACATATTTTTGAAAGCTTGCTGGCAGCTGTGAAAAGCACATCTACATTGTATCTTCTTGCTATCTTCTTTAAGTTCTAGGATACCTTATGAACGTACGGTATCACTTGAGTGGGCTTCCTGTGCCTTCCTGTGTGCCAGCTCACCTTTACTGAAACTGACTCTGAATGTATAATTCAGCTTGTGCGTCTTGTACGAGAAGAATGCTTTAAGGGTGCATCTAGGTGTAGGTTCTGTAACATCCTAATAGCTGTGCTCTTCTGCGATCGCTTCTTCAGCCCGTTTAGAATTTTATCTTCAGACAACCGCCATTAGCTTTAACGACCATTTCTACTCACAAAAAGCTGGAATTTGCTTCGGCTCTTGTGTTGCGCCTGTCTTTCCACCGTTGACAAAGGTTTGCGAAGCTCACTTCCTCACCTGCGCATTTTTAGATATGTAGATGACTTTTTGGTGATAATGGACAAGCGGAAAGATTTAACTATTGACGAAGCAGTCAGTGATATTTTTGCACCTTTCAAAGATGCTTCAAAAGGCTTGAATTTTACTTTTGAACTCCCATGCAATAACAGCATACAGTTTCTCGACCTAAGACTTTCTTTTTTGGAAGACCATATCTGCTGGATGTTCAATCCCAGATCGAAGAAAGCACTCCTCCCGTATAGCAGTGCTCACTCGAAGTTAATCAAGAGAGGTATTGCAATGAATTGCCTCAACGCAGCTCTAAAAAAATCATGTCTGCATCAAATGCAAGAAAGCGTTAATCTGCAAATAGAGCGACTGCGCATGTCACGGTTCCCAGCAGATACTGTAAATTCAGTTGCGCAAAATTTGCTGCAAAAGAAGAGTAGCAAAAAACAGGTCGATCAAGATCACAGGAAGCCCACTTAAGTGATACCACACGTTCATAAGGAATCGCACAACTTAAAGAAGATAGCAAGAAGATACAATGTAGATGTGCTTTTCACAGCTCCCACCAAGCTTTCAAAATTATGTCCAATGATGGTAAAAAAGAAAAAGCAGGTATGTGCAATCAAGCACCAGCTTTGTTTCACGCAGTGCACAACTAACGTAGTCTATCGCATTCCCCTTACCTGTATTAGAGTATACATCGGGCAAACGGGACGTTGTTTTAATGAAAGATCTAGGGAGCAAGGGAAGAGTGGGCATCTTGCCATAAATTGTCGTGACTGCAAATGCAAACCCGTATTTCGGAAAGCCAAATTTCTTGGGCGCGGGAATGACCGTCGAAAGAGATTGGGGAGGCATACCATATTAGATTTGCAGGCAGTCAATGCATCAGCGCAATATCTTTAGTTTTGCGTGATAATGAAATAGCGTTTTTGGAAAACTGATTGATTTCCACAAGATGACCAGTAGGACTGTGCATAAGCTTCAGTTTTTCAATACACTATCAGTTGGAAGTGCAGCGCTCGTCCTGTCGCGTGTTCTCTCTTTTCCCCGTTTTGTTCGCGCTGCGACAGATTTTTGCATGATGAGAAGTGATTGGCATGACAGTGTCTAGCGCATCTTCGATACCAGATTTCAGGTAAGACAATACTCCGTTACGTTGGCCTAAAGGGGGTGATCTAGTTATCCAGAGCTGCTCATCTAGACTCGTGCCGTAAAATAAGCGTATGACTGCAAGGTGCCGCCGTCTGAGAAATACGAAATGTGATGCCTTGGGCTCTTTGAGAACTGCATTATATCGTACCGTACCATTTCTTCCAGTATTTACTCTATGGCTTCGCGCTCCTTTATGACTCGAAGGGCCTTTCGGGGAGAGGTTACGCTGCAATGCGAAGCTGTCGCTGTTTGGCAAGCTTGTGACGGCAAAGAAAAATGTGGTGTAATCCGTCGACCCTTAGGTCACGCATGCGTGCTGTGCGCTGTTTTGTCGGGTTTGGTTTGTGGTTCCTGAGGGTTTAAGTTTTGAAGTGACAAAGGCTATGAGGGACGCCGTAGTGAAGGGATCCGGAAATTTCAAAAACCACCACAATGCACGGGCCTCCATCGGAATGCGACCGCTGCGGCCGGTATCGAACCCGCGTGTTTCGGGTCAGGAGCCGAGTGCCATTGCTAATGAGCCACCGCGGCGGCTCGTCTTTTGTCACAATGTTTTGTGCGCTCGTTTTGTTGGGTCACTACTCTTCACTTATGTGGCAACAACTGTTACGGAGCGCTGATGCCATCTCTGCTTAAAGAAAATTTCCCATACGAGATGTCCTGGCGGTATGATGATGAAAACTACTGGTCTCAGGGCTTCGTGGTGTCGCCTGTTCGAGAAGTCAGGTCAGGAGGAGTAAATGAGGAATTCAGCGTTTGCATAACCACGCAGTGTTAATGCACACAAGATCACCAAATATATGACGTGGCGCCTTCTCGATCAAATGAAGAATATGCGATAGCATTTGAAAGTGGACCCAGCCCCTCCGGTTGTTGGGAGTAGCCCCATTCATAAAATCAATTGGTTGCCAGGTTAATTAGTCCCGATTAGTTGTGATTAAAGATCGATTAATGTGAATAAGTGGAGTTAAGTGGTGGGATAATGCGGATTAGTTGGTTTGGTTTATGGTTTATGGGGTTTAACGTCCCAAAGTGACTAAGGCTATGAGCGACGCCGTAGTGGAGGGCTCCGGAAATTTCGACCACCTGGGGTAACGTGCACTGACATCGCACAGTACACGGGCCTCGAATTTCTCCTCCAAAGAAATTTATTGGTGGATTAGTATTATTCGATATTACATGCAATGGAAGGAACTAGAACATTCTAGTCCTTAGATCTTCAAATTGGGTTGTGCTGAGGACGTTTAGTTTAGTTTATTGGGGTTTAATGCCCCGAAGCGACTCAGGCTATGAGGGACGCCGTAGTGAAGGGCTCTGGAAATTTCGACCACCTGGGGTTCTTTAACGTGCACTAACATCACAGTACATGGGCCTCTAGAATTTTGCCTCCATCGAAATTGGGCCGCCTCAGCCGGGATCGAACCCGCGTCCTACAGGCCAGCAGCCGAGCGCCGTAACCACTGAGCCACCGCGGCGGGGCTGTGCTGGTGACGTTAAAACCCTCCACAGGCTACAACCTTAGTGAACGCTCTGCCCGGGCAGAGAAAGCTGCTATTATTTGAAAAGAATGTTAACAAGCATTTTCAATAAATTGTGAAGTTACAAACATGATCGAACCCGCGTCCTACAGGCCAGCAGCCGAGCGCCGTAACCACTGAGCCACCGCGGCGGGGCTGTGCTGGTGACGTTAAAACCCTCCACAGGCTACAACCTTAGTGAACGCTCTGCCCGGGCAGAGAAAGCTGCTATTATTTGAAAAGAATGTTAACAAGCATTTTCAATAAATTGTGAAGTTACAAACATAGAGCTGAAATGCGGAAGTCGGTGGCATAAACGCTACTGGCGAAAGATCTGCTCGGGTAACGGTCGCTGCCATGGCTGTGCTTGCGGTCCGTTGCTGCGGATGGGGCACCGGTGCATACCTTTTTGAGCCTCTTCCAATCCGCACTAAGGACGTTCCGGTTGCGGACAATCTAGTGTACTGGCACGATCGTCTTCTTTCTCGTAGCGTTCGATCCCATCCGTTGCACAGCAGGACACGCACTGAAACCAGCTCCTTCGTCTTCTCTTTTGGCCGTCTGCCCCCTTGTTTTTTGCTGTGTCATTTCTGCCCAGTAGGCAGACAAAGGCCGGTGCCGACATCATGCTCATTCACTGCCTCATACGATGCCAATCCTTCGACATAGAAACTACTTCCGGCTCCGCCAATATTCCGGCACCAATGAGAAAAATGAAAATTGCCCAATGTGGGGCACTCACACGACCACACGAGCAGTGACTTTTTTTAAGCGTCGACTTTGGCATAGTGCCACGTCTACTGAGACCATGATGAGCTTAAGACTGAAGATTGCTCCGTCTTGACTATTGAAACTCGTTATGAGTTATGTTACGGGAGAACTGTTGCAGCTCTACAAACTTTTAGTGCGTGTGCGGCAGTTGATTGGGCGGTAATTTGGCGGCAATTGCAAAGATGGTTCGTGATTCACTGTTCGTGATTCACTGTGAATGGAAGAGTTCAAGCTCGTACGCTGTAACCAGCGTTTCTCAACAGACGTACAGATTCGACATTACGTTAAGCGATCCTTCGTTCGAAGAGAAAGCTTCCGAGCATCACTGCGGTCTTGCGAAAGTCCGGTTTTTCCAGCTTGCGAGTGCATGTTTGCGAGAAGAAGTTTGAGCACCCATGGCTGTGTGCTCAGCCACAAGGGGGTGGTGTCTGGAAAGGAGGCCCATAGTGGCTGTGCACCGTCGCCAAAGAAGCTTCAGGGCACCCCATCACGACCATAGATGCGAAAAGCATTGAGCGCCACCGAGGTCTTTGGAGGCGCGGGCCATGGCATGGCCGGGTACCACTAGTAAATTAGGTACGATCGGAGTGCACGTTAAAGAACAACAGGTGGTCGAAATTTCTGGAGGCCTTCACTACGGCGTCCCTCATAGCCTGAGTCGCTTTGGTACGCTAAACCCCAATAAACCCAACCAAACCGAACTGCCCGACCAGGCGCCTGGCCCTTCGTGTGAGGTTGCAACGCTCGGAACCTTCTGAAGCCTATACCTCAAGAGAACCGCAAGGCTTTGAGCATCCGGACTGTCCGGAACCCACCGGCATAAATGGGTACAGATGTCCTCCCGCCAGATGCTCGGCCGCTTAGAGGCTCTATCTGAATGGGAGGCCCATGGCTCTGCCTCCTACGCGGGCGTGTCGGGACCTCCGAATCACAGTCCGCCTCGCGGCTAGGCATTTGCCAAGGAGGTGGGAGGCACTTCAGTGTCGCTGGGTACGTATCAGTTTAATAGGTACGTGAGTGTTCCCGCCATGGTGTTCGGCCATTACGGGACCTCAACCCGCTAACACGGAACCCAGCTCGGTCTGGGAAATAGCCCTGTAGGCAGGGCGGCCAACTTGTAAGCCAAATTGATGATCTTGTGTTTGAGCATCGGTCTCGCATTCAGGAGGTGCTGAGTTCGATTCCCTCAGTCGCTGGGTATAGATCTGCCTCATGCAGTAAGAAGAACAATTGTGGCCCTTTAACCAAAGCGGTGGCTTTGTGGTAGACCGCCTCGCATTCGGGAGACCCACCGGTTCTCTAATTAATTCGAGATGTGTGTGTGCTTGCCCCTGCACCTTGTTCTATATGGATATTTGGTGCCACTATGGAAAATATTGCCACGTATCATTGTAGTGTTTGTTCGTTCACTGTCAAGGCTGCAGGAAAGGGTTGTTATCACTTTTGTTCGTGACGCGAGAAGGACCGGACTAATCTCGATTGTTCACAGCCATGAACAGCTGCATTTACTTGTTTCTAGATTACTCTAGATGATCTGGATCTGTTATCTCGAAGTTTCCTTGCCGGCTTTAAACTGAACGATGCCGCGAGCAGCGGGCATTCGTAGTTACGATTGACGAGCACGCTTGTTGCTTACGCCGCCACCGAGGGATTCAATTCTTTTGCGGGCGCAAGTCAGCCCAAATAAAGAGCTTCATTTGCAAGTATTTCTGGTGTCTTCCTGACCGCTGGACTGCCGTCACTACAACGTGACATCTGGTGGAGGTGCTGGGTAGCCTTTCATGTTCCGGACACCCCCTACATGTCGTGACGCCAGCCCTCTGAGTCATTCACCGCAAGACCTGACTCTAGTCCACCGCGCAAGCCGACGTCTGCTAGGGGACGCACCTGAGTTCGGGACTCTGCCGGACCCTACCCGGAAGCGAAAGCCAGCAGCAACGTCCACCATGAGCTTGCCCCAGACGACGACTCCAATCATTCTGCAGCAGCCCCGGGTGCCACCAACCTTCGACGCTTCGCCTGGCGCCGACCCCGAAGAATGGCTGGAGCAGTTCTACCGTGTGGCTGTCTTTAACATCTGGGACAATGCAATGAAATTTAGGTACGTCTTCTTTGCCCTGGAGGGACCAGCAAGAGTCTGGTTTGAGAATGAGGAAGCCAGCCTCGCGAATTGGGAAACCTTCAAAGAGCAGCTTCTCAAGACTTTCACAAACGTCGTGAGAAAGGAGAGAGCCCAGCAGCTGCTACAGTCTCGCATACAACACCCAAACGAGACCGTTGCAGTGTACACTGAGGAGATCAAGCGTCTCTTCCGGCGTGCCGACTCGAACATGAAGGAAGAAGAAAAGGTCAAGCTGCTTATGCGAGGAGTAAAGAACAACTCTTTGCCGGCCTCGTACGGAACCCACCGAAAACCGTGGCGGAATTCATAGAAGAGGCCTCCACGATGGAAAAAACTCTTGACGCCCGAGCCCGCCAATATGAGCGCCAGCAGCGCCTTTTTTCAGAAAACTGCCTGGACGCCGCTAACAACGATAACCTGCGGGAGGTTATACGCCAAGTTGTACGAGAAGAGCTCCGACGATTGCTGCCCAATAGAACGCAGCCGCGGGTTACATCACTACCTGACGCAATCCGGGACGAAGTTCAACAGGCCTTGGGTGTGACGCCGACCACCACGCAGCCTATGGAGCCCCCAGCCATGGAGCCCCCAGCCATGACTTACGCCGCAGCAGTGCGTCGTCCTGTACCTCGACGACAGGACCCAAGCCCCTATCGCCCTCAGCCAGCTGCGCTGAGCTGGACCGCCGCCCTCTCGCCCCAACCCCCCCGTCCTACTAGCGTCGCACACAGCCGAGGAAATGCGACGAGTGGAGAATTGCTGACCAGCGCCGCCCACTATGCTTCCACTGCGGCGAAGCCGGTCACGTCCTCCGGCACTGCCCATACAGAGGACTGGGCATCCGAGGGTTCTCTTACGACGCTCCACGACCCCGACCCGGCCAGCGACCAGCCGAAATCGAGGAGTTCTTGCGACGGGAAGAATACTCATCGCCGAGCCGCCTATCACGTTCCCCGTCGCCATCGTCCCCGCGCTTTGTATCTCCTAGCCGAGGTTACGCCGTGCGTGGACGCTCCCCCAGCCCACGAAGGTTAAACTAAATAAAGCAGCGTCTGCAGGTGAGGTTGCTTCTAAGCGCAAGGATAAAGATCCTCCATCGGCGAGTACTCAAGACCATGCCTCAACTACGACGACAACATTGACGACGACAACACCGACGACGAGAACGACGACACCGACGACTAGAACGACGACACCGACGACGACGACACCGACGACTACGACAACGCGGCCAGACCTGAAGCTTTTACCGCTGCCCAGTGAAGAAACGTCGGAGTACGCCGACCGCAGTCACTACTCGACGAAGCCGAGATCGTACACCGAAGACAACGTGCAATGCGAACACGCGAACAAGTGACCTTGAAGTTATGATCGACGATCACGCGGTTACTGCCTTGGTGGACACCGGAGCTGACTACTCCGTCATGAGTGGGCGACTCGCTGTCCGACCCAAGTGGCAACCTGATTACGCCGTCAGGACGCTGCACCGCGAGAGTTACTGTAAACGCGAGAACCTACGCGACAACCTTTCTGATCCTACAGCAGTGCTCGCGAGACGTGATTTTGGGAATGGACTTCCTGAATGAACATCCAGCGATCATCGACCTTCGATCTCAGTCGATCAAACTGACAAAGCCATACCTGTTGCGACGAGCGCGACTCATCACATTGCCTTAAACGTCCTCGACGAAGCATTGAGCGTGCCGCCCCGATCAAGTGTCCTTGCCTGCATAGGTACTGGAGACATCGAAAATGCCGAAGGCGTCATCGAGGGGAACACCCAATTACTCCTGGATCGAGGATTGGGCATCGCAAGGGGAGTCGCCGAAATCCGACATGGCGAAGCCCAGGTGTTGGTAACCAACTTCACCGAAGAATACCGGCATCTAAACAAAGGTACGACGATCGCTTTCCTCGACGACCTGGCAGAAAGAAAGACGGCACCCTTCGCTTTTGCGTCGATTACCGCCGCCTGAACAGCATTACGAAGAAGGATGTCTACCCCCTCCCCCGCATCGACGATACATTGGACCGGCTGTGCAACGCTAACTACTTCTCATCGATGGACCTGAAGAGCGGCTACTGGCAAATTGAAGTCGACGAAAGAGATCGCGAGAAGACTGCGTTCATCACACAAGACGGACTCTTCGAGTTCAAGGTGATGCCATCGGCCTCTGCTCTGCCCCAGCGACGTTCCAGCGAGTAATGGATACGGTGCTCGCAGGCTTCAAGTGGCAAATTTGTCTAGTCTACTTAGATGATGTCTTCTTGTCAAGCTTTGAAGATTATCTCAGAAGGCTTCGGATAGTGCTGGAAACTATCAAGTCTTCAGGACTAACACTGAAACCAGAGAAGTGCCACTTCGCCTACGAGGAGCTGCTGTTCCTTGGTCACGTCGTAAGCAAAGAGGGAGTTCGCCCAGACCCTCAGAAGACGGCTGCGATCGCAGAGTTTCCACAGCCTAATGACAAGAAAGCTATACGCAGATTCGTTGGATTGTGCGCTTATTACCGGCGATTCGTCAAGAACGTTTCGCACATCGCTGAACCTTTGACCCAACTTACCAAGGCTGACGTGCCTTTTAAATGGGAAAGGCCGCAAGAGGAAGCTTTCAAAAAGCTGAAGCGCCGCCTACAGTCCCGTCCTGTGCTCGGGCACTTTGATGAAAACGCCGAAACCGAAGTTCATACCGATGCAAGCAACGTGGGCTTAGGAGCGGTCCTCGTTCAGAAAAATGGAAGACAGGAGAAAGTTATCGCGTACGCTAGCCGTTCACTGTCGAGAGCCGAAGCCAACTATTCGACGACAGAGAAAGAATGCCTCGCCATTATTTGGGCCACGTCCAAATTTCCCCCCTACCTATTGTAGGGTCTGCTCGCGGGCAAGTCAAATCTCGCGCCGCTCACCGCGGGTAGCCTCGGACCCCTTCTTCCCGAGTGGGGGGGCGGGGGGAGCGAGGCTGGGAGAAAGCCTTTATAAGGCGAGACCGGGAAGGCTCGCGCTCTCTCGCTCTTGGACCAGCCCTGCAAAAGGACCACCTGACCCAGCTGCCACGACGACGACCGGCCCCCCTGATGTGAGAATAAACCGTTTGTACAAAGTCCTGCCTCGAGTGACTGCCTGTGCGTCCCCGCGCAGAGGAATTGCCCACACTATACGGACGACCATTCAAGGTTGTGAGTGATCAAAATGCTCTGTGCTGGCTGGCCAATTTGAAAGATCCCTCCGGCCGCCTTGCTCGTTGGAGCCTGCGTCTTCAAGAATTCGACATAACTGTAGTCTACAAATCTGGCCGCAAGCATTCCGATGCAGACTGTCTATCGCGAGCCCCCGTAGACGCAGCACCGGAAGAGGAAGACGACGACGCTTTCCTAGGACCGGTAAGCGCCAGCAGTTTCGCGCAGCAGCAGCGCTCGGATCCTGAGTTGCAAAGCCTAGTTGATTATTTGAAAGGCAACACCACATCGCCTCCCCGGGGGTTCAAGCGCCAACTGTCGTCCTTCGTCCTTCACAATAATGTCCTCCTGAAGAAGAACTTCGCACCCAACAGGACAGTGCATCTTCTTGTCGTGCCCAAAATTCTCAGGCAAGAAATAATGCAGGCATGTCATGATGAGCCGACCGCAGGGCATCTCGGGATTGCTCACACGTTGCACCGCATCCAGGAGAAGTACTATTGGCCGCGGCTAGCTACCGATGTTTCCCATTACGTGAAAACGTGCCGTGAGTGTCAGCGACGCAAAACGCCTCCGACTAGACCAGCTGGACTCCTGAACCCCATACCACCGCCAACTAAGCCCTTTCAGCAAATAGGGATGGACCTCCTCGGCCCCTTTCCGACTTCATCATCAGGTACCAAGTGGATCATCGTGGCCACCGACTACATGATCCGCTACGCCGAAGCAAAAGCGTTGCCTAGTGGTACCGCAAAAGAAGTTGCAAAATTTTTTGTCGAACAAATTCTCCTGCGACACGGCGCCCCCGAAGCGCTCATCACAGACAGGAACGGCGTTTACAGCGGAGCTGACGCAAGCCATTTTAAACTACAGCCAGACAAGCCATCGAAGGACAACTGCCTATCATCTGCAAACCAACGGACTCACAGAGCGTTTCAACAGACTATCGCAGACATGCTCTCCATGTACATCGACGCCGAACACAATGCTCCCGCACGTTTCAGACGAAGACAACCACGATGTCGCCGCCTACCTTGATCGCGCCGAGGAAGCCCGAAGACTTGCGCGGCTTCGCATTAAAGACCAGCAGCACGCCGACGCCCGACGCTACAATCTGCGCCGACGAGATACGAATTACAAGCCAGGTGATCGTGTTTGGATATGTACGCCGATTCGTCGCCGTGGATTGAGTGAAAAGTTGCTTCGACGCTACTTTGGCCCGTACAGGGTTCTCCGTCGCATCGGTGACCTCGGCTATGAAGTCATCCCCGACGGCACTACAGCATCTCAACGACGACGCACACGCCCGGAAGTCGTACATGTCGTACGCCTTAAACCTTGCTATGAACGCTCTGGGGGGTAATGCCACGTATCATTGTAGTGTTTGTTCGTTCACTGTCAAGGCTGCAGGAAAGGGTTGTTATCACTTTTATTCCTGACGCGAGAAGCGACCGGACTAATCTCGATTGTTCACAGCCATGAACAGCTGCATCTACTTGTTTCTAGATTACTCTAGATGATCTGGACCTGTTATCTCGAAGTTTCCTTGCCGGCTTTAAATTGAACGATGTTGCGAGCAGCGGGCATTCGTAGTTCGACGATTGATGAGCACGATTGTTGCTTACGCCGCCACCGAGTGATTCAGTTCTTTTGCGGGCGCAAGTCAGCCCAAATAAAGAGCTTCGTTTGCAAGTATTTCTGGTGTCTTCCTGACCGCTGGACTGCCGTCACTACAACATGACAATATGGCCAAATTCCTTCTGGGTATTTCTGTGCCAAATTATTTCTGAGGAATATTTTACAGTAAACCCTTATGTGTATTGCATGGTGCAAGCGGCTTGGAATTGTTTATCGCTAAAAAAAACAAAGGCGGTCTAGATTTATTTTTAGTGAAGACCGTTTGTACAAAGTCCTGCCTCGAGTGACTGCCTGTGCGTCCCCGCGCACAGGAATTGCCCACAAATAATGGCGCCCAGCGTGCGGCTTTAATTAACACCTTGTGGACGATTTCTCTGCCGATTTTGGGACGTGCAGCCAGACTCGTGGCAGGCCCTCTTTGTTCGGGGCCACGCCGGACCGATAGGGTTAAGGAGCGGGTCAGGCGGAATGTTCGCGGGGTAGCGACTTGTGTAGTGTTGTAAATTTGTTAGGGGTTTTGTGTTATTTATGTAGTTTTCGGGCGTTTTGTGTTGTGTATTTCCGCGTGTTTGTAGATTGTTGTGTATGTGAATGTTCTTGTTGCCATGAGCAGTTAGCCGGTGCGGCCGGACAGTTAGCGCGAACTATGCCTCCCAGAAAGGATGTTTCAGCCACGGCTTTGGATAGCGGGGCAGCCGGTAGTGAGACGGCCGACGCGGCGGCCGTAATGGGGCAGGTGACTGAGATGTTTGCCGCATTAGCCCGTCAGCTCGGTTCGGTGGCTGGCGCCAACCAAGCCGCAGCATCGGTAGCATCGGCGACAGCATCGCGCCCGCGGATAAATGTGGAGGTCCCCTCCTTTTCCGGGTACACGGACGCGAAATCAATCCATGAGTTTTTAGAACAACTCGAGGACTACCAGACGGCTCTGGGCGCCCCAGATGACGTAATGCTAGGGCAGGTCCTGCCTGTAGCACTCGTCGAGAGCGCGGCGCGATGGAGGCGCTGCCAGCCGACTTTCCAGTCGATGACGGACTTCAAAGACCGTTTCCGCGCCGAGTTCTTGCCGCCTGATTATGAGCGCCGGATGCTGGAGGAGCTCGCGTTGCGCACCCAACACCCAGAGGAAAGCCTCCTCGAGTACGTACGCGCAATGCAAGAGCTGTACAAGAGAGCAGATCCGACGGCAACCGACCGAGATCAGGTTGCACGTGTGATCAGGCAGTGCCATCCACGCTTCAAGCCGTATCTGCGGGGCCGCAGTTTTACAAACCTCGAGGCCCTAGCGCAGGAGGCCAAGACCGTGCAGGCGGATTTGCTGGCCGAGCTGCGCTACCAGCCGCCCCCCAGGCCGGCCGAATCGCTGGAACCGGGATGCGCATGGGATGGAGGTCGAGAATGCGCGATGAGGGCTCGGCGCGCCGAGGTAATGGCCGTGGAAAGGCAGGCGGAACCCCCTGTTGTCCCTCGCGCGCTTGACCCGTACGCATTCGAGCAGCGGCGCCGTGCCGGTCTCACAGGCCACGCGCCGAGCGAGCGTCAGGAATGCGCGGAGAAAGGGGAGAGTCGTCCCCAACCGCTTCGTGGAACGAGGGGTCCTCCGTCCACGCGGCGGGTGAACGACCGGCTTTGCTGGAATTGCAACCAGCCCGGCCACATGGCACGCGAATGCCAAGCTAGGCGTATGCAGGGAAACGCCAGGCGCTGGCGGTGATGTCTGGTGGCACCGACCTTTCACCGTCAGCGGGAGAATTTCATGGTTGTCAAGGCGCTAGTCAGGAAAAGAACTCCCGCGCCGGCGACGGGGAGGATTTGTCCCGCTCGCCTGTAGAGCTCAGGGAGTCGTTCCGCGCTCAAGCCCTTTTATGCTAGTGCAGTTAGCGGGTCGATGCTACTCTGCACTCGTAGACACGGGCTCAACGCTGTCACTGGTCGGTGACGAGGTGTACGAGGCCTGCCGGATAGGTAACATCCGTGTCAGACCGGCCGAAACCCCGTTAAGCTTAGCAGCTGGGGCGGCAAAGGCAAAGGGAGCAGTGCGTCTTACGATGCGCTTTGACGGCAGAAAGCGGAGACATCGCTTCGTCTATCTGCCTGGCTTGTCGATACCAGTAATTCTGGGAAGGGATTTTCTCTCGAGCTAAGGCATTGTGCTCGACATGGGGGAGAATGGCTATCGTTACAGCCAGCTCGCCCCCCTCATTCCCTTCGAAAGCGCATCCTTGCCCGGCTGTCCTGCACAAAAGGTGGGTGTCCACACCTGTGCGACAGAAATGCAGGTGAGCTCCCTCGAGGTGCTGAGAGACGGTGGCCCGTTAGAAGCAATTATTGCGTCTTTCTCAGGACCCAGTAGTCAGCGCCGAAGGCTCGCGGAAACTTTACTCCCGTTTTCGGATTGCTTCACGGAGAAACCGGGCAGTACCGACCTGCTTCAGCACGAGATTCAGACGGGTGATACGCGCCCTTTCAGGTGTAACCCGAGGCCGTTAAGTGCGCATAAGAGGCAGCTTCTCGACTGTGCCCTTGACGAGATGATTGACACCGGTGCGGTGAGACCCTCACAAAGTCCCTGGGCGTCACCAGTGGTTCTAGCGCCGAAGAAAGATGGATCGGTCAGGCTGTGTGTTGATTATCGTAAGCTCAACTCACTGACGCCTACGGTTGCGTACCCTTTTCAGTCGATCGAGGCTGTGATGTACGCGTTAGGGAACGCGAGGTTCTTCACAGTCCTAGATGCAAGCAGAGGGTACCTGCAGATTGAGGTGGCCGAAGGTGACATTGAGAAAACCGCATTCACCTGCCACCGCGGGCTCTTCGAATTTACTCGACTCCCGTTTGGTTTGTCTAACGCCCCGAGCACGTTCATGCGACTGATGGACATCGTGCCGGGCGATGCAAGGTTCAACTACGCCATGGCGTACCTCGACGACGTTGTGATATTCTCACAGTCGTTCGAGGAGCACCTCATTCACCTGAATTCCGTTCTCGATAGAATGAGACGAGCCGGTCTAACCATCAATCCAAAGAAAGTGCAGTTGGCATCGAAGAGAGTGAACCTCTTGGGCTTTGTCGTGGATGATGGCACACTGAGACCGAATGATGACAAACTGCAGGCAATTCTGAACTACCCCTGCCCCATGGATGTGAAAAGCTTGCAGAGGTTTTTGGGGATGGTTGCGTTCTACAGGCAATTCATCCCGCGCTGTTCGGAGCTTGCAAGGCCGCTGAACCTGCTGTTGCGTAAAGGCTCGAAGTGGGTCTGGGGCAAGGAACAGAGTGACGCATTTGTTGCCTTGGCTCGCGCGATAGCGAATACCGCTAGTCTGCGCCTCCCCGACCTGAACAAGCAGTTTGTCTTGCAGACAGGCGCTAGTGACTACGGTGTTGGAGCTGTTTTGTTGCAGGAACACGAGGGCAAACTGCGCCCTGTCGCGTTCGCTAGTCGCACGCTCACATCGGCGGAGCGGAATTACTCCGTGACCGAAAAAGAATGCCTGGCGATCATGTTCGCATTGTCGAAGTTCGACATGTACCCAGACGGAGCGGTCTTCACCGTGCAGACAGATCATCAGGCATTGTCTTGGTTAAAGAGGCTCAAGAACCCCGCAGGCAGACTCGCGAGATGGGCGCTGACGTTGCAACGTTACGCGTACGCCATCGAGTACCGCCGGGGCAGCTCGAACAAGGTGGCCGATGCTTTATCGCGCGCACCGTGGAATGCTGGCGGAAGCGCTTCAGAGGCGCAGCCCAGCTTTGTAAAAAGCGGCGTCACCGCTGTTGGAGAGGAGGAGAGGGCGGACGGGAGTGTCGCGCCCGGTTTGGAGAACGAGGAGGCAGACAGAGGTCCCGCACGGTGCTGTGAGAGAAGGGAAGCACAGCAGCTCGTGGCGGCGACCGCTCGCCTGCCTAGGAGCGAGGCAGAAAGAAATCTGTCCTGGGGAGTAGCGGTCAGTAGAGAAGAGCTGATCGAGGCCCAGAAAGCAGACGGTCTTTGCCAGCGGGTGCTGAAGGAGCTTGCGAGCAGCGCAGCTTGCACCGGGAACGCTGAGGGCAAGTACGACGCGTATCTGCAGGGCGATGATGGCTTGCTGCTCCGCTATATTCCCCAACTTGACGAGGAAGAGGCGATAGCATCCCCTTTCCGAGTCGTGGTCCCGAGAAGGTTGCGGAAACGGTTCCTGCAGTACTTCCATGACTCAGCGCTGGCAGGCCATGGCAGCGGCAGTAAGACTTACGGCAAGTTATGCCGTGTCGCGACCTGGCCAGGCATGAGAAAGGATTTGCTGGGATACGCCCGTACCTGCCCGGTGTGTCTGGTAGCCAAGCCTCGGGCGGGCAAGCCCGCTGGCATGATGAAGGCGGTAGTTAGCAACTACCCGTGGCAAGTGGTCGCGTGCGATATCATGGGACCCCTCCCTCGGTCCGCACGCGGAAACCAATTCATCCTGGTAATAACGGACCACTATTCCAAGCGGGTTGAGGTTTTCCCCCTTAGGAAGCTTGTGTCGGAACGAATCTGGGAAAAACTGTTGGAGACTTTCACTCGTTTCGGTTTCCCTTCCGACCTGATTACAGACAATGCTTCGTATTTCCCAAGCAAAGTCTTTGTAGACTCTTGTCGGGCGCTTCAAATCCGCCACAGGAGAACGAGTCCCTACCACGCTCAGAGCAACATAACCGAGCGGGTGAATCGAAATCTGAACAGCATGCTGGTCGCGACGACCGAGCAGCACAGAGATTGGGACGCGCGGCTGTCCGAACTGGCGTTCGCTACAAGGACAACCGTGAACAGGTCAGTGGGTATTATACCCGCTTACTTGAATTTTGGGAGAGAGATCGCTTTTCCGCTAGAGAATGCCCTACTCGACGCGGCGGGGCCTGCGCCCCCTCCGCTTTCGCAGTACGCGGCAAGGCTCCGGGAGCGCTTAGAGGCAGCGCAGCACGCAGCCCGAGAAAACCTCGATGTCGCGCGCATGGAGCAGGCGGATCAGTACAACAAAGGTCGCCGTCACGTCGTTTTCAACACGGGCGACTTAGTACTCAAGAGAACGCACCCACTTAGTAACGCAGCGCGCGGTTTCGCCGCGTCGCTAGAGCACAAGTGGGCTGGGCCGTACGAAGTTACGGCACGGACTACGCCGCTCACCTACCAGCTGCGGTTGTTGACAAACGGCGAAACCGCCGGTCCGGTGCATGTCGCTGATTTGAAGGCTTTCCACCTTCGCAAGGACGATGGCTGCGAAGCGGTGGAAAATCAGCGCGATGCGGCGATCTCACCCCCGGGAGGACGAGCAGGTAGCGGTGCGGTTCGCAACCGACGCTACAACCTGAGGACCAGGTAGCACCCGTGTCTCTCGATCAATTATCACTCGCAGTGCTCTCGCCCTCTCAGTATGTCTTCTAGGAAGCTCCAGCGGACCGATGCCCGTGGCTCGGACTCAAGGCAAAGCAGACCACCGTCGAACGGTGGCCGCCATCAAGGCGCGCCGCCCGGCTGGCGGCAGGAGCCGCGCGAGTGGCGCAGGTTCCACGGCCGCGGTGGCCCCCACCGCCCGCCGAACCACATGCCTAACCACTGGAGAGCACCTCCCAGTGGTGCAGGCCAACGCAAGAGGGCCAGTGACGACCAGGCGCAGGGCCCCCCTCAGCACCCAGCCGGCGCTTCGGCCGGCGAGCAGCCGCAACCCAAGCGGCCCAGGGTCCTGCGGCACGTGGCCACCTGGACCACGGTCGCCAACGGAGCGGCCATCTCTTACTGCGCGCGGTCCAGGTGGCGGGACGAGGCGCAGCCCCTTCGCGGCGGTGACCTCCAGGAAGTGGCGCTGTCTTTCCGCGGCCTGACCCTGGAGGAGAGGGACCAGGAGCCCCCGGCCGTGTTTAGTGACGAGGAGCGGGCCGGCCTGTGTTCCCTCTGCGGCACACTTGTTGTGCACCGGCCCCGCCACGAGGCCGGTGCGCAGCATAGAGCGCGCAGGGAGGCGGCGGAAAAGCTCTTGGCGGCTGCAGCGCCTTCCCCCGCTGCGCCACTGCAGAGGGGCAGCCCGGAGGAGGCGGCCCTCCGCATCCTCCAGTCCAGCCGCCCAGACCTGCTGTCCCCGGCGGCCGAGGAGCTTTGGAGGGCGCTGCCGGCAGGGCCCCCAGCGGAGCCAGGCGCCTCGCTCCCCCAGGCAACTCGTGAGGAGCCCGTCCAGCCAGCGGTGAGCGGCCCCCCGGCGAGCACCCCTCCCCCCTGCGACGACTCTATGGACCCGGACCCGGAGGTCATCGAACGCCTACTGGCGGACCCCGGGACGGATGTTTGAGCGGGGGGGGGAGAGGTAGGGTCTGCTCGCGGGCAAGTCAAATCTCGCGCCGCTCACCGCGGGTAGCCTCGGACCCCTTCTTCCCGAGTGGGGGGGGCGGGGGGAGCGAGGCTGGGAGAAAGCCTTTATAAGGCGAGACCGGGAAGGCTCGCGCTCTCTCGCTCTTGGACCAGCCCTGCAAAAGGACCACCTGACCCAGCTGCCACGACGACGACCGGCCCCCCTGATGTGAGAATAAACCGTTTGTACAAAGTCCTGCCTCGAGTGACTGCCTGTGCGTCCCCGCGCAGAGGAATTGCCCACACTATACGGACGACCATTCAAGGTTGTGAGTGATCAAAATGCTCTGTGCTGGCTGGCCAATTTGAAAGATCCCTCCGGCCGCCTTGCTCGTTGGAGCCTGCGTCTTCAAGAATTCGACATAACTGTAGTCTACAAATCTGGCCGCAAGCATTCCGATGCAGACTGTCTATCGCGAGCCCCCGTAGACGCAGCACCGGAAGAGGAAGACGACGACGCTTTCCTAGGACCGGTAAGCGCCAGCAGTTTCGCGCAGCAGCAGCGCTCGGATCCTGAGTTGCAAAGCCTAGTTGATTATTTGAAAGGCAACACCACATCGCCTCCCCGGGGGTTCAAGCGCCAACTGTCGTCCTTCGTCCTTCACAATAATGTCCTCCTGAAGAAGAACTTCGCACCCAACAGGACAGTGCATCTTCTTGTCGTGCCCAAAATTCTCAGGCAAGAAATAATGCAGGCATGTCATGATGAGCCGACCGCAGGGCATCTCGGGATTGCTCACACGTTGCACCGCATCCAGGAGAAGTACTATTGGCCGCGGCTAGCTACCGATGTTTCCCATTACGTGAAAACGTGCCGTGAGTGTCAGCGACGCAAAACGCCTCCGACTAGACCAGCTGGACTCCTGAACCCCATACCACCGCCAACTAAGCCCTTTCAGCAAATAGGGATGGACCTCCTCGGCCCCTTTCCGACTTCATCATCAGGTACCAAGTGGATCATCGTGGCCACCGACTACATGACCCGCTACGCCGAAGCAAAAGCGTTGCCTAGTGGTACCGCAAAAGAAGTTGCAAAATTTTTTGTCGAACAAATTCTCCTGCGACACGGCGCCCCCGAAGCGCTCATCACAGACAGGAACGGCGTTTACAGCGGAGCTGACGCAAGCCATTTTAAACTACAGCCAGACAAGCCATCGAAGGACAACTGCCTATCATCTGCAAACCAACGGACTCACAGAGCGTTTCAACAGACTATCGCAGACATGCTCTCCATGTACATCGACGCCGAACACAATGCTCCCGCACGTTTCAGACGAAGACAACCACGATGTCGCCGCCTACCTTGATCGCGCCGAGGAAGCCCGAAGACTTGCGCGGCTTCGCATTAAAGACCAGCAGCACGCCGACGCCCGACGCTACAATCTGCGCCGACGAGATACGAATTACAAGCCAGGTGATCGTGTTTGGATATGTACGCCGATTCGTCGCCGTGGATTGAGTGAAAAGTTGCTTCGACGCTACTTTGGCCCGTACAGGGTTCTCCGTCGCATCGGTGACCTCGACTATGAAGTCATCCCCGACGGCACTACAGCATCTCAACGACGACGCACACGCCCGGAAGTCGTACATGTCGTACGCCTTAAACCTTGCTATGAACGCTCTGGGGGGTAATGCCACGTATCATTGTAGTGTTTGTTCGTTCACTGTCAAGGCTGCAGGAAAGGGTTGTTATCACTTTTATTCCTGACGCGAGAAGCGACCGGACTAATCTCGATTGTTCACAGCCATGAACAGCTGCATCTACTTGTTTCTAGATTACTCTAGATGATCTGGACCTGTTATCTCGAAGTTTCCTTGCCGGCTTTAAATTGAACGATGTTGCGAGCAGCGGGCATTCGTAGTTCGACGATTGATGAGCACGATTGTTGCTTACGCCGCCACCGAGTGATTCAGTTCTTTTGCGGGCGCAAGTCAGCCCAAATAAAGAGCTTCGTTTGCAAGTATTTCTGGTGTCTTCCTGACCGCTGGACTGCCGTCACTACAACATGACAATATGGCCAAATTCCTTCTGGGTATTTCTGTGCCAAATTATTTCTGAGGAATATTTTACAGTAAACCCTTATGTGTATTGCATGGTGCAAGCGGCTTGGAATTGTTTATCGCTAAAAAAAACAAAGGCGGTCTAGATTTATTTTTAGTGAAGACGCACAGCTCAGAATGCCCGTTTCATTTAATAGTATCTGAAGCAGGAACTTGGCAAAAGCGCGTCGCATTGCTTTTGCAAGACCGTTATACGGCTTTGCCGACGGAATTAAGGATAACTATTTCTTGCCTCGCAGTGAACTACTGTCGTGCGTTACTGACGTGCCTCGAGTGCAATCTTTGACGCATTTATAGAATTAACAATGAGTGGTCTTTCGTGACTGGCGCCCGTTGTCAGGGAAGGATGCACGACCTGTATGAAATTCTTAAAGAAAATTTACGCGGTTGCTTGCAATCTGCAAAATGATTGGTGTGTCGCGGGAAAGGTAACAACATGTATCTTGCCCTTTGTAGACGACGCAACATATGTGGACAATATCAGTAAGAGCATTGACCTTCATAGCCGAATACTCAAGAACAGGCATTTAAGCCTGTATTGGATATTTAACGATCCTATTTGCTCTGCTGGCTTTCATATTTATTGTTTACCGCAAGTTAGGAAGTGGGCTGTTCGCTCGCATAAAAAGTGCGAGGGAGTACAGGCGGTCATTGTCTCGCTTACCAAATAGGCTTTATCCAACCATAACCCTTTTAGTGGGCAAGTTCCGAACTCCTCCCGTGTTAGGACAACTGTGCCGACGCTGCGAAGAAACGAAATGAAGCAGAGATGAGATTAGTGAAAAATTTTTCCGGATTAATTTTCAATAACCAGATATTCAGGACCTGTTTGGATAGAACGCGTTATGTTCTTTATGACGTGTATTACGCGAAATGCACAAAAGCCAGCCAGCCGGTGTTAGCGTCTCTTATAGCCGATGTTGTGACGTAACTAGGGCTGTGATGTGCATTTCACGTGTTATACCTCATAAAGAACTGAACGCTGAACGATACTGGCGCTACGCGCACTATTGCGCATGCCATTATGAAACCGTGACTGAAGCAAATGTCACCCTGAATTTTAAATTGAGGGTAAACTGACTCTCTGCGGAAGCATACAAGCAATGATGAAACAGCCATTAGCATTCTCTCCTAGCATGAAATGGCAGTTCTTCAGAAAAAGGTATCGTGGTCATCTGTTTAAAAATCTTGAAAACTAAAGGTGTGCTAGCTGCGGCAAACGCTGCTTTGGTACGAACCGCTTTGGTACGAAGAACATATAAACAGGAGATTCTAGATTATGCTCACCCTCTTAGCTTCTCTGGGAGAGGGCTATTGGACAAGATCTTGCTTGCTGTCGGGACATCGATGCCAATTAGAATTTTCAATGGTTCGTCCGTGTTTACGCTGCTGACAAAATCCTGCAAATAAACAAAATATATGAAAGCCTTGAAATAAAAGGTTTCCGGTATGAACTGTCAGTTATAAATAGCCTTAACTAAATTCGCTGAATCCAAACGCAAAGGTAACAAGGATCAGAGCATTTCTTGCTCCGCTCCTAAGCCTTCATTCTGCTCCATTCGAGCCAGAGCCGGAAAGAAAACATGTTCGTACAAGAAAGAGCATGGTTTAGCATATAGTTCCGGGCGCGCACGAAATGATGGATTTCGAGGCGAAAGGTCCGTACGAGACGGCTGATGTTTATGCCCTGTCTCGCTATCTGAGCGACGGGAAGATTCGTATCGAACCAGAAAAAAAGGGAGTGCGTTTAGTATTATACACAGCACCACTGCAGACTGCCTCGACTACACAAAAATTTCAAAAATACAGCACGCGTTGCCGGCTTGGCTCCCGCCGCTGCAGCTTCGTTTATACGGCCACAGGACTTCGATGTTCTGACGAGTTAGCACAAATTTCTTTCTGTACACTTTCGGAGGATGCGCTGTCGACTGGGTCTGTTTTTAGGCTATGAGCGCGCAAAGTTGCGAGTTTGGAAGCGACTAGAGGGGTTGCTTTGCCTGCATGCTTTTCGAATGCGCATGCATTTTCGCACAGTGTAGTCAAAAGTTGTTGGCGGCAGGAACGAGGAGTCGCATTTTAGTTCATTAAAAACTGACTTAGCGGTTACTCACGACCGCCGGAATTGAAACCAAAGCAGCCTAGTCTTGGCCAGGCGCCGCAGGACAAATGCTTTCTCATGATTTGCACTGCTCATCTTAAGAGCCTGCAGCTTACCAACGACTTATTTAAAGAGAGACCTTCTGTATGCTCTTTGGTTTCGGTGCTCCGTTTGGTTTCCATCGTGTTAGTAGTTGAGGCGTATAGCTACTGAGCTCAAAATCACAGGAGGCTATGACAGCCGAGTTTTCAACTTTTTGGCGCTGACGAAATGCAGACAGGTTATTGTGCAGGTTTTGGTGGAGGCGAAACGCAAAATGTACCTCTGCGCTGTGCTAGGTCAGTGCATGTTAAATGTTTTCCGGAGCCCTCCTAACGAAAACACTAATTTATTGATGTTTAATGCACGTTAAAAGCTACAAGCTGCTTTCAATTATTCCCGAGCACTGCACTACGCGTCCCTCATACCACACGCAGCTTCGGGTCGTTAACCCCACACGTCAGCACTGCGACCCTTTTGCGCGGAGACGAGACAGTTATGATTGCGCATCCATTGGGTGCAATGGCGAATTACGTATCGACGTTGTCCCAGACAATATGTTGCAAGCATGCTTTCAAGCCGCAAACCAGTCAAGTTTCTGCTTTCATATATACCAAACAAATAAAGGCATGTGTGCCCGTCAATTTTGCTCTTTGGGAGGCTTCGCATGGGAGGCTTCGCATTCGGCGCCTTACAAGAGCAGACGTACCCTTATATTCTGGACAAATCCATATTAGAGCGTTTATGAACGCAATTCTTGCATAATGTAAGATTTCACTATAACAATCTACCTGATCACCCGAATGGCAAATGACGCATCGACGTTCTCCCAGGCGCAATACTCCCACAGTAGTGTGTTACAATTGTCTAATTTTTAAACTTTTGCCCGATAAAGCTGGACATTTACCTTTACAAGGTCCGTTGTGATGACTACTTTCAGATTTAGGTGGAAAATACCGTAGCCAGTGGCAGTTGGGAAGCTTCGCTGGAGGTTATGACGTTGGAAGAAACCCGCATCTGCCTTTTTGCTTTTTAAAAGGCCATAAGAGAACATGCGGACCAGCCTCTCTTCGTTCTCTTGCAAACTTTGTTGCCTTTTGGGGAAAAGTTCTGAAAGTCGAAGTATAACAGAAAATATTAGCATTCACTGGCGTGAGCTGTTATAGGTGGCTGAAAGACATCCTGCCGCGCTGCTAATGGTGTTCTTCTCGGCGGCTGTCTCGATATGTAAGTAACGTGTGGTGGAGGTCTACTGTCTGATCTTTATGGCAGCTTAAATGACTAATTTTCCTGTAATTCATTGATAAAAACATGACACTGATCGGACGCATGTCCGATCAGATGTTCTCTGCCAGGGCCTTGAAACACAAGCTGGGACAAAACAAATTCAGTCTACCCCGTGGTCAAGGGTAGATGTAAGCGTGAAATTTACAGCATATAAGTTATAGCTCTGTCTAGGCCGTATAATTTGTCGTGGTATCGGCACGTCCGCAGGAAGCAACAAGAGGAAGCTTCGCAAAAACAGCTAGCCAACAGCCGCCGCGGTGGCTCAGTGGCTATGGTGCTCGGCTGCTGTCTCGAAAGACGCGGGTACTATCCCGGCCGCGGCGGTTGAATTTCTTTGGAGGAGAAATTCTAGAGGCCCGTGTACTGTGCGATGTCAGTGCACGTTAAAGAACCCCAGGTGGTCGAAATTTCCGGAGCCCTCCACTACGGCGTCTCTCATAGCCTTAGTCGCTTTGGGACGTTAAACCCCATAAACCAACCAACCAACCAGCTAGCCAACAAGTCAGCCATCCTCTAGGCGGATGTGGGGGCTACTCGACCAGCAAGAAATTCTCGTTGGCCATAGTGGACTGCCAACGGTAACCGATTATTCAAGCATCGATATACGTAGACTGCTTGGAAACCGCGGAGACCATGGCGGTAGCCTTAGCAATTAAACACAGGCTTTCGTCGCATGTAGTGATGGGCTCGCAACTGTTTGCCGACTATTTAAGCGAGGCGCCAAACGCAGGACGAGTGCATGCACTTGCAGTGCGAGGCTGCAGTGAGGGAACTGAAACTGAGAAACATCCATAGGTAATCCGAATTGTTCGGCAGTCAGCGAAAGCCAGTTATGAGAAGCACAAGATTGCATCAATAACACCCTTTGCATCAATAACACCCTTATCCCCTCCTTTTCTACTTATGAAGCATTAAATTCTTTCCCCTTTTCTCTACATCCGTCATGCAATGGCGCACAGCAAGCATACAGACTTCCGAAAAATGGATGAGTGAGAAGGGGCGAAGAACATGTTAGACATGCACAACCTTCACGTGCCGTAATGTTAAACCAGATGTAGGAAATATTTTTCTGCTGCCTACAAGCAAAATTAGATTACCTATAAATACATCTCTTCCACTGGGACAACGTCCTCTCTGTAAAGCAGCATGAGCGACATTATTTTTAAGAATATTCTGAAGTGCAGTCTATCCAGGCAAGCTTTCTGTCCATTATGCGGAGACTTTTTCATCCTTTCTCCGCGTTTTATAAGCTTCAAAATCAAGGGATAACTTGAACGCAACATTTTTCAGACTGACAAATATGCAAGACACGTAGCACATCTAGTTGACGTGCTGCCAAATAATGACAACTGGGAATAAATAGCAGATAATTATTTCGCCTATTTTTACCTGTGCCGAGTGTGCACAGCTTCTGTCATGAAATGACGGATCTAACAAACTTAACCTTGCTTTTCACGTAGTCAGCAATGGTGTGAAAAGTGCAACCAAAAAAAAAGTCGCGAAATGGGAGTACTGATATTCTGGAGTACAGCGCAACACTGCTGATAACTTATACGGGACTTGCGAAGTACAGGTGCCGACATGTTTTCGGAACACAGAAATCCCGAAATCCCGAATATTATTTTCGCGCTGACAAGAAGCGCAGCCGGCATCTAGGGGTGCATTGGACAGTTAAGTTCTAAAATTCGACACGCGCTAAGCATGGTGTGAATCTCATCTCAGAAAACATTGGATGCCGGAAATCGTGATAACGGTTAACCTTTCTTCCGTAAGGACGACAGCTCATTTCTATGCACTCGTGGGAAACTGCTCACCGTGGAAAATCAGTCCACTTCTAATTGTGTGCCTAATTGCGAGTCTAGTGCAAAACTCAAATATGGCATCCAGATCCAATGGGAATCTTTGGTCAGACGGTCCGCATAAGCATGTGAGCCCCGCTGAAACGAAAAGAAAATTAACTGTCAACAAGGGTGTGGCATAATGAAACTGTACGATTACACCGAGGTAAGAGTCATCAACAAAAGAAAGCTTTCAGCATCCCGATCCGTCCCACAGGGATAAAACGAGCAGCTTCAGAGGCATGGTCTATCAAAAAATGAATCTGTAGTTACACGTTAGCACAAGTGGATTGTTTCGTCGCCCATGTTCTTGAGGGTGTTCAGAAACACCAGAAGGCGACTCGTAAAGGAATGATTTCACACTCGAACGAACCTTGAAGATTGACGTGCCCTCACAGCAAGGGTTCACCAGCTTTAAATTCCCGATGGTGACTGTTCAAACCTTCAGCTTATTTCTTACGCATACATCTTCAAGGCGGGGAACCAACCGCATGTTTTTGTCGGCTTTGACATGCGGACTATCGCTTGAGCCATGTCGTGGTCTCTAGCTCCAACCCAGCTCCACAACTGAGGCTGGTGCAATGGGCGGAGAGGGGTCAGCCAGGGCGTATAGCGATTACTTGAATCCTACTTGTCGTACCTTACCATGTGTATTATATCATCACTGATTGGTTTTTAGTGAGCGCTGAAGCAAACAAATTAACTGCACAATTTCAATAGTGGGTCATGTCCAACTTTCTCGGTAAACTGGACATAAATTTCGTTTATCAATAGTTTCCCATTCTAAAATGCTTTTTTCCTGAATTGCTAGGCATGAATACGAAGTGTCCGGTTTTCTTAGAAATCTATTGTCCTTGTGTTCGTCTGGGGCCTTCTGGAAAAGAAATGGAGAGGAGGGATCGGACTGGGCCACCGTTTGAGTAACTGCTCTTTGAATGGTAGGAGTTTCTGTGAGTGTAGTGACGAGTCCTACAGTCTACGAGAGTTATGATATCTCCCTCAGTGCTTGCATTGTGACTGGTCGCGTAAGCCCTTCAAAGGGTTCATTGTGAGGCAAGAGTGAGCTCAGAGTCTGGTTGTTGAGCAGGCGCTTGCATGAGCGAGTTCCCCTCAATCTCAAACGATGAGAAGGATTCGCTGTGGTGTCTGTTCCACAAGGTCCTAAAAGAGGCCTGACTGCTCGTTGTGACTAGGAGAGTTTTGCTGGGATGCTCGGGCTGAGCAATGTCTTCTGCGGTAGCCTAACTTCGGCTTGTCTTTGAGTGGGTATTGTAGAAATAAAATTAACAGCGCTAACACATGAAACCACAGAACGAGACGAAACATACAATCGCTGTGGGTATTGCCGCGCGTATGGTTTTGGTGGGTGGAAGGAATGACGACAGTGCGAGTGCTTTGCTATCCCACGTGGCAAAACTGCATTATATAGTTATTTCTGAATGTGTCCATAATTATTTCTAAATGTGTCCATACTGCCGCGAGCTCGGCTCATTTCCAGCTCCCGCTAGATGCCTCGGAGTATCCATGTTACGAGGTATGAAGAGAACCTCGCCATTAGGGGCAGTCACCCATGGGAGAGTTGTTAGTACGCACGGAGGTGCCCTACTTGACACCCGAGGCCTTGCAGCTTGGCTGTTTATTGTTCTTGAGCCGGATCCATTGTTCTTGAAGTGTAGACATGTTTTAGTTGTGTCTATAGCGAGAAGTATTGAACGAGCTCAGGTCCTGTCTCCGTGAGCGCATCTGCTAGCGATGGGGCTCTTCAATAGCGGGTCCAGTTAGTCTTCAAAGACGATCCGAATGCAAAAGGACTGGCTGTTGTCTTGAGCGTTTCCACCCACCCAACAAAGCTCTCGAACGCATTCAATGGCCACTTTGCGGATTTCTTCGGTCACACTGGCGTCTGCAGAATCGTGCTGGGCATTAATTGCGCGTATGGGCGCATCAGGCCAGCGAAACGTTGATTAGCTACGCCCAAGATGTTCTGGGCCTTTGCCACCGCTCACTTCCTAAATGGCTAAAATCAGTAAGGACCAGCACATCTTGAAGACGTCTGATCAGCAGGAGCAATACGGGTGCCAGTTTTAAGGGGTGTGGGAAGCGTTCATAAAAAGGCAGAACGACGCTGCAGGAGACACGCGGAAATGGGCTGCTGAATATAGAATAACGGAGCCGCTGATTCGAATAACGTGTGTTAGCAATATAGGCCAGTATTTAGAAAAAGGATTGTTAAGGTTCCGCTATTACTATATCTTTATCGCTTCAAGACAGTGGCGTCGGTTTTCCGCATAAAAGCACTCCAAAGCCAACGAATATACTGAAAGCTCTTAGTGAACATCTTTAAAGGAAAAGAAAGTGGATAAACATTTTCAAACAAATAGTCGACAAATGTGATAAGGACCGGGACGTCGTTCCCTGCGATGCCAGCGAGAGATGTGTCCTAGTGCCGGTGGGTCCTAGAGCATAGAAGAGCATGCTCAGAACTGACATAAAAGTATGCGCAAAAGTTACTCACTCAATGTCCTCTTCACCACCTCCGGCTTAGGTGTCGTCGTGCCTAGAGCAGGAGAAAAAAGATGATTACTTTTGAACACCAAATGGCATCGAATGTCGCTTGACAAGGCGCTGATTCAAGTGTCTAAACAGAATTTGGAGATATATATATTTCGAATAATATTGCTATAAAAACATTACATTAAATTCTGTTGAAGAAAATTCTTTGTGACATCGTTTTGCATTTATGAATTCTGCCCTTGTATATCTGAGTTCGCACTGATCCCGCACAAAAATATTGCATCGTTTTTAACTTCTATTCAGTAATTCATTCCTAAATGAGAAGTGGAACCGCATTCCCCGATTTTTCACCTCTACTCTTGATCATTGAGATTTCAGTAGGGCCTTAGAAGCGCAGTAAACCGGAGTGTAAGGAAGGTGAATAATGTTACGCAGGAACAATTCTTGCCTGAAATGCATTTCCTATCCACTCCTGTCTTGGCCCTAGTGGTAATCTTTGTCTTGGACCTAGTGGTAATGTCTTTGGTTTTGGTGGTAATCGAAATAAATGTACCGGCACCAAACTATTTTTTCTCACTCTGCGCAACGACGTGGAGAGTCTTGTAGCTCTGAAGTACAGCTGCCGCGGATTGAATTTTACGACAACCAAGCAGTAATTACTCATTGTCATGTATTGCCTGTA
Organism: Amblyomma mixtum; assembly: GCF_055824585.1. Taxonomy (NCBI): domain Eukaryota; kingdom Metazoa; phylum Arthropoda; class Arachnida; order Ixodida; family Ixodidae; genus Amblyomma; species Amblyomma mixtum. The sequence goes on along the minus strand of NC_143018.1, from coordinate 2,571,709 downwards.
TACTAGGCCTGTATACTACACCAAATCTAGTGTATGGAACTCTCTGGGAATCTGCACACCAAATAAAAATTGGTAACGGGATGCGGCTTCCAATTCCTTGCAGTATTTATTTGCGGAGCAGGAGAATAAGTGTTGCTGTCTTTCGCTGCTTTTTCAACATTTTTCGCACACGTGCTCAGGCCCGCTATCGCATGTACTTTAAATACTTCCTGAAAACAAATGCCAAAAAACTGCTGGTGAGAAGGAAATTGAACCTCTAAACTCTACCCACAGCTGGATACGCTACGTTGGTGAATGTAAGCTTGTTGAGGAATGTATTACAACAGGCTCCGTTACTTCACGGAGCCTGTAACGCGCCTGTAGCACTGGCGCGTTACAGATGCAAGCACTAGACAGCCTATGCATCATTGAAACTAACATATCGGAACAAGTTGATGTTATACGTATCGTTCAGATTTTCTGTTGATTATTTTGCGCCCTAGAAGAAGAATACCGTTCCACTCACAGTCATGTGACAAATTCACGTCGAAATGGCTCAGGAACATGAAAAGATTCTTCTCATATTTCGCAAGGAATTTTTAAAATGTCTGGACCTTTGCCTCACTTAGCGGAAAAAGGTCGTGCGTACAGAGCTTTTAAATTCGAAAATCCCTGTTTCGATGCCGATGCACGAAGAAACATTTACTCTGATGTAGCAGTAATAACTTTCACAGAACTGTAATGAACTGTTTTTTCAAATTATGCACTCAAGTGCGGGCCTTCGCCTAGGTCTTCGCTTAGAGAAATGTAGTAGCAATATTTACGTTCCTACTGAACTCTTCTGATTTTTCACTTTCCGGGAAGAAGAGAGCAATCGCACACAATTTGTATGCACACAACTTGTGCATACTTGTGTGTCAAGGGTTTATTGGCTGACAATTGGTGCAGAGAATTTGCATGCTCACACGGCGTTTAGGCGTGAATGTCTTAGCCCAATCTGCCCTAAACGCAAATTTAATGCAGCATGCCTAGGGCACAATCCACAATCGTAGAAAATGTTCTGTGCTCTTAGCCACATGCCACTTTTGGGTGAGAGATTGGCGGTATTTTTGAGACAACGAGGCCTTTACTTCGTTAAAAGCATCTTGTTTACTATATGTAGGAAATACTTGTATAGACGTAGAACTAAATTTTCTTTCCGGAGTTTATATCATGTATTTAAAGATTAGCTGCGGTATAACTACTGCTCAACCTAGTTAGAAGAGCGTACCGGATACTGGATAGGCATAGCGCCCTCCCACCCTTGCAGGTGGTTGAGCAGAGTTTGTTCACCCAATGAACGCTGTGGCATATTGCTGCAGTGACCCGTGTCTGTCACAACGTTGTCAGCGCTAACGCATGCAGCCCACATCTCTCATCACCCTACGTACCTCAATGCACTGTTCAGACGTCCACTGACACAGGGAGCCGGTTATGCGCCCCTCAGTGTCGCGATTCTGCCACGACAATGTCAATGCCAACGCATTTATAGCAGGGCTGAGGTGTCCACTGTACCAGTGGGCCAGTTATGCGTCTTAGCATTCGAAGCTCTGCACTTCATCGGTTTCGTAACTTAAAGCACAACTATGGTATCCACTGTCCCAATATAACCATCTGTACAACCATGGGAAGTATGGGAAACACAACAAACAGCGGCGGCAACAGTTCAAAATTATGCACGGGCGTGTGGACTAACGTGCTCACCCGAAAAATCCGAACTCATAGTCTTCCGTCAACGCAAGAATCAGGACACCATCAACATCTGCGTAGATAACTCACCCATCAACGAAGTTCAGACCCTGAAGATACTGGGTCTGTACATAAATAATAACGGCAACAACCTTCTCACCCTTTGGAACCTACGGCTCGTGAGCGAGCATCTCGCCAGGATGATCGCCAGGATAACGACGCGCAAAAAAGGGATGCGAGAAGACTGTACTCTGCGACTGGTGCAGGCTTTCGTTGTAAGCCGCGTCGTCTACGTAGCGTCCTACCTCCACCTGAAGAAGCGTGACAGCAAAAATCTCGACATCATAATCAGAACAGCCTACAAGAGGGCCCTTGGACTCCCTCTTGCGACATCGACGGACTGGCTCTTGCGACTGGGTGGGCACAACACCAAGAAGGCCCTGGGACTCCTTGCGATATCGACTGACTGGCTCTTGCGAAAGGGTGTGCACAACACGATAGATGAGCTGATAGAGGCACACCTTACGGCACAGGTGGTATGGCTCTCCATAACTCGGACTGGCCGACAAGTCCTGAGTGATTTAAACATCAATTGCCCCCTACAGCTAGACACCAAAACCAACATCCCAGCCTCATGTAGAGGACAACTCAAGGCAGCTCCACTACCCAGGAATATGCACCCCGATTTTCACCAGTGAAGACAAGCACGAGCCGAAGCCATGAAAAGACACTACGGCGGGCGCGAGGGCGTGTTTTATGTCGATGCTGCGAGTCCCGAGCAAGCAATGACTGCCGTCGTGGTAGTGCACCAAAATACAACAGTCGACTTACTAGTACTGGCTAGCCGGGACATACTGGCTGCGGAAGAAGTGGCAATTGCTCTAGCTGCAACACACAAGCTCAGAATACCATCTCACAGAATCACAGACAGCGTATCGCAATTACCTCAGGGGCAGGGTCGCACCGCTAGCAGCTGAAGTCCTGCAAGATAGCTACACCCGTGGCTACCAAACCCCACACAAACACTTAATATGGGTACCAGGACACCAGGGCATCCCAGGGAACGAGAGCGCACATGCCTCAGCCCGAGCATTTCTCCCCCGGGCACCCAGTGCGGATGCCGTGGAACCTCCTACCCCACTATTAACTTACAAGGACATACTTCAGCACTTAAGGTTATCCGGTCGGGTCTACCTTCCACCGGCTAAGACACTAGATAAAGGGGAGGAACAACTCCCAAAGATACAGACCAACTAATGCTAATAGTGTGTCCACTGCCCTTGGGGCCCAGTCGTGCGCCTTTCTTAGCCTTCTGAAGCTCCCGCTCCTCGCCCAGAGCGTAGTGTAGTTTTCGCTTACACATCTTCATTGGGGCACAACAGCAGTGACAATTGTTAATGGAGAACAGAGCTCGCCGTTACAGCGGTCTGCACAAGTTTGTGCACGACTGCATGTCGTCCGCTCACTCTCCAGGAGTTACGAAAAACTGGCGTGCGTGACTGCATCAGCATCTTTCCAAATGCTGCATCCTGCATTCCTGTTACCCGTCCAAAGCGAACTAAGATACCGCAAACACTTCGACAAAATCACAGAAGCAAACCAAAGCGGATTAAGTATTTTCAAAGATACAGTAGACCCCATGCGATAGCGGCCAGGTGGTTGTTAGTCGTTTGTCGCCAGTGGCAATAAAAATGTTGCCACAGTACATGCATTCCATGCTGTGGAAATCGAGATGAGCGGCGGGTGCCTTCTGAAACGGGCTGTGTTCATAGAACAATGATAGCGGATTTTGAGGATGGAAAAAAGTTAGCAGTGGTTTAGCTGTGGTTAAATCTGGAGTGACGCGGTAGCTACAGCTGGCCCAGTGGTACTCGAGTCCACTTTCATGTACGAACGGATGACGGGTGCCCACGGCCTCTCTTTGTCTTCCTTCTTTCACTCCAACTTCCTCTCTTCCTGTACCGTTCGCTTCGGTTGTCCTCCGCGAAGGGCTAGGCAACGGCTCAAGGTCGGTGCGCCCACGGCAAAGAGGCGAAGCAGCTCACGTAGCTATATGAGTGTAGCTATCGCTACATTTCTTCATATTGAGAGTTTTTTGCAGAAGGGATGCCGCAAGGCGGAGGGGAGCCGACGAGTCTCACGTGGGCTCCGCGGGTGGTCGATGTTCACGGCAAGTGAACACTTTCTGTGTGACCTTCATGTTCTTCAGTTGGTCGCTTCGACGACCGCTTTAAGCCTAACGTCGACTCAGGACGCCGTTGCCCTTACGGTGCTGGCGAGGCAAGTCGCCAGCCCCTGAGGCCCCGCACTGCGATAGGAGATCGATATGAGAAGTTGCCGTCGAAGGAGAGACTCTTCCGCGAGAGCAATTTTCCATCCAAGCCCGTTGGTTCAAGATTGATAAGTCTAAACGCAGCGCTCGTACGAACGATAGCCATGAGGCAGGGGGACGCCAGGTTGGTGGCCCGAACGCAGGAAGAAAGCAGGATCACGAGCGACGGGCTGCGAACTCAGCCAAGAAGGAGAGCAGGAAGATGGCGATGCGTTCGATGGAAACGCAGCAGGTTCATCTCACGCCTGGACTACATAAAGTCGTGATTAGGCCAAAAGGAGGACATCAAAAGCGGTCGGAATGCAGCAATGGGACGGTCTCGGAAATGGTGAAGAGGGCGGCAAGGAATTGCGCCGGCTGACGCAACAGATGACATCATCTTTATGAATAGGAAGCAGAACACCATTCTCATAGGCACCGACAGCCTCACGTTTTAAGAAAATTTAGAAAGTGATCACTTTACACTGGAAACGGTAATTGCCGTTGGACCTTAAAGATGCACACGCTGACGCCGATCGATCGGGGAGTGGGACGCCTTCCGTCAGTTCCGGGAAAAAATTCCAACAAAAATACCGGACATCGAGGAGTGCGTAAGGGAACTCTTTTTCAAGCGCACACTCGTAAAGCGAACACTATGGTAAATGACGGGCATCATTGCAAAGATGCATAAAAAATATCAGATGGTTACGAAGTGCAGTATCGTTTTATTTGGTGTCTCAGTAGTAAGGCGCCCGTCTACCGAGACGGAGTACCCGGGTTCGAAGCCGGCCGTGGAGGCCGCGTTTCGATGGAGGCGAAACCCAGGAGGCGCCCGTGTGCTGTGCGATGTCAGTGCACGTTAAAGATCTTCAGGTGGTCGAAATCATTCGTAAGACCTCCACTACGGCACCTTTTTCTATCTCATTTCTTTCACTCCCACCTTCCTCCCTTCCCTTGCGGCGCGGTTCAGGTGTCCGCCGAGATATGTGAGACATACTGCGCCATATCCTTTCCTAAAAAAAAAACTTAGCAAAAAAGCAATTTAAAAAAAGAAACCACGACAAACGAGATATGACTAGCCGCAAGTCTGCAAGTTAGCCGGCAGTAAAAGGCAATGAATTCAAATGAAACGACTTCAGTTTAAGGGGAGACACTGGTCTTGAAAAGAAAATTTTATTAATTCAGTCATAATTATGAAATTTCCAGGGCACATGTATTTGTGTGCGCTGATTTTAGATATGTCGTAAAACAATTCCTTGAGCACTTATGCACTTTTTATGCAAGTATTTTGCGGAGAGTTTTGAAGAAACTTTGCTGCAGGAAATTCGCTGAAATGTATGCCATTGGGTTCTCTTGACACCAAGGAATACAATGAGGGTAAAATTATCATCCTGGCTATCATAGAACTTGAGTAATAGGGTACTGAAACTCTATAACTCAAGTTCTATGATAGGCAGAAAGACAATTTCATCCTTATTGTATTCCTTGGTGTCAAGAGAACCTAATGGCATACATTTCAACGAGTTTCCCGCAGCAAATTTTCTTCAAAACTCTCCGCAAAATACTTGCATAAAAGTTGCATAACTGCTGATGGAATTGTTTTACATGAAATTAAATGACACATTTAGAATCGGCACACAAAAATACATATTCCCTGAAGATTTCGTAACTGACTTCATTAATAAAATTTTTTTTTTCACGACCAGTGTAAGGTATCGGTAGTGCGTGCGGGGTCATTACTACCGCCAATTCTTTCTCAGTACCCCGCAGCTGCCGTCTTCAATGGACCCCCCCCCCCTCGACGGGACGGGACGGGACGGTGGGGTGCGCTCGAAGGGAAGAATGACATTTCTTGGAAAGATGCGCGCGCAGGCGCCGGGCCGCTCGGGCGTCCATCGCCCTTTGGGGCTGATTCGCGTCGGCTGGGCAGGGGAGCGGTGAAAGCTATGTGGATGAAGGGCCGCCACACGTCGGCCCCCCCTTGTCTTAATCCCCTCGTCTTAGCGGACACCAGATATGCGACACAAGCTCGCGACGAACGTCTCGTTCGAAAAGTATGCAGGATTCCTGAAAGGATTAAGCACTGCGGGACGGAACGGCGTCAGGGCGCCGTGACGAGGGGGCAAACGAGATGAGGAATAGCCGGCGACAGCGCGTCTAGCCGCGAGCAGCGAAGGCCCGAGTTGGGTGACGCTACGGGTATCGGTGAGGCGCCGACTAAACAGCCTTGGGAAGGCTAAGTCGCCTTGGAATGCAGGTCCGAGCTCGCAGTGTCAGCTACAGTGGTAGCTGCCCGCTTAAGCCCGTTAATCCCGAATTCCGAGACGACGCCAAAGTCGAGGGTCATTGGGGAAACGAACGGCACGTGCTCGCACGAGTGTGTTTTGTGTTTTTTTTTACTTTTATTTTGGAGGGATAGAATGTTCTACCCCGCACATGGAGAGGGTGTTTTGCCCTACGGAGGCTAGAGGGCTGGCCATGCTCTCGATGAGCCAATCGTATGAAGAGTGTAGCATGATTGGTGGCTACCAAATGTGGGCCGGGCCTTTAGGGTTTTAAAACCGGGCCCCGGAGCCGGAAAAAGGGTTCTGGGCTAAGGTCAGGTGCTATGCATCTTCGGCTACGCCGAGTAGGGGCCTCCCCTAGTGTTAGCCAGTTCCACCTTTTTGTTGTTTGTCTTTTTGCCGCTTAATATGTCTCCAGTGCCTTAACTTGTATGTGATTGTAAATATCTGTACATAAACTTCAAGCATTCCCTTTATCCCTGCATCGTAACTCATCTTGAGACCGTCTCTGACGGGGCACCCCTGGTGCGAAGAAAAGCTTCAGTCTTCCAGTTAAGCAAACCGTCTCTGGCGGTGCACCTCTGGTGCAAGAAAGGAAGATATAAAGAACTCGTGGAACTTTACTGGCGCAGTCGACAGGATCCTGCGGCCATTGGAAGACGGCGCAGGAAGAAGAAGACTGAAATCAGGGGAAAAGGTGACGACCAGGCAAAAGGTCAGCTTTTGAGAAAGGACCTGCGGAGAGACGGCAACCAGGAGAAGCAGCGCGTCGAGTCGGAAACTCGACGGTCGACCTGCGGGTCGAAGCAAGGCGACAGCAGCGGGCACAGGAACAGCGGCGTGCGACAGCTCATCGCAGCGCGCAGTGAAAGTGGCGGTGGACTCCGACACCAGGAGGCTGGCAATGCGGATCGACGCATCGAAACCGTGAGTTTCCTTGGTTGCATTGTTCACGTCCCTGTGCATGTGTTCGAGCCGGTAGGACAACAGACGGCGTTATGGAGTGTTATCCATGGCGACCCTCACTCGATGGGAGGTGCCAAGTAGAATTGGCGAAGGCGCGCTTGGCGTACTTTGAGGCCAAACTTGCAAAGGTAAATGGCGGAAAGACGCTGCTTCGCGAGGAAAAACCTCAGGACGTTAAGTCCGTTTTGAAGGCGTTAGAGGCAAAGCGCCAGCAGCTAGAGCTCGAGCTGGCTGAGCTCAAGGGGGTTAGGAGGGCTAGTGAACTAGCCAGGGGAAACTATTCCGAGTCCAGACAGACTGCGCTGGAAGGCAAAGGCTTGTGCTCGTCGAGCACAAGTGAAGGAAGCAGCAGCCAGGTGGCTGTAAACAAGCAGCCGGCATGCGGGAACACCTCGTCGTTCGAAAAGGCCGAAAAAAAGGCAGGAGGTAAGGGCGAGATTCCTGAGGGGCGCGAAAATATCACAGCTTTTCCGCCACTACACGCGGCTAGCAACGAAAAGGAGCAGCCAAATTCCGATGTTTCTGGGGCAATCGAGACGAAGCTGTCCGATAACAAGCTGGACAGCGGCCTAATTCCTGCAGGCTCGATTGCTGAGTTGGGGACCTCCGACACGGAGCTAGTGACAGCAGGAAATATAACGTTGCCGCAACGACACATTGTGTCAGGCATAGGGCATGAAGTGCCCCATAGCGTTAGTGATGACAGGAACATTCCCTCCGAGGCAGAGAACGAAGGTGGGCCTGATGAGCCGACCGGACCGGACGCCGCGCAGTTCTGGAACGCACCCGACGGGTGTCACACCAGGTCCTTCGAGGACAAGGAGATGTGTAGCGACTTGCCAGAAGGCAAATTCAAGTCGAATGACTGCGAGGGGGCTCATGCAGCCCCAGAATTAAACGATGCTACGGAGCCGGCCAGCGCCTACAATGCAGGGAGCGGAAATTTCGATACTTGCCCGTGCAGGAACGAGGCAAATGGCTCCAAGCGAGGCAAAGTGGCAGAAGGCAGGGGCTTGGCTTGCAGATTGATAGTCGATACGAGGAACAGTACGTTCCGTGCTACAGGTCGCAAAATCAAGTGTAGCAAGACGGACCGTACTGGTACGGTTGGACGGGGCAGGGGCTATGTCCCTTACGCCGCACGCGGTGCGTACTTGCGCGCCGGAGAGCGCATGCCTTCAGGTGCGTTGTGTAGTCAAGGTTTTGGACCTATCAAGGACCAGGAAGTTTTCGATCCTGGAGGGCAGCAGCTTTTGAATTCTCGCCCCGTGGCGTCATCAGCCTAGTGAGCTGAGTGACCGTCAGGCGTTGGCGTTAATCGGGTTGATTAACGCGTAGCGGCTCGAATACGCACAGGGACACTCGGTGCGACTAAGGAGGCTCACGTGGCCACCTACGGCCATCGTAAGAGTGCTACTGAACGCTCCAGTTGCGAGTGTCTGTGTGTGTGTGTGCTCGTTCGCGAGCAGGACGACGGTGTGCATGCAGATGGACTGGGTACAGCCTATCAACATGGACTGCGTTTTACGGCGCACAGCAGGCATGCCACTGTGTGTAATTGTGCAATTTGCTTATGTTGTATTGGTGCCCATGTGCATTTTGCTTTTAGTTTTGTTGGGGCAACTGGTCGCAGCGCGACGGCTTCGACTTCGGTCAATGCGCTGGATTTAAATGTGTGAAACGCGCATTTGAATGTGTACATGTTCTTTATGTTCCTCGTCCGGCGAGGGTTTTGTTGGTGCAAGTGCTCACGTAATTACTAATTAAGTGCAGATACCGATCCCTATTGTTTGTAATTCTAAAAGTGCCATTTGAGCCCTTTTTAGAATCTTGGAAAGGGCGTGTAAGGTATCGGTAGTGCGTGCGGGGTCATTACTACCGCTAATTCTTTCTCAGTACCCCGCAGCTGCCGTCTTCAATGGACCCCCCCCCCCCCCCTCGACGGGACGGGACGGGACGGTGGGGTGCGCTCGAAGGGAAGAATGACATTTCTTGGAAAGATGCGCGCGCAGGCGCCGGGCCGCTCGGGCGTCCATCGCCCTTTGGGGCTGATTCGCGTCGGCTGGGCAGGGGAGCGGTGAAAGCTATGTGGATGAAGGGCCGCCACACGTCGACCCCCCCTTGTCTTAATCCCCTCGTCTTAGCGGACACCAGATATGCGACACAAGCTCGCGACGAACGTCTCGTTCGAAAAGTATGCAGGATTCCTGAAAGGATTAAGCACTGCCGGACGGAACGGCGTCAGGGCGCCGTGACGAGGGGGCAAACGAGATGAGGAATAGCCGGCGACAGCGCGTCTAGCCGCGAGCAGCGAAGGCCCGAGTTGGGTGACGCTACGGGTATCGGTGAGGCGCCGACTAAACAGCCTTGGGAAGGCTAAGTCGCCTTGGAATGCAGGTCCGAGCTCGCAGTGTCAGCTACAGTGGTAGCTGCCCGCTTAAGCCCGTTAATCCCGAATTCCGAGACGACGCCAAAGTCGAGGGTCATTGGGGAAACGAACGGCACGTGCTCGCACGAGTGTGTTTTGTGTTTTTTTTTACTTTTATTTTGGAGGGATAGAATGTTCTACCCCGCACATGGAGAGGGTGTTTTGCCCTACGGAGGCTAGAGGGCTGGCCATGCTCTCGATGAGCCAATCGTATGAAGAGTGTAGCATGATTGGTGGCTACCAAATGTGGGCCGGGCCTTTAGGGTTTTAAAACCGGGCCCCGGAGCCGGAAAAAGGGTTCTGGGCTAAGGTCAGGTGCTATGCATCTTCGGCTACGCCGAGTAGGGGCCTCCCCTAGTGTTAGCCAGTTCCACCTTTTTGTTGTTTGTCTTTTTGCCGCTTAATATGTCTCCAGTGCCTTAACTTGTATGTGATTGTAAATATCTGTACATAAACTTCAAGCATTCCCTTTATCCCTGCATCGTAACTCATCTTGAGACCGTCTCTGACGGGGCACCCCTGGTGCGAAGAAAAGCTTCAGTCTTCCAGTTAAGCAAACAGTCTCTGGCGGTGCACCTCTGGTGCAAGGAAGGAAGATATAAAGAACTCGTGGAACTTTACTACCAGTGTCCCCCCTTAAATTCCGCAAAGACAACTTATGACGCCTTGAAATGCCTTGGGAAAACAAAAAAATATCCTATCGATATGTCAAGCATGTGCAAACGGTTCGAAACGCCGAAGCGGTGCGAGACGCATGTTCTGCAGTCTGAAGGACGGATTTCGCAAAAAGGTATGCTTGCAGCGCAAAATAGGAGCTGTGAATCTAAATACTATATTTTTTCTTGCGAAAACTACCGAGCTAGGCGACAAACCATTAGCTCGACGTGGCTGTGACGGACAATAATTATAAAATTGCAACCCTTACAGAATTTTCATCAGTAGCCAATCCATTAATACTTCTAGAAGCAATGTTCTATTAAGCAGCACGTTTTGTTCTCCATTTGAGGCGTTCTCATGAAATCATTGCTACAGACCTTTAGTTGGAGTCAAGTATTCAACAGCCGACCATCTTCTTAGCGCATCTGTTTCTGGGCATACCAAATCCATCTTTTTCGAAACTGCTAGTTTTCTGAATACCTAAAGTAGGTTCTACAAACCTGTCTCATGTAATGCTCCGTGAAAAGCTCTTATGTACAAATATAACGAAGGAAATGAAAAGCATAACGAATATATGTATTTTGAAGGTTTTCTCAGCGTTTGCAACAGCCAAGTTGTTTCCTCGAATAGTAGAGCATGCTCAAAATTCACATATACAAACTATACAAAAAAGTTACTCACTTGATGGCACTGTCGTGGTAGTGGCTGGAGGGGGAGATCGGAGGTTGTTAGTTAGGAACACCAAATGCCACTTAAGAAGCATTGTGCACGCAAAAAAGGCGTTTAAAGTAAAAGAACAAAGTCCATCGTTTTTAAGTACCTTCCAGTTATTCATTCCTTAAATTTGTTAGGAATTGAACTTCGTTCCCAAATTTGTCGCCATCTCTTGTTGAACATTTTAGTAAGGCTTTAGCTTGAATGTAACACTAGGAATCTAACACATGTAAATTATTTTAGCTCATATTGTGAAGCAGGGAAGAATTCATGTCTGAAACTCATTTCTAGAAACTCACTTCTATATTGCCTTCGTCCCCAAAGGCATTTAGAATAAATGTAGTTTACTAGCTTAATACCCATTCAGAGCTGCCGCGCACTGAATTCTGCTCCAAACAAGCATTAATTACTCATTGCCATACATTGTAATGGTATGTCGCTTCCAATTACTTGGTGTATTTAAATAAGAACTGTCTTCCGCTGGATTTTCAACTTCTGTCGCACACCTGCTTATCCAGGGTGCGTCGCCGGAGTAACGAGCGTACTTTCTCTCTGACAAGTCGTTCCCGAGTACCGCAGCCAAGAAAAATACCGGTGGGAAGGGAATATAACCTATGAACTCTGCCGACAGCCGGAGGCGCTACGTATTCTGTTCCCTAGTACCAGACCGGTAGGCTATATGCATGGCAGTATCCTGCAGTGTGACTCTCGCTGAATGTTGCTGTACGCATTCCAACAGGCTCTGTAGCCTAACGTCTATGTAATGAGTAGATCGCTGGCGCATTACATATGCAGTCAATAGATGACCTATGCATCGTGGAAACTGTCATATCGGAACAAAGTCCATGTTACAGGCCTCGTCTTGCCTGCTTTCTGATGGATATCTAACGGCCTTCGAAAAAGGGGATACAATTGCAACAACGTTATTTTATTCAGCTGACATTTGGCTAGAAATTTTTATAATGAATGCACCTTTATGTGGGATATCGGAAACAGGCCGTGTGTACAGACCTCTTTCGTCTGAAGATCACTGTTTCGATGCCGATGCACGACTGAAACCGTCGAGCAGTGTTTCTCAACTCTGATATCGCAAAAATAACCCTTTCGCAAAAGCTGCAGCAAGCTTTAACCGTATGATTTGAACTGTTTAAGAACTGCTTAGTTCAAATTTTGGCCGAAGAGCGGACCTTCGCCTGTGTTTTCGCTTAGAGAAATTGGTTAATATAACTTCTTCCCCACTGAATTGATCTGATTTTCGCTTTCCGGCAAGAACAGAGCAATCGCCCACAATTTTTTGTTTCTGTAGTTCATAAAAAGAGATTGCTACGATAAGTACAGTAAAATTGGGAAGGGTTTATTTGGCGACACTAAGTGTCGAGATATTGCACGCTCACACTGTGTTTAGGCGTGAATGTCGTCGCCCAGTCCGCCCTAAACGCGAAGTTAATGCTGCAAGTCTAGGGCATAATCAACAATCATAGAACATACTCTACTCTGCCCTTAGGCATCACACTTTTTGTAGCGTGAGCTACACTGGCAGAGGTTGAGCAGTTTCGTGTGTATCCTGGAGAGCTGTGCTGCTCATGCGCGAGGAGCAAGCAACGTCACTGAGCACATCTGGCGTGCCGCGCGCGGTATGTGACCTGAGTGTAAAACGTCGAAAACGCCAACACCAATAACAATGAACACCGCCAGCCTATGGCTTCAGCGTCGCGTTTTTGCCACCTACAAGCACGGTTCAGGCGTCCGCTGTGCCAGGGAGCCATTATGCGCACTTCCTTTCCTTAAAATGACCGGAGTGTAAAACGTTGTCAACGCCAATGAACACAACGAAAGCCAACATCCTATGACTTGAGCGCCGCGTTTCTTGCACAACGCTGTGAATGCTAATGCATGCAGCGCACACCTGTCACTAGCGCCACTTAGCTTAAAAGCCCAGTTGAGGTGACCACTGTTCCAAGAGGGCAGTTATACGCCTTGCCTCTTGATCAGGTGTCCACGAGATGTGGACACCTCACCATCGCGCTGCTACGTATATCCTGGCATAGCAGAGCTAAGCCACAATTTTTTGCCGACATAATGCTGCCTAAATGCACGCAAACTTTGTGATTTATGTAAACTTTAAGGAAGCCTTTACTTAATTGAAAGCATAAACGTTTCCTTTTTATTGCAACACGGCACTTTATATTCGAGAATTTTGTGGGGTAGGGGATAGGTCCTTCTGAGGGCTCGTTCGTGTTCTAAGATGGCCCTATACCGTCTAGCGACTGCGTCCAGTTCCCCTTCGGTGCGCACCTCCCGGTTGGCGTATGCTCGGGCGTTGGCGTCCGCACGTTGGTTCCCTTTGACAGCCTCATGGCCTGGTGTCCACGTCATGGAGCATCTCGTAAAGGTGATTGTCCTCGCCCTGAGTACGTGAATGGCTGCAGTGGATATGCGCCCACTGCTGTACCTTCTGCACACCTCTTGCGAGTCTGTAAAGATGTGTGCATGGGGCCCGTCACTCTGCTGGGTGATGGCGAGTGCAATTGCTGCTTCCTCAGCGACGAGGATGTTGGTTTTTATCGAAGCACAGTTGATTCCCCTGAGCTGGTGATCCACTACGCTGCCTACCGAGCCGTATCGGTGTCAACGTATAATACGTCTTTTGCCCCGGCGAAGCTTCTTTCGTGGAATTCGGATCTTGTCTTTCTTCTCGCCTTATGTATATCTGGATGCATCTTTTTCGGAATCAGACTGATCTCAATGATCCTCCTGATTTCATTTGGAACGTTCGCTGTGCTGTTGATTTCTTTCAAAGCGTCCCTCATGCCCAGCAACCGCAGCGTGTTTCTGCCCGTTTCGGACAGCAGCCTTGTTTTCTGCGCGAGAAGGTTTAAGGAATTTCTCCGTTGAAGTGTAGACCGGCAGTCCGAGAGCGCATTTGTATGCTTTTTTAAGAATTGCCTCTCAACTGCTCTTTTTCTTAATCGAGCGGTGTTTGGTAGGGCACGCCGTATATGATCCTACTGACCACGAGGGCCTGTACTAGCCTACATCTGTCTTCTTCCTTCATACCTCTTCTTTTGTCGGAAATTCTTGCAATCATTCTGGTGATGATCAAAACGACGGTTGCTTTGGGTCCACACGCCAAGGATTGTAACTTTCGATACTACCGGAATCTTCGTTTCCCCTATGTAGATATCTAGTTTTGCAGATTAAGCACCTCGGATTTGTCAGGGGAGCATGCAAGTCCGTATGCTCGCTGAAGAAGCTCTTGTTTTTCTCCTAAGGATCCCCTTTCCACCCAGATTGTGATATCTGCGTAGATGACATGCCTGATTCCTTCAATTTCTTCGAGCGCCCTTGCTAATCCAGTCATTGAGGTGCCCACTGCCCGAGAGGGCCAGATATGCGCCTTTCGTTTGCTTTTGAGGTTCCGGCTCTTTATTGGTTTCGTAGCTTAAAGCGCGTCTAAGGTGTCCAGTGTCCCAGGGGGGCAGTTATGCGTCTTTCCTTTGCTTTCGTAGCTGCCGCACTAATCTGTTTTGAACCATAAAGCGCGACGAAGGTGTCCACAGTCCCAAGGAAGTGGGTGGGGGGGGGGGGGGGGGGAGGCTAGTTATGCGCCTTTGCTTTGCTTTCTCAGCTGCCGCGCTCCATTCGTTTCATAGCTTTAAGCGTGACTAAGGTATCCACTTTTGCAGGGAGCCAGTTAGGCGCCTCTCCTCTCCTTTCGAAGCTATTGCTCTTCATTCGTTTCGTAGCTTAAAGCGCTAATAGTGTGTCCACTGTCCTTGGGGCCCAGTTGTGCGCCTTTCTTAGGCTTCTGAAGCTCCCGCTCTTCCCGCAGTGCGTAGTGTAGTTTTCGCTTACAAATCTTCATTGGGCACAATAGCAGTGGCAATTGTTAATAGAGAACAGAGCTCGAAGTTGGACAAGTTTGTGCACGACTGCATGTCGACCGCTCATTCTGCAGGAGTTACAAAAGACTGGCGTTATTGACTGCATCAGCATCATTTCACATGCTGCATCGTACATTGCTGTCACCCGTCTATGTACACTGCGAGACAAAAAGTATGAATTTTTTTCTGCAATTCTGCTGACAAAATAAATTCCAAAGGGAACTAACATACTTGAAACACTTCGACAAAATCACTGAAATAAACCAAAGCGGATACCTATTTTCAAAGATGGAGTAGACCCATGTCATAGCGACCAGGTGGTCTTTATAGTCGGTCGCCAGTGGTAATAAAAATGTTGCCGCAGTACCTGCATTCCATGCTGTTGAAATCGAGATGAGCGGCGGGTACATTCTGAAACGGGCTATATTCTCAGAACAATGATAGTGGATTTTGAGGATGGAAAACGATTGGCTCCGGCTTAGCTGTGCTTAAACCTGGAGTTACGCGATAGCTACAGCTGGCCGAGTGGAAGTCGAGCCCAATTGCAAAGTTAGTCTTTCGCCGCGTCGTTACGGCCCCTCTTTCTGTTTCCTTCACTCCCACTTCCACCCTTCCTGTACGAACGGATGACAGCTGTCCACAGAGATGTGCGAGACAGTTGCTGCGTAATTTCCTTTTCTCAAACACAAGTTCCATTCTCCATCACGGCCGCTCTTTGTCTTTCTTCTTTCACTCCCACTTCCTCTCTTCCCGTATGGTGCGGTTCGGGAGTACACCGCGGCGGTGGCTAGGTCGGTGCTACCACAGCCGAGGTACAAACACGGCGAAGTGCGACCACGGCAAAGAGGCGAAGCAGCTGGCGTAGCTATAGGCACCCTGCACCCGCCAGGCACCGCCACCGTCGAGGCTGCGTTCAGCTCCCCCGCGCGGCCAGTTCCTCGTCCCTGTCAGGAAGGCTCGCCCCGCGACTGCGAAGGGATGGCGTCTGCTAGCGGCTGCCGCTGTTCGTAGGGGCGGGATTTCCACCTATTCATTCATGAGGTTGAAAATTTTTTTCGAGGAACGAACGTCAGGAAAGGAACGAAGCTTTTTGAAGAAGGCCATATACACAATGTGAAAGAGGTGGTATCGTGCAACGGAATCGAAGTAGAAGCCCGGTGCATTGCGCAGACAAGCATCACTGCGCCACCGAAAACGATCAGATCAACGCTAAGAAATATTTCTATCTAATGCCTGTCAGCGCTGCACTCTCACTCAATTTTTTTTTATGTAGCTGTAGACAGCTTGTAGCCGCCAGCTGCAGTTGCAAGGCAAGCAAATGTAAACACGCTGCTGCCGTTACCGTGTTTTTGGAGCGGTGTGAAACGCTCTCCAAAACGAGCCACCTGCAAGCCTGGGGTGTCCCTGCATTTAGAAAAGCTTACCCTGCACTTTCAAAGACGGCCAGGCGGCATAGCATTGAAGGTAATTAGAAAATTCCAGTTGCTGAGCGAACGACGCAAACCTGACTTCATAACAACCTCGTTTGCCGCACCTCCGGTGTTCGATGTGGAATACCTTGTCCAAACTACGCCTTGAAATGATGTGCCCATTGCGCAATCTGCCACTCATATTGTCTCTTTTTTCAGCAACTGCCAGGTTATTATCGCTACAACACGTGCGTGAGTATTCTGGTGATATGAGATGTCCAATGAACGAGCTTTTGCAAGCAGAAGACAATGCAAGCTGTGCCGAAGCGCCTGTGCGCACTGAAACTCCTGCGGAAAACATAAAACTCTTATAAAACTTTTTGACTGGGATTCTGCAAAAAAGGAGTATCCTGGCTATTTCATGCATGATTCTTGCAGAACGCTTGTGCTCAAAAAGCGGAATTTCATTGCAATGTTTGTTTAATTTCTACGCATTTAGTACAAGTACCCTGATTCTTCGACATTAGGATGTATGATTTTTGTACTAAATTATCACCCAGTCGTTCAGACGTGCAGGCAAAGATTTATCACGAGCATGTTGCCGTTGCCCCTGAAAACGTGCCTTTACTGTCGAAAAAGACGCAGGACGACAAGGCGCAGTGGAAGCGAGCAAGGATTCCGCGCATAGCTGGAACTAATGTAAACGATTCTTTGCAGCCCAAAATTTGGGCTTTTTCCTCAGGTGTGACTGCGGGTGGATTTCAGCGTGGCTTTTTAAGCCGACATATTGTTGACAGCCATGTCAATGACCGAAACTCGTGGGTGCAAGAAAAGGGAAGGGTTCCCAGAAAGCCATTAGCATTCCTCCGAGTCTGCTGAATTTACCATGAGTCAAAAACCTGTCTAGGAGGCAATGCATGAGTCAGGTAAGCGTCTTCCGTACGGGTATGACCATTTTTTGACCAGAAACCACGCGCGCGTGTTGCCCGTCGCAAAGGGTCGGCCGTCTCCCAATGTCGCGTCGGAAATCCATAAAACCTTGTCCGAGGCGAATTTATATATGTATTATTGCATCCTACAACATAGCAATGTGTCCTGCTGTTGTTATGTGCCATTTTGTGCTCGGGAAGGAGGCGCACAACTGCTTCGCGACGGCGCACGCAACACAGCGGGAGCTGTCAGGCTGCCCCTGCCTTCCTGACAGGGACGCGCGCCACGCCAGTGGCGCGCGCGTCGCGCGGGAGTTAGATGCGCAGGGTGCCTATAGGAGTGTACCTGTAGCTAGAAAAAAAATTTTTCGCATTGAGAGCTTCTTCCAGAAGGGTTGCCGCAAGGCCGAGGCGAGCCGACGCGTCTCACATGGGCTCAGCGGGTTGTCGATGTTCACGGCAAGTGAACACTATTTTTGTGCTACCTTCACGATCTTCAGTTGGTCCCTTCGATGACCGCTTTAAGCCTAACGTCGACTCAGGACGCCGCTGCCCTTACGGTGCTGGCGAGGCAAGTCGCCAGCCCCTGAGGCCCCGTACTGCGATAGGAGATCGATATAAGAAGTTGCCGGCGAAGGAGAGACTCTTCCGCGGAAGCAATTTTCCATCCAAGCCCGTTGGTTCAAGATTGATGTGTAAACGCAGCGCTCGTACGAACGATAGCCATGAGGCAGAGGGACGCCAGGATGGTGGCCCAAACGCAGGAAGAAAGAGTCACGAGCGAGGGGCTGCGAACACAGCTAAGAAGGAGAGGAGGAAGATGGCGATGCGTTCGATGGAAACGCAGCAGGTTCGTCTCACGCCCGGACTACATAAAGTGGTGATTAGGCCAAAGGGAGGATATCAAAAGCGGTCGGAATGCAGCAATGGGACGGTCTCGGGGCTGACGCAACAGACGACATCATCTTTATGAATAACAAGCAAAACACCATTCCCGTAGGCACCGACAGCCTCACCTTTTAAGGAAATTTAGGAAGTGATCATTTTACACTCGATACGGTAATTTCCGTTGTACCATAATGACTCACACGCTGACGCCGATCATTCGGGGAGTGGGACGCCTTCCGTCAGTTCCGGGAAAAAAATTGCAACAAAAATACAGGACTTCGAGGAGTGCGTAAGGAAACTCCAAGTGCACACTCGTAACGCGACAATTGTGGTAAATGACGGGCAGTCTCGTTTTATTGGGTGGCTCAGTAGTATGGCGCCCGTTTACCGCGCCGGAGTACCCGGGTTCGAACCCGGCCGCGGAGGCCGCCTTTCGATGGGGGCGAAACGCAGGAGGCGCCCGTATGCTGTGCGATGTCAGTGCACGTTAAAGATCCTCAGGTGGTCGAAATCATTCCGGAGACCTCCACTATGGCACCTTTTTCTGCCCGTGTACTCTGCGATGTAAGTGCACGTTAAAGAACCCCAGGTGGTCGAAATTTCGTGAGCCCTTAACTACGGCGTCTCTCATAGCCTGAGTCGCTTTGGGACGTTAAACTCCATAAACATAAACATAACAACAACTATCTTCCTTCTTTCACTCCCACCTTCCTCCCTTTCCTTACGGCGCGGTGCAGGTGTCTGCCGAGATATGTGAGACAGATACTGCGCCATTTCCTTTCCGCAAAAAAAAAAACAAATTTAGCAAAAAACAATTAAAAAAAAACACCAGTACAAACGCGATATGACTAGCCGCAAGTCTGCATGTTAGCCGGCAGTACGACTACGGTTTAAATTTAATAAAGACAACTTATGACGCCTCGAAATACCTTGGGAGAACAATATGCTATCGATATTTCAAGCACATGCAAGCGATGCAAAACGCCGAAGCTGTGCTTGCAGCGCAAAATAGGGAGCTGTGTATCTAAATACTGTATTTTTAGCGAAAACTACCGAGCTAGGCGACAAACCATTAGCTCGGCGTGGCTCTGACGGGCAATAATTATTATAAACTTGCAGCCCTTGCAGCATTTTCTTCAGTAGCCAATCCATTAATACTTCTTGAAGCAATGCTCTATTGAGCAGCAGGGTTCGTTCTCCATTTGAGGCGTGCTGATGAAATCATTGCTACAAATTTGTACCAGCAGCGGTGCCACCGACCTTTACTTGGAGTCAAGCATTCGACAGCCGACCATCCTCTTAGCGCATCTGCTTCTGGGCATACCAAATCCATCTTTTTCGAAACTGCTAGTTTTGTGAATACCTAAAGTAAGTTCTACAAACCTGTCTCATGTAATGCTCCTTGAAAAGCTCTTATGTACAAATATGATGAAGGAAATGAAAAGCATAACGAATATAAGTATTTTGAAGGTTTTTTCAGCGTTTGCAACAGCTAACTTGTTTCCTCGCATAGTAGAGCATGCTCAAAATTCACATATACAAACTATACAAAAAAGTTACTCACTTGATGGCACTGTCGTGGTAGTAGCTGGAGGGGGAGATCGGAGGTTGTTAGTTAGGAACACCAAATGCCACTTAAGAAGCAATGTGCACGCAAAAAAGGCGTTTAAAGTAAAAGAACAAAGTGTTCTTGAAGTGTCCATTGAAAGTCGCTAGACAAGGTGTTGATTTGAATATCTCAGCGTGTTTTTGGAGATATATGTTACATTATTAAAGAATACAAACATATAATTCTGTCTAAGAAAATTCTTGGCGATCCCTTGTGGAAGTTCAATTCCTAACAAATTTTAGGAATGAATAACTGAATAAGTTCTTAAACAGAATTTAATGTGATGTTTGTATTCTTTAATTAATGTAACATATACCGCCATAAACATATCTCTCTTGTTGAAGATTTCATTATGGCCTTAGCTGCGCTGTAAAACTAGGAATTGTAACACAGGTAAATTATTTTAGCTAATAATGTGAAGCAGGGAATAATTCATGTCTAAAACTCATTTCTAGTCATTGCCTTCTATAATGCTTTTGTCCCTCATAGCCTGCTCCAAACAAGCATTAATTACTCATTGCCATACTTTGAAAGGCATGAATAAGACTAGAAATCTAATGTGCGGAACTTTCTGGGAATGTTTGCACCACATAGAAAAATTGCAATGGTAGGTCGCTTCCAATTCCTTGGTGTATTTAAATAAGAACTCCTTTCTTCCGCTAGATTTTCAACTTCTGTCGCACACGTGCTTATCCCAGGTGAGTCGCCGGAGTAACGAGCGTAGTATCCTGCAGTGCGACTCTCGCTCTGTTGCTGTATGCATTGCAACAGGCTCCGTGGGCTGACGGCTATGTAAGGAACAGATCGCTGGCGCATTACAGATGCTGTCAATAGATGACCTATGCATCGTGGACACTATCATATCAGAACAAAGTCCATGTTACAGGCATCGTCTTACGTGTTTTCTGATGGCTATTTAACGGCCTTCGAAAAAGGGGATACAATTGCAACAACGTTATATGATTCAGCTGACATTTGGCTAGGAAGATCACTGTTTCGATGCCGATGGACGACTGAAACCCTCAGTGTTTCTCAAAAAGAAACCTTCACTCTGATCTCGCAAAAATAACCCTTTCGCAAAAACTGCAGCAATCTTGGAACAGTATGATTAACTGTTTATGAACTGCTTAGTTCAAATTATGGCCGAAGAGCGGGCCTTCGCTTGTGTTTAAGAAATTGGTGAAAATGCCTTCTTCCACACTGAATTCATCTGATTTTTACTTTCCGGTAAGAAGACAGCAATCGCCCACAGTTGGGTCATTAAAATAGATTACTACGATATTGGCTGACACTTGGTGCACAGATATTGCATGCTCCCACACTGTGTTTAGGCGTGAATGTCGTAGCCCAACCCGCCCTTAAGGCGAAGTTAATGCTGCAAGTCTAGGCCATAATCAACAATCATCTTAGACATGCCACATTTTGTACCGTGAGCTACACTGGCAGAGGTTGAGCATTTTCGCGTGGGTCCTGGAGAGCCGTGCTGCTCATGCGCGAGAAGCAAGTGACGTCACTGCGCACAGCTGGCGTGCCTCGCCGCGCGCGCTCGCCTTCCTTTCTTTACAATGATTGGAGTGGAAAACGTCGAAAACACCAACGCCAATAAAAATGAACACCGACGGCCTATGGCTTCAGCGTCGCGTTTCTGGCAGCTATCAACATGGTTCAGGCGTCCACTGACCCAGGGAGCCATTATGCTCACTTCCTTCCCTTAAAATGATCGGAGTGTAGTGTAAAACGTTGTCAACGCCAACGCTAATGAACACAACGAAAGCCGACGTCCTATGACTTCAGCGCCGCGTTTCTTGCACAACGCTGTCAATGCCAACGCATGCAGCCTACACCTGTCACTACCGCCACTTAGCGTCAGGTGTTTAGGAGGATTTAATACGCTAGATCTGGGCCTTGGGCCCCTTGACTGTTTTAATAAATGTTTACCAACCAACCAACCGCCACTTAGCTTAAAGCACAGTTGAGGTGTCCACTGCTCCAAGAAGGCAGTATACGCCTTACCTCTGGTTCAGGTGTCCACGAGATGTGGACACTTCACCCTAACCACACACTGCTACGTATACCCTGGCATAGCAGAGCTAAGCCACTGCCAACTTTTTGCCGACACAATGCTGCCTAAATGGACACAAACTTTTTTTATGTAACCTTTAAGGAAGGCTTTAACATAACTGAAAGCAAGTTGTTTACTATTTTAGTAAATACTTGCAGAAACGTTTTTTTTTATTTTAACACGCCACTTTATATTCGAGAATTTTTTTTTATTTCTACCACGTTTTTTACGTGATTCTGGCTGCGGTTTTTATTGTCTTTGGTGACTGCGGTCACTTTTCACTTTTTTATTGTAGTGTTTTAGAGCGCAGCTCCTTGTCGCTCTTTTCGCGGCGTTGCCGTCGCCGTTCGGCGTTCATCGTGTTCAATGACGTTGGCGTTGACGTTTTACGCACCGATCATTTTGAGGAAAGGAAGAGCGCAAACTGGCTCCCTGGGTCAGTGGACGCCTGAATCGCGCTGTTCTGTTGTTGATGCGGCCGTATGACCCGTTGCCTAGCAACCGTTCCGGCGGACACCGAACCGCACCCTATAGTAAGAGCTGAAGTGAGAGTGAAATCAAAAAGACAGACGGGCCGTAGTGAAGGAAATGAAAATTGCATTTGAGGAAGGGAAATTACATAGTAACTGTCTCGCATATCTTGGTGGACGCCAGCCATTCGTTTGTAGAGTAAAGGAGGAAGTGAGAGTGAAACAAGAAACAGAAAGAGGGGCCGTAATGAATAAAATGAATTTAGGAAAGCAAATTACGCAGGAGGTAGCGCAGCCGCGCGGAGAGGCCACAGTTGACACCATTTCAGCGACCATGGATCGACACCGCGAGCGTGGACGGACACCGCGAGCAAGGACAGACACCGCGAGCACGGACAGACAATGCGAGCATGGAGGGAGGCAGCGAGCATGAGCCATAAAGGCTTTCGCCTTGAAATTCGCTCCGGTTTAACAACTGCTGAACCTGATTACAGAGCGGAATCTATGGTGCATAGGTCAACTATACGCGCGTTCGCGTCTTAACGTTTATTGCGTTCGGGACACTGGATATCCAGCGCGTCCCCCTCTGATCGCGAGAGTTTGCTCACCCAAAGAACGCTGGTGTGTACTGCCGCTTATCTGCTACAATATTAACCTGCTGCCCACACCCAGGGAGCTAGGTATGCGATCTTCCTTTCCTTAAAATGATCTGTCTAAAACGTTAACGCGAACGACTGTTAACAGAATGAACGCCGAGGCCTCAAGCTTCAGCGATACATTTCTGGCACAGTGTTCTCAATGCAGACACATGTAGCTCGCATGTGTCACTACCGACACAACTTAAACCACGACTGAGGTCGCCACTGTCCGAGAGGGCCACATATGCGCCTTTCTTTTGCTTTTGAGGTTCAGGCTCTTCATTGGTTTCGTAGCGCAAAGCGCGTCTAAGGTGTCCACTGTCCCAGGGGGGGGGGGGGGGGGTGTTATGCGCCTTTCTTTTGCTTTGGCAGCTGTCGCACACATCGGTTTTGAACCATAAAGCGCGACGAAGGTGTCCACAGTCCCAAGGAAGAGGGTGGGGGTGGGGGATAGCTATGCGCCTTTCCTTTGCTTTCTCAGCTGCCGCGCTCCATTCGTTTAATAGCTTTAAGCGCGATTAAGCTGTCCACTTTCGCAGGCAGCCAGTTACGCGCCTCTCCACCCCTTTCGAAGCTATTCCTCTTCATAAAGCGCTAATAGTGTGTCCACTCTCCTTGGGCCCAGTTGTGCGCCTTTCTTAGGCTTCTGAAGCTCCCGCTCTTTCCGCAGTGCGTAGTGTAGTTTTCGCTTACAAATCTTCATAGGGCACAACAGCAGTGGCAATTGTTAATGGAGAACAGAGCTCGCAGATCAGGGTGAGGTCAGGGTGAGGTGTCCACATCTCGTGGACACCTGAACCAGAGGTAAGGCGAGGAGGTATTGATACTGCCCTCTTGGAACAGTGGACACCCTCAACTGTGCTTTAAGCTAAGTGGCGGTAGTGACAGGTGTAGAAAGTTTTTTTTCTGTAATTCTGCTGATAAAAAAGAAATTCCAAAGCGAACTAAGATACTGGAAACAGTTCGAAAAAATCACTGAAGTAAACCAAAGCTAATAAGTTTTTTTCAAAGATGCAGTAGACCCATCCGATACAGGCCAGGTGGTCGTTATAGTCGTTGAGCGCCAGTGGTAATAAAAATGTTGCCACAGTACTTGCACTCACGGGCTAAGTTCTCTTAACAATAATACTGGATTTTGGGGATGGAAAAAAACTGGCTGTGGTTTAGCTGTAGTTAAGCCAGGAGTGACGTGATAACTACAGCTGGCCGAGTGGAGCTTGCAAAGTTGGTCTCCCGCCGCTTGGTTGCGACCCCTCTTTCTGTTTCCTTCACTCCCACTTCCACCCTTCCTGTATGAACGGAAGACGGGTGTACACAGAGATGTCAGACAGTTACTGCGCAATTTCCTTTTTTCAAATACAAGTTCCATTGTCTTCATCACGACCCCTCTTTGTTTTCCTTCTTTACCTCCAACTTCCTCTCTTCCTGTACCGGTCGGTTCGGTTCGGGTGTCCACCGCGGCGGTGGCTAGGAACGGTTCAAGGTCGGTGCGACCACGGCCGAGGTACAAACACGGCGAAGTGCGACCACGGCAAAGAGGCGAAGCAGCTGGCGTAGCTACAGGAGTGTAGCTGTCGCTACAAAAAAATTTCTTCGCATTGAGAGTTTTTTGCAGAACGGATACCGCAAGGCCGAGGCGAGCCGACGCGTCTGACATGGGCTCCGCGGGTTGTCGATTACCGCTCTAAGCCTAACGTCGACTCAGGACGCCGCTGCCCTTACGGTGCTGGCGAGGCAAGTCGCCGGCCCCTGAGGCACAGTACTGCGATACGAGATCGATATGAGAAGTTGCCGTTGAAGGAGAGACTCTTCCGCGGGTGCAATTTTCTATCCAAGCCCGTTGGTTCAAGACTGATAAGCCTAAACGCAGCGCTCGTATAGCCATGAGGCAGGGGGACGCCAGGATGGTGGCCCGAACGCAAGAAGAAAGCAGGATCACGAGCGAGGGGCTGCGAATCCAGCTAACAACGGGAGCAGGAAGATGGCGATGCGTTCGATGGAAACGCAGCAGGTTCATCTCACGCCCGGACTACATAAAGTCGTGATTAGGCCAGTAATGAGACGGTCTCGGAAATGGTAAAGAGGGCGGCAAGAATTGCGCCGGCTGACGCAACAGATACCATCTTTATGAATAGGAAGCAAAACACCACTCTCGAAGGCACCGACAGCCTCAACTTTTAAGTTTAGGAAGTGATCACTTTATACTGGAAACGGTAATTGCCGTTGGACATTAAAAACTCATACGCTGACGCCGATCGCTCGTGGAGTGGGACGCCTTCCGTCAGTTCCAAGAAAAAATTGCAACAAAAATAGATGACATCGAGGAGTGCGTAAGGAAACTCCAAGTGCACACTTGTAAAGCGACCACTATGATAAAAGACGGGCATCAGTACAAAGATTCATTAAAGATATCACATGGTTACGAAGTGCAGTGTCGTTTTAATAAAAAAACACCAGGACAAACGATATATGACTAGCCGCAAGTCTATGTTAGCCGGTAGTAAAAGGCAATGAATTCGAAAGAAACGACTACGGTTCAAATTCAAAAAAGACACCTTATGACCCCTAGAAATGCCTCGGAAGACAAAAAATGCTATCGGTACGACGAGAAAGGCCGAAGCTGTCGGAGACGCCTCTTCTGCATGTTTTACCCTCTGAAGGACGGATTTCGCAAAAAGTTGTGCTTGCAAATAGGCAGCTGTCCACCTAACTACTATATTGTTGCTTTCGAAAACTACCGAGCTAGGCGACAAACCATTAGCTCGACGTGGCTCTGACGGAAAATAATTATAAACTTGCAACCTTTACAGCCATTTTCTTCAGTTGCCAATGCATCAATACTCCTTGAAGCAATTTTATATTAGGCAACACGTTTTGTTCTCCATTTGAGGCATGTTGATAAAATCATTGTATAGATTTGTCCCAGCGCCGGTGCCATTGACTTACTTTGATTCAAGCATTCGACAGCACCATCCTCTTAGCGCATCTGCTTCTGGGCATACCACTTCTTTTTTCAAAACTGCTAGTTGTCTGAAAACCTAAGTTCTGCAAACCTGTCTCATGTAATGCTCCTTGAAAAGCTCTAATGTACAAAAATATTGAAGCAAATGGAAAGCATAAAGAATTTATGTATTTTGAAGGTTCTTTCAGCATTTGCAAAAGGTACCTTGTGTCCTCGCATAGTAGAGCATGCTCTAAATTCACATATATAAACTATACAAAAAGGTTACTCACTTGATGGCTCTGTTGTAGTTGTGGCTGGAGGGGGAGATCGGAGGTTTAGTTAGGAACACCAAATGCCACTTAAGAAGCATTGTGCACGCAATAAAAGGGTTTAAAGTATAACAACAAAGTCCATTGAAAGTCGCCAGACAAGGTGTTGATTTGAATATCTCAGCATGTTTATGACGATATATTTTACATTATTTAAAGAATACAAACATTACATTAAATTCTGTTTAAGAAAATTCTTGGCGATCCCTTGTGGATTTATGACAACTTTTTTTGGCCTTCCATCTCAGCTCTCATTCATCTCACAAAACGGGAATCGTTTTTAAGTGCCTTCCAGTTATTCATTCCTTAAATTTGTTGGTGACAAATTTGGGAACGAAGTTCAATTCCTAACAAATAATTTAAGTATATTTAAGTAACAAGTAGTAGGTAACAATAAATAAGTAACAATAATTTAAGTAACAATAAATTTAAGTATATTGAAGGGTCTTTCAGCGTTTGCAACAGCTACCTTGTGTACTCGGATAGTAGAGCATGCTCAAAATTCACATATATAAATTATACAAAAAAGTTACTCAGTTGATGTCTCAACCACTTGCTCTGTCGTGGTTGTGGCTGGAGGGGGAGATCGAAGTTTGTTAGGGACACCAAATGCCACCAAATGTCAGCATGTTTCTGGAGATATATTTTACATTAATTAAAGAATGCAAACATTACATTACATTCCGTTTAAGAAAATTCTTGGCGATCCCTTGTGGATTTATAACTTTACTCTGGCCATCCATACCTCAGCTCGCATTCATCTCACAAAACGGGAATCGTTTTTAAGTGCAATCATGACACCATTCGGCCTTTTCGAGTACCTCCGCGTGCCATTTGGCCTCCGTAACCCTCGCCAGACGTTTCAACGCTTCGTTGACAGTTACACGGGTTCTACCTTTCTGCATGGCCTACATCGATGATCTTGTATGCATCCACGACACAGAGCAGCACTTGCAACACCTCCGGCAGCTATTTCAACGGCTCTCTGATTACGGCCTGATCATCAACAGAGCAAAATGTGAACTTGGCAAGTCTGAGCTTGACTTCCTTGGTCATCGTGTCAACCGCTCCGGCATCCGGCCTCTCCCATCAAAAGTCCAGGCCATTCAAGACTTTCCGCAGTCTGCCTCAGTCCGCAAACTCCGTGAATTTCTTGGCCTTATCAATTTTTATCGCCGTTTTATCCCTCACTGTGGTGCACTCCTCAAACCGTTGACAGACCTGCTTCAAGGCAAGAAAACAAACTCCGCACATCTCACGTGCTCTTCAGCTGCTCTGGATTCTTTCCGGGCCGCCAAAGCGAAACTCTCCGACCTCGCCTTCCTTACCCATCCGCGCCCTGATGCACCCCTACGCCTCATGACCGCCGCCTCCGACTCCGGCGTTGGAGCCGTGCTACATCAGCTCGTGGATGGTGCTTGTGGATGGTGCTTGGAGTCCTCTACCTTTTTTCTGACAAGTTTTCCGCTGCCGAAAGCCGCTACAGAACTTTCGGCCGTGAACTTCTTGCCATGTACATGTCCGTGCGTCATTTCAAGCACCTCTTAGAAGGTCGGCAGTTTCACATCGTCACCGACCACAAACACCTCATTTTCGCCATGAAATCGGGGAGCGGTAAATTCTCGCCTCGCGAAATTCGTCACCTTTCGTACGTGGCAGAATTCACGACCGGTATCAGACATGTGCAGGGTTTCGACAATGCCCCGGCGGACGCTCTGTCGCGTGTTACTGCTTCCCTCGCCTCTGCTGCTCCATCACCGAACATCGACTTTGCCGCCCACGCAAAAGCACAGCAACACGACTCGGAAGTTATGGACCTTCGCAAGGACCCTGGAGCGCTGGTTCTCCATTGCCTTTCCCATTCCGGAATTCGCGCCACGCAGCATCTTCTCACAAAACGTTATTTCTGGCCCGGCATCAACAAGGACGTGAGCGCCTGGGCCCGTGCCTGCCTGGCTTGCCAGCAGTAAAACTCAGCGACACACGACCTTTCCCTTCGGCTCGTTCCCTCCGCCGCCAGCCCGCTTTGACAACGTCCACATCGATATCTTGGGTTCCTGGCCACCTTCCGCTGGACACACATACCTCCTTACTTGCATCGATCGGTTTACTCGCTGGCCCGAAGCGTTCCCTCTGCCTGACGCCACCAGTGACACCATCGCCAGAACATTCGTCGCCGGTTGGGTCTCCCAGTACTGGGTTCCCTCGACCATCACCACCGACCGTGGCGCCCAGTTTGAATCTTCTCGTTTTAATCACCTTACGAATTTACTTGGCACTTCACGAATCAGAACTACTGCTTACCATCCCATCGCCAACGTCATGATAGATTGTTTCCATCGTCCCCTAAAAACGTCCCTCAAAGCCCAACTCGACACTAAACACTGGACTGCATTCCTACCACTGATTCTGCTCAGCCTCCGTGCTACGCTAAAACAAGATTTACATTGCACTCCAGCAGAACTTGTCTTCGGTTCGCCCCTGCGTCTTCCTGGTGAATTTTTCGAATCCACCGATTCGTCCACAAGTCCCGACCCTACCGATTACGTGACTCAGCTCCGCCATTTCTGCCGTCTTTGTTCGCCGAGACTCCGTCCGCAAGGCGCTTCAGCGCCCCTACGACGGCCTATTCCGCGCACTAAAGAACACCGAAATTCTTCATCGTGGACATTCATGGGCGCACTGACACCATTTCAATCGACCGCTTGAAGCCCGCCTTCACAGAAGACGCTCCGCCCACTGGTCCTACATGTGTCGTTTCTCTGCCCCAACGGGCCGGCTGCCCTCCTCCGCAAGCTTTTTCCGCTACCCCTCAGCAGCGGAAAGTAAGCAAGGACATCACGAAGATTGTGCCCGAACCCAGGCGCGCTCAAGTGTAGAGGATGTGGCATGGACAACCTACCGACAGACCACTGGTGTGAACCTGTGTGTGTTGTCTATGGCAAGCGACATGAATTAGGCAACAAAAATGTGACACCTACAAGAGTCCGTATATGATCAAGCAACGCCAGTGGGAAAAAAAGACCCAAGACAAGGTGGAAAATTCATCACAAAGACATCCGACCGGTGGAGCCGACCTAGGACCAGAGAGGACGAGGGCCGCTCAGTCTCTTTCTCTCGTCTCGGGTCAAAGGACCGTTTCGGCTACAGGAGCCGTTCAGAATGCAGGGCGCGCTGCAGTTCCAGGGGCACAGCAGTTCCAGGGCTGTGTCCAAATCCAGGGGACACTCGATCTCCCGAGCGTGATCGCCATCGGCGTCGTCACTGAAGAACAAGACGGCGCTTTCCGCACCATTCTGACTGCCTGTGTGGCACTGGTGACGTCACCACCGGATGATGTCACATATATGTACTAATTATTAATCACAATTTACTAATCAATGGCTAATTACTGATTACTGAGTACACACTAATTAACTGCTAATTAATGACGCTTAAGCTTCGCCATTAGGAGTGGAACGCGACAGCGTGTTGTAGCGCTGTCAGGGAGTCCATGAAACACCACCACCCGTTCGGCGCGATGCCTTGCCCTTTGAACGCAACGTTTTTGAGGAGAGGAAATGGCGCAGCAATTCATGTCGATGGAAACCTGAACCGCACCATGCAGGAAGGAAGTCCGAGTGAAAGAAGAAAAGAGAAAGAGGGGCCTTAATAAAGAAAATGAAGCTTGCATTTGAGGAAACGAAATTACGGAGTAAATCCCACACTCGCTCCTCGCGCATGCGCAGTTGGGGTTCTCCGGAGCTCCGAGAATTCGCTCTCACCTAGCGTGCGACAAAACGCAGCCCGAGCTCACGCTTGCAGTGTTATTCAAGAGAGTGGATGACAAAATTGGCTCCATAATTCGGGCGACAGGTAACAAAACTCATGCGCAAATTCTGTCCACTGTTCTCGTTCTTCAGAGGCTAGGAAGCGAGCTATTAACCATCAGTACGTTCGGCAGACTATAGACAGTAGACGGACGTTTTTATGATAGTCTTTCAAGAACTACAAAATGGCCAGGCAACATAAGGACAACAGACAATCGTGTAAACTGTTGAAGTGGAACTGTAGGGAATTCTACCTTTTAGTACCTCTGGCGAGAAGGCTGGAGTTACCACCCTCGAGAAAAGGAACAGTGGATATCGCGCAGGACACGGGACTCGGGCCAGCCTGTTTGTGCTGAATATATACCGCACTAAACAAAGAATAACGCGCTTAGGGTGTCGTCTTCAGAAAACTGCGCATTTCCAATAAACAAGCGGTGGGGGTAATGGGGGACCTTAATGCCTATCACGCTCTTTTAAGGTACCAGAGAGAATGTGTCAAGGTTAGAGAGCTCTGGCTCGGTATGCAACAACGGGGCTTCATCCTATTTGCCGCCGGCCCTTATAAATGCACAAGCTAACGCCGGTCGTTTGTCGAGTGGGACGCCTTCCCTCAGATCCGGGAAAAAATTGAAACAAATAGATGACCTTGTTTCCACGCATAGTAGAGCATGCTCGAAATTCACATATAAACTATACGAAAAAGTTACTCACTTGATGTTACAACCACTGGCTCTGGCGTAGTCGTGGCTGGAGGGGGAGATCGAAGGTGGTTAATTTTGAGCACCAAATGCCACTTAAGCAGCAGTGCATGCAAGGAAACTCCAAGCGCACACTCGTAAAGCGGCCGCTATGATAAATAACGAGCATCAGTTCCAAGACGCATAAAAAATATCACATGGTTACGGAAGTTCAGCGTCGATTTATTAAGAACATCAGGACAAACCAAGTATTACTACATTTCGTTTGTAGCGGCAAATCAGTATGTTAGCAGGTAGTAAATGGCAATGAATCTAAATGAAATGACTGCGGTTTAAATTCAACAAAGACAATTTATGACCCCTCAAAATGCCTTGGGGAAAGGAAAAAAAGATACTATCGATTTGTCAAGGACATGCACGGAAGCTGTCGAGACTCATGTTCTGCAAGTTTTGCCCTTTGCAGGACGCATTTCCCAAAAAGTTCTGCTTGCAGCAAGAAGAGAGCTGCTGTGCACCTAGCTACTATATTTGCTTGCGAAAACTACCAATCTAGCCGAAAAACAATTAGCTCGACGTGGCTGTGACGGAAAATTATTATAAACTTGCAACCTTTACAGCCATTTTCTTCAGTCGCCTGTCCATTAATACTTTTTATTCTATTAAGCAACACGTTTTGTTCTCCATTTGAGGCCTTTTCATGAAGTCATTGATACAGACTTGTTCCAGCACCGGTTCCATCACCTTTCACTTGGAGTCGAGCATTCGACTGCCGACCATCCTCTTAGCGCATCTGCTTCTGGGCATGCTCGAAATTGACACAAACTATACGAAATAGTTACTCACTTGATGTCACAACCACTGGCTCTAGTGTAGTCGTGGCTGGAGGGGGAAATCGAAGGTGGTTAGTTTTGATCACGAAAGTAAAGCAACAAAGTCTATTCAAATTAGCTATACAAGCGATTTATGTTACATGAATTAAGGAATACAAACATTACATTAAAAGAAAATTCTTAGCTACACCGTTTTGCATTTATGGCAACTTTATTCTGCCCTTCCATATCAGCTCGCATTCATCTCACAAAAAGGAAATCGTTTTTAAGTGCCCTTCAGTTATTCATTCGCCAAATATTGTTGATAATTTCAGTATGGCCTTAGGTGCGCTGGAAAACTAGGAATGTAACGAAGGTGAATTATTTTAGATAATATTGTGAAGAAGCGAACAATTCGTGCCTGAAACTCATTTCTAGCCACTGACTTTCAATATCAATGTACCGGCACAGTCTCGCTCAGCGCCGCGAACTAGAGAGTCTTGTAGCTTAATACGCCTCGCAGTACTGTTCTGTAGCTTCAGAGCTGCCGCGCACTGAATTCTGCAAAATTATAATGTTATGTTACTTCCAATTACACATGCTCATCCAGAGTGCTTCGCGGCAGTAGAGAACGTACTGTCTTTTAAGACTACCGGTGAGAAAGGAATAAAACCTATGAACTCTGCCGACAACTGGAGGCCCTGCGTCTTGTGTTCCCTGGTATCAGACGCGTAGGCTATATGCATGGCAGTATCCTGCAGTTCGACCCTCGCTGACTCTTGCTGTATGCGTTGCAATAGGCTCTGTGGCCTAACCGCTATGTAAGAAGCAGATCACTGCCGCATTACAGACGCAGTCAATAGATGACCTATGCATCGTGGAACTGCCATATCGGAGCAAAGTTCATGTTAAAGGCATCGTTGTACAGGTTTTCTGCAGAATATTACGCGCCCTTCGGAAAAGGGGATACATGCGCCTTTCCTTTGCTTTCTTTTTCTTTTGAAGCTGCTGCTCTTCAACGGTTACGTAGCAAAAACGCGTCTAAGGTTTCTACTGCCCCAGCGGGCCAGTTATGCACCTTTTTCTTTCGAGGTTGCCGCGCTTCATTCGTTGCGTAGCTTAAAGACTAAGTGTCCACTGTCCCAGTGGCCTGTTATGCACCTTTCTTTTGTTTTCGAAGCTGCCGCTCTTCATCGGTTAAGAAGCTTAAAACGCGACTAACACTTCTTCTTGGGCGAGTTGGTGCATACTTGAATTGAAGAAAATAGCGCCAGAGCATGCAGACCACGAAAAGACAAGGACGAGACACAAAGCGCTAACTCACAACTCGTCCTTGTCTTTTCGTGGTCTGCATGCTCTAACGCGACTAAGGAGTCCACTCTCCCAGAGGGCCAGTTATGCGCCTTTGCTTTCGAAGCTGCCGCTCTTCATCGGTTTCGTAGCTTAAAGCACGATTGAGTCATGTGCCTCAGGGGGCCTAGTTATGCGCCTTTCCTTTGCTTTCGAAGCTGCCGCTCTTCATCGGTTTCGTAGCTTAAAGCGCGACTAAGGTGTCCTTGTCCCAGTGGGCCAGTATGCGCATTTTTCCTTTTCAAGCTGCTGCTCTTCATAGGTTACATAGCGAAAACGCGTATAAAGTTTCTACTGTGCCAGCGGGCCAGTTATGCAGTAATGCACCTTTTCCCTTAAACAGATTTTTGGAGATTTCTATAAACCTAGTGTCCGAACTTTCTGGGAATCTTTGCACCACAAAGAAAAATTGATTACGGTATGTGGCCTCCAATTCCTTGCAGTATTTATTTCATGACAGTAAGTGCTCCGGTCTTTCGCTGCCTCCAAGACAAGTGCTTCCCAACTACCAAAGCCAAGAAAACTGCTGGTGAAAGGGGAATTGAACCTCTGAGCTCCGCCGACAGCCGGAGACGCTACGTCTTTTGTTCCCTAGTACCAGACGCGTATGCCATGCATGGAAGTATCCTGCAGTTTGTCTCTCACGGCTTGGTGTAAGCATTACAACAAGCTCTGTAACCTAACTGGTATGTAAGAAGCAGATCAATGCAATCAATGGAAGGGTTATGCGTCGTGGAAACTATCATATCGCAACGAAATTTATACACATTGCCGTACAGCTTTTCTGTAGCATAATTTGTGCCCTAAGGAAAAGGGGATACAGTTGCATAGACAGTTATATCTCAAATTCGAAACGGCTAAGGAGCATAAAATAATTCCGCAGACATTTCGCGACGCATTTTCAATATATATGGACCTTTACCTGGCTTAGCGGCAAGTCGCGAGTACAGAGCTTTTTGCTTCGAAGATCACTGTTTCATTGCCAATTATCGATATAAACTCAGTGTTTTCTCACAAGGGAACCTTCACTCTGATGTAGCAATAGTAGCGCTTTCGCAGAAACCGTAGCAAAGAATTAATATTTGAACGGTTTTCTTCAAAATGTGCACGCAATTGCGAGATTTCGCCTAGGCTTTATTGGCTGACATCAGCCCTAAAAGCGGAGTTACCGGAATATTCTACGCCCTTAACCACTTGCAACATTTTGCTGAGACATTGAAGCTGAAATGCACACATTTTTGTGATTCAGGTGAACATGCCGTTGAAAGCATCTTGTTTACAACAAGGGATATACTTGCGTTTTCTTTTCATTGCAACCTTGCACTTTGCATTCGCGAATTTTCTTCCCACCAAGTTTGTTTCGCAATTCTAGCAGCCCTTGGTAGCACTTTCAATATGTAGCCCTTGGTAGCACCGGCAGCGGCTATTGTCGTAAATGCAGAACAGAGCTCGCGGTTCCAGCGATGCGGACAATTTTGCCCACGACTGTTCGTTGTCCGCTTACTGTCGCAGGCCTACAAATCTAGTGTCGGAAACTTAGTAAGGCGTTGCATACTGATGCAAATGTTTCTTACTCGTGGTTGTTGATTTGGTGGTTGTAGATGTGGTCGTGGGAGTGGTCGTCGACGTCGGCGTCGTTCGGGTCGTCTGCTTCGTCGTGGGCGCGTGCGTGGTCGTGGTCGCCTGCGTGGTCGTGGTTGTGGAAGTGGTCGTGGTTGTGTGAGTGGTCGTGGTTGTGCGAGTGCTCGTGGTTGTGCCAGTGCTCGTGGTTGTGCCAGTGCTCGTGGTTGTGCGAGTGCTGGTGGTTGTGCGAGTTCTCGTGGTTGTGTGAGTGCTCGTGGTTGTGGGAGTGCTCGTCGTTGTGGGAGTGGTCGTCGACGTCGGCGTCGTTCGGGTCGTCTTCATGGTTGTGGGCGCCTGCGTGGTCGTGGGCTTCCGGGTTGTTGTCGGCATGGTTGGGAATGTCGACTTCCTGGTCGTCGCAGTCGATGTTCTTGTAGACGATGACTTTACTGTAGTCGATGGTGCGGCTGACGTCGTTGTAGGCTCAGCGCTGCTGGTCAGCTCCGTACTCGTCTGCTCACTCGTTTCCTCGTAGTCGGGTGAGCCGGGTGTCCTGGTCCTGGAGAACGTGCTCAATGTGGGCACAGGCGAGGTTTCTAAAAAAAATGAGAAAAACAATTGTTCGTATAACCATGCATGTCTGGTTTATGACGTGAGTAACGCAATATGAACTGTAAGTTCGCGGCAATAAAATTTAGACGCGTACTTTCAACTCCACCACCCCTCTCCCTGCAAGCTGCACAATATTTCCAAGTTAAATACTTTTAACGTCATCCATCTGCAGGCTCTCCATTTCCCACAATAACATATTTTGTGGTTTGGTAGTGGTTTGTAGCTTTCGTGCTTTCATTTTTGCTTAATTTTAATGTTTTTGCATTTCCTGTCTGAAGAAAATTTATTTACCTCACCCCTTATATCCATAAATTGTGAGCGAAGTCAGTGACATTTTAGCAAATAGCGACAAAGGCGTCAACAAGGCGCAATCGCTCCCTGTGCATTAAGCCTTTCCTTGAGGCCGCCTTCGACCGTTTTTGTATTTAGAGAGTTGCTACTATTATTGCCCAAAGCTTTCACGTGAGATGCGTGATGAAGAATCCGTAGTAACGCTGATTCAGTAATTAATGCTGGATACCTGCCTTGCCTCGCCCAGCCACTGCAAGCTTTGAACTAGATTCTTCACAGCTTTTTCTTTTAACACGCGGTGTGAGGATGCAGCCCGCAGCCTTTTGAGTTTTCAATAATAAATGTGCACAACCTGTTTAGCCGCGTAACTGCGCGCACATATATATAACGTCTACTTTTATTCTTTCCTGTGGATCTCCTTCATTAAGCATAAATTGTACCTTTTTTTCCGAACTTTTTCGTGTTTGTTATACGAACGATTTTTTAACGCATTTAACCAATAAACTATCCTGAAGTAGCAAACGCTTGATTTAAACTTCTCGATGTATCGAAGCAAATGAGGTTACTGAAACTCCACGCTGCGGTAGCTATCCAGAGCTCTAGTTTATACATCCTGCTAATGTTATAGAGCCCGGCTTAACCTCGACCTGAGTTATTTCATTGCCTTCGCTCAACCTCCATTGAAGAGATGATGGGGAGGTCTTTTTAGGCGACCTGGACCAGTGGCCACTGCTCACAAAACGTGAGTAAACTTGTCTCGACGTTTGTATTTTTTAACAGACTGACCGCATGTCTTTCTGTGCAGCCAATCTTCCTTCACAATGGCCCTACCTTGCGGCGCCAGCTAAGGAATCAGCCTTACCATGATTTCATCTTATCTGTCTGTAGTGCTTTTAGGAAGCCTTTCCGGGCCTTCCGTCTAGTTGAGATTCTCGAATCTGATATTTACACTGTCACCTTTAGCTTTGCAGAGTATGTAGTGCAAAGGTTACCTTCCTCGTGTAGAACAAAGTCACTAATGCTTCCGGTCTTCCTCGCTAAGTGATTTGTGTCAGTTCCAAAACTTTTCCACGCAATCTCTATTCTTCATACTGTAAGGTGGGTTTCATCGATCCACTCCAGTGCTCCTTTGATGCACAGCACCTGAGTTCAGCTGCTTTATTTTTCGTGGTTACTTGATTGCAAGTAACTTCGGTTCTTCCAACAGCCTGCTTTAACTCTCAGCTCGCAGTTCCGTCTCCACAGTAATGTGTAATATCTCACTTTTTAAGCTGTACGAATCCCAATATTGTGTTCTCATTTTGCTTGCCTATTTCTGGTCACAATGCTGTTCCCGTGCTCGACTGATTGCCATGTTACTTGTCCGTCGGTCTGCGTACTGGTTTCCGGCTAGAAAGCTGTCAAGTGTACACCTACAATCGTGTATGCTGGTGGGAGAAAAAGTTGGGGAACCCTTCGCCGAGCAGCCAGCGTTGAATACTTCCCAAATGATGCCAAAACGTCATGAATTCGACAGACAACATCGCTAACGTCAATAGCCTTTTCCAAACAGCTGCTGTTACGAACTACTGCCATCCATCCTCTGGACTGCTACCTACATCAAGAAAATGTACTATCAGGGAGCATCAACACTTGCCGCGCTTCAAGGCGCCTGGCATGCTTGGTGGATGGTGGCGACGGCCTTTGTTAGCATCTAGATTCGGCTACTTTCTAAGTGGTTTTAAAAAGCACTGCTACCCGGAAAACACAGACTAAAACGAATATTAAGCTGCAGTTTTCTAGCTTCGCCATATTACCCACTATTGCTAAGCACTGCTCGGAAGCGTCTGCAACTACTTCTCGCGTTCATCGCCAGCGGCATCAAGATGGTCAATCGGCTCATTGTGGAAACCATCTCGAAACAATGCATATATCCCGCCACGCGAACCACAGAATAATAAGGCTGAGCTCAGGCGGCGGCAATGAAGCGATATTTTCTGAGACAAAGCGCCAAGAAACTAGCGGCATTGCAAGAGCTTCTCACTTGTCTCCGTCATTGTGGCAGAGGCAGGACACGGAGGTGGCGCTGACCGCCCTGGAAATAAAAGTTTAATCTTGAGATTATTATGTCCAAGTGATCCAAGGTAATCACGCAATGCAAAGAAAGGGCTTAAATGAGCTGACCGCTGGCGGCTGCTAACCTCACGAAATATTTCTCGATTCATATACGGCCACCATAATATCTTCTGATGAATACTGTGTGTGGTTTATCCTAAAAGCGGCAAACGTATGCAGAGGTAACACAACACAAACAAAATATAAAGAAGTCAGCATATTATATATATTATATAATATATATATATATATATATATATATATATTGCAAACGTATGCAAAGGTAACACAACACAAACAAAATAAAAAGAAGTCAGCATATTATATTCCGGAGCCCTTTACTACGGAGTCCCTCATTGACTGAGTTGCTTTGGGACAATAAACCCCTATAAGCCATGATACAGATCGTTGTTCATCTTCGCGGACTAAAATATATATATATATATATATATATATATATATATGCTGGCTTGTATCCATAAATTACCATACTGCTGTGACAGGCTACGAGCTCTTAAACAGCAATTTTGAGCAAGTTACCTCAAGCCATCTTAACGCATTACAAGCACGTTAGGAGCGCAATTTTTTTAACATGGACTTGTGACGATAAGCTGCATTGCCATTTTTTTCTAAACAGCAACCATGGGAGTCCTATTCGGCCATGACTGGGCTTGTTTGAATCGAAGAGAGGGAAAAATTTAGAATTTTTTTGGCAGTAAAAGCTGGCGTCTAAGATCCAACAAATGAACACAGCTCCGTTGGGCAAGCGTTCTGAAGTACCGCCTCCAGCACGCTTAACACGAACGCTCGATTGCGCGTTCTGCACTGATATGACCGCCCCTCAGCTGTCACGTGATCCAAGTGATCCAAGGTAATCATGGCGGTCGCAGAAAGCTCGTGCCCTGCTTTCACCCCATTATTGTCTCACACCCAACGGCCGACACCCAGCGGCGCTTATGGTAGTGGAAGACACACGCTGGAGCGTTCGTGTTAGGCTTGCTTACGATAAGTTCCAGGGTGAGCTCTTGCCTAGCATCACACAGTGCAAAGAAACGTGCAGTGACTACTCTGATTTTGTTACGTGAGCGCACGAAGAAGGCTTTGCCAGAAGCAGAACAAACGTTGCAAGATGTCCGAAAGTAAAAGCAGAAAGGCGTGGCACAGAGATACGCCACCACATTGCTAAGCAGATTGGAAGCTAAGCTGACTCATGATACCTCTGCGCGCGAAAACACGGCTTCAAAGATTTTCGACGCCGGTACAATAGCAGAAATTTCTGAGGGCAGTGCAGTGCTCAAGCAGCGAATAACACTTCTTGCAGGTATGATAACGAAGCCCCAGTTTCCTTCTCACCGCGGCGTCGACGAACGAAACATTCTATTTAGGCGATCAGAGATGCACTCGGCCCGTTTGACCAACGTATGAGTCATCGCACAAAATTGCGCCTCTTAAGCACACATTCGACAGGCAGCAAAAC
The DNA here is from genome assembly GCF_055824585.1 of Amblyomma mixtum. NCBI lineage: Eukaryota > Metazoa > Arthropoda > Arachnida > Ixodida > Ixodidae > Amblyomma > Amblyomma mixtum. The sequence goes on along the minus strand of NC_143018.1, from coordinate 2,532,776 downwards.
GGGTTTCTAGCATGTCCCGGTATACCCCATTACGAGTCTCTGAAATGTTTCTGTCCAAACGCTTTACCTCGTTTTTGGAAAACAAATACACCTTAACCTTGCGAGCGACACTTCCACCTGCAGGTGCATGGTGCAGGCAGCGAACTACGGCGACGTTTTCTTAGCGCCTACATGAAAACGCTTCCACCTGGTCTTAAACAACTTCGGAATGCTATTCTCGACGGCTGCGTGTACTAAGTGCGACTTTTAAGTGCGCGGTCGTGAGGGGAATAAAACTTGTACGTCCTTGAGGCTGGTAGCGCCAGCTTATATGATCGCTGCGAATGACGACTACCATCTGGAAAGCGCACCTGCCATTCATTTGGCAATTCCTTGAGTAAACGGGAGAATAATGGCAAACCGCATCCACCCGAAAGCTCTGTCCCTGAGCCATTCAGTAAAATTATAGATAAATCATGTGCACACCGAAAAACATTACTTCGAGAGCAAAACAGGATTCGATACAGAGAGTCACTCTGCACGTGAAATCAATCCCCGACGCATAGAAAGGTAAAAGATGCCTTAGTTAAGCTACGGACGCTGATGCCAGATCACTTCTAGAAGCGCGTGGAACCGAAATTAACGGTCTGAGGCAGTGAGTAAGAGACATTTGACATTGACAAACAAGGCGCCCTTGTAAGAAAGACTTCTGTGCAAGTAACTAAAATGCTTCCACTGCTCGTTTTACTGTAGGCAAAAAGAAACGGCCGAGGGCCCACTGTCAAGTTCCTTCCGGCACAATGACCCTGAAAGGGCATCGGTATTTGCACATGTAGGCTGAAGCCTGTCGCTCGTAGGGTCAGGGTATATTTGGTGTGAGTCGCCCTAGTTCTCGAATGCTCTAGCAGAGACCACCTCGCGTCCTACAGGGCAACAGCAAAGTATCCTTGTTTATCTAAAACTAAAAGCTTAAAATGAGCGTTCTGCAGAGAAGCCAGCCTTCTCAATACGTTAGTCTAATTACTCATAACATCACCATTCCGAATGCATTGCTCATGTCATTCCGTGTTGCTTTGGACGCCGTGCTTATCACCAGAGACAACAGCTCAGGCTTGCCATGTGAAGGATGTTAGAAGTTTGGCGCTGCTGCAGTACCTTCATTGACGACAGCGCCACAATGGGGCTCGTAATTTTGTGACCTGCCACAAAGTGCATGGTCATAGTCTTAGAAGAATTGCGCAGGAGGCCCTAGGCACAGCCTATTTTGTCGATGCAGTCGCTTTTCGTGTCTAGACACTGCAGAAGTGTCCCATTTCGTTGTGCAAAACGCTGGGGCCCTCCCTGTCGACATCCAAGACCTCGATCACTTTGACTTTGCTGTGCCCGAGCCCTTGAGAATACCATTCCCAAATTGTTTCAAGTTTTCACATAGGCGCTAAAAGCACATCGCCGTAGATTCCTGCCAGCACCATGTCGGAGTATATTTGGTTTTCTTCCAAAAACAAGCTAAAGCTTTCAACAGAAAAATGAACTTTCATTGATTTTGGCACCACATTGCAAAATTCATATGGCATCAGCACCTTCCCTGAAGCATTCCTTACCAACTGCTGTCAACACCTAAATTACGAGGATTCATTTTACGAGGTCAAAGATAACTGCACGGAACCCTGTTTTTGTCCTGTGCTCAGCGATATCTTACGTGCGCAGTATGACAAGCAGCTGCAGTGCCTTCGACCCGATGAATGCCAAAACTGCGTGGACGTGCCCTCGATTGGCGCAGATGTTCGTGAGCTTTAAAGGCGGTCTGTGTTCACAGTGACGAAGGAATTTCCGAATAAAGGCCAGGTTCGCTTTCTGTGAATGATAGTCCTCATTGGCAACAATCATCTATATGGGCTTGTAAAAGGTTTCCATCCGTCGCATCCACACAATACAGCGTTTTGACGCGACATGCTTCAGGGGTCCTGAACGTCATTTGAGGCCACGAGCAGGTGCAGGTGAGTGTTTGATGTCAACTTCATTCACGAGTCATTTTCCTCAGCAGTGTGGACGAGTCTCTCAGAGGCGACCGAATATCTTGTCCAGAAGGAAGAACCTAAGAGCACAACCTTCGACGTAGCTCCCCACGTTCACTAGATATCTCACAATCTGAGCCGTGCCGCTCGGTGGCTTGGGAATATGTTAAGTGCACCAAATAAGGGAGGCAATTCGCGATGAATGAACGTTTTAGGGGCTCGTATGACAATATGACGCAAGAGGTACGGCAGGTGTTTCATTGCCTGCCGCACCTGCACTAAGCATGTTGCCTAAGAGGCGCTGTTTCGTGCAGGGCCTGACGTTGGTCAAATGAGGCGATGCATGAATGATCGCCTCAAAAGCTTCGTCCCTGTATGTAGCCTTCCGCAATGCGTACCTGGCGCTCAATTATATAACGTGCAAGGGGTGTTTCCCTCTTTTTGAACTCTGCGCCATCTTCCAGCATTATTACCGATTCAGGGATGAGGGAATCTCTGAAGCCTTTGTTGCTGCGCGCAACGGGACATTACGAGTCAGCAAACCTGTTCTCTTGTCCTGCCACGAAGTGGCCAATGTGAACTTTTTTGCGGTCTTCTATTTCGTGATGCCCTTTCTCTGCTTCTCCACAAGCCTTCATACGTATTTGTGCGTTGCAGTTCCATTCAGTTCCCATTCAGCCATCGCGTCTTTCATCGGTCCAGTTTATTTGCTCTGTATTATTTCACTAACGCAAAATATAGATTGAGCTATCGAATAGGACAAAAAAGGCCATTCCAGCCAATATGTTCTACGCCTGGCCACCTAACCCAGCTCTTATCACCCAACGGAGCACTAGAGAAGCCAATCCAAGTTACTTACATGGACATAAATATGTGCGCCCGGTCTCATTTCCAGCCAGGCACTGAGCTGCATTGTGAAAAGAAAAAGGTATTCAATATTCCAGGCACGCGGTCAATGCTACAGTTTGTTGGTTACCAGCTTTCCCAGTCATGCTATTCTTTTGTTAAGCCGCCCTTTGTGTGCCGAACATATATTCCAAAGGCTAATTGGGACAGTCGAGCATAATGACAAATTATGCACTGTTATTCTTAGCATAGAAACAACCTTGTTGGACATCCGTATCACCTCTCCACACCACAGCCCCCACGTGCGCAGTTGTAGCAGCATATAACGTGATCTTAAGATCTTGACATTATATACTGCGTTAAAGACAAGATATGAATGCCAAGGTGAATGTCAAACGAATGTCAAAATCAGTGTCAAGTAGACCAATATAGCACGTTATTTTTAGTGGCTAAATGTATATGACGTCACTTGGTCATGTCTTTACATTCAAGAATAACACTGAGATTATATTTAATATTTAAATCGGTCCCGGAACTATGGCCATGGCGCGGAAACCCCTTTCTCGAGAGGTGGTTCTAACGCGTAATTTCTCTGAATAATGTGAGCTTTTACAAAGGAAAAAAAGGCAGGAAAGGAAATAGAAGCGAATAACGCAGAGTAACGGGAAGCGAATAAAGGGAACAGGAGAATAACGCTTTCTCCCCCATTTTCTGTTTTGCTTCCTGCATTCGTCAAGGTGAATGGAGCTGTTGAAAGCGCTAATACCGAGAAGGCACGTCTACGTACACCCAGACGAACTGCCTACGTACACCGCCGCTAAGAATGTGAAGGAGGCTAGGGGGAGTGGAACGTACTGAGAAGACTGCATGTTTCAGATCCAACAAGGACCGAAGTAATCACAAGCTGCCATCGGAGCAGGAGCGTGAAGGTTAGACCTCGACAGGCACTTTGTCTTAGTGTGGACCCTCAACACTATCCGTGTACGCGGAATGACCACGCCATCAAAACACGCCGCTGTGGTCTTCACTGGAACGCCAAATAATGAAAGTACGCTTCCATTAAAATCTGGGTAACTTCCGTTCGTGTACGGAGATCGGTACTCCTTTTTCATAACACCTTTGCAAAATAAAGAGCCACAAAAAAAAACACTGCTAAGAGCAATGGACACAAAACAAGCGAATAGGTTTTTCTAATTCATCCATCCCTGAGGAGTTTTCTTGGCAACGACACTCCCATTCAACACTACACTTTTGGCTGTTATGGCGCATACGTTGCAGGTGCCGTCATGCTACGAAAAATTAGGGAAAATGTCAGTATTTTATGCTTGAAGAAACGCCTTCCATGTTGAAATCCGCGAGCATTCTTTGCTTGCATGATCAGACATTACAAACAAACAACTTGGCTTTTTACTGAGAGCAAATTAGGGTGCCATGCTAGAATGTTTTCCAACCGCCAAAGTAGCAGTTTATCTGTGTATCGTTCCAGATCTCACCGAACAACGGCCGGTTTTCGGGTTTAGCCTCAGTGGTGATGGATGTTTTAATTTCATCACCGAATGAATAGAATCAGAATGAAGAAGGAGGAAGGAGAGAGTTGAGGCAGGAGCAGTATGTACAGACGCGGAAAATCTAACTTGGGCTGCCGTACAGAATCTTCTGTTTTTTTTTTTTTCCGGGAAGTTACTGCGGGGCGCAAGGCATAGGGCACGCCCGTGGGTTGGTCCCGTGTTTTCATCACCATAGGGTAACCTACCCCTCCATCCAGGGTGCCCCAGCCTGCCCTCTTGCCACTTCTCGGTCACGCTCGCTGAACGCGCTACCAGAGCAATATGGACATAATGCTTCGAATTTAAGGCTTTGGCCAGCGATTGGAGCTCTCATCCCGTCATTTCACCGACCACATGGCCTCACTGATATATTCAAGAGACTGAAGAAGACGGTATTGGCACACACAGATGGATACGACGACAGCCTGCTGAACACAACTTTTGAACAATAATCGTCGAGTTTCCACGAGTGAGAGATGCATCAGTGTCTTCTGGGCTGTTTCGTGCTGAAGTAAGCGGCGCGCGCTATAGCGTTTAATTGCAATTATGTCTTCCCTCTCCGATATTATGAGTATTCGTCCATGCGAAAGCACACCTGTGTCACTACCCGCCTTTAGTGCCACAGCTGCCAGCTTCAACAAGTCAAAGCTTATTGCAAGGCATCACCATGCTGCGTTTACATTTTCCAGGATATCAACGTGATAGAGCACAAATCAAAGACTACTAATAATTAAAAAAGACTGATCAGATGCTTTTTCTGTCATTATGGCATAAGTTATTTAGGGAAACTGAGGTAAATTCTGATTGGGCTTTATGGTCCACAATGTCATAACGCTTTTTAAAGCTGGTTGGGTTGGGTTTCATGAGTTGCGCATTTAATAGATGACCTCGCTTGGAGTACCATTACCACTGAAATTACGCTAACCTCTTTTGCCTGGGTCAGAGACCACATTTTGTATAGTCTTCAAAAGTAATGCGAACGCTTCTTTCTCCGTGTGCAACGCAGGCTGTCAAATTAAATAAACGGGGCCCTAAAACAAATTACATTTTTAGTTAGTTTAGTTCGTTTTAGGTCTCATGTACAAAATATCCGCCTCGCTGAAATTCCGCTGCACTGACTGCATAGGCGTGTCTGTTCGCTGTTTTGAAAGTCACAGACAAGTCCGGAGGGCAAACCGTAAGTAGGAGCACGGTAGCTTTAAAACAACAAAATTATGACGAACGGAACGTGACCCTGTTTCCGAATTTATCAAGTTCTCTACACGTACATACGTGATATGAGGATTACTATTACCATGTTTCCGCATGCTTCATATAAATGTTTGTCTAGCTTCGTCAGAAGCAAGTGAGAAGCTTGGTGTGAAGCATCGCAAGATTGCATATAGCAGACTTCGACATATCATGGCCCCCAGATGGCCTCATATTCAATTTCAACGCATGTAAACCAGAGGAGCAGTTATTTTCTTTCATGACCGCCTTACCGCGAAAATACCACATCAATAATCTTGAATGTGTCGAACATGTCGCGTTGGAAAACGAGATTCCGAACGCTGATTCATGTACGAGCAGGTCAAACCCCCTGAAAAAAGAATATCTCAGCTCGAATTTTGCAAAATTGATCTGCACTATAAGCGCTACTGTGGTGGTCAAAAAAACTCCAAGAGAACACTAAATATATACAATGCTGGAAAATCTATCCAAGTCTTTGCTGTTAAGGGAAGCAGAAAATGGTGGACATGAGCATCAAATAGGCAGCGACAAAGCAAAACGTACAAAGGAGATTCAACAAGGGGAAGCTTTGGGCCAGTTGGTCAGACATGTTGGGGAGGAGGAATAACCGCAAACTTGACAGGACTGAAGATCGACTCGCCCCGCTCGTCCCGACAGATTACCGCTCGTCCTGTCCTCTTCTCGATCTTTAGTCCTGTCAAGTTTGCGGTTATTCCTCCTCCCCAACGTACAAAGGAGAGTTCATATATAGTAATGCCAAAAAATCTGTGGTGAAAGAGACTTTTCGAGTTAATTTCAGTCAGTGTGCCGTCGCATAATGTTCGAACATTAGTCAACTTTTCTCGAAAACAGCCTTACCCTCTTCTTCAAGCGGAAAACATGGGTAGAAAGGCGCCAGTGCGATAAAGATGATCACTATTCCAGCGATCTGCACTTGTTTGATCGCCCGCCGGCGACGATCACGCCTATGTTGCCTGAAACAGAAGAAACAAAACACAATGTCAGAACTTAACACAGACCGACACCTCCCTGTCTGCAGTCAGACAAGATATATGTGGTCTGAGGTAACTACCATGATTACCACATTTTAAAAGGATTCTCTCGACCGCTGAGGAGCCCTGGCCAGTAAGATGCGCAGGCGGCAATTATTTTCCTGTGTGGTTGAAGCCCTCTAAGCAAGCGTCCCACGCAGCCAGAGGGTGCGTGCAGATCAGAAAAAGCAGGACTGGAGCCTCACAATGAGCTTGCCGCAAAATGAGCTAGCTCTGCGAATGTCGCTTCTGACTCGTGACCGGTCGTAACCGGTTGCGACTCGTACCCGTAACCGGTGGTAGCTCTTCCCGACGCCACACCGTTAATACATGTCCGCGCATAGCCAGGTCTTGACGATGCGCATTCATGACAACCCTGTTGGGCACTCCGCACAACAACTTCGCTCGTTCGGAGCATTGCTGTCCCCGTTTGCAGGCGCTAGTCCAGAGTCTCCCGTGGACCCTCTAACTCCAGCCGTGGCTGAGCACACTTCATGGCCACAAAATGGTCACGAAACACAAATGGAAATCTTGACTTACTCCGCTCCTGCTTTATCACATTAATCCCCTAGGATTATTTTTTATGGCGGGTAACAATGGGCGGTAGTAGGAGGTGGGTAGTAGACGGTCGTGAGCGGGTAGACTGCCACCTATAACTCATTGATCCAGCTTTGTAATATTATCCTTAATGACTTAGCAAGCCAGTGTCATCAGTGAATCGAAGATTGCTAAGGTATTCGCCATTAATCCCCAGCAGTTCCCAAGCCAGGTCTCCGAATGCCTACTGTAAACAGGCGTTGAATAGCATTGGCGACTTCGTGTCGCCCTGCCCGACATATTTCGTTAACAGTATTGTATTGCTGACTTCACGGAAGACTGGCAGCTGTGCAACATTTAAGGTTACCTTACGGTATTTTTAACGCTCTTCTACACTGACTCGGCAACGCCTGCATGACTACTGACGTTTCGATTTAGTCAAGTGCGTTCTCGTTTTCTATCAAAGCTCTATCACTAGAATAATAGTGTGAATATGGTCTGTCCTCGAGTATTCTCTACGAAAGCCTGCCTGATCGATTGGCTGATAGCGTTGATTGAAGTCTAAGATTATCTCAATTATCGCTCACCTGGAAACTAATCACATTCCAAATCCCATTCCTGACAAGAGACCCATACAGGCGAACTCAAAATCGTTAAATGCCTTGGCGCCAGCGTTGCACTGCGAGCAAGAAATTACGACCATGACTGGCATGTGGAGCCCAGAGAGCAACCTAGGAGGCAGGTGGGCCACCCAGCTCACGTGCCCTTGTTTAGTCGTAACCTGCCCACCGGATAGCGAGAAAACTGCCACCGCAGGGCACAGGCGCATCGCTTAACCCCTGCACCACTGTGCCAGCAGGGGTATGAGAACTCCCAGGGATCTATGAATGTGAAGTAAAGAATGATATTGGATATATGATTAGTAGTACCCCTGCTACTAAGGCATAGACGAGAGTTTTCTATCCATCCCGCCCGTCGTTGCATAGTTGCCGAAATTTTAAGTCAACACCCTCGGGGACACCGAAACACAAATTATGGCACACGGAAGAAAGCATCAAATGAAAGATAAGCTTTACATTTGGCTGCAGGGTGCACTCTCCGTGTTAACTCTATGGTTTCGGTTTTCATCAGGGCATACGAGGTAAGAGTTTTACTTACTGCTGGAGGCCTGGAAGAAAAAAAAAAGCACAAAAATGTAGAAATAAATTAAACCGCTTATGTGTTTCTGTATATTACAAATGGGCTCCCCTAAGCTCCAAATAAATTGCTGAAGTACTACCACTATATAATTAAAAAAAGTGCAGAAATTCCTTGCTACATTTCAAACCCTTGTTTGCTGCAAGTAGTTATTGAAGTATTCTCCGCTTCAGTTTTCACGGCAACGAGAATTGAGCTGCGAAAACTGATAAATAGGACTTGTTGATCAAAAGTGTGAAATAATTTTATATCGTGTCGCCAAAACTTGCGGGCCCTTCAGGAGGCTACAACTTTGACGACTCGTTGCAATGACGTCCTTCAACGTAGCTTACAGTGCAGGTGAACACCTGCTGTGGTAAAGGGGAAAGCGGTACAAAGCGCGTACGCAGGCAAATACACCAATGGACCGCTCTGCTGCAAACTTGCTATAGCATCTACCACACCTGACTGGTACTCTGCCGTTTCCTGCAATGCTTCTCTTTTCTTGTAATCCACTATTTTACTTGAAACTGTATGTCTCTTAACGTCGCACCTATAGCCTTCTTTGCATGGGCTTTCTGCGCTGTTGACAGGTTGTTTGATATCTGTTTTCTTGCAATTGACCACACAGCAGGTGTTCCTACGTGAAACAAGAACACTACGGTGCTAGTGCGTTCAAAACTATTACAGCAACTTGCCTTGTGAGGACGTCCATCCGCATACATTTCAGCGATGAGAAGCTCACAAGACTTCGGACCACACTCTACAAGCACCAAGACCAGCATTCACTTTATCCTTCCACAAGAGATTGCTACTAGTGCAGCCACTTTGAGAATACTCGGCATGCGAGGAGACGCCGTGAGCTTCAAGTTGCTCCATTTCTTTTTCCAGGAAAGTTAAGAGCACGGAGGACAAGCTACGCGATGGAGAGGAGGGTAGGAAGAGGACACGATTGCAAGTTCTGGTGCGCCGTAGTCGGCGCACCAGATCACCGCGATGAGAGTAAATTGTATTAGGTAGGTAGATGGCATCTGCACCTTTGATAGCTCACGGAGGTCTTAAACCATTAAAAGAGAAAGACTGCAACTTACACCGTCCTTCTTCGTCCCCTGGAAAGTAGTACAGCATGATGTTAATTATTATAAAACGCTTCCATGATTTAAAGTTTGCCCGTTGGCCCAAAGATGCAAAGATCAACACAAGTTTAAGGACAGTGTAAAGAAGGAGGAACTAGGTGATTCTGAAATTTGCTCAAGTCCACAGAAAAATAAACTAACATTGAGTTTATGGAGACTTATTACCCAGGACAAAGATGCGGATGCCTTCATGTGAGATGCCACAAGAAACATTTCCTCGGCTTTTTTCTGAAATTCCCGATGATCTTGTGCGATTTTACTAGACAAGTGCTTGCCGCTGGGAAGGAACTGGATCTGCCACTGATTAGAGCCCATTAGTTTTCCTCCGTTAACATATCACACTGAATATTATTCTGCTTCTGGCTTTAAAATCGCTCCGCGCAATACGAGGGAGAACAATATCGCAATAATGATTTTAATCTGCGTATGAGTTGCATTTGGGGGCCAGCACGTTTCTATCAGCAGCCATTCAGTGGCAACCGTTTGCATATTAACAACGCACCGGGTTTCGTACAGCTGCCGATGTGTTTTTCTCTTGTTTCATCTCAGTTGTTATTTCGGATTATTAAAACTTCTATCAGGACATTATTAATTGAGCTGCTCTCCATCGCACACTTTCAAGTTTTTCTGTTCACCTACTTTCTACGGGATCCCATATAATGCAGGCATATTCTAATGTTTGTCGCCCATAGGTTAAATAGGCAGTTAATTTGGCAGGTTGTGAGGCTAGTTTTAATCTTCGACGCCAAAGACCTGGTTTTTTTCCAGGTCGTTGGACCTGGACGTGACTTGTGCGAACAAGTCACGCACGACTAACATCTCACTAACCTCTCACTAACATCTAATTCTCACTAACTAATTGTCACTAACATCTTTATTAATATTGTGAATATGTCCTTAATATAGCCTTATAACAAAACGGGACCTAAAGCTGACCTGTTAGGTGCACCAAAGGTTACGCTTAAAAATTCCAATGTACCCCGATTGATTTCGACAAATTAGGATCTGGCGCTCAGATAAGGTGCTATGACTAATTCCTATTAATAGTATTTTCTTAAATCACTGTGCTGCACTCACTCTAATAAGTTCGAAAGGTCAAGGCATTATTACATCGATTTATTTGTTATCGTTCAGACCCTTCGCGAAGTCATTAACTGTAAAAACCACGAGATTTAAAAAAAATAAAGCCTTCGTTTATTCAGGATGTGTACAGACTGTCTTTGACATGCGCTTCAAGGTTATTTTCAGCTATATGCCGGTTTCCAGTTTTGTGTACTGTGACAACTTCAATAACCTAGCCATTTGGAACCAATTTCTGCTGCAGTGAAATTTTAATTATGTGATCAGATAATAGGTTACCCATTCCTCATACGGGCATAAAAAGGCATTTGGTATGCTGTCCTGATCAAAAGACTTCTTTAGTTTATGTTTAACACAAGCGATAACACTTCATACGCTATTTGAATACCGGGCATTGTTGAGTATTTCTTTAGACGGTAAATCCGATGACAGTTTTTGTTGCTGTGGCGGTATACAGATACTTATGAGCGGTCGCATTCGCAGAAAAAGCGCTAGTCACCTGACCGCCGATAACAATGATCTAAGAGCTGTTATCCTGCTACGAAAAGTGACGCTACAATCGATACGGATATATTCTAATTAGATGTTCATGTCTCATTGTGATACTTTGTTTCCCCTTTTCTCAACATTTCTTGCAAAATCTATAACAAAGGCGAATAAACTACGATTTCTTGGCACTTTCTTTGTCAGCTATTTCATCGTTTTAAATGGCCGATATTAGTCAAAACCCACTTGTTTGTTTTTTTTGTTTCGTTGAATTGTATTTGCTAACACAGTCAAGACTTATGTCCTTTAACCTGAACCAAATGATATTTACGTCATCGTCTTTGCAACCTTCTAAGGAAAAAGATAAGCGGTTGCTAATACTTTCTATTAACCGCTCTCTTCTAACCTTTCGAATCCGGGCTGTGGGGCTATATGTACGAAAATTAGTTTGTGATCTAACACACCCTTTCCGACATCTGCTTCGTGATTGTCGATCCGCCCGTCTAGGAGCGCCAAGTCAAACATTGTTTAACAGTGCCGACTACACGTGTGTCTTGTCACCACCTATGTCAAGTCAATGTGAAAGGCAATATTCTGATACAAATCGCTTAGGTTTGGTTTGGTTTATTAGGGCTGTTTCCCTCGAGATTTATTTGTAGTATTTCAGTCAATACTGGGTAGATAATCTTAACCAACGTACTGTTCGTCAGGTTCCCGTTTTCTTTCTATTAGCATTTCAATTTGCAGGTAGCAAACTGGTTAATTTCGAGGCCTTCTAGAGCGCTGCTCAAAGATGAGAAGTTTTGCCTAAATTTATGCGGCACAAACACTTTCGTGATCTAGGATACTATGTACAGATGAGAACTGAATGCTTTCTTTTAGATTATTGTGACGCACCCGCCTCAGAATTCCCGCCCGTTACGCACTGTCTTGTAGCCGGGAGATTCTGCTCCACTGACGGTAACTACGTGTAGGCCATGATTAGCTAATAAGTACCTAAATAACCAGTTTTAGCGACTAAGTTCCTAGCGTTCACATTTATCAGCCGAATGGAGGGTAGTTGCTTATCGGCTTCAGTTCATTCCCGATTCCACGCCATCTATATTTAAGTCGCACATTTTGACCACCTCTTTCTTGGCTGAGTTATTCTCAGCTATTTGTTTGCTGAACATTGTGCTATGTCTTAGCGTGCCATTTCATTACCCTTCACGACCGCCTTGTCGAATATTCTAGTGAACGTTTGCAATGCCAGACAGAAGTTCACTGATTAATAATCAATGGTCTCGTAAATACCCCATTTTCATAAACTCCTTCCGAATTTTTTACATTTAGGAAGCTAGGCGCATTGTGCGTCATTGTAAAATCAGATGTGCTAACCGCAAGCTGCCAATTAGTAAGCCCGTTACGAGGAAAATATTAAGCACAATTTGCACACTCTAGCCACGATAAGTAAACTAGATATGTTTTGCAGCCCAATCGGTGAAATCTGTCATACTCCTTGCCTGGAGAACAGTTTAGTTAACGTTTGCCAATTTTCAAACCTTACACATAGCACCCTTCACATCACCGAAGCTTCCATCTCGGACCGAAGGCAATATTTCAACCCCGCCACTGATGACCGCCGAGCCCCGACGAAGGCAAATCCTCTTGTCTTCGCTGGCTAAGGAAAGAGGCTCTCCCTCCAATTCTCGTTCACTTTGTTTTGAGTTGTAATGTTGATCTTCCAGCCCTCTCTACCGCGCATATTAGGTAGCTGATACCTGTGTTTAGCGAATAAAAATGGACTACTTACCACCGTTCTCCGGAACGCTCCTCCATCGAACTGCTATTTAGAAGACATGAAACTTCATTGATAACCGAAACTACGTTCAAAGACGATAACCGAAACTACGTTCAAAGACATTTCACGGATTCTGTGACCCACTAATATTAAACTTCAGTATAAATTTACAAACGATCAGAAATATTTCACCGATTCTGTGAGCCAGCGATATTAAACTTCAATACAAATTTATAAGGTCAGTGACACGGGCAGTTCACCTTCCCGGATCAAGAATGCCGCCGGCGATGCTCGAACAGCCATTGACGTCTGACCTATGCTGCTCGAATGTGCTCTGGGGCGTTCCTAGGCAGATCCTCTTTCCTATTGCATTGCGGGAAAGAATTTTGATATCCCCCGTGCGTCCCACGAGCGCGTCCAGATTCACCACAGCGTATGCCTACGGTGTAGACTGGTTGCAAAGCTAAACTTTGGTACCGCCAAGACGCACGTGAAATAGCAGGAAGGAAAGAAATAACGAAACGTCCAGTACCGACGCTTTGAGATCATAACTAGTGCATAGCTGTGCTTGCTCAGTTTTTCTTTTTTCCAAAACATGTGTAGTGATTTCATAGAAAACTCTCTTGGAGAACAATAATGAGAAGTATTAATAAACAACATGATAATGAAAAACGTTCTGCTGCCTTAACGCCCTTATAATTCGGGAATTCAACATACGTGAGACAAAATAGGGATTTTCTTTATGTGCTCAAGCTCGTATCTATTGTTCACTTGAACAAGAGACGAGTGCGGAGAATCCGCACTAAGTGGTTTAAAGGTTCAGAGGCACTCAGTAATAACCGCATGATTGAGCCTCTAGAACATCTGTCTTATTTTAGCAAGGGTACAGAACGTTCACTGATGGCCATAAGTGGCTTTAACACGGTTAGCATCAAGTATTTTGTCGCGAAAAGCCGTTGGTATGACAATCAGATCAGTTGCAACTAGGGCTCCAGTAGAGAGCGCTTCTTTTCATACAGAACAGAGTGATAAAAACGCCTAGGCATGGCAGCTTAACACTCGGCTACGTGGCTGCAGGTTACCCTAATGGCTAGCAATGATGCCCCTAGCAAGCCGCAATTGTCGTACATATACAAGTGGAAGAGACAGCGTTTGAACGTCCTATTACAGACAACATTGAGGTCGAGCTCCTGGACGCGAAGTCTCCAGCATGTCAGGCATCGACGTTCCGCCTTTTGATACTTCACAGGCCAACTTGTTCCCCGCCGGTATGGGGCCGGTGTGGTTTTTTTTCTTAATCTCACTGCAGATTTCAGCGCGGAAGTAATACGCATGAGGAGACGAGAATATGCTGCTCAGCACTGGTATCGAGCAAGATGCAAGCATTCTCCGCATTTAACAAATATTTCAAACACAGCCGCGCTGCGAGCTCTCGTAACCACCAGTGTGAGCCTCCTTGAGTAGTTACTCTCAACTGGGTGCATGACAGTCACGCCACTTCTCAACGCTTACGAAAAAAGGAGGAGAAGAAAAAGCGGCATTAGACGCTGAAAATTGGGCGAAGGCCTTGTGAAGACAGCTGACGAGGCTTTAATACCGTACCATTTCACGTAGCCTAGTTCGGTCACCTCTGCCACCGTGATATAGCTGTGAACATGCACAGTGCTTGGCAATCTTGTAGGACAGTCGTAGAAGCTGTCCCATCCACGTCAGCTAAGCACGCCCAAAAGAGAACGTAGCTATCAACGCGATTCTCCACTCGCGAACTACGCTACTTGATTTCCATTTCCCGGCCCATCATTCAGTGCTGCTGTTTTTCTCCGACTCCGCAATCATGTTCACTGCACAGTTTTACGGATCAGAGTGGCGAAAGACCTCGCCTTACTGGAACCAATTTTCATTCCCTTGAGGGCACACTTCACCTTTTATGCAGTTTTGAAGGAGTTGATTCCAAACACGTGTGGGCATCGATAGAGGTTGCCTTTATGGCATTATGACAAATGCCGTCCTCATCAAAAGACGACACTGCTAGTGCTTGTACTTCTGCAGAGCCCAAAGGTGAAAAATATATGCTATTTCTGCTTTTTCTTTAATTCCCGCCTGGTATTCTTGGTGGCTTTACGCGGCGGCTCCGGTTCATAGATGCATGCTTTTCCAAAAGAAGAAAAGCGAAGCATTAATACTGTGTCAGCTAAAATGCCGGAATATTATTCGGGCATGTTTTTTTACCGTCGTGTAAGTGATTAATCTAGAGATAACAGTTCGAATTATCGCCCGTCTATGTATAGTGAGCACCCAAGACTAGTGCCCTACCGCTGACAGGATTTGCATTCACGAAAAGCAGCCCTGTATTCGAATAAAAGTTTTTCCTCAGAAGCCAATACACGTGATAAATCCTGCTGACAATTTTTAGTATTAAAAGTTCTATATATAGAACTTAGAACACTGCTACTCTATTAACAAGAGCGTTCCGGCATTGGCAGGACCCGCTAGACTCACCTCGCGCAGGAGCCGCCGTAGGAATGGCGATAACGGCTCCACCGGCTTGAGCTGCGTGGGGAATCCCGTATATAATTTGTGCCGATGTACCTCGTTAACGGATCGCGCCTCAAGCAACGCGTGTCACACAGATCATGCAATGCCATCGAAACTGACTCCAACGTTTCAGCAAATACACAAGTTGTTTTGTATTCTGTTGGTTTTTTTTTTTGAACCATAACATGCTTACACATCTGCGCTTTTGCACTACAGTGCTTCAATGTTTGTAACAGTTAATACAAAACGCTACGTTCTAATAATCTGACACGGGAGTTGTCTTCAATTCCTTCATTCTCGCTTTGATGCAAGTAATTCGGTCGGCAGGTATCAACGCGATTCTCCACATACGAACTACGCTATTGATTTCCATTGTATGTCCTGAACTTTTCTCCAATCCTATTTTTTCTCTGCTGTCATGCCTTTAACAGTCCCTGCTGCCATGCCTTCCGCCGCCCTACCTGAAGCATGACGCCTCGGAAATGCTCTGTCCTACACAGTGACTAGATTTTCGTAATGGATGATAACTTTACCACCGCAAAAGGTGGCAAGTTTCGCTCTCAGGCGAGCTGCAGTTCATGCTTTGTTATCGACAGCTCATCGACTGCCTATCTTTACATCACAATCCACCTAGCAAGCAAGGATCTGTGGAGAAGGGGAATAAAACCGTTTGCTGGCGAGGCCAAATAGCGATTCGATGCTGTCCTGTGGTCACCTCTTCCTGATATAAGCTGTATTTACACGTCGCGAATAGAGCTTCCAAACCTTCAATTAATAGAGGCCGTCCCTCTGTGACCGCGCACTGCTTATGTGTCCAGGCACAAGCAGAGGACATTAGTGTTTCGCCATATTAATATGTTCTCGAGCCTACAACAGTAACTTTATGATAGCAGAATGGTATCCACTTCCTGCAGAAAGAAGAGCTACTTCACTGACTCGGGTATTAAGATTTCTATGAGAACCCTGCAAATATATGCCGGCTTAAAATGACAAAAACTCATCTAGTGGCAGGAGGCCACGCATACTTTCTACCAGTGATTGTTATTTCGAAAACTAGAATGATAAACAGATGCAGCGATTTTATGAGCACCAAAACGCAATCCACAGGTTTTCCTCTGAAGGTAGATTTGAGAGTAATGTCTCATAAGAAATATATTTAAGCCTGCAAATATATGCCGGCTTAAAATGACAAAAACTCATCTAGTGGCAGGAGGCCACGCATACTTTCTACCAGTGATTGTTATTTCGAAAACTAGAATGATAAACAGATGCAGCGATTTTATGAGCACCAAAACGCAATCCACAGGTTTTCCTGTGAAGGTAGATTTGAGAGTAATGTCTCATAAGAAATATTTAAGCCTGCAAATATATGCCGGCTTAAAATGACAAAAACTCATCTAGTGGTAGGAGGCCACGCATACTTTCTACCACTGATTGTTATTTCGAAAACTAGAATGATAAACAGATGCAGCGATTTTATGAGCACCAAAACGCAATCCACAGGTTTTCCTGTGAAGGTAGATTTGAGAGTAATGTCTCATAAGAAATATATTTTCAAACAATATTGAGTAGACGCAAAATTCTCTTTGTAAACATGCAAAGACGCTGGCGATGTTTTCAGCGTTGGCTACTGGCCTTTAAATGTCCCTCATTTAATAAAAACGAAGCTAACTTACCTGGCCCGTGGAGGCCGCTGGACGGGAGCGCTAACGAAAAGAAAGCATATAATTAGTCGCATTACATCAGCTTTCTCTATTTATAAAACTACATAATATATAGGCATTTCATTACATTAAGTCATAGTGAAAATGCAGGAGTTGCTGAGTGGAAGGCAAATCAAAGCTCCCCGTGACCAACAATCCTGCATGATCACTTCACGTTTCACTTCATCTTAGTTCATCCTGGCTAGCAAAGCTTCGGTCTGTCGGCTGTGATTTCTGAGGTAAGCTCCCATGGCAGCGAGACATGGATACCAACACTCAAATGTGGTCCCAGGGAACCTCAATCGATACATTTATTCATTAAACGGCGACTCCCTAAATATTAGCCTCTTCATGAAAGACGAAAGACCTCGCCTTACTGCAACCACTTTTCAGAGTTCATCTTTTATGAAGTTTTGAAGAAATTCATTCCATCTTGTTTGAGAATCGATAACCTTGCTTCTGTGAGTTAACACAACTGTCGTCCTTGCTAAAAACCAACACTTAACGTATATAAACAATTATTCACATACACTCCTGGTGCTCGTGCTTCTGCAGAGCACAAAGGTGAAAAATATATGCCATTTCTGGTGTTTGTTCCCTTCTCACCTTTTATTCTTGGAGAACTTAAGCACTATTGCGATAACCAATTGGCTGATAAACACTGACCAGTTGGCTAATAAACACTGTATCCCAGAGGAAAATCTAAAGTCGATTTATCGAGGCAATGTAGAATTAAACTTACGTTGCGGCTCCGGTTCCGCGGCGGAAGCTTAGCCAAAACAAGAAAAGAGCAGCATTAATAGAGTCAGGGCAAATGCCGGAATATAACTGTAGCACGTGTTTGTACCTGCGTCTGTATGATGTGGGAATTACGGAGCTCTGCAGAGCCGCTTCTCAGCAATTTTGCCTATGAACCCCACGAGGAAGCCAACACCGCAGCGAAATATCACCGCGCCTACATCGTTGGCACTTTTTTAGGCACTTGCATAAATGGTCACTGTGTGATATTTTACTGCTAGAAACGAGAACGGGGGTCACCTTCAAGAGAAGCAGGCAGAGATGGATCGATACCTAAAAGGTATGCTGTTCCATAATCTGTTGTAACAATATCACAATCAAGCGATGTGTATAAATTCATCGCCTGCTTGACCGAGAAACAGCTTTAAGGAGACTGAAGAGGCGCAGCCATCAAAAGTGATAATCCCTAAGACAGATAAAAAAGACATCGCTGAACTGCATATGAAAAATGAATGCTTCCCAAATGTTGCGTCTTTTTCGTAATGTAGTTTCACCCGTAGAACAGCTCTGATGGTGCGCAGGCTCTCTCTAGCAAAGAATAATGTGAGGGTAGAACACTGCAAGAGCATAAGCGTAAAATGGTCATAGGAGCTTGGTATACAGGCCAGATTTTCGAAGCCTACAATCGGATAACTGCAAAAGAACACCTTTAAGACCTGTACCGCAACGGCGAAACTTAAATGGTCGCGACATCGCCTTCAAGGGCCAATTTTAGGCGTTGATTGGCGCAGCCAGAAGGCTTCAGGGCTCTGTGGTGGCACTAAAAACCCAGGGATGAAGTCTGCGACCAAAGGCCTTACCTCATCTGTACTTGTGGACCAGGAGCAATCAAACGCCATCCAACTGCCCTCCACTGAGGTAACTAAAGTTCCGCCTGCCTGGGGCTGCCCACACGCTTGTGCACAGGAGAGCATTCATAAGCCAGTGAAACATGTCCTACAAAAATTAGGCGTTTAAAAGGAACAGCTAATCCTTACGCGCGTCCATCTAAATATTAGTTGGAATCGCCTACCGTCTCCTTAGTGTGAGCACCTAAGACGTGCCCAACCACAGACACAATTTGCATTCACAAAAAGTAGACAGCCGTGCATTAGAATACAATATTTTCCTCAGAACACAAAACACGTTACAGTGCCTCCTGACATGTTACGGTATTCGAAATTTCTATAACTAAAAACCGCATCGTATAGCAAAATTCACACCAAAATGATATGCGAAATTCGCGGTTAACTGTCTCACCAAGGGCGCTCCGGCATCGGCGGGGCCAGCTGAACTCACCTGCGGCCGGCGATGTCTCTGCCGGGATCTCGGCGCCGCCTGGAGCTGCGTGGAGTTTCCCGTATATAACATGTGTCGATGTACCTCGTTAACGGATAGCAAACAATGTCTTTCAGCAAATACGCAGGTTGTTTTGTTTTCAGTTGACTATAAGATGCTTACGCTTCCGGGCTCTAAGCACGAACCTAAGACTGTTTTGCACTACAGAGCTTCCAAGTTTTTAACAGTTGGAAATTATTGAAAACGCTACGTTCTAACAACATGTGACACAGGATGTGTGTCCTATTGCTTCTTTCTCCCTTTGAAGCAATCCATTCCGGCAGCAGGTATCATCTACATGATTCTCCAGATCAAAACTACGCTACGGGCTGGACACTTTTCCCCGTTCCAATTTTCTCTCTGTTGTCCTACGTTTAAGATCGCAGTGGTGGGGAGGACATATCTGGTGTTCCCCTCGCCTTCCGGCGCCCTGCTTGAGGCATGACATCTTAGAAATGCAGTGTCGTACACAGTGAGTAGATTGCTATAGTGAATGATAATCATTAGTTCTTATTTACAAACGTGCTGCATGAAACTCGCAGGTGGCAAGCTTCGCTTGTAGGCGAGCTGCAGTTCGTTCTTAAGCAGCCGACGAGCTGTCGAGTCCCTATCTTAACTTCGCAATCCCCCCACCAGGCTAGCATGTGTGGAGGAGGCGAATATACGCGTTTGCTGGCGCGGCGAAAAATCGCGATTAAATGCGTTCCTGTAGTCGACGCTTCCTCAAATAAGGTGCATTTAAACGCCGCGAATAGAGCCTCCAAACCTGCAACTAATAAAGGCCATCCCTCTGACCGCGCACGGCTGATATGTCCAGCCACAAGCACAAGCAATTAGTGTTTTAGCATATTAACGAGCAAACACAGAGGTCATATATTCAGCATTGCCTGTTAGCGTTCAAAGGTGCAAGGTTAAATAAAAACATCGACGACTTACCTAAAGCTCCAATGTCGGCGCTCGCAGGCGCCGCTAACAAGAGGAAACATAATTAGACCCAGTACACAAGTTTTGATATATAGTAATCTCGTTATATTATGTACGCATTCAAGTATATCAAGTCAATGAGCATACAGCTGTTCCAGTGTAGAACGCAAAGCAACGCTCTCCCTTACCAACAATCCTCTATTTGAAATTTAGGACAAGTGTTTTATGCATCAGGGCTTTTAACCTTAGTTACCGACGCATTTGCCTTGGGCATTGAGCATACACGAGTTATCAATACACATTAGTGACGCATCTGGGACGTAAGTGCTTGCCATAGTGACACATCGCGAAGTACATCTGGCCAGCAAAGCTCCATGCTTTCGTATGTGATTTCGGATGAAACTCTCCTGGCAGTGAGGCGCGCACAACCACACTCCGCTATGGTGACAGGGAACCTTAACGATTTCGTTATTAAACGAATGACAAGAAACGCTAAAAATTCATTGATTGTTCACGGAAGTTTAACGTGAAAAAACGAGTCAGCCTTTGAGGGACGCCGTAGTTAAGGGCTCCGGAAATTTCGATCCCCTAGGGTTATTTAACGTGCACACAAAATGCACAGGACACAGCCCTCTAGAATTTTCCCCCATTGAAAATCGACCGCTCCAGCCACGATCGAACCGGCGTCTTTCGGGTCAGCATCCAACCGCCATAACCACTGAGCCACCACGGCGGGGAAACAAAATCTCTTGTTTAATGCAAGAACTTCAGCTTATAAGGCACACGTACAATCAGACTAAAATTAATTGAAATGATCAAATATGTTGAGGGGATTTAAGGCTGTCTACAAACATGCACAGTTTTAAGCAATCTTGTAGGACAGTCGTAGAAGCTGTCCCATCCACGTCAGCTTCAAAGCGCGCCCAAGAGAGACAGAATGTAGCTATCAACGCGATTCTCCGCATGCGAACTACGCTACTGATTTCCATTGCCCGCCCCATCATTCAGTGCAGCTGTTTTTCTCCGACTCCGCAACCATGTTCACTGCACAGTTTTGCGGATCAGAGTGGCGAAAGACCTCGACTTACTGGAACCAATTTTCATTCCCTTGAGGGCACACTTCACCTTTTATGCAGTTTTGAAGGAGTTGGTTCCAAACACGTGTGGGCATCGATAGAGGTTGCCTTTATGGCATTATGACAAATGCCGTCCTCGTAAAAAGACGACACTGCCGGTGCTTGTACTTCTGCAGATCCCAAAGGTGAAAAATATATGCTATTTCTGCTTTTTCTTTGATCCCCGCCTGGTATTTTTGGTGGCTTTACGCAGCGCTCCGGTTCATAGATGCATGCTTTTCCAGAATAACAAAAGCGAAGCATTAATACTGTGTCAGGTAAAATGCCGGAATATTATTCGGGCACGTTTTTTACCGTGGCGTAAGTGATTAATCTACAGATAACAGTTCGAATTATCGACCGTCTATGTAGTGTGAGCACCCAAGACTAGTGCCCTACCGCTGAAAGGATGCCCTGTATTCGAATAAAAGTTTTTCCTCAGAAGCCAATAGACGTGATAAAGCCTGCTGACAATTTACAATTGCCAAGAGCGTTCCGGCATCGGCAGGACCCGCTAGACTCACCTGCCGCAGGAGCCGCAGCTGGGGTGCCGTTGACGGGCGCACCGTCTTGAGCTGCGTGGGGCATCCCGTATATAATTTGTGCCGATGTACCTCGTTAACGGATCGCGCCTCAAGGAACGCGTGTCAAACAGCTGATGCAATGCCATCGAAACTGACTGCAATGTTTCAGCAAATAGACAAGTTGTTTTGTATTCTGTTGGTTTTTTTGGACCATATGATGCTTACACATCTGCTCTTTTGCAGTACAGCGCTTCAAAGTTTGTAACAGTTCCTATTCATACAAAACGCTATGTTCTAACAATATGTGACACGGGAGTTGTAGGCAATTGCTTCATTCTCGCTTTGATGCAACTAATTCGGTCGGCAGGTATCAACGCGATTCTCTCCATACGAACTACGCTACTGATTTCCATTTTATGTCCTGAACTTTTCTCCAATCCTATTTTTTTCTTTGCTGTCATGCCTTTAACAGTCTCTGCTGCCATGCCTTTAACATCGCTGTGGTGGGGAGGATATATCTTGTTCCTCTCGCCTTCCGCCGCCCTACTTGAAGCATGACGCCTCGGAAATGCTGTGTCCTACACAGTGACCAGATTTCCGTAATGGATGATAACTGTTTAATACTTAACATACCCCACCGCAAAAGGCGGCAAGTTTCGCTCTCAGGCGAGCTGCAGTTCATGCTTTGTTATCGACAGCTCATCGACTGCCTATCTTTACATCGCAAGCCACCTAGCAAGCAAGGATCTGTTATATAACAGTTTGCTGGCGAGCTAAGGAAGAGCTACTTCACTGACTCGGGTATTTTAAGATTTCTATGAGAACCCTGCAAATATATGCCGGCTTAAAATGACAAAAACCTCATCTAGTGGCAGGAGGCCACGCATACTTTTTACCAGTGATAGTTATTTCGAAAACTAGAATGATAAACAGATGCAACGATTTTATGAACGCCAAAACGCAGTCCACACATTTTCCTGTGAAGGTAGATTTGAGAGTAATGTCTCATCAGAAATATATTTTCAAACAATATTGAGTAGACGCAATATGTAAAGACGCTGGCCATGTTTTCAGCGTTGGCTGCTGGCCTTTAAATGTCCCTCATTTAATAAAAGCGAACCTAACTTACCTGGCACGTGGAGGCCGCTGGACGGGACCGCTAACGAAAATAAAGCATATAATTAGTCGCATTACATCAGCTTTCTCTATCTATGAAACTACATAATATATAGGCATTTCATTACATTAAGTCATAGTGAAAATGCAGGAGTTGCTGTGTGGAAGGCAAATCAAAGTTCTCCGTGACCAACAACCCTGCACGTTTACGCATCAGCAGTTTGAACTTTAGTTACCAACGCATTTGCCTCGGGCATTCAGCATACATGAAGTCAATAGACGTCAGTGACGTATGTGGGATGTATAGATTCACTTCATCTTAGTACATCCTGGCTAGCAAAGCTTCGGTTTGTCGGCTGTGATTTCTGAGGTAACCGCCACTGGCTGCGAGACATGGATACCAGCACTCAAATGTGGCCCCAGGGAACCTCTACCGATACAGTTATTCATTAAACGGCGACTCCCTAAATATTAGCCTCCTCATGAAAGACGAAAGACCTCGCCTTACTGGAACCACTTTTCATTCGCTTGAGAGCAGAGTTCATCTTTTATGAAGCTTTGAAGAAGTTCATTCCATCTTGTTTGACAGTCGATAGCCTTGCTTCTGTAAGTTAACACAACTGCCGTTCTTGCTAAAAACCAACACTTATCGTATATAAACAATTATTCACATACACGCCCGGTGCTCGTACTTCTGTAGAGCACAAAGGTGAAAAATAGTTGCCATTTCTGGTGTTTGTTCCCTTCCCACCTTTTATTCTTGGAGAACTTAAGCCCTATTACGATAACCAATTGGCTTAAAAACCAGTTGGCTAATAAACACTCTATCCCAGAGGAAAATGTAAAGTCGCTTTAACGAGGAAATTTAGAATTTCAGTTTAAACTTACGTTGCGGCTCCGGTTCGGCGGCGGAAGCTTGACGATAAGAAGAAAAGAGCAGCATTAATAGAGTCGGGGCAAATGCCGGATTATAACTGTAGCACGTGTTTGTACCTGCGTCTGTATGATGCTTGAATTACGGAGCTCTGCAGAGCCGCTTCTCAGCAATTTTGCCTATGAACCCCATGAGGAAGCCAACACCGCAGCGAAAAATCACCGCGCCTACATCCTTGCCACTTTTTTAGGCACTTGCATAAATGGTCACTGTGATATTTTACTGCTAGAAACGAGAACGGGTTCACCTTCAAGAGAAGCAGGCAGAGATTGATCGATACCTAAAAGGTATGCTGTTCCATAATCAAATTTTCAAATTTCTTTATTTCTGCCTTGTAAACATACAGACAGCGGAGGCGCAGAAAAAGCTGAGAAACAGCTTGACTAAGCCGCAGCCCCCTTTCGCTTGGCAGCGGCTTGACGGCAAGACTTTTAATACAGAAGGTGATAACAAGTATACAATAAAAGAGAAAACGAAAGAACATTATACAATATTGACACAATATTCACATTGGGTAGACACAGGTAATGAAAGCAAAGGAGAGAAAAACACAAAACAAAAATCCTACATGCTAGCATACAAAGCACGCAAAGACCTGTTTGACGAACTGAAAAGGTCAAAATTATTATATATATACGCGTTTAGCAGGGACGGAAGAGTGAACTGCAGGCGTTCTCTACCCGAGTTTAACCGTGGGGTCGGGACTATCCACGTCTCCGCATGCCTTGTTGTGTAGCTTGCATCTCGGGTATGCAGTTCAGCTAGTTTACGTATGTGGTTTACGTTTCTACGTGTTTCGAGTTTAAACCGGACACTCAAGCGATATTTATACAAGTTGTGTATTTTTAGCACACCACTTTGTAGAAAGAGATCTTTGCTTGGCGAGTCCCAGGGGACATTGTAAACATGACGAAGGAACTTTTTCTGAAAAATGTAGATACGCTGAAGACAGCTAACCGTAGCTGTGCCCCACACTAGATGGCAGTAGTTTAAATAGGAGTAGAAAAGTGAATTGTAGAGGAGTAACTTTACTGTTCTTGGAATGACGTATCTGAGCCGACTTATGACTCCGGTTATTTGAGCCAGTTTCGTGACAATATGGTCCGTGTGGTGTTCCCAAGACATGCTGGAAGAAAAAACTACTCCAAGGCATTTAAATTGTTCAACTATGTCTATACCTCGTGAGTTTAGTTTAATCTCTATGGGGGAAGGAAGTACTTTGTTTTTAGGACGAAATATGACAGCTTTTGTTTTCTTCTCATTTATACGCATGTATCTGGATTCGGACCACTTTTGTAATTCACTCAAGGTGTCATTGCATTCCCGAACAAGGAGATCAAGATCATTTCCAGTAAAAAAGATGCTAGTGTCGTCAGCGTAGATAATAAATTTTGCGGCGGAGTTAATGTTGGAGATATCATTTAGGTACATATTAAAAAGTAATGGTCCCAATATACTACCCTGGGGAACGCCAGAAGTAGCAAGTTTTAGTTCAGATGTCACATTGTCTATGCTTACAGCCTGTTTTCTATGCGAAAGATATGATTTCAGGATCATTTGAGCCAGTCCACGAATACCACAACGCTCCAAGTTTTTCAGGAGTACACTGTGGTTTACTAAATCGAATGCCTTCGAGAAGTCCACGAAGACACCAATAACAAAGGCTTTATTTTCAAACTGTGTTAGTATATATTCCTTTTGTTCGAGTAGTGCTAACTCGGCAGATTTATTTTTACAAAACCCAAATTGATTAGGTGACAAAAGGTCATGTTTATCAATAAAATCAGACAACCGTGTATAGAGAACTTTTTCGAAAGCTTTCGAGAATATTGGGAGTATCGATACTGGTCTATAATTTCCTAAATCATTGCGGTCTCCTTTCTTATACAAAACCGTTACTTTGGCTATTTGCATTTTTTTAGGAAATGTGCCCGTAGTAAAGCATAAGTTAAATATATCTGCAAGAACAGGGGCAATAACTCTTATAACATGCTTGACAGGCCTCACTTGAATGCCGTCAATGTCACAGCTATGGCTGTTATTTAGGCTTTGTACGACTGATATAACCTCCTCTGTCGTAACTGGGTTCAGAAATATTGTGTCCCTATTGTAAGACCTAAAATAGGTGTTGAAATCACTTGACGGGGTGTTATGGGCAAGAGTGGTAACAATAATCTGTACTGTAATCTGTACTGGTAATCTATAATCTGTACTGGTAATCTGTTGTAACAATATCACAATCAAGCGATGTGAATAAATTCATCGCCTGCTTGACCGAGAAACAGCTTTAAGAAGACTAAGAGGCGCAGCTATCAAAAGTAATAATTCCTCAGACAGATAAAAAAGACACCGTTGAACTGCATATGAAAAATGAATGCTTCCGAAATGTTGCGTCTCTTTCGTAATGTAGTTTCACCCGTAGAACAGCTCTGATGATGCGCAGGCTCTCTCTAGCAAAGAATAATGTGAGGGTAGAACACTGAAAGAACATAAGCGTAAAATGGTCATAGGAGCTTGGTATACAGGCCAGATGCTCGAAGCCTACAATCGGATAACTACAAAACGAACCCCTTCAAGACCTGTACCGTAACGGCGAAACTTAAATGGTCGCGACATTAAGGCCTTGAGTCAGATCGCGTTCATTTCTCTTTCCTTGCAGCGCTTGAACTGAAGGCGTTGAATGGCGCTGTGAGAAGGTTTCAGAGCTCTGTGGTGGCACTAAAAACCCAAGGGATGAAGTCTGCGACCGAAGGCCTTACCTCATCTGTACTTGTGGACCAGGAGCAATCAAACGCTATCCAACTGCCCTCCACTGAGGTAAATAAAATTCCGCCTGCCTGGGGCTGCCCACACGCTTGTGCACAGGAGAGCATTGATAAGCCAGTAAAATATGTTCTACAAAAATTAGGCGTTTTAAAGCATTTACTAGTTGCTCCAGACACAATTTGCAGTCACAAAAAGCAAACAGCCCTGCATTCGAATACAAGTTTATACTCTGAATAAAAAACACCAGATAGAGCCTGGTGACAAGTTACGGTAGTTCTATATCTAAAAACCGTATCGTATAGCAAAATTCATACCGAAATGATATGCGAAATTCCCGGTTAACTGTCTCAGCAAGGGCGCGCCAGCATCGGCGGGGCCCGCTGAACTCACCTGCGGCTGGCCGGATCTCTGGGGGGATCTCTACGCCGCCGGGAGCTGCGTGGAGTTTCCCGTATATAACTTGTGTCGATGTACCTCGTTAACGGATAGCGCCATAACCAACGCATGTCCCACAGTACATGCAATGTCATCGAAACTGACTGCAACATCTCAGGAAATACGCAGGTTGTTTTGTGTTCTGTTGGTTTTTTTCGGACCATAAGATGCTTACGCTTCCGCGCTCTCAACACTGGTTTGAGAGTGTTTTGCACAACAGAGCTTCACAGTTTTTAACAATTGCAATTTATTCAAAACGCTACGATCTAACAACCTGTGACACAGGATGTGTGTCCTATTGCTTCGTTCTCCCTTTGAAGCAATCCATTCAGGGTGCAGGTATTATCTACATGATTCTCCAGATCAAAACTGCGATACTGGCTGGACTGATGTCCTCAACTTTCCCCAGTTCCAATTTATTCTCTGTTCTCCTACGTTTAACATCGCAGTGGTGGGGAGGATATATCTGGTGTTCCCCTCGCCTTCCGGCGCCCTGCTTGAGGCATGAAATCTCAGAAATGCAGTGTCGTACACAGGGAGTAGATTGCAATAGTGAATGATAATAGTCAGTTGTCTACAAACGTGCTGCACGAAACTAGCAGGTAGCAAGTTTCGCTTGTAGGCGAGCTGCAGTTCGTTGTTAGGCAGTCGACGAGCTGTCGACTGCCGATCTAGTCTTCGCAAGCCGCCCAGCAGGCTAGCATGTGTGGGGGAGAAGAATATAAGTGTTTGCTTGAAGCGCGATTCAATGCTTTCCTGTAGTCAACGCTTCCTCAAATAAGGTGCGTTTAAAGACCGCGAATAGAGCCTCCAAACTTGCAACTAATAAAGGCAATCCCTCTGCGACCGCGCACGGCTTATGTGTTCAGCCGCAAGCAGAAGCAATCAGTGTTTTACCATATTAACGAGCAAACACAGGTCATATTTTCTGCGTTGCCTGTCAGCCTTCAAAGGTACGAAGTTAAATAAAAACGTAGCCGACTCACTTGATGCTCCAAAGCCACCGACCGAAGGCACCGCTAACGAAGAGAGAACATAATTAGTGCCGGTACATAAGCTTCTGATATATATAAATCTTTATATTATATGAGCATTCAAGTATATCTAGTCACTGAACACACAGCTGTCCCAGTGTAGAACGCAAAGCAAAGCTCTCCGTTAGCAACAATCCTCCGTTCGGCAAGTGTTTTATGCATCAGCGCTTTTAACCTCAGTTGCCGCCGCATTTGCTTTGGGCATTCAGCATCCACGAAGTTACCAATACACGTCAGTGACGTGTCTGGGTCGTAAGTGCTTGCCAATGTGACACATCAGCAAAGCATATCTGGCCACCAAACCTGCCCGCTTTCGTATGTGATTTCGGATGGAACTCCTAGCAGTGAGGCGCGCACAACAGCACTCCACTATGGGGACAGGGAACCTTTAACCATTTCCTTATCAGAAGAAACACTAAAAGTTAGTTGATTGTTTATGGAAGTTTAACGTGCAAAAACGAGTCAGCATATGGATCCCGCCGGGGCTATTTAACGTGCACACACAGGCCCCTAGAATTTTGCCTCCATCAAAAATAGACCGCTGCAGCCACGATCGAAGCGCTGTCTTGCGGGTCAGCATCGAACAGCCATAACCACTGAGCCACCACGCCGGCGAAACAAAATATCTCGTGTTTAATGCAAGAACTTCAGCTTCTAAGGCATGTTGATCGGGGTTTAGGCTGAAAATTTTGTGTACAAACATGCACAGTGTTTGGCAATCTTGTAGGACAGTCGTAGAAGCTGCCCCCTCCACGTCACCTTCAAAGCACGCCCAAGAGACGCCGTAGTCATGCTCACTGCACAGTTCTACGGATCAGAATGGCGAACGAGCTCGCCTTACTGGAACCAATTTTAATTCCCTTGAGGGCACAGTTCATCTTTGATGCAGTTTTAAAGAAGTTGATTCCAACCCGTTTGGGCATCGATAAAGCTTGCCTTCATGGCCTTATAACATATGCCGTCCTTGTAAAAAGACACCGCCGGTGTTTGTACTTCTGTAGAGCCCAACGGTGAAAGATATGCTAATTCCCTCCCGGTATTCATGGTGGCTTTACGCTGCGGCTTCGAATCATCGATGCATGCTTTTGCGGAAGTAATGCAAAGCATTAATACTGTGTCAGGTAAAACGCCGGAATATTATTCGAGCACGTTTTCTCACAGTGGTGTAAGTGATTAATCTACAGATAACAGTTCGAAACACCACCCGTATATGTAGTGTGAGCATCCAAGACTAGACGCCTCCCGCTGACAGGACATCACGAAAAGCAGCCCTGTATTCAAATAAAAGTTTTTCCTCTGAAGCCAATACACGTGATAAAGCCTGTTGACAATTTACATTTTTCAAAGTTCTATATTTAGAACTTAGAACACTGGTACTGTATCACCAAGAGCGTTCCGACATCGGCAGGACCCACTAGACTCCCCTGCCTCAGGAGACGCCGGGCTGAAAGTGGAGTTGACGGCTACGCCGTCTTGAGCTGTGTGGTGCATCCCGTATATAATTTGTGCCGATGTACCTCGTTCACGGATCGCGCCTCAAGCAACGCGTGTCACACAGCTCATGCAGTTCCATCGAAACTGACTGCAACATCTTTCAGCAAATACACAAGTTGTTTTGTATTCTGTTAGTTCTTTCGCACCATAAGATGCTTATGCTTCCGCGCTTTTCCACTACACCGCTGCGAAGTTTTAACAGTTCCAATTCATACAAAACGCTACGTTCTAACAATCTGTGACACGGAAGTTGTATGCAATTGCTTCATTCTCGCTTCGATGCAAGTAATTCGGTCGGCATTTATCAACGAGATTCTCTACATACGAACTACGCTATTGATTTCCATTTTATGTCCTCAACTTTTCTCCAATCCTATTTTTTCTCTGCTGTCATGCCTTTAACAGTTTCTGCTGCCATGAATTTATCATCGCAGGGAGGCGGGGGTGGGGGGGAAGATATATCTGGTGTTCCTCTCGACTTCTGCCGCCCTACTTGAAGCATGACGCCTCAGAAATGCTATGTCCTACAGTGTGACTAGATTTGCGTAGTGGATGATAACTTAACACTCAACATGCCCCACCGCAAATGGCGGCAAGTTTCGCAGTTAGGTGAGGTGCCGTTCGTGCTTTGTTACCGACGGCACATCGACTACCTATCTTTAAATCACTAGCCACCGAGCAGGCAAGGATCTGTGGAGAAGGAGTATATCACAGTTTGCGGGCGATTCGATGCTGTCCTGTAGTCGCGAATAGAGCCTCCAAACCTTCAACTAAAAGAAGCCGTCGCACTGTGACCGCGCACGGCTCATGTCTCCAGCCGCAAGCACAAGACAGTGTTTCGCCATATTTTTATGTTCTCGACCTAAGAACAGTAATTTTAGACAGTAGAATGGTATCCACTTCCTGCAGAGACACAAGCCAGTTTACACGCTTAGGAGCTTTATTTCGCTCTTTAAAAGACTGATATGAGAATCTGTGAGGTCAAAAGTCTTCATGCCTTTGTCGTGCTAACATAAACGACTAAAATATCGCTTCGAAACTCGAACGTAATATAACCGTTTTACAGACCAACTTAATATTTCCACACTGTGATTAAAAATCTACTCAGATTCCGCAGATCTCCATCTGCAGATAGAGCTAGCCTTGAATGGTCCCAAATGATATAAAAACGAATATGACTTACCGTCCACTCCAAGGCCGGTCGACGGCCCCGCTACTGAAGAGGAAACATAATTAGTCCCAGTACATAAGGCGTATATTTATAAATCCCTTTATTTCATTTACGCATTTAAGTGAATCTCGTCACTATGAACATGCAGCTATTAAAGTGCAGACCGCAAAGCAATGCTCACCGTTACCGACAATCCTGCGCTTGAAATTTAGGACGAACGTGTTTTACGCATCAGCGGTTTGAACCTTAGTTACCAACGCATTTGCCTTGAGCATTCAGCATACACGAAGTTAACAATACACGTCAATGACGTATGTCTGTTAAGTGCTTCAGATAGTTACACTACAGCTCAGTACATCCTGGCAAGCAAAAGCTCCCAGCTCTCGTATGCAATTTCTGATGAAACTGCCCTGGCAGCGAGACTAGCAAAACAGCACTTAACAATGGTGACATTCATCGAACCACAAAACGCTGTATATGGGTTTATGGTTTATGGAAAGTTTACGTACAAAAACGAATCAGGTCATGAGGTGCGCCGTACCCCTGCAGCCTCAATCAAACCGGTGCCTTTCGGGTCAGCATCCAACCGCCAAAACTACTCAGCCACCACGGGGACGAAACGCTCAATATTTCCCATTTAATGCGAGAACTTCAACCTACCAGGTGTACGTACAATGAGCCTAGAAGTAATTGACCTTATCAGAAATGTTTGGGGAGGATTTAGGCTCAAAATTTCTACACACTTTCACAGTGTTTTGCAATCTTACAGGAGAGTCGTAGAAGCTGCCCCATCCACGTCATCTTCAAAGCACGCCCGAGAGAGGAAGGCCGTAATAAAGTTCACTGTGCAGTTTTATGGATTAGAATGGCAAAAGACCTCGCCTTACTGGAACCAATTTTCATTCGCTTGAGGGCAGAGTTCACCTTTTATGCAGTTTTAAAGAAGTTCGTAATAACCCGTTTGGGCATCGATAACGTTTGTCTTTATGACCTTATGACGAAAGGCGTCCTCGTAAAAAAACCTACACTTCCTGAAAATAAATTCATACGCACTGCCGGTGCTTGTACTTCTGCAGAGTTTAACGGTGAAAAATATATGCTATTTGCTTTTTATTTCCTTCCTGCGTCGTATTCTTGGTGGCTTTTCGCTGCGGCTACGATTCATGTATGGATGCTTTTGCAAAAGATAAGCGAAGCAAAATTACAGTGGCAAAGAAAATGCCGGAATATTACTCGGGGAACATTTTTACCGCGGTGTAATGATCTGGGAAACGTTCTCAGCAATTTTGGTGCTGAGCCTTCATCAAGAATTGAGAAAGTCAACCACGCAGCCACAAAAACTGAGTCTAACCCCTGGGATGTTTTCAGCAACTTGGAAATATGGTCATCGATAGTCGCTTTGTGCTAGAAACGAGAATGGTTCGCATTCAAGGGTAGCAGGAAGTGGAGGCGAGATGTCTAAAAGGCATACTGTACCATAATCTGCTGTCAACCCCACATGACAATAAAGATAGCATAGATTAGGCGCAGAATGGCAGTAGTTCATGACCTGCTTTTCCTAGAAACGGATCTCAAAAGACACGAGAGATCGGCAGGCATGAAAACCGAACAGCTGACCATGTAGGCAGTGAGATTCCTTCACACCGAGATACCAAAGGCATTGTCAAGCTAAGTTTGAAAAAGGAATGCTTCCCAAACATTGAGTCTTTTCTAGAAGAATAATATGAGGGTAAAAGAATGCAAGAACTTGGGCGTGAGACGGCCATAGGAGCTCAAAATACAGCTTAGGCAGTGAGGCTCAAGCGGATTTTAGAAGTCAATAATCGGAGGAGTACAAAACAGACACCTTCAAGACCAGTACAGTAACGGCGAAACTTTTAAATAATCTCGACATAAGGCCTTAAAGGGGCAACTTTGAGGTAGAGTCAAGCAGCATGCACATGTCTAATACTTCTCTTTCTCTGCTCTGCGGTGAAACGAGAAACCCAGGAGATGAAATCTGAAACCGAGAGCCTTACATGTTCAGGACAAATCACTCAACTGCGCACCACCTAGGTACTAAATTAAAATTCAACCCGCCTAGGGCTTCCCATAGATATCTGCATAGAGAGTATTCAAAAGTTCTAATCTTGAACACTGCTAACGTATCTTCCATGAAGTCAGATCAAGGTGATATGCGAAATTCGCGTTAACTCTCGCTATGAGAGCCACGGCATCGGTGGAGCCCGCTGGACTCATCGCGCACCGAGCCGAAAGTGCCGGTGATTTTCACGCCCTCTGCAGCTGCGTGGAGCATTCCGTATATAATTTGTGCCGATGTTCATCGTGTATGGATAGTGCCACAAGCCACGCGTGTCACAGAGTACATGCAATATCATTGAAACTGGCTGCAACATCTTTCAGCAAATACACAGGTTGTTCTGTATTCAGTTGGTTTTTTCGCGCCATAACATGCTTCCGCTTCCGCGCTCTAAACACAGGATTAGGAGCCTTTTGCATTACAGTGCTTCAAAGTTTGTAACGGTCCCAATGTATACAAAACGCTATGATCGAGCAACCTGTGACATGGGCTTTGTATACTATTCATTCTCGCTTGGAAGCAAGGCATTCAGTCTGCAGGTATGGTTTACTTGATACTACAGATAAGAAAAGGCTCAACTTTTCAACGATCCTATTCTTTCTCTGCTCTCAGGCCGTATATATCTGGTGTTCCTCTGGACTTCCGCCGCCCGCCTTGAAGCATGGCGCCTCAGAAATGCAGTGTCCTACACAGTGACTAGATTTCCGCAGTGGATGATAACTGTTCAACACTCAGCATACCCCCCCGCCAAAGGCGTCAAGTTTAGCTATTAGGCGAGCTGCAGTACGTGCTTAGATATCGACAGCTCATCGACTGCCTACTTTGCATCGATAGCCACCCAGCAGGCAAGGATCTGTGAAGGCGAATATAGCCATTTGCTGGCGCGGCAAAATAGCGCTTCGATGCGGTCCTGTAGTCTACTCTTCCTCAAATAAGCTGTATTTAAACGCTGCGAATAGAGCCTCCAAACGTTCAACTAATAGAGGCCGTCCCTCTGTGACCGCGCAAGGCTCATGTGTCCAGCCACAAGCACAAGATATTAGTGTTTCGTCATATTAGTATGTTCTCGAGCTAATAACAGTAATTTTGATAGAATGGTATCCACTTCCTGCAGAAACAAAAAGCCAGTTTACACGCTTAGGAGCTTTATTTCGCTCTTTTAAAAGGCTGATATGAAAATCTGTTTAAAATAACTCACACGCATCTAGCCTCTTGGCAAGCTAATATGATGACTAACACGGAAACGCACGTCAAATGTTTTCACGCCTTTGTCGTGCTAACATAAACGACTAAAATATCGCTTCGAAACTCCAACGTAATCTGACCGTTTTACATACCAACTAAATATTTCCACACTGATTGAAAATCCACTCAGAGATTCTGCAGATCTCCATCTGCAGATAGAGTTAGCCTTGACTGGTCCCAAATGAAATAAAAACGAATATGACTTACCGGCCGTTGCAGTGCCGCTCGAGGGCCCCGCTACTGAAGAGATAACATAATTATTCCGAGTACATAAGGCTCTTACATTTATAAATCCCTTTAATTCATTTACGCATTCAAGTGTATCTCGTCACTGTGAAGACCGCAAAGCAATGCTCTCCGTTACCGACAATCCTGCGCTTGAAATTTAGGACGAACGTGTTTTACGCATCAGCGGTTTGAACCTTAGTTACCAACGCATTTGCCTTGAGCATTCAGCATACACGAAGTTTACACGTCAATGACGTATGTTGGTTATAAGTGCTTGAGATAGTTACGCTACAGCTCAGTACATCCTGGCAAGCAAAAGCTCCCAGCTCTCATACGTAATTTCTGAAGAAACTGCCCTGGCAGCGAAGCACGCAAAACAGCACTTAACAATGGTGACAGGGAACCTTCATCGATTTCTTATTTCAACGAACGCCACAACGCTAAATATGGGTTTATGGTTGATGGAAGTTATGTACAAAAACGAGTCGGGCCATGAGCTACGCCGTAGGGCAGGGCACCGGAAATTTCGATCCCATGGGGTTCTTTAACGTGCACACAAATCTCAACAGGACATGGGCCCCTAGAATTTTGCCGCCATCGAAATTCGACCCTTGCTGCCTCAATCACACCGGTGCCTTTCGGGTGAGCATCAAACCGCCACAACTACTCAGCCACCCCGTGGGCGAAACGCTCAATGTTTCCGATTTAATGCGAGAACATCAACCTATAAGGTATACGTACAATTAGCCTAGAAGTAATTGAATTTATCAAAACTGTTTGGGCAGGATTTAGGCTCAAAATTTGTCAACAAACATACACTGTTTTCAATCTTGTAGGATAGTCGTAGAAGCTGCCCCATCCACACCATCTTCAAAGCACGCCCAGGAGAGAGAGGCTATCCTCCCCCACCATCATTCAGTGCACTTGTTTTTCTCCGACGCCGTAATCAAGTTCACTGTGCAGTTTTACGGATCAGAATGGCGAAAGACCTCGCCTTACTGGAACTCTTTCATGCAGTTTTGAAGAAGTTCGAATTCCCGTTTGGGCATCGATAACGTTTGCCTTTATGACCTTATGACGAAAGCCGTCCTCGTAAATAACCAACACTTCCTGAAAATTCATTCGCACTGCCGGTGCTTGTTCTGCAGAGCCTAATGGTGAAAAATATATGCTATTTCTTTTTATTTCCTTCCCGCCTCGTATTCTTGGTGGCTTTACGCTGCGACTCCGATTCATGGATGCATGCTTTTGAAAAAGAAGCGCAGCATAATTACAGTGCCAACGAAAATGCCGGAATATTATTCGGGGAATGTTTTTTTACCGTGGTGTAAGTGATCTGGGAAACGTTCACAGTAATTTTGGCAGTGAGCCCTCATCAAGAATTGAGAAAGTCAACCACGCAGCCACAAAAACTGCGCCTACATCCTCGCATGTTTTTCAGCAACTGGGAAATATGGTCATCGATAGCCGCTTTGTGCTAGAAACTAGAATGGTTTACATTCAAGGGTAGCAGGAAGTGCAGGCGAGATGTCTAAAAGGCATACTGTACCATAATCTGCTGTCAACCCCACATGACAATAAAGATAGCATAGATTAGGCGCAGAATGGCAGTAGTTCATGACCTGCTTTTCCTAGAAACGAACCTCGAAAGACACGAGAGATGGGCAGGCATGAAAACCGAACAGCTGACCATGTAGGCAGTGAGATTCCTTTACACCGAGATACCAAAGGCATTGTCAAGCTAAGTTTGAAAAAGGAATGCTTCCCAAACATTCCGCCTCTTTGCCAATGCACAGTTTCACCCATGGGACCGGTCTTTTATATCGCGCAAGCTGCTTCGAAAAAAGATTAATATGACGGTAAAAGAATGCAAGAACTTGGGCGTGAGACGGCCATAGCAGCTCAGAATACAGTCTAGGCAGTGATGCTCAAGCGGATTTTTGAAGTCTATAATCGGAGAGGTATAAAACAGACACATAAGGCCGTAAAGGGGCAACTTTCAGGTAGAGTCAGGTCGCATGCCATATGCCTATCCCTTCTCTCTGTGCTCTGCTGTGAAACGAAAAACGCAAGAGATGAAATCTGCAACCGACGGCCTTACATGTTCAGCAGGAATCACTCGTACTGCGCACCACCTGGGTAAACTAAAATTCAGCCCGCCCAGGGCTTTCCACAGATACGTGCACAGAAGAGTATTCAAAAGTTCTATATCTATAACACTGCTACCGTATCTTGTTCCAAGAAGTCAGATCAAGGTAGTATGCGAAATTCAAGTGAACTCTCGCTAAGAGCGCTCCGGCATCCTCTCGGCCCGCTGACTCACCTGCTGCCACCTGATCCTTCGCGCCGAATGTGGCAAAGATTTCAACGCCCTCCGGAGCTGCGTGGAGCATCCCGTATATAATTTGTCGATGTTCATCGTTAACGGATAGCGCCACAAGCCACGCGTAACACACAGTACATGCAATGTCACACCTTCCAGCAAATACACAGGTTGTTTTGTATTCAGTTGGTTTTTTCGCACGGCAGGATGCCTACCACTTCCGAGCTCTAAACACAGGGTTAAGAGCCTTTTGCACTAGAGCGCTTCAAAGTTTGTAACAGTTCCAATGTATACAAAACACAATGATCTAACAACGTATGACATGGGATTTGTATCCTATTCATTCACGCTTTGAAGCAAAGCATTCGGTCTGCAAGTATGGTTCACATCATTCTACAGATCCTAATTTTTCTCTGCTATCAGGCCTTTAACTGTCTCTGCTGTCATGCCTTTTAACATCGCAGTGGTTGGGAGGATATATCTGGTGTTCCTCTCGACCTCCTCCGCCCGCCTTGATGCAAGTTTCGCTTTTAGGCGAGCAGCAGTTCATCCTTTGTTATCGACTGCCTATCTTTACATCGCATACCGCTCGAAGGTCGCGCTAGTGAAGAGAAAACAATTCGTCTTTCTTTCATACACGCATTCCAGTAAATCTCGTCACTGTCAGCATGTGGCTGGTCCACTGCAGAACGGAAAGCAAAGCTCTCCGTTGGCGACATTCCTGCGCTTGAAATTTTGAACGATATCTGTTTACGCATCAGCGGTTTGAACATTACTCACCAACGCATTTGCCTTGGGCATTCGGCATACATGAAGTTAAAGATACATGACACCATGTAGGTAGTTAGATTCCTTTACACCGAGATACAAAAGGCATTGTCGAGCTACGTTTGAAAAATGAATGCTTCCCAAATATTGCGTCTCCTTCGCAATGCACAGTTTGACCCATGGGAGAGGTCTTTTATATCGCGCACGCAGCTTCTAGAACAGAATAATATGAGGGTAAAACAATGCAAGAACTTGGGCGTGAGACGGCCATAGCTCAGAATACAGCCTAGGCAGTGAGGCTCAAGCGGATTTTTGAAGTCTATAATCGGAAAAGTACAAAACAGACAAGGCCGTAAAAGGGCACCTTTGAGGCAGAGTCAGGTCGCATGTCATATGTCTACCCCTTCTCTCTATCTGCTCTGCTGTGAAACTAAAAACCCATGAGATAAAATCTGCAACCGCACGCGCAGTTTTTTTGGCTGCCTGGTTCACTTTCTCATTACTTGATGAGGGCTCTACACCAAAATTGTTGAGAACCTTTGTGTACAGTTTCGCACTTTCCCACATCACTTACACCGCGGTAAAAAAAAGGTGCCCGAATAATATTCCGGCAGTTTTCATCACACTGTTAATGCCTGTGATAGTTTCACTTCAGCTAAGTACATCCTGGCAAGCAAAGCGCCAAGATTTCGTAAGTGATTTCTGATGAAACACATTCGTCCAGCGAGTCACGCACAGAACTAATTCTGGGTTTATGGTTTATGAAAGTTTTACGAACAAGAATGAGTGAGGATATGAGGGACGCCGTAGTCTAACTGGAGTCTCTCGGGTCAGCATCCAACCGCCATAACCCCTGACCCACCGCGGCGGCGAAACTTTCCCATTTAATGCAAAAACTGCAGCTCATAAGGTCCACGTACATTGAGCCTAAAAGTAATTGAAATTACCAGAAATGTTTTGGGGATATAGGCGGGAAACTTGTCTACAAATATTAAGTGTTTCAAATTTTGAAGCAAAGTACAAGCTGTCCCTGCCACGTCATCTTCAAAGCACGCCCGGAAGAGAGGCTACCCTCCCGCACCATGCTCCACAGTGCAGCAGTTTTTCTCCGACGCCGTAATCAAGCTCACTGCGCAGTTTTACTGATCAGAATGGCGAAATACCTCGCCTGATCATCTTTTATGCCCTTTTGAAGAAGTTCATTCCAAACTATTTGTGCATCGATAACGCTTGCCTTTATGAGCTCATGACAAATGCGGTCCTCGTAAATAAATTCTGAACACTGCAGGAGTACACCCAACGGTAAAAACTATTGCCGCGAATCATTGTAGTGTTCGTTTGTAGTGTTTGTTCATGCTTCAAGGCTGCCGACAAGCGGCTTTCTCGCTTCGTTTGTGACGCAAGACGCGCCGAGATTTATCTCGATTGATGGCATCCAGACGGAGCCGATTCTAGTTTGCGCCAGAAAGTCCCAGTAACTTCCCAAGCGTTATCTGGAATGTTCGCTATAATCTTTAAAAAGAGCATGGCCGACAGCGGCGGGCATTCTGTTCGACGACCGCCGAGCACGCTTGTTGCTACGCCGCCGCCGAGTCATTCAGTTCTTTGCGGGCGCAAGTCAGCCCAATAAAGAGTTCCGTTTCGAAGACATCCTCGTTGTTTTCCTGTTCGCCGGACTGCAGTCACCACCACGCGACAATATGCTATTTCTGCTTTTTATTTCCTTCCCGCCTTGTATTCTTGGTGGCTTTACGATGCAGACCCGGTTCGTGTATGCATTCTTTTGCAATAGAAAAAGCGAATTATTAATACAGTGTCAGGAAAACTGCCAGAATATTATTCGGGCACGTTTTTTTTTTTTTACCGTGGTATAAGTGATGTGGGAAACTGCAAAATCTACAGAAACGTTAAACAATTTTAGTGCTGAGCCCTCATCAAGTGATGAGAAAGTGAACCAGGAAGCCACAAAAACTGCGCGTGCATCCTCGCATGTTTTTCAGCAGCTTGGAAATATGGTCACTCGATAGTAGTTTCCTGCTAGAAACGAGAATGGTTTACATTCAAGGGAAGCCGGAAGTGATGGCTATATGTCTAAAAGGCATACTGCTCCATCATCTGCGGCCAGCCCGACATGTGGCGCATAATTTAAATAGCAGAAGTTCACGGTATAATCGTCGGAGAAACTGCTCTAATGGCACAAAAGATGCGCAAGCATGTGGTTGGTTTGGTTTATGGGGTTTAACGTCCCGAAGCGACTGAGGCTATGAGAGACGCCGTAGTGAAGGGCTCCGGAAATTTCGACCACCTGGGGTTCTTTAACGTGCACTGACATCGCACAGTACACGGACCTCTAGAATTTCTCCTCCAAAGAAATTCCAGCCGCCGCGGCCGGGATCGAACCCGCGTCTTTCGGGTCAGCAGCCGAGCACCATAGCCACTGAGCCACCGCGGCGGCTGTATGTAACCGAACAGCTGACCATGTAGGTAGTTAGAATCCTTTAGACCGAGATAGCAAAGGCATTGTTGAGCTCCGTTTCAAAATGAATACTGGCCAAATATTGCGTCTATTTCTTAATGTACAGTTTGTCTCTACGGACAGTCTTATAGCGCGCAGGCTCCTTCTAGAAAAGAATAATCTGGGGGTAAAACAATGCAAGAACATGGGCGTGAGTCAGCCATACGAGTTCGGAATACAGACTAGCCAGTGAGGCTCAGACTTTTGAAGTCTACAATTGGAGGAGTACAAAACAAACACCTTCAAGACCTGTACAGTAACGGCGAAACTTTTAAATAACCTCGACATAAGGCTTCAAAGACTTTCCATTTTTTAACCCCGCTCTCAAACTGCGCTCTACCTAGGTAAAGAAAAATTCAACTAGCCTGGGGCTTCCCAAAAGTGTGCATTAAACTGCAATATCTTTCAGCTAATCGTCACGCGCTTCGATCTACAGATTACCGTTCGAATCGTTGCCCATTTCTAATCTGAGCACTTCAGATTAGTGGCCTACCACTTACAGGATTTGCATTCACGAAAAGCAGACAGCCCTGCATTTGAATACAAGCTTCTCCTCTGATCCCAGTACACCTGACAGAGCCTGGAGATATTATTCAAAAGTTTTATATCTAGAACACTGCTACTGAATCCAGTTGCAAGAGCTCACATTAAGGTGGTATGCGAAAATCGCGTTAACTGTCTCACCAAGTCCGCCCCGACTTCGGAGGGGCCCGATAGACTCACCTGCTACCGGAGCTTGGGGCGTGAATGTGGCGGCGATTCTGACGCCACCCGGAGCTGCGTGGTGCATCCCGTATAAAACTTGTGTCGATGTACCTCGTTAACGGATCGCGCCACAAGCAACGCTGTCACACAGTGCATGCAGTTCCATCGAAACTGACTGCAGCAACGCGTGTCACACAGTGCATGCAGTTCCATCGAAACTGACTGCAGCATCTTTCAGCAAATACAGAAGTTGTTTTGTATTCGGCTGGTTTCTTGGGACCATAAGAGCGCTTCAAAGTTTGTAGCAGTTCCAGTTCATGCAAAGCGCTACGTTCTAACCTGTGACACAGGATGTGTGTCCTATTGCTTCATACTCTCTTTGAAGCAAGCCATTCGGTCTGCAGGTTTCTGCAGATAAGAACTACGCTCTTGATTTCACATTTATGCCCTCACCTTTTCTTGTATCCTATTTTTTCTCTCTTGTCATGCATTTATCATCGCTGTGGAGGGGAGGATCTATCGAGTCCTTCAAATAAACTGCACTTACACGCCGCGAATAGAGCCTCCAAACCTTTAATATAGGCCGTCCCACTGTGACCGCGCACATGATATTAGTGTTTCGCCATATTAATATGTCTTCGAGCTAAGAGCACTAATTTTATGATAGTAGAATGGTATCCACTTCCTGCAGAAACTAAAAGCCAGTTGACGCCCTTGGCAGCTTTATTTCGCTCTTAAAAGGATATGAGAATCTGTTTAAGATAACTAACACGCATCTAGCCTCTTGGCAACCTAATATGATAAACACAATTTCACGAACGCGGAAACGCAGGTCAAAGGTTTTTGATGCCTTTGTCGTGCTAATATAAACGACTAAAATATCGCTTCGAAACTCGAACGTAACCTGATCGTTTTACAGACTAACTAAATGAAATAAAAACGAATATGACTTACCGGCCGCTCCAACTCCCCTCGACGGCGCCGCTAGAGAAGAGGAAACAATTAGTCCCAGTACATAAGCCTTTGATATTTACAAATGCCTTTATTTCATATACGTATTCAAGTGAATCTCGTCACTGTCAATGACGTAGGTCGGTTATAAGTGCTTGAGATAGTTACACTACAGCTCAGTACTTCCTGGCAAGAAAAGCTCCCAGCTCTCGCATGTAATTTCTGATGAAACCGCCCTGGCAGCGAAACACGCAGAACAGCACTTAACAATGGTGACAGGGAACCTTTAATGGTTTCGTATTTCATCGAACGACAAAACGCTCAATATGGGTTTATGGAAGTTTTACGTACAAAATTAAGTCAGGCTATGAAGTACGCCGTAGTAAACTCCTCCGGAAATTTCGATCCCCTGGGGTTCTCTTACGTGCACGCAAACGGACAGGACATGGGCCCCTAGAATTTTGCCGCCATCGAAATTCGACCCCTGCTGCCTCAATCAATCCGCTGCCTTTCGGGTCAGCATCTAACCGCCACAACTACTCAGCCACCCCGTGAGCGAAACGCTCAATATTTCCCTTTTAATGCGAGAACAACCTATAAGGTGTACGCATGCCCCAGCCACACCATCTTCAAATCACGACCAGG
This sequence comes from Amblyomma mixtum, assembly GCF_055824585.1. Taxonomy (NCBI): domain Eukaryota; kingdom Metazoa; phylum Arthropoda; class Arachnida; order Ixodida; family Ixodidae; genus Amblyomma; species Amblyomma mixtum. Next base: position 2,490,607 of record NC_143018.1, on the reverse strand, counting down.
AGAGACAGGCTATCCTCCCCCACCATCATTCAGTGCACTTGTTTTTCTCCGGCGCCGTAATCAAGTTCACTGTGCAGTTTTACGGATCACAATCGCGAAAGACCTCGCCTTACTGGAACTCTCGTTTGTGCAGTTTTGAAGAAGTTCGTATTGCTTTTTGGGCATCGATAACGTTTGCCTTTATGACCTTATGACGAAAGCCGTCCTTGTAAATAACCAACACTTCCTGAAAATTCATTCGCACTGCCGGTGCTTGTTCTTCTGCAGAGCCTAATGGTGAAAAATATATGCTATTTCTGCTTTTTATTTCCTTACGCCTCGTATTCTTGGTGGCTTTACGCTGCGACTCCGATTCATGGATGCATGCTTTTGCAAAAGGTAAGCGAAGCATAATTACAGTGCCAACGAAAATGCCGGCATATTATTCAGGGAATATTTTTTTACCGTGGTGTAAGTGATCCGGGAAACGTACACAGTAATTTTGGCAGTGAGCCCTCATCAAGAATTGAGAAAGTCAACCACGCAGCCACAAAAACTGCGCCTACATCCTCGCATGTTTTTCAGAAACTTGGAAATAAGGTCATCGATAGCCGCTTTGTGCTAGAAACGAGAATGGTTTACATTCAAGGGTAGCAGGAAGTGAAGGTGAGATGTCTAAAAGGCATAACATTCCATAATCTGCTGTCAACCCCACATCACAATAGAGAGATCATGGATGAGGCGCAGAATGGCAGTAGTTCATGCCCTGCTTCTAGAAAAAATAATATGAGGGTAAAACAATGCAAGAACTTGGGCGTGAGACGGCCATAGCTCAGAATGCAGCATAGGCAGGGTGGCTCAAGCGGAGTTTTGAAGTCTATAATCGGAAAAGTACAAAACAGACACATAAGGCCGTAAAGGGGCAACTTTGAGGTAGAGTCAGGTCGCATGCCATATGTCTATCCCTTCGCTCTCTCTGCTCTGCTGTGAAACGAAAAACGCAATAGATGAAATCTGCAACCGACGGCCTTACATGTTCAGGAGGAATCACTCGAACTGCGCACCACCTGGGCAAACTAAAATTCAGCCCGCCCAGGGCTTCCCACAGATACGTGCACAGAAGAGTATTCTAAAGTTCTATATCTAGAACACTGCTGCCGTATCTTGTTTTAAGAAGTCAGATCATGGTGATATGCGAAATTCGCGTTCACTCTCGCTGAGAGAGCCCCGGCATCGGCTGGGCCCCCTGACTCACCTGCTGCCACCTGATCTTTCGCGCCGAAATTGGCGGTAATCTTCACGCCCTCCGGAGCTGCGTGGAGCATCCCGTAAATAATTTGTGTCGATGTTCATCCTTAACGGATAGCGCCACAAGTCACGCGTATCACACAGTGCATGCAATGTCACACCTTTCAGCAAATACACAGGTTGTTTTGTATCCAGTTTTTCGCATGGTAGGATGCTTACGCTTTCGCGCTCTAAACACAGGGTTAGGAGTCTTTTGCACTAAAGCGCTTCAAAGTTTGTACTGTTCCAATGTATAGAAAACGCATGATCTAATCACTTGTGACATGGGATTAGTATCCTATTCATTCACGCCTTGAAGCAAAGCATTCGTTCTGCAAGTATGGTTCACATCATTCTACAGATAATAACTACGCTGCTGATTTCCCTTTTATGTCCTCAAGTTTTCTCCTATTCTATTTTTTCTCTGCTCTCAGGCCTTCAGTCTCTGCTGTCATGCCTTTCACATCGCAGTGGTGCGGAGTATTTATCTGGTGTTCCTCTCCACTTCCTCCGCCCGCCTTGAAGCATAACTCCTCAGAAGTGCAGTACATAAGGCTGATATTTATAAACCTTTCTTTCATACACGCATTCCAGTAAATCCCGTCACTGTAAACATGTGGATGGTCCAGTGCAGAACCGAAAGCAAAGCTCTCCGTTGCCGACAATCCTGCGCTTGAAATTTTGGACGAATCTGTTTACGTATCAGCGGTTTGAACATTACTCACCAACGAAATTTGCCTTGGGCATTCGGCATGCACAAAGTTAAAGGCACACATCACCATGTAGGTTGTTAGATTCCTTTACACCGAGATACCAAAGGCATTGTCGAGCTAAGTTTGAAAAAGGAATGCTTCCCAAACATTACGTCTCTTTGCCAATGCACAGTTTGACCCATGGGACAGTCTTATATCGCGCAGGCAGCTTCTAGAAAAGAATAATTTGGGGGTAAAACAATGCACGAACTTGGGCCTGAGACGGCCATAGCTCAGAATACAGCCTAGGCAGTGAGGCTGAAGCGGATGTTTGAAGTCTATGATCGGAAAAGTACAAAACAGACACATAAGGCCCTAAAAGGGCAACTTTGAGGTAGAGTCAGGTCGCATGCCCTATGTCTACCCCTTCTCTATCTGCTCTGCTGTGAAACAAATCCCATGAGATAAAATCCAACGGTAAAAACTATTGCCGCGAATCTTTGTAGCGTTCGTTTGTAGTGTTTGTTCAGCCTTCAAAGCTGCCAACAAGCCGCTTTATCGCTTCGTTTGTGACGCAAGACGCGCCTAGATTTATCTCGATTGATGGCATCCAGACGGAGCCGATTCTAGTTTGCGCCAGAAAGTTCCCTTTCTCATTACTTGATGAAGGCTCAGCATCAAAATTGTTGAGAACATTTGTGTAGAGTTTTGCAGCTTCCCACATCACTTACACCACGGTAAAAAAAACGTGCCCGAATAATCTTCGGGCAGTTTTCATCACACTGTTAATGCCTGTAATAGTTTCACTTCAGCTAAGTACATCCTGGCAAGCAAAGCTCCAAGATTTCGTAAGTGATTTCTGATGAAACATTCGCCCAGCGAGTCACGCACGGAACTAATTCTGGGTTTATGGTTTATGAAAGTTTTACAAACAAGAATGAGTGAGGTTATGAGGGACGCCGTAGTCTATGAGAAGGGCTCCGGAAATTTCGATCGCGTGGGTTCTTTAACGTGCACACAAATCGCACAGGACACGGGCCCCTAAAATTTTGCTACAATAGAAATTCGACCCCTGCAGCCGCAATCTAACTGGAGTCTCTCGGGTCAGCATCCAACCGCCCTAACCCCTGAGCCACCGCGGCGGCGAAACTTTCCTATTTAATGCAAGAACTTCAGCTTATAATGTGCACGTACAATGAGCCTAAAAATAATTGAAATTACCAAATATGTTTGGGAAATTTAGGCGGAAAACTTGTCTACAAATATTCAGTGTTTTAAATAAAGCACTTCCGGAGAGACAGGCTATCCTCCAGCACCATGCTCCACAGTGCAGCAGTTTTTCTCCGACGCCGTAATCAAGCTCACTGCGCAGTTTTACTGATCAGAATGGCGAAATACCTCGCCTGATCATCTTTTATGCCCTTTTGAAGAAGTTCATTCCAAACTATTTGTGCATCGATAACGCTTGCCTTTATGAGCTCATGACAAATGCGGTCCTCGTAAATAAATTCTGAACACTGCAGGAGTACACCCAACGGTAAAAACTATTGCCGCGAATCATTGTAGTGTTCGTTTGTAGTGTTTGTTCATGCTTCAAGGCTGCCGACAAGCGGCTTTCTCGCTTCGTTTGTGACGCAAGGCGCGCCGATATTTATCTCGATTGATGGCATCCAGACGGAGCCGATTCTAGTTTGCGCCAGAAAGTCCCAGTAACTTCCCAAGCGTTATCTGGAATGTTCGCTATAATCTTTAAAAAGAGCATGGCCGACAGCGGCGGGCATTCTGTTCGACGACCGCCGAGCACGCTTGTTGCTACGCCGCCGCCGAGTCATTCAGTTCTTTGCGGGCGCAAGTCAGCCCAATAAAGAGTTCCGTTTCGAAGACATCCTCGTTGTTTTCCTGTTCGCCGGACTGCAGTCACCACCACGCAATAATATGCTATTTCTGCTTTTTATTTCCTTCCCGCCTTGTATTCTTGGTGGCTTTACGATGCAGACCCGGTTCGTGTATGCATTGTTTTGCAAAAGAAAAAGCGAATTATTAATACAGTGTCAGGAAAACTGCCGGAATATTATTCGGGCACGTTTTTTTTTACCGTGGTATAAGTGATGTGGGAAACTGCAAAATCTACAGAAACGTTAAACAATTTTAGTGCTGAGCCCTCATCAAGTGATGAGAAAGTGAACCAGGAAGCCACAAAAACTGCGCGTGCATCCTCGCATGTTTTTCAGCAGCTTGGAAATATGGTCACTCGATAGTAGTTTCCTGCTAGAAACGAGAATGGTTTACATTCAAGGGAAGCCGGAAGTGATGGCTATATGTCTAAAAGGCATACTGCTCCATCATCTGCGGCCAGCCCGACATCACAATAAAAAAAGCATGAATGTGGCGCATAATTTAAATAGCAGAAGTTCACGGTATAATCGTCGGAGAAACTGCTCTAATGGCACAAAAGATGCGCAAGCATGTGGTTGGTTTGGTTTATGGGGTTTAACGTCCCGAAGCGACTGAGGCTATGAGAGACGCCGTAGTGAAGGGCTCCGGCAATTTCGACCACCTGGGGTTCTTTAACGTGCACTGACATCGCACAGTACACGGGCCTCTAGAATTTCTCCTCCAAAGAAATTCCAGCCGCCGCGGCCGGGATCGAACCCGCGTCTTTCGGGTCAGCAGCCGAGCACCATAGCCACTGAGCCACCGCGGCGGCTGTATGTAACCGAACAGCTGACCATGTAGGTAGTTAGAATCCTTTAGACCGAGATAGCAAAGGCATTGTTGAGTTCCGTTTCAAAATGAATACTGGCCAAATATTGCGTCTATTTCGTAATGTACAGTTTGTCCCTACGGACAGTCTTATAGCGCGCAGGCTCCTTCTAGAAAAGAATAATCTGGGGGTAAAACAATGCAAGAACATGGGCGTGAGTCAGCCATACGAGTTCGGAATACAGACTAGCCAGTGAGGCTCAGACTTTTGAAGTCTACAATTGGAGGAGTACAAAACAAACACCTTCAAGACCTGTACAGTAACGGCGAAACTTTTAAATAACCTCGACATAAGGCTTCAAAGACCATTTTTTCCATTTTTTAACCCCGCTCTCTAACTGCGCTCTACCTAGGTAAAGAAAAATTCAACTAGCCTGGGGCTTCCCAAAAGTGTGCATTAAACTGCAATATCTTTCAGCTAATCGTCACGCGCTTCGATCTACAGATTACCGTTCGAATCGTCGCCCATTTCTAATCTGAGCACTTCAGATTAGTGGCCTACCACTTACAGGATTTGCATTCACGAAAAGCAGACAGCCCTGCATTTGAATACAAGGTTTTCCTCTGATCCCAGTACACCAGACAGAGCCTGGAGATATTATCTAGAACACTGCTACTGAATCCAGTTGCAAGAGCTCACAGTAAGGTGGTATGCGAAAATCGCGTTAACTGTCTCAACAAGTGCGCCCCGACTTCGGAGGGGCCCGATAGACTCACCTGCTACCGGAGCTTGGGGCGTGAATGTGGCGCTCATTCTGACGCCACCTGGAGCTGCGTGGTGCATCCCGTATAAAACTTGTGCCGATGTACCTCGTTAACGGATCGCGCCACAAGCAACGCTGTCACACAGTGCATGCAGTTCTATCGAAACTGACTGCAGCAACGCGTGTCACAGTGCATGCAGTTCCATCTAAACTGACTGCAGCATCTTTCAGCAAATACAGAAGTTGTTTTGTATTCGGCTGGTTTCTTGGGACCATAAGATTAATTAAGACTTTTGCACTAGAGCGCTTCAAAGTTTGTAGCAGTTCCAGTTCATGCAAAGCGCTACGTTATAACCTGTGACACAGGATGTGTGTCCTATTGCTTCATACTCTTTGAAGCAAGCCATTCGGTCTGCAGGTTTCTGCAGATAAGAACTACGCTCTTGATTTCACATTTATGCCCTCACCTTTTCTTGTATCCTATATTTTCTCTCTTGTCATGCATTTATCATCGCTGTGGAGGGGAGGATCTATCGAGTCCTTCAAATAAACTGCACTTACACGCCGCGAATAGAGCCTCCAAACCTTTAAGTAATATAGGCCGTCCCACTGTGACCGCGCACATGATATTAGTGTTTCGCCATATTAATATGTCCTCGAGCTAAGAGCACTAATTTTATGATAGTAGAATGGTATCCACTTCCTGCAGAAACTAAAAGCCAGTTGACGCCCTTGGCAGCTTTATTTCGCTCTTAAAAGAATATGAGAATCTGTTTAAGATAACTAACACGCATCTAGCCTCTTGGCAACCTAATATGATAAACACAATTTCACGAACGCGGAAACGCAGGTCAAAGGTTTTTGATGCCTTTGTCGTGCTAATATAAACGACTAAAATATCGCTTCGAAACTCGAACGTAACCTGATCGTTTTACAGACTAACTAAATGAAATAAAAACGAATATGACTTACCGGCCGCTCCAACTCCCCTCGACGGCGCCGCTAGAGAAGAGGAAACATAATTAGTCCCAGTACATAAGCCTTTGATATTTACAAATGCCTTTATTTCATATACGTATTCAAGTGAATCTCGTCACTGTGAACATGCAGCTGTTCCCGAGCAGATTGCAAAGCAAAGCGTTAGTTACCAACGCATTTGCCTTGAGAATTCAGCATACACGATGTTAACGTCAATGACGTAGGTCGGTTATAAGTGCTTGAGATAGTTACACTACAGCTCAGTACTTCCTGGCAAGAAAAGCTCCCAGCTCTCGCATGTAATTTCTGATGAAACCGCCCTGGCAGCGAAACACGCAGTCGAACGACAAAACGCTCAATATGGGTTTATGGAAGTTTTACGTACAAAATTAAGTCAGGCTATGAAGTACGCCGTAGTAAAGGCCTCCGGAAATTTCGATCCCCTGGGGTTCTCTTACGTGCACGCAAACGGACAGGACATGGGCCCCTAGAATTTTGCCGCCATCGAAATTCGACCCCTGCTGCCTCAATCAATCCGCTGCCTTTCGGGTCAGCATCTAACCGCCACAACTACTCAGCCACCCCGTGGGCGAAACGCTCAATATTTCCCTTTTAATGCGAGAACTTCAACCTATAAGGTGTACGCATGCCCCATCCACACCATCTTCAAAGCACGACCAGGAGAGACAGGCTATCCTCCCCCACCATCATTCAGTGCACTTGTTTTTCTCCGGCGCCGTAATCAAGTTCACTGTGCAGTTTTACGGATCACAATCGCGAAAGACCTCGCCTTACTGGAACTCTCGTTTGTGCAGTTTTGAAGAAGTTCGTATTGCTTTTTGGGCATCGATAACGTTTGCCTTTATGACCTTATGACGAAAGCCGTCCTTGTAAATAACCAACACTTCCTGAAAATTCATTCGCACTGCCGGTGCTTGTTCTTCTGCAGAGCCTAATGGTGAAAAATATATGCTATTTCTGCTTTTTATTTCCTTACGCCTCGTATTCTTGGTGTCTTTACGCTGCGACTCCGATTCATGGATGCATGCTTTTGCAAAAGGTAAGCGAAGCATAATTACAGTGCCAACGGAAATGCCGGAATATTATTCAGGGAATAATACCGTGGTGTAAGTGATCCGGGAAACGTACACAGTAATTTTGGCAGTGAGCCCTCATCAAGAATTGAGAAAGTCAACCACGCAGCCACAAAAACTGCGCCTACATCCTCGCATGTTTTTCAGAAACTTGGAAATACGGTCATCGATAGCCGCTTTGTGCTAGAAACGAGAATGGTTTACATTCAAGGGTAGCAGGAAGTGAAGGTGAGATGTCTAAAAGGCATACCATTCCATAATCTGCTGTCAACCCCACATCACAATAGAGAGAGCATGGATGAGGCGCAGAATGGCAGTAGTTCATGCCCTGCTTCTAGAAAAAATATGAGGGTAAAACAATGCAAGAACTTGGGCGTGAGACGGCCATAGCTCAGAATGCAGCATAGGCAGGGAGGCTCAAGCGGAGTTTTGAAGTCTATAATCGGAAAAGTACAAAACAGACACATGAGGCCGTAAAGGGGCAACTTTGAGGTAGAGTCAGGTCGCATGCCATATGTCTATCCCTTCGCTCTCTCTGCTCTGCTGTGAAACGAAAAACGCAAGAGATGAAATCTGCAACCGACGGCCTTACATGTTCAGGAGGAATCACTCGAACTGCGCACCACCTGGGCAAACTAAAATTCAGCCCGCCGAGGGCTTCCCACAGATACGTGCACAGAAGAGTATTCTAAAGTTCTATATCTAGAACACTGCTGCCGTATCTTGTTTTAAGAAGTCAGATCATGGTGATATGCGAAATTCGCGTTCACTCTCGCTGAGAGAGCCCCGGCATCGGCTGGGCCCGCTGACTCACCTGCTGCCACTTGATCTTTCGCGCCGAAATTGGCGGTAATCTTCACGCCCTCCGGAGCTGCGTGGAGCATCCCGTATATAATTTGCGTCGATGTTCATCCTTAACGGATAGCGCCACAAGTCACGCGTATCACACAGTACATGCAATGTCACACCTTTCAGCAAATACACAGGTTGTTTTGTATCCAGTTTTTCGCATGGTAGGATGCTTACGCTTCCGCGCTCTAAACACAGGGTTAGGAGTCTTTTGCACTAAAGCGCTTCAAAGTTTGTACTGTTCCAATGTATAGAAAACGCAATGATCTAACCACCTGTGACATGGGATTAGTATCCTATTCGTTCACGCCTTGAAGCAAAGCATTCGTTCTTCAAGTATGGTTCACATCATTCTACAGATAATAACTACGCTGCTGATTTCCCTTTTATGTCCTCAAGTTTTCTCCTATTCTATTTTTTCTCTGCTCTCAGGCCTTCAGTCTCTGCTGTCATGCCTTTCACATCGCAGTGGTGCGGAGTATTTATCTGGTGTTCCTCTCCATTTCCTCCGCCCGTCTTGAAGCATAACTCCTCAGAAGTGCAGTACATAAGGCTGATATTTATAAACCTTTCTTTCATACACGAATTCCAGTAAATCTCGTCACTGTAAACATGTGGCTGGTCCAGTGCAGAACCGAAAGCAAAGCTCTCCGTTGCCGACAATCCTGCGCTTGAAATTTTGGACGAATCTGTTTACGCATCAGCGGTTTGAACATTACTCACCAACGCATTTGCCTTGGGCATCCGGCATGCACGAAGTTAAAGGTACACATCACCATGTAGGTAGTTAGATTCCTTTACACCGAGATACCAAAGGCATTGTCGAGAAGTTTGAAAAAGGAATGCTTCCCAAACATTACGTCTCTTTGCCAATGCACAGTTTGACCCATGGGACAGTCTTATATCGCGCAGGCAGCTTCTAGAAAAGAATAATTTGGGGGTAAAACAATGCAAGAACTTGGGCCTGAGACGGCCATAGCTCAGAATACAGCCTAGGCAGTGAGGCTCAAGCGGATTTTTGAAGTCTATGATCGGAAAAGTACAAAACAGACACATAAGGCCCTAAAAGGGCAACTTTGAGGTAGAGTCAGGTCGCATGCCATATGTCTACCCCTTCTCTATCTGCTCTGCTGGGAAACTAAAATCCCATGAGATAAAATCCAACGGTAAAAACTATTGCCGCGAATCTTTGTAGCGTTCGTTTGTAGTGTTTGTTCAGCCTTCAAAGCTGCCAACAAGCCGCTTTATCGCTTCGTTTGTGACGCAAGACGCGCCTAGATTTATCTCGATTGATGGCATCCAGACGGAGCCGATTCTAGTTTGCGCCAGAAAGTTCACTTTCTCATTACTTGATGAAGGCTCAGCATCAAAATTGTTGAGAACCTTTGTGTAGAGTTTTGCAGCTTCCCACATCACTTACAAGTGATGAAACATTCGCCCAGCGAGTCACGCACAGAACTAATTCTGGGTTTATGGTTTATGAAAGTTTTACAAACAAGAATGAGTGAGGTTATGAGGGACGCCGTAGTCTATGAGAAGGGCTCCGGAAATTTCGATCGAGTGGGTTCTTTAACGTGCACACAAATCGCACAGGACACGGGCCCCTAAAATTTTGCTACAATAGAAATTCGACCCCTGCAGCCGCAATCTAACTGGAGTCTCTCGGGTCAGCATCCAACCGCCCTAACCCCTGAGCCACCGCGGCGGCGAAACTTTCCTATTTAATGCAAGAACTTCAGCTTATAATGTGCACGTACAATGAGCCTAAAAATAATTGAATTTACCAAATATGTTTGGGAAATTTAGGCGGAAAACTTGTCTACAAATATTCAGTGTTTTAAATAAAGCACTTCCGGAGAGACAGGCAATCATCCCGCACCATGCTCCACAGCGCAGAAGTTTTTCTCCGACGTCGTAATCAACCTCACTGCGCAGTTTTACAGATCACAATGGCGAAACAACTCGCCTGAATCTGAGGCCAGGGATCATCTTTCATGCACTTTTGAAGAAGTTCATTCCAACCCGTTTGTGCTTAGATAACGCTTGCTTTTATGAGCTCATGACAAATGCGGTCCTCGTAAATAAATTCATGAACACTGCCGGTGCTTGTACTCCTGCAGAACCCAACGGTAAAAACTATTGCCGCGAATCTTTGTAGCGTTCGTTTGCAGTGTTTGTTCAAAGCCGCTTTATCGTTTCGTTTGTGACGCAAGACGCGCCGAGATTTATCTCGATTGATGGCATCCAGACGGAACCGATTCTAGTTTGCGCCAGAAAGTTCCAGTAACTTCCCAAGCGTTATCTCGAATGTTCGCTATCAGCTTTAAAAAGAGCATGGCCGACAGTGGCGGGCATTCTGTTCGACGACCGCTGAGCACGCTTGCTGCTACGCCGCCGCCGAGTCATTCAGTTCTTTGGGGGCGCAAGTCAGCCGAAATAAACAGTTTCGTTTCGAAGACATCCTCGTTTTCCTGTTCGCCGGACTGCAGTCACCACTACGCGACAATATGCTATTTCGGCTTTATTTCCTTCACACCTTGTATTCTTGGTGGCTTTACAATGCAGACCCGATTCGTGTATGCATTCTTTCGCAAAAGAAAAGCGAAGCATTCATACAGTGTCAGGAAAACTGCCGGAATATTATTCGGGCACGTTTTTTTTACCGTGGTGTAAGTGATGTGGGAAACTGCAAAATCTACAGAAACGTTCAACAATTTTGGTGCTGAGCACTCATCAACTAATGAGAAAGTGAACCAGGAAGCCACAAAAACTGCGCGTGCATCCTCGCATGTTTTTCAGAAAATTGGAAATATGGTCCCTCGATAGTAGTTTCCTGCTAGAAACGAGAATGGTTTACATTCAAGGGAAGCCGGAAGTGATGGCTATTGTCATACAGTTCCATAATCTGATGCCAGCCCCACATCACAATAACAAAAGCATGAATGTGGCGCAGAATTTAAATGGCAGAAGTTCACGGCCTAATTGTCCTAGAAACGTTGCTCTAATGACACGAAAGATGCGCAAGCATGTAACCGAACAGCTGACCATGTAGGTAGTTAGAATCCTTTAGACCGAGATAGCAAAGGCATTGTTGAGCTGCGTTTCAAAATGAGTACTGGCCGAATATTGCGTCTCTTTCGTAATGTACAGTTTGGCCATAGGGACAGTCTTATAGCGCGCAGGCTCCTTCTAGAAAAGAATAATCTGGGGGTAAAACAATGGAAGAACATGGGCGTGAGTCTGCCATACGAGTTCGGAATACTGACTAGCCAGTGAGGCTCAAGCAGATTTTTGAAGTCTACAATCGGAGGAGTACAAAACATACACCTTCAAGACCTGCACAATAACGGCGAAACCTTTAAATAACCTCGATATAAAGCCTCAAAGCGGCAACTTTGGGCGTAGTGTCAGGTCACATGCCATTTGTTTATCCCTGCTCTCAAAAAAGCATTCAGAAGCCAGTAAAAACTGCAATATCTTTCAGCTAATCCTCACGCGCTTCAATCTACAGATTGCAGTTTCTAGAAAAGAATAATCTGGGGGTAAAACAATGGAAGAACATGGGCGTGAGTCTGCCATACGAGTTCGGAATACTGACTAGCCAGTGAGGCTCAAGCAGATTTTTGAAGTCTACAATCGGAGGAGTACAAAACATACACCTTCAAGACCTGCACAATAACGGCGAAACCTTTAAATAACCTCGATATAAAGCCTCAAAGCGGCAACTTTGGGCGTAGTGTCAGGTCACATGCCATTTGTTTATCCCTGCTCTCAAAAAAGCATTCAGAAGCCAGTAAAAACTGCAATATCTTTCAGCTAATCCTCACGCGCTTCAATCTACAGATTGCAGTTCGAATCGTCACCCGTCTCTAATCTAGTGGCCTACCACTTACAGGATTTGCATGCACAAAAAGCAGACAGCCCGGCATTCGAATACAAGCTTTTCCTCTGATCCCAGTACACCTGACAGAGCCTGGAGATATTCAAATGTTTTATATCTAGAACACTGCTACTGCATCCTGTTGCAAGAGCTCACATTAAGGTGGTATGCGAAAATCGCGTTAACTGTCTCACCAAGTGCGCCCCGACTTCGGAGGGGCCCGATAGACTCACCTGCTACCCGAGCCTGGGGCGTGAAGCTGGCGCTGATTCTTATGCCGCCCGGAGCTGCGTGGTGCATCCCGCATAAAATTTGTGTCGATGTACCTCGTTAACGGATCGCGCCACAAGCAATGCGTGTCAAACAGTGCATGCAGTTCCATCGAAACTGACTGCAGCATCTTTCAACAAATACAGAAGTTGTTTTGTATTCGGCTGGTTTCTTGGGACCATACGATTTTTACGCTTCCGCGCTCTGAACACAGAATTCTTTTGCACTAGAGCGCTTCAAAGTTTGTCGCAGTTCCAATTCATGCAAAACGCTACGTTCTAACTAAACCTGTGACACAGGATGTGTGTCCTATTGCTTCATACTCTGAAGCAAGTCATTCGGTCTGCAGGTATCTACATGATTCTGGAGATCCTCCACTTTTCTCCTATCCTATTTTTTTTCTCCTGTCCTGCCTTTATCATAGCTGTGGAGGGCAGTATTTATCGAGTTCTTCAAATAAGCTGTATTTACACGCCGCGAATAGAGCCTCCAAACCTTTAACTAATATAGGCCGTCCCACTGTGACGCGTCCAATGAATCTCGTCACTGAACATGCAGCTGTTCCAGAGCAGACCGCAAAGCAAAGCCGTAGTTAACAAGACGCGTCAATGACGTAGGTCGGTTATAAGTGCTTGTGGTAGTTCAACTGCAGCTTAGTACCTGCTGGCAAGCAAAGCTCCCAGCTCTCGCAATTTCTGATGAAGCTGCCCTGGCAGCAAGACACGCAAAACAGCACTTAACAATGGTGACTTCCTATTTCATCGAACAACAAAACGCGAAATATGTTCGTTCAATTTCACGAACACGGAAACGCAGGTAAAAGGTTTGATGCCTTTGTCGGGCTAATATAAACGGCTAAAATATCGCTTCGAAACTCGAACGTATTCCTATAGTTTTACAGACCAACTAAATATTTCCACTGATTGAAAATCCACCCAGATTCCCGAGACCTCCACCTGCCGATAGAGTTAGCCTGGAATGGCCCCAAATGAAATTATGACTTACCGTGTGCACAAACGGCCCTCGATGGAGTAGCTAGTGAAGAGGAAACATAATTAGTCCCAGTACATAAGTCTCTGATATTTAAAAATGCCTTTATTTCATATACGCATTCAAGTGAATCTCGTCACTGTGAACATGTAGCTGTTCCAGAGCAGACCGCAAAGAAAAACTGTTACCTCCAATCCTGCGCTTGAAGTATAGGACGAACGTGATTTACGCATCAGCGGTTTGAACCGTAGTTACCAACACATTTTCCTTGAGAATTCAGCATACACGAAGTTAACAATACACGTCAATGACTTAGGTCGGTTATAAGTGCTTGTGGTAGTTCAACTACAGCTTAGTAGTTGCTGGCAAGCAAAGCTTCCAGCTCTCGCAATTTCTGATGAAGCTGCCCTGGCAGCAAGACACGCAAAACAGCACTTAACAATGGTGACTTCGTATTTCATCGGACGACAAAACGCTAAATATGTTCGTTCAATTTCACGAACACGGGAACGCAGCTCAAAGGTTTTTGATGCCTTTGTCGTGCTAATATAAACGACTAAAATATCGCTTCGAAACTTATCGTTTTACAGACCAACTAAATATTTCCACACTGTGAAAATCCACCCAGATTCCCCAGATCTCCACCTGTCGATAGAGTTAGCCTGGAATGGCCCCAAATGAAATATAAATATGACTTCCCGGGTGCTCCAACGGCCCTCGATGGCACCGCTAGTGAAGAGGGAACATAATTATTCCCAGTACATAAGGCTCTAATATTTAAAAATGCCTTTAAATAAATTAAAAATCCGCTGTGCCCCTTGGTTTCTGTGGCTGTTGGCTTCTCTCATATTTATAATGAGCCCCTCATTCCCCTTCCCTTGTTTGCTTAATTGCTTAGCGAGGGCCTCGCTTCTGGCAGCCTTGACACCATAGGAAGCATAAGAGGGTTCTCACACAGCTTCCACCCTCGCCGTTCGATGACCTACGTCACATCAGCGGTAACTCAGGACGTGCTACGTCCGCCGCTTAAGAACGTGGGTGGCGCTGGTGAACACTCTCAAGGTTAGGTTATTTGTAAACATAAATACTCCCGAAAGGAGGTTTGACAGCCGTCGCCGTAGCTCAGCGGTAGAGCACCGGACGCGTAATTCAGAGGTCGTGGGTTCGGATCCCACCGGCGGCATGTGGTTGTTTTTTCTTCTGCTTTTCTAATCAATTAGCTTTAAGCGATAACATTTTGATCAACACCACAAAATAAATTACAATCCCCTGTGCCCCTTGGTTTCTGTGGCTGTTGGCTTCTCTCATATTTATAACGAGCCCCTCATTCCCGTTCTCTTGTTTGCTTTATTTCATATACGCATTAAGTGAATCTCGTCACTGAACATGCAGCTGTTCCACAGCAGACCGCAAAGCTAAGCCGTAGCTACCAACACATTTGCGTTCAGAATTAAGCATACACAATACACGTCAGTGACGTAGGTCGGTTATATGTGCTTGTGGTAGTTCGACTACAAAGCCCCAGCTTTCGCAATTTCCGATGAAACTGCCCTGCAAAACAGCACTTAATGGTGACAGGGAAGCTTTAACGGTTTCGTATTTCATCGAACGACAAAACGCTAATCATGGATTTATGGAAGTTTTACGAACAAAAATGAGTCAGGCTAGGAAGTACACCGGGCTCCGGAAATTTCGATCCCCTGGGGTTCTTTAACGTGCACACAAATCGCACAGGACATGGGGCCCTAGAATTTTGCCTCCATCGAAATTCGACCCCTGCAGCTGAATTAAACCGGTGCCTTTCGGGTCAGCATCCTACCGTGGGGGCGAAACGCTCAATATTTCCTATTCAATGCAAGAACTTCGGCTTATAAGGTGCACGTACAATCAGCCTAAAAGTAATTGAAATTACCAAAAATATTTGAAGGATTTAGGCTGGAAAGTTGTCTACAAACATTCACAGTGTTTTGCAATCTTGAAAGAAAGTCGTAGAAGCTGCCCCATCCACGTCATCTTCAAAGCACGCCCGGGAGAGACAGGCTATCCTCCCGCACGATCATCCAGTGCAGTTGTTTTTCTCCGACGCCGTAATCAAGCTCACTGTGCAGTTTTACGGATCAGAATGGCGAAAGACCTCGCCTCAGTGGAACCAATTTTCATGTTTGCCTTTTTGACCTTATGACGAAAGCCGTCCTCGTAAAAAACCAACACTTTCGTACGCACTGCTGGTGCTTGTACTTCTGCAGCGTCTAACGGTTAAAAAAACACGCTATTTCTCTTTTTTATTTCCTTCCCGCCTCGTATTCTTTGTGGCTTTAAACTGCGGCTTTGATTCATGGATGCATGCTTTTGCAAAAGAAGCGATGCATAATTACAGTGCCAAGGAAAATGCCGGAATATTATTCGGGGAATCTTTTTTTTACCGTGGTTTAAGTGATCTGGGAAGCGTTCTCGGTAATTTTGGTGCTGAGCCCTCATCAGCAATTTTGAAAGTCAACCACGCAGCCACAAAAACTGCGCTTATATCCTCGCATGGATTATTGATTATGGTCATCGATATCCGCTTTGTGCTAGAAACGAGAATGGTTTACATTCAAAGGTAGCCGGAATGAACGCGAGATGTCTAAAAGGCATACTGTACCATAATCTGCTGCCAACCCCAGATCACAATAAAGAGAGCATGGATCAGGCACAGAATGGCAGTAGTACATGACCTGTTTTTCCTAGAATC
Source organism: Amblyomma mixtum (assembly GCF_055824585.1). NCBI lineage: Eukaryota > Metazoa > Arthropoda > Arachnida > Ixodida > Ixodidae > Amblyomma > Amblyomma mixtum. Next base: position 2,474,390 of record NC_143018.1, on the reverse strand, counting down.
TAACGACACGACAGATGCGCAGGCATGAAAACCGAACAGCTGACCATGTAGGTAGTGAGATTCCTTTACACCGAGATACCAAAGGCATTGCGTGCTACGTTTGAAAAATGAATGCTTCCCAAATATTGCGTCTCTTTCGTAATGCACAGTTTGACCCATAGGACAGGTCTTTTATATCGCGCAGGCTGCTTCTAGAAAAGAATAATATGACGGTAAAAGAATCTATAACTTGGGCGTGAGACGGCCGTAGGAGCTCAGAATACAGCCTAGGCAGTGAGGCTCAAGCTAATTTTTGAAGTCTACAATCGGACGAGTACAAAACAGACACCTTCAAGACCTGCACAGTAACGGCGAAACTTTTAAATACACCTCGACTCAAGGCCTGAAAGGGGCAACTTTCAGGTAGAGTCAGGTCGCATGCCATAAGTCTATCCCTTCTCTCTCTCTGCTCTGCTGTGAAACGAAAAACCCAAGAGATGAAATCTGGAACAGACGGCCTTACATGTTCAGGAGGAATCACTCGAACTGCCCACCACCTAAGTAAATTAAAATTCAACCCGCCTAGGGCTTCCCACAGATATCTAGAACAGTGCTACCGCATCTTGTTCCAAGAAGTCAGATAAAGGTGACATGCGAAATTCGCGATAACTTTCGCTAAGAGCGCTACGGCATCGGCGGGGCCCGCTGGACTCACCTGCCACCGTTGCCTCCGGGCCGAAGGTACCGGTAATCTCTACACCCTCCGGAGCTGCGTGGAGCATCCCGTATATAATTTGTGCCGATGTTCATCGTTAGCGGATAGCGCCAGAAGTCACGCGTGTCACACAGTACATGCAATGTCGCCGAAACTGACTGCAACATCTTTCAGCAAATACACAGGTTGTTTTGTATTCAGTTGGTTTTTTCGCACCATAAGATGCTTACGCTACCGCGCTCTAAACACCGCGTTAAGAGTCTTTTGCACTAGAGCACTTTAAAGTTTGTAACAGTTCCAATGTATACAAAACGCTGTGATCTAACCACCTGTGACATGGGATTAGTATCCTATTCATTCTCGCTTTGAAGCAAAGCATTCGGTCTGCAGGTACGGTTTACATGATTCCACAAATAAGCACTACGCTACTGATTTCCCTTTTATGTCCTCAACATTTTTCCGATTCTATTTTTTCTCTGCTCTCAGGCCTTTTAACAGTCTCTGCTGTTATGCCTTCAACATCGCAGTGGTGCGGAGTATTTATCTGGTGTTCCTCTCGACTTCCGCCGTCCGCCTTGAAGCATGACGCCTCGGAAATGCAGTGTTCTACACTGTGACTAGAATAACTGTTCAACACTCTTCAACATGCGCCACCACAACAGGCGGCAAGTTTCGCTTATAGGCGAGCAGTAGTTCATCCTTTGTTGTCGCAAGCCACATAGCAGGCAAGGCAAAGATGTGAGAAGGTGAATATAACCGTTTGCTGGCGTGGCAAAATATCGATTCGATACTGTCCTGTAGTATACTCTTCCTCAAATAAGCTGTATTTACGCGCCTCGAGTAGAGCCTCCAAGCCTTCAACTAGTAATGTCCGTCCCTCTGACCACGCACGGCTGATGTGTCCAGCCACAAGAACGAGCAATTAGTGTTTTGCCATATCAATGTTCTTCAGCCAAGAACAGTGATTTTATGCAGAAAGACACGCCAAATGACACGCTTAGGAGCTTTATTTCGCTCTTTTAAAAGACTGATATGAGAATATGTTTAACACGCATCTAGCCTCTTGGTAACCTAATATGATAAACACAAACAATTTCACGAACGCGGAAACGTAGGTCAAAAGTTTTAATGCCTTTCTTGTGCTAATATAAACGACTAAAATATCGTTTCGTAACCCGAACGTAATCTGATTGTTTTAAAGACCAACTAAATATTTCCGCTCTGTGACAACATCCACTCACAGATTCAACAGATCTGCATCTGCAGATAGCCTTGAATGGTTCCAAATTAAATAAAAACGAATATGACTTAGCTGGCTCTCGAATAAAGCTCGAAGGCCCCGCTAGGGGAGAGGAAGCATAATTAAAAGAATGCTATAACTTTGGCGAGATTCACTGCGCCCCTGTGAACGTGCGGCTGGTCCAGGGCAGAACGCACAGCAAAGCTCTCCGTTACCAACAATCCTGCGCTTGAAATTTAGGAAGAACGTGTTTTACGCATCAGCGGTTTGAACCTTAGTTACCAACGCATTTGACTTCGACATTCAGCATACATGAAGTTAAAAATACACTTTAATGACGTATACGTCCTGGCAAGCAAAGGTCCCAGATTTCGTAAGTGATTTCTGATGAAACACATTCGGCCAGCGAGACACACACAACAACACTCAACTATGGTGACAGGGAACGTATAACGATTGCGTTATTCATCGAACGACAAAACCAAATATAGTTTTATGGAAGATTTAGACGAAGAATGAGTCAGGCTATGAGGTACGCCGTAGGCTATGAGAAGGGCTCCGGAAATTTCGATCCCCTGGGTTCTTTAACGTGCACACAAATCGCACAGGACACGGGCTCTTGAAATTTTGCCTCCATCGAAATTCAACCCCCGCAGCATATAACTACCATAACCTGTGAGCCACCGCGGCGGCGAAACTAAATATTTCCTATTCAATGCAAGAACTTCGGCTTATGAGAAGCACGTACAATCAGCCTAAAAGTAATTGAAATTTCCAAAAATGTTTGGGGGATTTAGGCTGGAAATTTCTCCACAAACATTCAGGGTTTTGCAATCTTGAAGGGAAGTCGTAGAAGCTGTCCCATCCACGACATCTCAGTTCACTGCGCAGTTTTACGGATCAGAATGGCGAAAGACCTCGCCTGAAAACTGAGGCCAGAGTTCATCTTTTATGCACTTTTGAAGAAGTTCATTCCAACCAGCTTGGGCATCGATAACGCTTGCTTTTATGAGCTGATGACAAATGCGGTCCTCGTAAATAAATTCATGAACACTGCCGGTGTTTGTACTCCTGCAGAACCCAACGGTAAAAACCACATGCTGTTTCTGCTTTTTATTTCCTTCCCGCCTTGCATTCTTTGTGGCTTTACGATGCAGATCCGGTTCGTGTATGCTGGCTTTTGCAAAAGAAAAGCGCGGCATTAGTACAGTGTGAGAAAAACTGCCGGAATATTATTCGGGCACCTTTTCTTTACCGTGCTTTAAGTGATCTAGGAGACTGCAAAACTACAGAAACGTTGTCAACAATTTTGATGCTGAGCCCTCATCAAGTAATGAGAAACTGCCAGCCCCACATCACAATAAAAAAAGCATGAATGTGGCGCAGAATTTAATGGCAGACCAAGTAGGTAGTTAGAATCCTTTAGACCGAGATACAAGTTATTGTTGAGCTACGTTCCAAAATAAATACTGGCCGAATATTGCGTCTATTTCGTAATGTACAGTTTGGCCCTAGGGACAGGTCTTTTACAGCGCGCAGGCTCCTTTTAAAGTATAATCTGGGGGTAATACAATGAAAGAACATGGGCGTGAGTCAGCCATAGGAGCTCGGAATACAGACTAGCTAGTGAGGCTCAATCGGATTTTTGAAGTCTACAATCGGAGTAGTAAAAACAAACAACTTCAAGACCTGTACAGTAAAGGCGCAACTTTTAAATAACCTCGACATAAGGCCTCAAAGGACCAACTTTCGGGGTAGTGTCAGGTCGAATGCCATTTGTATCCCTGCTCTCTGCTCTGCAGTGAAACGAAAAAACCAAGAAATGAAATTCAGGTGCAATCAAACTGCGCTCCACCTAGGTAAACAAAAATTCAACTCGCCTGGGGCTTCCCACAGATTTGTGCACAGAAGAGCATTCAGAAGCTAGTAAAAACTGCAACATCTTTCAGCTAATCCTCACGTGCTTCCATCTACTGATTATAGTTCCAACCGTTGCCCGTCTATGTAGTCTGAGCACCTAAAGCTAGTGGCCTACCACTTACAGGATTTACATTCACCGAAAACAGTAGACAGCCCTGCATTCGAATACAAGCTTTACCTCTGATCCAATACACCTGCAGGCTACATAGTATTCAAAAGTTTCATATCACGAAAACTGCTACTGCATCGTGTTCCAAGAACTCACATTAAGGTGGTATGCGAAAATCGCGTTAACTGTCTCACCAAGAGTGCCCCGACTTCAAAGGGGCCCGATAGACTCACCTGCTACTGGAGGTTTTGGCCAGAATCTGGCATTGATGTTCAAGGCTCCAGGAGCTGCGTGGTGGATCCCGTATAAAATTTGTGTCGATGTACCTCGTTAACGGATCGCGCCACAAGCAACGCGTGTCACCCAGTGCATGCAATTCCATCGAAACTGACTGCAACATCTTGCAACGCTCTGTTCCAACAACCTGTTACACATGATGTGTGTCTTATTGCTTCATTCTCGCTTTGAAGCAAGCCATTCGGTCTGCAGGTGTTATCTACATGATTCGGGAGATAACTACGCTATTGATTTCACTTTTATGTCCTCAACTTTTCTGCAATCCTATTTCTTCTCTGCTCTGTTCCTCGCGACATCTCGCGCCCTCCTTGAAGCATGGTACATTAAAAATGCAGTGACTAGAATGCCGCAGTGGATGATAACTTTGCTACATGAAACTGTTCAACATGCGCCACTGCAACAGGTGGCAAGTTTCGCTTTTAGGTGAGCTGCAGTTCGTCCTTTGTTGTCGACGCTCATCGACTGACAATCTTTATATCGCTAGCCCCCAGCAGGCAAGGATCTGTGAAGAAGGCGAATATAACCGTCTGCTTGCGTGGCAAATTAGCGATTTGATGCCGCCCTGTAGTCAACTCTTCCTCAAATAAGGCGTATTTAAACGCTGCGAATACAGCCTCCAAACCTGCAACTAATGAAGGCCGTCCCTTTGTGACCGCGCACGGCTGATGAGTCCAGCCACAAGAACAAGCAATTAGCGTTTCGCCATATCAATATGTTCTCCAGCCAAGAACAGTGATTTTATGATAGTGGAATGGAATCCACTTCCTGCAGAAAGACAAGCCAGTTGAGACGGTTAGGATCTTTATTTCGCTCTTTTAAATTACTAATATAAGTATCCTGTATGTATAGTAGAGACAGGCATCTAGCCTCTTGGCAATTTAGTATGATAAGCACACAAATCAATTTCACGAAAGCGGGAACGCAGGTCAGAGCTTCATGCCTTTGTCGTGCCAACATAAACGACTAAAATATCGCTTCGAAACTCGAACATCTGATTGTTTTACCGAGTAACTAAATATTTCCACACTGATTGAAAATCCTCAGAGGTTCCGCAGATCTCCATCTGCAGGTAGAGTTAGCCTTGAATGGTCCCAAATGAAATAAAAACGAATATGACTTGCCTGGCGCTCCAATGGGGGTCGATGGTTCCGCTAGTGAAGAAGAAACAGAATTAGTCCCAGTACATAAGGCTCTGATATTTATAAATCCCTTTATCCCTTTATTTCATATATGCATTCAAGTGAATCTCGTCACTGAACATGCAGCCATTGCAGTGCAGACCGCAAAGCAAAGCTCTCCGTTACCAACAATCCTGCGCTTGAAGTTTAGGACGAACGTGTTTTACGCATCAGTGGTTTGAATCTTGGTTACTAACGCACAATGCTTGAGCATTCAGCATACACGAAGTTAACAATACACGTCAATGACGTATGTCGGTGAGAAGTGCTTGTGATCCACTTTCGTGGAGTATATCCTGGCAAGCAAAGCTCCCAGCTTTCGTCTGATTTCGGATGAAACTCCCCTGGCAGCGTGACACGCACAGCAGCACTCAACTATGGTGGCAGGGAACCATTAATGATTTCGGTATTCATAAAACGACAAAACGCTAAATATGGGTTCATGCTTTATGAAAGTTCAAGATACAAAAACGAATCAGGCTATGAGAGACGCCGTAGTGAAGGGCCCCGAAAATTTCGATCCCCAGGACACGGACACGGGCCGCTAGAATTTCGCCTCCGTCGAATTTCGACCGCTGCAGCCACGATGGAACCGGCGTCTTTCAAGTTTCGCTTGTAGGCGAGTTGCAGTTCGTCCTTTGTCTTCGACTGCCTATCGTCGACTGCCTGTCTTAACTTCGTAGTTTTCAGGCGTGCGTGCAGTTTGCAAGCGTTTGCAGGAGTGGGAAAATCGCGATATTAACTTCCTGCAGAATGAGAAGCTCGTTCACATTCTTAGGTGCTTTATTTCCGGCTTTTGCAAATCTGATATGACTACGCTCAAACATAAGGCCGGCTTAAAGTGACTAACACTCATCTGTTGGCAGGAGGCGACGTGCGTTTAATGTTTTTCACCAGTCATAGCTGCTTCAGAGACTAAAATGATAAACAGATAAAACGATTTAACGAACGCCGAATGGCAGACGAGACGCTTTACTGCGTTTGTAACGCCGATGCAAATAACTAAAATATAAATTCGAAATTCTGAAAAATGATCGTTTTACAGGCGAACTAAATATTTTGCGCAATGTGACTGGAAACACTCAGAGATTCCAGAGACCTCCACTTTGCTGGATACAGAGGGATGTCTGATGAGAAATTTGTTACCAAAGAATGGTAAGTGGACGCAAAATTCTCAAAAGTAAACGAGCAAAGAAAGCGGCCATTCTTTCAGCGTTCCTTGCTGGCTTTCGATTTTGTGTTATTGCTTTAAATGTGCCACAATAAAAAGGGAGCTCATTTAGCTTGCTGAGGAACAGCGTTGGTGGGCCCTGCTGTAGAATTGGAAGCGTTTAATTAGTTGCAGTACATAAGCTTGTTGTAAGCACAAATCTGTCACTAAGAAGCGAGCAATTTTTATGTAGAACGCAAAGCAAAGCTCTCCGTGACCAGCAAGCCTGAACTCGAAATACAGGTGAAACGGGGTTAGCAAACTAGCGAAGCATCAGTGGTTCGAACCTTACTAAACTAAACTAAACTAAACTAACGCTGTGCGTTGGCTTCTTCCATGGGCTCTTTTCCGAAAAAAGAAAAGCAAAGCATTAATAATTAAAGCATTATTTCTCGTCAAATAATGAGAAAGTCGAGCACGCAGCCACGAAAACTGCGCCCTACATGTTTGAAACTTATGGAAACTCAAAAACGTTCCCTTGATGGTATTTTCTAATTGGTGAACGAGAATGGTTTGCTTTTAAGACAAGCAGCCTGTGATGGCTAGTTACCTTAAAGGTTTCGTTCAGGTCTATGGGGGTTTAATATCCCAAAGCGACTCGGGCTATGGGGAGGCCCTAGCGAAAGGCTCTGTACTGGCATCGCACTGTACACAGCGCCTCTGCTATAATTTCGCCTCCATCGAAATTGTACCGCTGCGGCCGGGATCGAACCCGTAACTTGGGTCAGCAGCCGAGCACCATAACCACTAAGGCACCGCGGCGGCTTAGATACCTGACAGGCATACTGTTATGTAATCAATCAGGAGGGTATAAATAAGGCAGATTATAAATGGCAGAAGTCACCAAGAGCTGATGCTATACACAAACAAACACTTCAAAGTCACAACGCCCGGCGGAAGTAGAGTTAAATCGCTTCACTAGTCGCCTACCAAGCACAAGAGCCTGAAAGTCTTGGGAATTGCTGCGCACAACGGAAAACAATTGAAAAAGGGTTTTTCAGGAAACGAAATCACGCAGTAACTGACTCGCATCTCGGCCGACACCCCAAACTGCGGCGTTAAATGGATGGGGGGGGGGGGGGGGGTGGAGTGAAAGAAGACAAGATGAAAGGTGCCGTAGAAGGTATCTAACGTGCACTGACATCGCCCAACACGCGGGCGGCTTTTGTGCTTCGCGCCATGGAAATGCGGACGCCGCGGCAGGGCTCGCACCCGGGTACTCCGTCTCAGTAGGCGATCGCCTTAGCCACTGAGTCACCAAGTAGGGTGCATTAATTACGACACTTTCCGAATTCCGGCTACGTTCCCCGCGCTGATGTCCTCGGGTTTGCATTTAATTCCCCACTGACGACAACCAGCAGAAGTTGTAGGAATGCGAATTTGCGGCACCGCATTTGCTATAATGTGGCGCTAACCTGTAATCTAGCCGGGCTTAGTATACCCCATTAGTACCACTTTAAAGCTATGTTTAAGTTTTGTTCAGTGGGTTTCAGTTATATGCTACCCTGAGCACTCTTTGGTACCGGGACTACGGCTAGTGCACCTTCCTCGAATAAAGAAAGTCTAAAAAATTTTGGTTTTGAGGAAAAGAAATGACGCATTTAACTATATGGCATAAGAAAGAGAGAAGGAAAGAAAGGAAGAGGAAGAAGTAAAGAAAGAGAAAGAAAATAAAGATGGAAAGAAAGAGAAAGAAAGAAAAAAAGAAAGAAAGAAAGAAATAAAGAAAGAAAGAGGGAAAGAAAGAAAGAAGGAAATAAAGAAAGGAAGAAAGAGGGAAAGAAAGAGGACGCAAAATAAAGAAATAAATAAAGAAATAAATAAAGAAAGAAAGAAATAAAGAAATAAAGAAAGAAAGAAAGAAATAAAGAAAGAAAAAAGAAAGAAAGTAAAGAAAGAAAAAAGAAAGAAAGTAAAGAAAGAAAAAAGAAAGAAAAAAGAAAGAAGAAAGAAAGAAAAAAAGAAAGAAAAAAGAAAGGAAATAAAGAAGGAAAGGAAGAAAAAGAAGGAAAGAAAGAAAATAAAGAAGGAAAGAAAGAAAATAAAGAAGGAAAGAAAGAAAAAGAAGGAAAGAAAGAAAATAAAGAAGGAAAGAAAGAGAAAGAAGAAAGAAGAAAGAGAAAGAAGAAAGAAAGAAAGAAAGAAAGAAAGAAAGAAAGAAAGAAGAAAGAAAGAAAGAAAGAAAGAAAGAAGAAAGAAAGAAAGAAAGAAAGAAAGAGAAAGAAAGAAGAAAGAAAGAAAGGAAGGAAGGAAGGAAGGAAGGAAGGAAGGAAGGAAGGAAGGAAGGAAGGAAGGAAGGAAGGAAGGAAGGAAGGAAGGAAGGAAGGAAGGAAGGAAGGAAGGAAGGAAGGAAGGAAGGAAATCTAATGGGCACTGACATCGCACAGCACACGGGCGCCCTTTCGCTTCGCCTCCATCGAAATGACGGCCGCCGCAGTAGGATTCAAACCAGGGTACTGCGGCTCAGTAGACGATGGCCGTAACCACCGAGTCCCCGCGGCGGATAAAAGCAAAAAAACTGCGCCGTCCGTAAATTTGGAAGCGCCAGCGCACGAAGAGCTGAGCAGTATGGTTCCTACTTAAAGGTTTCAATATCGTTCGCCATTTACAAATGTTAGGAGACTGACCGTTCAGTATCTAAAATATGCTAAGGTCTCCCGTCTGTAGAGTTAGTTCTTGGGCTAGTTGATATTCTTTACGCTCAGTTTCTCAGCGCAACGGGGCCAAAGAAAAGAAGCAGGAAGAGAAGGACGAACTCAGCTTCTGGCGGCTTCGCGAATCGTAGCGGTAGCACGTACTCAAAAGAAGCGGAAATTGGTCACGTGAGTTCAGTTTATGCCCAATCTATGAGTGCACATCGCAATTTGGTCCGTCGTGAAAATCCAAAATAAGGGTCTAAAAATCGTAGACTTATAGCGAACTGAGCTGAACCATACTTACAGTACTCCTCAAGCTCAACATACTGTAGAAAAAGACAACGTAAAAAATAAAGTTCACATTCGTTCTTTGCGGTAGCCTCTTTAGGTGTCAAGAAGACAGCTAAACGAACTTTCAGAGGAATGCAGCAAAGCTGGCGGTAATTTTGGGCCTCGACATATACAGGCGGTAACACCTGCACTGTGCCAAATTCATTTCACATGAAAGGGAACCGCGCGGCACGAACAGTGAACCTTTACTTATCTTAAGAAGCCTGCAGAGGCACGAAAGCAAGTAAATGAACAAAAGAAACTCCAACTTTCAGCACTTATTTTTAATTACTGAAAGATGAAATTAGCGCTTGCCGTGTCCATTCTGATTGCGAACGTTTCGTCATGGAGTCGGAATCACTTGTAGCGCAAGATTTGTATTAACTATTGCACTACATAAAGGGCATTTTACCTTGAACTTTACACAACTTTTTCGAATAGGTATTTCAGTTAGAACAGCGCTTTTTTTGGCATAGCATTAAACTAAGATTAAATAGTACGGCAGTGGGGACCAACAAATTTTGGCTTTTTTGACGAGTAACTTGCACTAGTTAGGATGCTTTGCCTGCACGCATTTTGGTGCGATGTAGCCAAAATTTGTTGCGCCACAGCGCTGAGAGTAACTGCTTTTGATATTATTTACGGTGGGCTATGTGCCTTCGCATAATTAAATAGTGGACAGAGTCGCAAGGAATCGCGATGCGTTTGCATACTAGGCGTCTTGAGGTCAGTTCAGAGAAAAGCTGGCCCGAACAGCACATCGGATCTACGTGCTCGGCGTTGTCGCTTCGTCTAAGAGCAGAACAAAAACACGCTTGCTCTCGACAGCACCCAAAAGAAATGGTTTCATGAACATCGTCTGTAACCCTCAAGCCAACCGCTATCATTTGCACGTAGCCAGAAAATGTGCACGGTGCCTCTGAGGTCTTAATCAGCAACAATGAGTAGATTTAGGTGCCAGCTGTTGGCGTTAGATCGAGTTCTCCATATTCATCAGCAAAAGTGATGGGTCTGAAGATCATACCAATGCTCATCCTGTTCTGTGCCGAGAGTACTTGAGCTGTTTCTAAGACTAAAAATGACAATTTCATTGCTGACAGGCTGAATTCGGTGTAAAATTGATCTTTCTGTCAGTTTAACCCGTAACAAAACCTTTGCAGGGCAGGGGGTACGAACAGCAGTGTGCAACATGAAAGAAATTTGAACTTGCACCAAGAAAAACTTACCTCTTCATCGGGCCGCCGTGCCCTAAACCGCCAGTAGAACCTAAACGCGAAAAGGAGGAGAGAATAAAATATACGTTAGGGTAATTAAAACATTTAATGTGCCAATGGGAAGAGCCATATCCACCCCCAGATTAAAGCTGGAAGACGGCGCCACCTGAGCACTACACAAATGAGCCTGTTAAGAGTAGCGCTCACTTTGAGCACAGGCATCGGTGATGGCAGTACGGAGCTGCCCCAAGCCTGCCCCCTCTTAATGCCGACCTGGAGCAGAGCTGTACAGCTCGACATCTGTACTAAAACTGTACTTTAGCGCCGCATTCCTTCACACTTCTCTTGTGGCAAGGTGGTTCCCTCATGTTATGTTACCGCTCTCGCCTCAGAATGACAGCATAGTTCGCGTGATTGTCATGGCACGCCTGGACAGCACGCCTAGGTGGGGGTAAGGTGAAATGAATCATAGCGGAGCACTAGAGGTATGATAAAACAACATGCCTGAGTACAAATTTTTTTTATTAGAGGATATATGTTTAGGCGATGAGGTTCAAGGCTGACAAGCCTAAAAATAACCGGTGCTGCGACATGAGCGGGCATTCACAGGCACCAGGCCAGTAGAAGCGGCATTTGTGAGTATTCGGGTTCAATAATTAACCGTATATTTCGCGATTATCTTCAAATTTTAGGTGGGCGCTTATTCGTATTTTACGCTAGGCAAAAAAACCTGTGATCTAACTACTTATTCGCCTGAAGCAGTTGTACCGTTTCAGCCAGCGTTCCCAGCGTGCAAGAGCCTGAAAGGTAGCCAATTCAAAAACAGTGATCGGATCGCCATTTTTATGTATTATTGGCATAGAAGTTCAGCCGTCGCGACAGAACGAAAGGTTGTCTGGCGGCACTGAAATTTCATGAAAGAAGAAATTTGATTATTTGGCGCCGGGGCGGAGAATCTAAAGGCGCGATTCATTTATACTATATTCTCACACACCTACAGCTGTACTTTGAAGAAAGGGCCCATCGTGCAACCGCAACGGCCGGAATTGCACCTGCGCCCTTGTGACGAGCGCCCCAGTGTCCTAAACACTGGGATGCTGTCCTCGGAGGCACTGAGGAGAGAGCGATGCTTCAGGTCTCAGATTAGCGTATGCTTTTAGCGGTCTGGTGCTTTGGTTGGAACATGTGGCCAGGTTCTTTTGTCTAATCTACGCACCATAAGCAAAGTAGAGCAGCTGTACAGCCCCAACGACACAATTTTATAAAACGCTGAGTTTAAGTGACCCGTACTGTCATTTTCCACGATGTCGCTTCTGTTGAGCTAAATTATTTGGCTGAAGCGCACGGAAGCGCGCGATCACGCCTCAATCAATCACATTTTTATCCACAGATGCGCGAAGTCTACACTGTAAACGTAGCAAACGAATTTGTTTCTCACCAGCGGCTGAAGAAGAATCGTCCAAGCGGCATCTAGAAAAGAATGAAAACAATGTAACATTTAGGTGAATTAAAGAATCAAAAGAAGAAAACGTGCTGCTGAGAGCATATATTGAGACTTTAAAGAGCGGGCATTTGGACAGATTTTCGCAGAGCAGTGTATAACGCATGTTGTGCTAAACAGTCGACTGTTACACTCTAGCAAGGCGCAGAGAAGAAATTGCACGAAAGCGTGCTGGCAGTACCCTTGAAAAAAACTAAAGGCACTTTGATCGCAAGGTTCACAGCGCATACACCGCACCCTAATCTTGACCTAAATCCATATTTCGCAACATTAATTACCACCGTGGAGGCTGATGAGTTTGTATTGGTAACAATATGCGCAATAGGCATCAAACAGCCTCTCTGGAATTGTGCAGGTAAGGAGAAACCGCCTTCGTCAGGAGAGCTTGAGAGGACCGCGGCTACACCTTAGCGCTTAACAGAAAACCGGTAAACAAAAAACAGCATTGAAGTAACCTAAAACAGTACACGCAGTTACACCTTGCAATGCGCCGCTGAGTTAATGAAAAGACAACTGCTGACAGAGGCCTACTGCCTTCATCCTTCAGGTAATTTAAATGCCACGTTGTGCAAGAATATGACAATAAAAAATAAGAATCACGCCTAATGCGAAATTTGAGCGCAGCTCATCAGCTGTTTCAACTTTTCGATAGACAGAGGCAAAGAATTTGGTCAATACATGTAGGTAGTACAACTACAGACAACTTGTTATTTTAAACATATTACATCATCAAGAAACACTCCATTAACGGTTCTGATTGTCATGAAGGAAGTTTTGTGGCCGGAGAAATAGGTGGGTATATGCTCGACTGGCAGGTTGATGGAAGTATTTCGCGTGGTTGTCATAGCCGTGGGAGGCGTTACGAGCGATAGGAACGGGTTGTTCTCCCGCATGAGTGGGAAGAAATTCCCCTTCATCTTATCCACATTAAAGTCCGCGCCATCCTGCCACCCTGGCAGGTGGCAGTTAAAGGTTGATCGTGAGAGTCCACTCGTCGTTGTCAGCGCTAACGCATGCAGCCCACTTCTCTTATCAACCCACGTACAGCCTTCGTCAAAAGTTCGGAGCCCAGGGGGTTTGCTTCTGAAGCACACTGTCTGGTTCGTAATGCATCTCCTGCGCTCCAAATTTGCTGAAGGCAAGAAGATTTCTGGTCCTGCCTCCTTCAATGGGTAGGACTACCACGAATGTTACAGAGTCCCACTGCGAGGCCTAGAAGCAAACCCCCTGGGCTCTAAATTTTTGACAAAGACTGTACGTATAAGCGCGATTCAGGCGTCCTCTGACCCAAGGAGCCAGTCATGTGCGTAAAGGCTTCAGCGCCGCGTTTCTGCCACTAAGTAGTCAATGCCAAAGCATGCAGCGCACATCTGTCACTACCGCCACCCGTCGTGGTGGCTCAGTGGTAAAGGCAGTCGTCTACTGAGCCTGAGTACTCGGGATCGAACCCGACCGCGGCGGTCGCCTTACAATTGCGGAGGAACGCAAAACCCGCCCGTGTGTTATGCGATGCTAGCTTAAACCCTAAAAACTTTTGACCTAAATGCACCAGACTGAAAGCCCCTAACCATGAAGTCTTTTGGCCTAAAGACATCAGTAAAAGCCATTAACTGGTAGACATTTTGCCACGAAGGTCTTCACCCTAAATGTGACTACCATAATGGATTTGCCCTAAAGGTCTTTATTAAAATTAGACAGATTCAGAGCTCGATGCAAGGCTGGTATAAGTGCTTCGCACCGCGACTAAGAAAGGAAACACCGTTGCGCGGTGTGTCCAGGAACTACGCCGTACAATGCTGCCGCACGAATAATGATTTCTTCTTTCGAGCATGTGCCAACGACTGCCAAGCGGTCTGCCAATCCTATAAACACGTGTGGGCTGGGAACTACTCGCGCCTTCGGCAACAGCAACTGGCCCACGCATGGGAAGGTACGAACGAACTACATCCACGCTTTCAATGTCGGGCCACCAGCCCGACACCAATGAAACCTTGGTGGCGTCACAATCGCTACCTCCGGCTATGAAAAGGCCTACGACAACTCGCAGCCCGAGCTCTTGATTGCAAGAGGCACCAATTCTGTCCATTGTTAACGTCGTTCGCGAACTAACGACAAGAAAATTCAGGGGGCACTTTTACGTTTAAAGTGCGTGGAAGTGTTTTCTGCACCACTTTGCCTCTGACACTGGCGACTTCACCACTGGATGGCGTCGCACATAATGACTAATTACTAAGTATTACTTATGAATGGTTAGTCACTGATTAGTTATTAAATGATAATTAACTGCTAATTAATGATGCCTCAGCTTCGCCTTTACGAGTGGAACGCGACCGCGTGTAGCGCTCAGAGGGAGTCCACGGAACCCCCCCACCCGTTCGGCGCGATGCCTTCCCGGTTGGTAACGCCTTTGAACGAAACCCTTTTCGAGGAAAGGAAATGGCGCGGTAATCCTTTGACATCTCGACGGACACCCAAACCGCACCGTACAGGAAGGGAGGAAGTGGGAGTGAAAGATGAAAGAGGGCCGCAATCCGTTTGATGACGTCAGGTCCGAACGTCGATGAGTCATCCCAGGCGCTGGATGTAACACCGGACTGACGGGAGAATGACCCATTTAGGGTTTTGCCTTATGAAGAGACATCGCGTGGACTGCGGTAAAATCAACCGACCGTGTTCTATAGGGCGCCGCTCCACCGAAGCCATGTCGAGCAATGCCCGCGTTCTCGGGAGTGTCCGGCTTCAAACGCGACCTAATGAAATGCGCCTTAGCCACTGTGCGAAACGGGCGTGTGCCCATGAGCAGTCCCGCCTCGGAAGCCCTGATGCCATTGTTCGAATACATGATGGTAGAAGGTCGTGCTTAGTCGGGTATCAATTTAGGCGGAACAATTCCGAAATATGACTCATGCAGCGCAGCAGAAACGCATAATATACTGGCCCACAGTACGTAAAATAATGAATGTGGGCGTAGAATTGCGGCAGCTGAGCGTTGGCTGGGAAGGAGTGGCAGGACTGCACCAATATGACGATCGGAATCTGGAAACCACAGCCTAGTCATGGAAGCAACGGCTTCACTCGGTTCGCCATAGCGCAACCGCCTCGTGCCCCGCGCTGCGGTGAAGGAAAACACGCTAATGGCTACCTGCGTAGAGAACATGGCCTGGGTGATAAACCGGCCTTACTACCGGTAAGGTAGTAAGGCCACGGCACGCCTCTGAGAACCGAGATGCCGGAAGACGGGAGAGGTCGCTTACTCGAGCGAGGGTGAAACACTTCGCCTCCTGGATCGGCCTGTCGCGGCTGCTTTGAACCGGCACCCGACAGTAGTGGGCAGCAATGATACGAGCAGGATTTTTGCTCACGCAGCCACTTACTGTTAAGGCAAGCCTCTGTTACTGTACGTTTGTGGTGGTGATAAGACAGGCAGTACAGGACCGAGAATCTAACTGGTGCAGCGACGAACACGGCAACGGTTAGAGTCGAAAGAATCACGTCCGATCGCTGGGATGGATGCGGCTGCTCTGGAGGCACGAGGCTTTCGTGGAGCTCGGTGCACGCGGCGCATAGAATGGATCACGCGCGGCGCGGCGCCGCCCCCGGCTTCGATGGCAGCGAATGAAATGACGACGAAGATGATGCCAGTTTGATTCAACTACAGGTCTATCTGATCAGCTGCACTGCTAATAAAATTTGTTAATTTTAGTCACTCGGCTACGAATCCCATAGTATTTATCAATAAGCTTGCGTTATCGAGAAAATAATCTCAAATATACTAGGAAGGGTGTTGTAATCGATAATATTCGGCCCATATTCAACGCATTGTTTGCAGCCACCCTACCGACCACATTACAGCATTGCAGCCCTTGAGTGCTTGGGAAACTTCAAAACCAGGATTAGCGTTGCAATGCAGAGTAAATAGGTGAAGGCTTTAGACACTTTGGATATCGCCAAAGCATATGACCGTAGAAAACACAATACTCTTGACACGAAATACGAAATTCGGCCGCACGTTTAAAAATCTTGCATGAGCACAGGAATGTTAAAAGATAAGACATTTGTTTTCTTCCCATGGTTCTCTTGCTTCCGAAACCTTTTCACAGAATAGAGGGTTACCTCATGGATCGGTACTGCCACCTTTACTTTATAAAGTCCTCTTGCGGGAGATACCTACGCAGCGCACTACCACTGTGTATGTTTACGCAGAGGACAGCCTTTTTTCCATCTGCTAGCGATATTCACTGTACCTGTTATTGCAAGCCTGCCTCAATGCCCTGGAATTTTGGCGATCAAGTTAGATTGCTCAACAATCCCGTATGTTGAGTCGATAACATTCCTAGGCGTAACGCATACGGCCCTTTGTTCTCCATCCGTCCTAGATACTAAATTCAACCTCTGGTGCTTTTGCAGGGGCGTGTTTTACGGTTTTGCATGAGTATGGAAAAATCAGTGTCAAATGTCCTCTTGACTTTCGCTTCCAGCTTCTCACAGTGCGCACCTTCTTATGGGAACTCCACCCATGCAATGGCTCCACCCATTTGCAGTGGCTCCACATGCCATCCCCCCACGTACCTATAAGCTCGATTCAGGCTTCCACTAACCCAAGGAGCCAGTTATGCCCACTTTATGTTATTGGCCAATAACATAATGAACGCCGAAGGCCAATTGATTATGCGCCGCGTTTCTGGCACAACGTTGTCAATACCTGACGCCTATATATATCTCTCTCTCTCTCTCTCAACACTACGGTACTACGTATAAGCGCGATTAAGGTGTCCACTGACCCAGGGAACCAGTTATGTGCACTTCCTTTCCTTAAAAAGGCACAACGTTGCCAATCCAACGCATACAGCGCACATCTGTCACTACCGCCAAGTAGCTTAAGTCACAATTGAGATGTTACTTTTCCAAGGGGGCAGTTTTGCTCCTTTCCTTTGCTTTCCTAGCTGCCGCTCCATAGGTTTCGCAGCTTAAAGCATGACTTAGGTGTCCCCTGCTGGTTACAATGAACAATGGCGACGGCAACGGCGACCGCGATGCCTCGAAACGCAGTAACGAACGACAAAGAGCTGCGCTCTGAAAAATTGGCAGTGCCTTAGGTCTGCTATGCCAGGATATACGTAGCCTGAGGTGAGGGCGAAGTGTCCGCATCTTGGTGGACACCTGAACCAGAGGGAAGGCACATAACTGCCCTCTTAGAATAGTGGACACCTCAACCATGCTTTAGGCTAAGTGGCGGTAGTGACAGGTGTGCGCTGCATGCGTTGGTATTGATGACGTTCTACAAGAAACGGGGCCCTTAGCAAGATTTACCCCACGCAATCTCGGGAAACTTGCACGTGGCGTGGTAGCAAACCATCGTTGTACCACATCACGTGGGAATGCAGAAAGAACGATAGCTTTCGTAAAGAACCGAGTGCAGAACAGTGGGAGAGCCGGCTCTCCAGCGGCGATCTGGGTTGCCAACAAGGTCTGATCCAGCCCGCCGAACGAGCAGCAAAGTTCAGCGGAGCCCTGGAATAGGGGCACCGACCCTGTGAAAAGGAAGATGGACCTCTTCTTTCTCGTCTGCTACTAGCACAAGACCTTTCTACGGCGTTCGTTGTGTTCATTGGCGTTGGCAACGTTTTACACTCCAATCACTTTAAGCAGAGGAAGGGCCCATATTGGCTCCCTGGGTCAGAGGACGCCTTACTTCTGCTTATAGGTACTATGGTTGATGAGAGATGTAGGCTGCAGGCATTGACAAGGTTGGGCCAGAAACGCGGTGCTGAAGCCATAGGCCGTTGGCGTTCGTTATGTTATTGGCATTGACCTTGTCAAAGTTATACACTCCGATCATTGTAAAGAAAGGAAGGCGAGCGCGAGCGGAGAGGCACACCAGCTGTGCACAGTGATGTCACTTGCTCCTTGCGCGCAGCAGCACGGCTCACCAGGAGCCACGCGAAACTGCTCAACCTCGGCCAGTGTAGCTCACGCTGCGAAAACTATCACTAAAGCATTTGGACTGCCCCACTGCGTCATCGACCGGGTTATGTGTTAAACATCTGGTTAGGACAGAATAGACTTTCCTCACATTTTCTTCACAAACGCGACAAAAATGGAGCTTAAAAGCTCTGCCTATTTTCGCCCTGTCCATTACCTAGAAAGCGACCTTTGATATTAACAAGGCGACATTACATTGAAGAAGATTGGTGCATAGAACTGCCCATAATTCGATAGTACATATTAACACTGGTCGTATTAATGAGGCACGGCTATACGTCCTTTGACCTAATAACTTTTCACCTAAACGCACTATTCTGCCAGAATTTAACCATGAAGGCTTTTGGCCTAAAGGCATTATCAGTAAAATCCACTAAGCGGTACGCATTTACACGTGTACACACCTGCCAAGCTGCTAAAAACTTTGTCGGAGCGTGGTTCGCTTCCCACAAAGCAGGCTTCAGTGTCGTACCTACCCCTTTTGCCAAAAGTAACCGAGCAGCCCGTTTTTGCTTCTCAACCGTATAGCTGAGCCAGGAAATGCCGCGCGCTTTGCTGCCGCACGAATAAAGATTTTTTTCCAGCATGTAACAACGACAGCCCAGTGGTGTGCCAATTCTATAAACATGTGTGAGCTGCGAACTACAGGGGCCTTCCGCAAAAGCAACTGGTCCACGAATGAGAAGGTGCGAACATTACTGCATCCACCCGCGTTCAATGTGGGGCACCAACACGCGAAGTGCTAGGTTTCCGTGAAAGATGCGTGGGGCCTGAAGCTCAAGGCCCAACGGAAAAGCCAAGAACTAAACTGAGATCAACAGGACTCCGTATGTTGACGATCATAGCAATGCTCATCCTGTTCTGTGCCGAGAGTACTTGAGCTGTTGCTAAGAGCACCAGTTTTGTCCATTGTTAACGTCGTTCTGGAACTAACGACCGAAAAAAATTCAGGGGACACTGCCTAAAGTGCGTAGAAGCGTTTTCTGCATCACTTTGCACCACTGGATGGCGTCACACGTAATGACTAATTACTAAGTAATTAGTTATTAATGGTTAATCACTGATTAATTAATAAATGGTAATTAACTGCGAATTAATGATGCCTCAGCTTCGCATTTACGAGTGGAACGCGACAGCGTGTAGCGCTGAGTAAGAACGATAGCTGCCTTGCCGATTGGAAGCGCCTTTCAGCGCAACGCTTTTCGAGGGAGGGAAAAGGCACAGTAATTCTCTGACATCTCGATGGACACCGAAACCGCACCGTAGAGGAAGGGAGGTAGTGAGAGTGAAAGTTGAAGTAATGAAGAAAATGAATATTATTTGAGGAAATGAAATTACGCAGTAACTGTTTCGCATATCTCGGTGGACACCCGTCATCCGTTTGATGACGTCAGGTCGGATCGTCGATGAGTCACCCCAGGCGCTGGACTGGGGTAAAATCTACCGACCGTGTTCAATGCGGGGCCGCTCCACCGAAGCCATGTCTAGCAATGCCCGCGTTATCGGGAGTGCCCGGCTTCAAACGGGACAATGGAATGCGCTTTAGCCACTGTGCGAAAGGGGCGTGTGCCCATGAGCGTTCCCGCCTCGGGAGCCCTAATGCCATTGTCCGAATACATGGTGGCAGAAGGCGATGTTCAGTCGGCTATCGTTTCGAAAACAAATTCGAATTATGACTCATGCAGCGCAGCAGAAACGCATAATTTCATGGCCCGTAGTACGTAAAATAATGAATGTGGGAATTCAATTGCGGCTGCTAAGCGTTGGCTGGGAAGCAGTGGCAGAAGAGCACCAATATGACAATCGAAATCGAGGCACCCCAGCCTAGACATGCAAGCAACGGCTTGACTGTTTACCAGCGCAATCGAGGCACCCCAGCCTATAGTCATGCAAGCAACGGCTTGACTCTGTTTCCCATAGCGCAATCGAGGCACCCCAGCCTAGTCATGCAAGCAACGGCGTCACTCGGTTTCCCATAGCGCAATCGAGGCACCCCAGCCTAGTCATGCAAGCAACGGCGTCACTCGGGTTTCCCATAGCGCAATCGAGGCACCCCAGCCTAGTCATGCAAGCAATGGCTTCACTCTGTTTCCCATAGCGCAATCGAGGCACCCCAGCCTAGTCATGCAAGGAACGGCTTCACTCGGTTTCCCATAGCGCAATCGAGGCACCCCAGCCTAGTCATGCAAGCAATGGCTTCACTCGGTTTCCCATAGCGCAATCGAGGCACCCCAGCCTAGTCATGCAAGCAACGGCTTCACTCGGTTTCCCATAGCGCAATCGAGGCACCCCAGCCTAGTCATGCAAGGAACGGCTTGATTTTTTGCCATAGCGCAACCGTCCCGTGCCCCGCACTGCGGTGAAGGAGAAAACGCTAATGGCTACCTGTGTAAACCATGGCCTGGGTGATAAACCGGCCTTACTACCGGTAAGAAACAGTCAAGCTCCTTCACTAATTTTGCCACGCCTTTGAGATAACCGAGATGCCGGAAGACGGGAGAGGCACACACAGCCGCTTACTCCAGCGAGGGTGAAACATTTCGCCTCCTGAATCGGCCTGTAGCGGGTACTTTTAACTGGCTCCCGGCCATTGTGGCCAGCAAAGGTACGAGCAGGATTGTTGCTCACGCAGCCACTTACCGTTAAGGCAAGCCTCTGGCACTGTAGGTCTTAGGCTGTAATACAGGAGAGGCAGGACCGCTGGAGGAAAGATCGCCTCGATCACGGCAGCGTCGAATCGGTGCGGCAGATGCAGCTGTTCGGGAAGGCACGAGGCACTCGTGAGCTCGGTGCACGAAGTGCGCAGCACGCAGCGCGCAGTGCGCAGATTGGCTCACGCGCGGCGCCGGCCCCAGCTTCGATGGCAGCTAAGATGATTCAGTTCATTCAGCCACACAGCCATTCAATATTTCTCAGTGAAATCTGACCGGCCGCATTGCTAAAAATTACGAGGAACTTTAGCGGCTAAAATGGAAAGGCGAAAGCCTGAGTTCTGCATTCTGCTACGCGATTGTTCACTTCACATTCTGTTGGTGCAATAATTAACTGCCAATTATTGACGCTTAATCTTCACAAGTGGAACGCGACAGCGTGTTGTAGCGCTGCCAGGGAGTCCACGCAACGCCACCACCCTTTCGGCGCGATGCATTGTCCTTTGAACGCAACGCTTTTTCAGGGAAACAAATGGCGCTGTAATTCTCTGTCATCTCGGTGGACACCTGAACCACACCATACAGGAAGGGAGGAAGTGGAGAGAAAGAAAGAATGAGGGGCCGTAATGAAAAAATAAACATTGTATTTGAGGAAAGGAAATTGCGCAGTAACTGTCGCATATATTTCGGTGGACACCCGTCAAAAATTCGCGCGCAGTGACGTCACGACCATTTCGACCAATCACGACAGTATGAGCCATTAAAGGTTGTCGCCTTAATATGTTATTATTCATTTTAATCACTCGGCAACGAATTCCACAGTGCCAGCGTGCGGTAATCTCCGATCGTAGGAAGGGTTTTTGTAATCTATAATATTCGACCCAGTTCACTATTGCTACTTTACTAAAACATTCAATGCATTGATTGCAGCCACATTACAGTTCACTTTACAGCACTGCGGGCATTGAGTGCTTATGAGATTGAGGATTACGGTTACAATGCAGAATAAAGAGGTCCAGGCTTTAGTCACTTTGGATATCGCCAAAGCATATGACAGCAGAGAACTCAATACTCTTGCCTAAAAGATGAGACGTTTGTTTTCTTCCGATGGTTCTCTTGCTTCTGAAACCTTTTCTCAGAATAGAGGGTTACCTCAAGGATAGGTACTGTCACCTTTACTTTAAAACGTCCTCTTGCGGGACATACCTACGCAAGGCAATATCACGGTGTACGTTTACGCAGAGGACAGATTTTTTTGCATCTTCTAGCGATATTCATTCACTGTACCGGTTACTGCAAGCCTGCCTCAATGCCCTGGAAGGTTTGCGGTCAGGTATCGTGCCGCACAAATCCCGCATGTTGAGTCCGTGAGTTTCGTCGGTGTAACGTATACGGCCCTCAATTAAATGGCCGACCTTATACAAAAGCATCATTGTGACGGAGGCGAAACGCAAGAGGCGCCCGTGTGCCGATCCCCACGTCTTTCTAAATTCTCACTCCCACCTTCCTTCCTTCCCTCAGGTGTCCGCCGAGATATGCGAGACAGATGCTGGGCCATTTACTTCCCAAAACAACCAAAAAAAGATCAACCGGCTCTCGGTCGCATGACGTGAATCAGCAATAAGAAATAAGTCTAATTTCAGTTTGGCTGCGTTTTGTTCTCCGGCTGTCCTAGATACAGAATTCAACCTGTGGCGCTTTTGCAGGGGCGCATTTTACGGCTTTGTAAGGGTATGGCAAAATCAGCGGCAAACGCCCTATTGCTAGAAGACCGCTTCCTGGATTGAACTCTTGCTTCCAGCTTCTCACAGTGCGCACCTTCTTATGGGAACTTGCCTATGTCTGCAATGGCTCCACTCATTTGCACTGGCTTCACATCTCATCACCCCACGTACCTATAAGTGCGATTCAGGACTCCACTGACCCAGAAAACCAGTTATGTCCACTTCCTTTCTAATTAATTAATTAATTCCTTTCTAATTAATTTTAATTTTTAATTTTCTTTAAACGATGTCAAAGCCAAAGCCAATAACAGTGAACGCTGGAGGCCCATTGGTCCTGCGCCATGTTTTTTTTTATTTCAAACGAAAATTCATTTACAAGGGTAAAATACGAACAATGCTCCAGGACCCATACCCAGAGGCTGGTTTTGGGTCCATCACAATTTTAAATGCGGCACGCGAAGACGACACATTGCTTTCATAAAGGAAAAGCCATTCTCAACAATTTAGAGACAATATAGAGACAGCAGTTATTAGATTTGTTCGTAAACTTCGGACATTACAGTGAAGAATCGAAACGGTTTTCCCATCGTGTCATCCATGGGCAAACTGGTTTCTTGTGTTTTTTTTACACTTGTACTTTCAGCACTTATAAAACGTAATTCTGTGTCTACATTACTATCATATAAAGCAGAAAAATCAGTCTGTTCTAGCAGGGTCTCTTAACAGCACGGGAACAAATATGGCGAAGTGGTCAGATATCGGGTCACAGCATACACCAGCAGAAACACTGTCATCTATGTAACAAAGCGCATGATCAAATTATGCATGTGTAATGACTGCAACAGGGTTGTGTAATCATTGTGTGTCTGAGGTCAACTCACCGACAATAACCATTCTCTTTTTTCCATGTGACAAAAGCGCAAGGGATGTTTGAAACTTCGCAGTGAAACACGTCAGTGATGAACATTCTTAAGCCTCTTGCAAGTTTGAGAAACGGTGCTTCTAAAGCATTGTCATTGACAGAGGCTGCAGACAAAACCTGAAATGAGATGCTATCTCTGACAAATATTGCTACTCCGCCTCCCCTAGCCGGTGAATCACGCGGGAGAAAGGGTAATTTATATCCTGAGATGGAGATAGCCTCGTTTTCTCTCAGCCATATCTCGCTCACAGAAATTAAATCAACTATGGCGTGAAACATACGAAGTCAACTCAATAAGATTTTATCGTAAACTTCGGACATTACAGTGAAGAATTGAAATGTGTCTCGTTATTTATGAGTTGGTCTATTTGAGAAATTGTGTTTATCATCGTTCTGGAAAAGGAAATGACATTTTTTGATTTACTTAATCGAATTTCTAAGTAGGGGCTTTGTTTTTGCACAATGTTCGTTAATGTACACTCGCTCCTCCCCTTCAAAGCCAAGAGTATCCCCAGTATTCAGCCATTCCTTTCTGGCTGCAGCAATCAACTTGTCCCGGGCAGTCGTTGAAAAAAAATTTCACAACAACGTTATGTTTATCCTTATCCTTCGACCGCACGCGGTGGACCACATCAATGTCCCCCTCCGAAACTCGGAGGTTGATCGCAATGAAACTGACCGTCTTCCGCAGGTCTTCCCCTTGAACCACTGGACGTCCTCGGATTTCGGCATTCATACTCCTGCTATACTGTTTTAGTTCCACGATCTCTTTCCGGCTTCTCTGAGCTCATGGTTGAGCCGTTCAATTTCTGCTTTATTACCTGCGCTTTCACGCTTCACCTCATCTAACTCTCGGCGGAATAGCTCAACGTCTTTTCTGAAATCCTCAAAGGTTACATTGATGCGGTTCATCGACTCACAAGCGTCGGCAAGTTCCTTTCGTATCTCGGCATTTGAGCTCGTCATCATTGCTACGTCGCTCTTCATTTCTTTTGCAAATTCATCAAACCTTGTGGCTAGGTCTGCGATGCCTTTAACAACTTCATTTATGCTCTTTGGTTGCTTTTCTGCAATAGTTGCAGCAAAGCTACCAAGCTCTGTTTGGTCCTTTCCATACATATTTCAGTTAGACGCTAGAGCGTAATACAATGAAACCAAAAACATCAAGAGGAGTGATGAAGACAAAAAAAGCATCACAATATACTTTTCGCAGCACCAGCGGCAGGAGGGCTCTAGGTATACTATACTGAAAAACAAAAAATTTATGCCACCAACCTGTGAATTCCAGACAGGTCTCGTTAATGTCTGGTCTGGCTCGCTGCAGCTGCCAAAATTACCCGGTCAGCCAGAAACAACGCCCCCTTGAAGCTCCTACGATGGCGGGAAGGTCGAACACACCGCGCCGTCGGAGAACTCGTTGGGAACGTTTCTGGGGTAGCACAGGTCTTCACCGGATCGACGACCAGGTGCCTGTGAATACAAGGTACGTCTCATTAACCTCTGGTCTGCCTCGCTGCCGCGGCACAACGTTGTCAATGCCTGCCGCCTACATCTCTTGCATATAAGCGCTTTTAAGGTGTCCACTGACCCAGGGAGCCAGTTATGCGCATTTCTTCTTAAGATAGCACAACGTTGTCAATTTTAACACAAGCAGCACATATCGGCAACTACCGCCAAGTAGCTTAAGGTACTATTGAGGTGTTCACTGTTCCAAGAGTGCAGTTTTTGCGCCTTTCCTTTGCTTCCAAAGCTCCCGCTCTCAGTTTTCGCAGCTTAAAGCATGTCTAAAATGTCCCCTGCTGGTTACGAAGGACAATGGCGACGGCGACGCCGCGAAATGCCGTAACGGGCGCGAAAGAGCTGCGCTCTATAAAATTGATCGTGGCTTAGCTCTCCTATGCCAGGATATATGTAGCGTATCGTGAGGTGCCGGCGAGGTGTCCACACCTCGGTGGACACCTGAACCAGAGGGAACGCACATAACTGCCCTCTTGGAACAGTGGACACCACAACCGTGCTTTAAGCTATGTGGCCGTAATGACAGGAGTGCGCTGCATGCGTTGGCATTCACAACGTTCTGCCAGAAACGCGGCGCTGAAGCGGTAGGCCGTCGGCGTTTTACACTCCAATCATTTTAAGCGGACGAAGTGCGCATAATGGCTCCCTGGGTCAGTGGACGCCTTTATCCTGCTTACAGGTACAGTCTTTGTCAAAAGTAACCAGGCTGCATGGTTTGCTTCTCATTTGTGTAGTAGAGCATTTAAGGCTTTCCCTAAGGACGAAAAATTATTTGAAGGTGACGTCAGGGGCTCTCCTTACCATACAGAGATTTAGAGCTTGAAGGCTGGCATAATAGTTTAAATATACAACTGAGAAGTCAAGACTGAACTTAGGGTGATGAGAGATGTACGCAACAGGCATTGGCAGGGTTGGGCCAGAAACGCGGCGCTGAAGCTATAGGCCTTCGGCGTTCGTAGTTTATTTGCGTTGACGTTGTCGAGGTTTTGCATTTGTAAGAAAAGGGAGGTGAGCGCGCGCGGCGAGGCACACCAGCTGTGCACAGTGACGTACCTTGCTCCTCGCGCATACGCAACACGGCTCACCAGGAGCCGCGCGAAACTGCTCAACCTCGGCCAGTGTAGCTCACGCTACGAAAACTATCACTCAAGCATTTGGATTTCCCCACTGCGTCATCGACCGGGTTATGTTTTCAACATCTGGTTAGGACAGAATAGACTTTCCTCACATTTTCTCCACATAAACGCGACAAAAACGGAGCTCAAAAGGTCTGCCTATTTTCGCCCTGTCCATTGTCTAGAACGCGACCTTTGATATTAACAAGGCGACAATACAATGAAGAAGATTTGTCCATAGAACTGCCCATAATTCGAGTCGTACATATTAACACTGGTCGTACTAATTAGGCACGATTATACGTCCTTTGGCCTAAAGGCATTCGCAATGAATGCCTAAACTTTAAAAACTTTTGACCTAAAAGCACCAGACTGAAAGCCCTTTACCCTGAAGGCATTTTGCCTAAAGGCATTCTCAGTAAAAGCCATTAACCGGCAGGCATTTAGCACGAAGGTCTTCACCCTAAATGTAATTATTTTAAAGGATTTGCCCTCAAGCAACAATTCTGTGCAATGTTAACGTTAACCTTAGAGCAATTTCAATGAGCTTATTTTTTAGTGTACTCAGCGTCAATTGAAACGCGAACAAGTTAATTGAAACGCGAACAGCGCAACTCGCAAATATTATACTAGGGAGGCAAAACATGAGCAGTTGATTTTCCCATCGAAGCCGAAAAGACCGTTCTTCTGAAATGTTAATAGGCCACGCCTGTATTTCACCTCCAGCCTCTAATATGCTCGATTTTTTGTGCTCGTGTTTCAGGTGTTTTGTTCGCGTTTCATTTGACGCTGAGAGTACTTTACACCTAGGCATTGATAGGGCATGCTAAGTGTACACACCTGCCAAGCTACTAAAAACCGTGTCGGAGCGTGGGTCGCTTCCCACAGTAAGGTGTCACAACGTTATGACAATATTTCACTTGAATTTTGACAGATTTAACGGCCGGAGTGCTTCGCAACAGGACTAAGAAAGCAGACACCGTTGCGCGGTGTTTCCAGCTGATGCAGCTGATGCTGATGCACGAGTAATGATTTCTTCTTTCCAGCATGCAACAACGAAAGCCCAAAGCTCTGCCAATTCTATAAACACGTGCGAGCTGCGAACTACTGGTGCCTCCGGCAACAGCAACTGGTCCAGGCATGGGAAGGCGTCAACATAACTACATCCACGCGGGTTCAATGCCGAGCCACCAGCAGGCGAATTGCTAGGTTTCCCTGAAAGCTGCGTGGGGCCCGTAGCGCAGGGCCTCCGTATGTGATCAAGCAACGGCTAGGACCGGAGAGGAGGGCTATCGCGGCCGATCAGTCTCCTTCCCTCGTCTCGGGTCAAGGGGTAGTTCACTCAGCCTCCAGCAGCCGTTCAGAATCGAGGGCCCGCTCCCCTTCCAAATCCAGGAGACGCTCGACCGCAAGAGCGTGATCGCCCTAGGCGTCGTCAATGAACATGACGGCAGCCTACTATGAAGTCCAGCCCGAGCTCACATGTGCTGAGGTTTGTAACAGTAGAAGATGAAATTGACTCCAAAATTCAGGCCCCAGATAGCAAACCTCGGGCACTAATTCTGTCCAATGTTCACGTCGCTCTCGAACACAGGATAGAAAATATTCATGGGCAATTTTGCTGTTTAATGTGCGTAGAGGCCAAAGAGTTTTCTGCACCACTTTGCCTGTGGCACTGGTGACGCCACCACTGGATACTTCACACATAATGACAAATCAGTAAGTAATGACTAATTGGTAATTAGTGGCTAATAACTTTAATGCCTAAATGCTAATTCACTCCTAATTAATGATACTTCAGCTTCGCCTTTAGAAGTGGAACGCGACAGCGTGTTGTAGGGAGTCCACGATACCCCACCTAACGTTGGGCGCAATGCATTGCCGGTTGGAAACGCCTTTGAACACAACGCTTTGAGGAAAGGAAATGGCGCAGTAATTGTCTGACATCTCGGTAGACACCCAAACCACACCATACAGGAAGCGAGGAAGTGGGAGTGAAGGATGAATGAGGGCCGTAATTACGCACTAAATTAAGCACTAAAAGTGTCATATCTCGGTGGACACCGTCATCTGTTTGACGACGTCAGCCCCGATCATCGATGAGTCATCGCGGGCGCTGGATGTAACGCCCGGCGGAGGGGAGAATGACCCATTTAACGCTTTCGCCTTAAGAAGCGACGCGTGTATTGATTACGTTGTGGTAAAATCTACCGACCATTTTCTATGCGGCGCCGCTACACCGATGCCATATCTTGCAATCCTCGCGTTTTCGGTAGTGCCCGGCTTCAAACGGGACCTATTATAATGCGCCTTAGCCACTGTGCCAAAGGCGCGTGTGACCATGAGGCTGTGCTCAGTCGGGAATCAATTTAAGCGGAACGATTCCCAAATATCACTCATGCAGCGCAGCACAGACGCATAATCTCATGGCCCACAGTGCGTAAAATAAAGAATGTGGGCATACAACTGCGGCAACTGAGCGTTTGCTTGGAAAGAGTGGCAGGAGAGCACCAATATGAGGCTCCCAATCGAGGCACCCCAGCCTCGGAAAAATGCTAATGGCTACCTGCGTAAAAACATGGCTTGAGTGATAAACCGGCCCTAGTACCAGTAAGAAACAGTAAAGCTACCTTCATTTTGCCATGCCTCTGAGATAACCGAGAACCTGGAAGACGAGACAGGCGCAAGCGACCGTTTAATCGAGCGAGGGTGAAACACTTGGCCTCCTGAAACGTCTTGTCGCGGCTGCTTCGAACCGGCACCCTGCAGTAGTGGAGAGCAAAGATACGAGCAGGATTCTTGCTTGCATAGCCACTAACTGTCGTCTGGCACGGTAGATCGGAGGTGGGAATACACGGCAGACAGTACAGGTCCGCGTTTCGAACAGGTGCAGCGAAGAACACGGAAACAGTCGGAGTCGAAAGAATCACGTCCGATCGCGGCGGCGTATGCGGCTGTTCTGGGAGGCACGAGGCTCTCGTGGAGCTCGGTGCACGCGGCGCGCAGAACGGATCACACGCGGCGCCGCCCTGGCTTCGATGCAAGCGAATGATATGACGACAAAGATGATGCAAGTTTGATTCATCCACAGGTGAATTGTTACAGCCATTCAATATTTCTCAGTGCAATCTGACGGGCTGCATTGCTAGGATTATTTCATTACTATTTAGTATAATCACTCATCAACGAATCCCACAGTGTTTATCAGCGTGCTTTATCAAGAAAATATTCCTACTTCTTAAAGGTCCTACGAAGGGTTTTTTAATCGATAATATTCGGCCAGTTCACTAAAACGTATTTAACGCATTGCAGGCAGCCACCCTACAAATCACGTTACAGCACAGCACGTGAGTGATTCTCACGGCAGGCTTCCGTCGACTTGGACTGCCCATTTACGCTTGAAGAACTGAATTTGTGTATCAATACAGAATAAAGAGGTCCACGCTTTAGTCACTTTAGATATCGCCAAAGCATATGACAGTAGTGACTCAATACCCGATATGAAATACGAAATTCAGCCGCCTTTTTACATTATTGCATGAGCACAGGAATGCCTAAAAGAAAAGTTTTGTTATCTTCCGATGGTTCTCTTTCTTCCGAAACCTTTTCTAAGAATAGAGTTGTGCCTCAGGGATCGGTACTCTTAAATTCCTTTTTAACGTCCTCTTGCGGGACATACCTACGCAGGTCTATCAGGGTGTATGTGTACGCGGAGGAAATAGCCTATCTTGCATCTGCTCGCGATATTCGTTCACTAACTTACTGCAAGCCTGCCTCAATGCCCTGGATGTTTGGCTGTAGAGTTGGGTTGCTCAACGTGAACAAATTCGTTTTACTCCACCAGCGTCCTTCCTTTATATCTGTTATATCGTGCACCCCAAATCCCGCATGCTGAGTCCATAAAGTTCCTAGATTTAACGTATAACGCCCTCAATTAGACGGCATCATTCTGAAGATGAGCCGGCTCTGGGTCGCCTAACGCGAATCAGCAAAAAGAAATTTGCTAAGCGCAGACACAAACTCATTAACTTATACGTCATACATAAGACTAATTTGAATTGTGTTCCGTTTTATTCTCCTTCTGTTCTAGATACCAAATTCAACCTCTGGTGCTTTTGGAGGGGCGCATTTTACGGCTTTGCATGGGTATGGCAAAATCAATGACGAATGTCCTCTTGCTAGAAGCCCGCTTACGGGATTGAACTCTCCAGCTTCCCACAACACGCATCATCTTATGGGAACTTGTACCTATGTCTTCAATGGCTGCACCCATCTGCAGTGGCTCCACATCTCATTCGGCCCACTTACAACGCCAACGCCAATAACATAATCAACGCCGAAGGCCTACTGCTTCTGCGCCGCGTTTCTGGGACAACGTTGTCAATGCCTGCAGGCTACAACTTTCTCATAACCCCACGTACATATAAGCGCGATTAAGGTGTCCACTGGCACAGGAAGCCAGTTATGCGCCCTTCCTATCCTTAAAATGGCAGAACGATGTCATTCTAACGTATGCAGCACACATGTCACTACCGCCACGTAGCCTAAGGCACTATTGGTGTCTTCACTGTTCCAGGAGGGCAGTTATGCGCCTTCCCTCTGCATTTCTAGTTAAAATGGACAGTGCGGACAGCAACGGCGACGGCAACGCAGCGAAACGCAGTAACGGGCGCCAAAGAGCTGCGCTTTAAAAATTGGCAGTGGCTTACCTCTCCTATTGCGGGATATGCGTAGTGTGAGCTGAGGGCGAGTTGTACACAACTCGTTGGACATCTGAACCAGAGGGAGGGCACATAACTGCCCTCTTGGAACAGTGGACACATCCACTGTGCTTTAAGCTAAGTGGCGGTAATAACGGGTAGCAACAGGCGGCTGAAGCTATAGGCCGTCGGCGTTCGTTGTGTTCATTGCCGTTGGCGTTGACAATGTTTTGCAATTTTAAGCAGAGGAAGTGCACATAATGGCTCCCTGTGTCAGTGGACGCCTTAATCCTGCATATAGGTGCTATGGGTGATGAGAGAGATGTAGGCTGAAGGAATTGACAAACGCAGCGCTGAAGCCATAGGCCGTCGGCGTTCGCTGTGATATTGGCGTTGACATTGCCATGGGCTGACATGGGCGTTTATTTCACTACTATCAACTATAATCACTGCTACGAATCACACAGTGCTTATCAGAGTGCTTTATCGAGAAAATATTCCTACTTCTCACGATAGGCTTCCTTCGATCTGGACTGCTCATTGAAGCTTGAAGGGAAGAATTAGGGTTCCAATACAGAATAAAGAGGTTCAGGCTTAAGTCGCCTTGGATATCGCCAAAGCATATGACAGTAGAGAACTCAATACTCCTGATATGAAATACGAAATTCAGCCGCATTTCTGCATTCTTGCATGAGCACAGGACTGCCTAAAAGATTGACGTTTGTTATCTTCGATGATAGTGGGCAATATCACGGTGTTTGTGTACACCGAGGAAATTCGTTACTCCACCAGCGTCCTTTTTCTATGTCTCTGCTATATTGTGCAGCACAAATCACGCTTGTTGAGTACATAAAGTTCCTAGGTGTAACGTATACGGCCCTTAATTAGACGGCCGACCTTGCATGAAAAGTATGTTTGGCTGTACAGTTAGGTTGCTCAACGTGAACAATCTTCCGCTTTCGTTACTCCACCAGCGTCCTCTTTCACTCTGCTATATCGTGCAGCACAAATCCCGCATGTTGAGTACATAAAGTTCCTAGGTGTAACGTATAAGGCCCTCAATTAGACGGCCGACCTTATATGAAAAGTATCATTCTGATGATGAGCCGTCTCTCGGTCGCCTGACGCGAATCAGCGAAAAGAAATTTGCTAAGCGCAGACACGCACTGATATTTCCCTATAAGTCATACATAAGAGTAATTTCAGATCGGTTGCCTTTTATGCTCCGGCTGTTCTAGATACAAAATTCAACCTCTGGTGCTTTTTGCAGAACCGCGTTTTAGGGCTTTTCATAGGTATGGAAATATCAGTGGCAAATATGCTCTTGGTAGAAGCCCGATTACGGGATTGAACTCTCGCTACCAGCTTCCCATAGTCCGCACCGTCTTATGCGAACCTGATCCTGTCTGCAATGGCTCCACCCATTTGCAGTGGTTCCACATTTCATCACCCCACGTACGTACCTATAAGCTCGATTCAAGAATCCACTAACCCCGGGAGCCAGTTATGCCCACTTCCATTCCTTAAAATTATAAACTTCCTCAACGCGAACGCCAATAACATTATGAATGCCGAAGGCCTATTGCTTCTGCGCCGCGTTTCTGGCACAACGTTGTCAATGCCTGCGGCCTACATCTCTGTCAAACCCACGTACATATAAGCGCGATTACGGTGTCCACTGGCCCAGTTAGCCAGTTATGCGCCCTTCTTTCCCTTAAAATGGCATAACGTTATTAATTCCAAGGCATACAGCACGCATCTGTCACTACCCCCACGTAGCTTAAGGCACGATTGAGGTGTTTACTGTTCCAACAGGGCAGTTTTTCGCTTTTCCTTTGCTTTCCAAGCTCCAGCTCCGTAACCTCGGCCAGTGTGGCTAACGATACAAAAACCCGCACTCAACCACTTGCACTTCCCCACTGCGTCATCCATTCGGTCATGTGTTCAACATCTGGTTAGGACAGCATAGACTTTCCTCACATTTTCTGCACATAAACGCGACAAAAATGTAGCTCAAACGACTGCCCATTTTCGCTTTGTATTGTCCAGAAAGCGACCTTTCATATTAACAAGGCGACAATACATTGATGAAGATTGATCAATATAACTGCCCATAATTCGAGTCGTAAATATTAACACTGGTCTTATTAAGGAGGCACGATTATACGTCCTTTAACCTAAAGGCATTCGCACTGAACGCCTAAACCCTAAAAACTTGAACGAAAACCACCAGACTTAAAGCCCTTAACCATGAAGGCTTTACTAGAGACGTTATCGTAAAACCCAATAACCGGTAGACATTTACCACGCAGGCATTCACCCTAAGGTTATTACCATAACAGATTTGCCCTAAAGGCCTTTACCTAAAAGACACTTGACCTTGAGGCCTTTAACCTTAAGTCAATTTCATTGAATGCCTTTATTTAAGTATACCCTACGCCTAGGCATTGATAAGGCCTACCAAGTGTACACAGCTGCCAAGCTACTCAACCCTGTCGGAGCGCGGGTCGCTTAACACAAAGCAGGCTTAAGAGAGGTACCTCCTTGCCAAAATTAACCTAGCAGCACGTGTTTGCATCTTAACCGTATGAGCTTCTTCGGGACCCATAAAGACCGAAAGGTAAAGAAACACCGTTGCGCGGTGCTTCCAGGAAATGAGCCACGCAACGCTGCCGCAGGAATTAGGATTTCTTTTTCCACCACGTAACTAAGAGGAGCTTTCGGTGTAGGGCCACCACCTCGCGAAGTGCTAGGTTACCGTGAATGCTGCGTGGGGCTGCTTGCCCAGGGCCCAAAGGAAAAGCCGAGAAATAAAATGTGAGATCAACTGGACTCCGTATGTAATCGAGTAACGCCAGTGGAAAAATACCGAAGACAAGATGAGAAAATCATCAGATGACATCTGACCGGCGGAGCCGACTTATGACCAAAAAGGACGAGGGCTATCGCGACCCCTCAGTCTCCTATTGTCTCGGGTAAAGAAGCCATTCCGGCTCCTGGAGCCGTTCAGGGCCCGCTCCAGTTCCAGAGCCCTATCGAAATTCAGAGGACCCTCGATCTCCCGACCGCGATCACCATCGGTGTCGTCAACAAAGAACAGGACGGCAGCCAGCCAATAAGAGGTGAGCTGGGTACATAGACCCCCAAATATAATTCGCATACGGTGGGGCAGGGGGGGGGGGGGGGCAGAGGAGGTGCTCTAATTGAGAATGATGGCAGACAGTTTTACTAACACTGTAAAGAAACTCACTGAAAAAGCCGAAGAGTTACAGAAGGAAAATGCAAAACTGGTGGCAAATGCAAAACTGGAAGAAAAATGCAGGCTAGAGGACGAAATTGACTACACAATTCAGGCCCCAGATAGCAAAACTCAGGCACTAATTCTGTCCAATGTTAACGTCGCTCACGAACTAACGACAAAAAAATTCAGGGCCCCTTTTACTGTCTAATGTGAGTAGAGTCGAATGAATTTTCTGCACCACATTGCCTGTGGCACTGGTGACGTCACCACTAGATACTTCACACATAATGACTAATTACTAAGTAATGACTAATTGGCAATTAATGGCTAATAATGATACTCTGGCTTCGCCTTTGGGAGTGGAACGCGACAGCGTGTTGTAGTGCTGAAAGGGAGTCCACGGAACACCACCACCCGTTCAGCGCGATGTCTTGCCTCTTGGAAACGCCTTTGAAAGCAACTGTGTTTCAGGAGAGAAAATGGCGCAATAATTCTCTTGACATCTTGCTGGACGTTCAAACAGCACAATACAGGAAGGCGCACCACGAGGAAGTGGGAGTGAAAGATGAAAGAGGGCCGTAATGAAGCAAATGAAATTTGTTCTTGAGGAAAGGAAATTTCGCATTTACTGCCTCAGATCTCAGTGGACGCCCGTCATAGGCTTGATGACGTCAGCTGCGCTCGTCGATGAGTAATCTCAGGCGCTGGATGTATCGCCGAAAGGACGGGAGAATAAGCCATTTAACGCTTTCGCCTTAAGAAGCGACGCGTGAAGCGATTACGTTGCGGTAGAATCTACCGACCATATTCTATGCGGCGCCGCTTTACCGAAGCCATTTCGAGCAATTCCCGCGTTCTCGAGAGTGCCCGGCTTCAACTGGGACCTATAATACGCATTAGCCATTGTGTCAAAGGGGCGTGCGACCATGAGCGGCCATGCCTCGGGAGCCCTGGTGTCGCTGTCCGAATACATGATGGTAGAAGGCATAATAATCCGCATTAGCCATTGTGTCAAAGGGGCGTGCGACCATGAGCGGCCCTGCCTCGGGAGCCCTGGTGTCGCTGTCCGAATACATGATGGTAGAAGGCAGTCCTCAGTCCGGTATCTATTTAAGCGGAACAATACCCAAATATGGCTCATGCAGCGCAGCAGTAATGCATACTCTTAATGCCCACAGTACGTATAATAAATGTGAGCATACAATTGCGGCAACTGAGCGTTGGCTTGGGAGGAGTGGCAGGAGAGCACCAATGTGACACTCTGAATCGAGGCATCTCAGCCAACTCATGCCAGCAACGACTTGACTCTGTTTGGCATAGCTCAGCTGTCGTCGCCAGAGCTGCGGTGAAGGGAAAAACGCTAATGGCTACCTGCGTCAACACATGACCTGGGCGATAAACCGGCCTTAGGACTAGTAAGGAACAGTTAAACTCCTTCCCTCATTTTGCAACGCCTGTGAGATAACCGAGACGCCGGAAGACGAGAGAGGCGCAAGCGAGCGTTTAGTCGAGCGTGGGTGAAATATTCGGCCTCCTGAATCGGCCTGTCACGGCTGCTTCGAACCGGCACCCGGGAGTAGTGGGCAGCAAAGATACCAGAAGGACTGCTGCTCATGCAGCCACTCACTCAAGCCTCCGGCACGGTAGGTCCTAGGTGGTAATACAGGATAGGCAGGCTGTTCCACGCTGGAGACTGCTGGAGCAAAGATCGCCTTCAACACGACAGGGGTCGGAGTAGAAAGAATCACGTCCGAGCCTTGCGGCGGATGAAGCTGTTCTGGGAGGCACGAGGCTCTCATGGAGCTAGGTGCACGCAGCGCGCAGCCCGCCGCGCGCAGCGCGCAGATTGGCTCACACGCGGCGCCCCCCCTGCTTCGACGCAGCGAATGAAATGAAGACGAAGATGATGCAGTTTGACTCAAGCCACAGGTCTATTTTTACCTACAGCCATTCAAAATATCTCGCTGTAATCTGATCAGAAATTTAATTACTCGGCTACATACTCAACAGTGTTTATCAGCGTGCGTTGTCGAGTATATAATCCTTGATTCTAGGAAAGGTTTTGTAATCGATAATATTCGGCCCAGAAAAACTTGAAAACCAAGGTTAGCGTTGAAATGCAGAGAAAAGAGTTGCAGGCTTCAGTCACTTTGGATATCGCCAAAGCATCTGCTAGTAGACAACCCAATACTCTTGATACGAAATACCATATTCGGCCGCCTTGTTTACGCTCTTGCATGGGCACAGGAATGCCTAAAAGACGTTCGTTATCTTCCGATGGTTCTCTGGCTTCCGGAACCTTTTCTCAGAATAGAGTTGTGCCTCAGGGATCCGTACTGTCACCTTTACTTTTCAACTTCCTCTTGCCCGACATACCTGCGCAGGGGAATATCGCGGTTTATGTGTACGTGGAGGAAATAGCCTTTTTTGCATCTTCTAGTGATATTCATTCACTGGAACTTACTGCAAGCCTGCCTCAATGCACTGGAAGTTTGGCTGTGAAGTTATATTGCTCAATGTGATCAAATCTTCCGTTTTTGTTTCTGATGATTGGGAGACTATTTGCTCAGCCCCGACCCGGGAACACGACCCGGGATCTCAAGATCCTCCAGCTGGCTGAAGACGCCGCCGCTACCCAAGGGACAGCGGCCGCCGTTTAAGCGGGGGGCGACTTCGGTTCGCTCCTCTTTATCCGCAGGTAATAAAGTTTGACCAGCACCACCATCTCCACCAGCGTTTTCTTCATTTCTCTGCTATTTTGTGCCGCAAAAATCCCTCATCGGGAGTCAATATTTTTAAGGTGTGACGTATACGGCCCTTAATTAGATGGCCGACCATTATCCTGAAGATGAGCCGGCTATCAGTCGCCTAGTGAGTTCGGCTGCGTTTGGTTCTTCGGCTGTCTTAGATACAAAATTACACATGTGGCGATTTTGCAGGGACGCGTTCTACGCCTTTTCATGGGTATGGCAAAATAAGTGGCATATGTTTTCTTCCTAGAAGACCGCGTACGGGATTGAACTCTCGCTTCCACCTTCCCACAGTGCGCACCATCTTATGGGAAATTGAAATGTCTGCAATGGCTCCACCCGTTCTCAGTGGCTCTACATATCGCCCCGCGTACCTATCAACGCGATTCAGGCGCCCACTGATCCAGGGAGCTAGTTATGCCCACTTCCTTTCATTAAAATTAAACGTTGTCAACGCCAACGCTAATAACATAAAGGACGCCGAAGCCCTATTGCTTCCGCTCCGCTTATCTGGCACGAAGTTGTCAATACCTGCAGCCTACATCTCTCAACACCCCACATACATATAAGCTCGATTAAAGTGTCCACTGCCCCAGGGAGAAACTTATGCGCACATGCTTTCCTTAAAAAGGCGCAACGTTGCCAATTCCAACGCATGCAGCACACATCTGTCACTACCACCAAGTAGCTTAAAACACGATTGAGGTGTTGACTGTTCCACGAGAGCAGTTATGCGCCTTCTCTTTGATTTCAAAGATCCCGCTCCATAGGTATCTTCTTAAAGCGTGACTAAGGTGTCCCCTACTGGTTACAATGGCCAACAGTGATGGCAACGGCTACGGCGACGACGCGAAACGCAGGAACGGGCGCCAAAGAGCTGCGGCCTAAAAAGTTCGCCGTGGCTTAGCTCTGCCATGCCAGGATAAACGTAGCGTGACGTGAGGGCGAGGTTTTTACATCTGAACGAGAGTGAAGGCACATAACTGCCCTCTTCAAAGAGGGGGCACCTCAACCGTGCATTAAGCTAAGTGGCGGTAGTGACAGGTGGTGGTGCAAACTTATTTTGTGAAATAGTTCGGAATCCACACAGTGGCCCCGCTACAAGGTCGGCGTCCCTAGTCCGGGACACCGCATGACGAGGCCCCGTCTCTCGCCTGTTTCACCAGAGCCCTTTGGGACTCAAGCGAGGAGCAGGAGCAGAAAATGGCGCAGTAATTCTCTTGACATCTCGCTGATGTGAAAACCGCACCATACAGGAAGGTCCACCACGAGGTAGTGGGAGTGAAATATGAAAGAGGGCCGTAATGAAGGAAACGAAATTTGTTCTTGAGGAAAGGAAATTTCGCAGTTACTGCCTCAGATCTCAGTGGACGCCCGTCATCGGTTTGATAACGTCAGCTGCGCTCGTCGAACAGTCATCTCAGGCGCTGGATGTAACGCCGATAGGACGGGAGACTGAGCCGTTTAACGCTTCCGCCTTAAGAAGCGACGCGTGAAGCGATTACGTTGCGGTAGAATCTACCGACCATATTCTATTCGGCGCCGCTTTACCGAAGCCATTTGGAGAGAGAGAGAGAGAAACCTTTATTACAACAGGAATTCGGGGCACGCCCCAGAGCAATTCCCGCGTTCTCGGGAGTGCCCGGCTTCAAATGGGACCTATAATAATCCGCATTAGCCATTGTGTCAAAGGGGCGTGTGACCATGAGCGGCCCTGCCTCGGGAGCCCTGATGTCGCTGTCCGAATAAAATGATGGTACATGGCAGTACTAAGTCCGGTATCTATTTAGGCGGAACAATACACAACTATGTATCATGCAGCGCAGCAGTAACGCATACTCTCAATGCCCACAGGTGAAATATTCGGCCTCCTGAATCGGCCTGTCACGGCTGCTTCGAACCGGCTCCCGGGAGGAGTGGGCAGCAAAGATACCAGAAGGACTGCTGCTCATGCAGCCACTCACTGTTAAGTCAAGCCTCCGGTACTGTAGGTCCTAGGTGGTAATAGAGGACAGGCAGGCTGTTCCACGCTGGAGACTGCTGGAGCAAAGATCGCCTTTAACACGGCAGGGGTCGGAGTCGAAAAAATCACGTCCGAGCCTTGCGGCGGATGAAGCTGTTCTGGGAGGCACGAGGCTCTCGTGGAGCTCGGTGCACGCAGCGCGCAGCCCGCCGCGCGCAGCGCGCAAATTGGCTCACGCGCGCCACCGCCCACTGCTTCGACGGCATGAAGACGAAGATGATGCAAAACCACGGGTCCATTTTTACAGCCATTCAAAATATCTTGCTGTAATCTGATCGGAAATTTAATTACCCGGCTAGATATTGCACAGTGTTTATCAGCGTGCGTTGTCGAGAAAATAATCCTACTTCTCAAAGATACTTGGAAAGGTGTTGTAATCGATAATATTCGGCCAAGTAAAACTTCAAAAGCAAGATTAGCGTTGAAATGCAGAGAAAAGAGGTGCAGGCTTGAGTCATTTGTATATCGCCAGAACATCTGCTAGTAGACAACCAATACTCTTGATACGAAATACCATATTCGGCCGCCTTTTTTACATTCTTGCATGGGCACACGAATGCTTCCTGAACCTTTTCTCAGAATAGAGTTGTGCCTCAGGGATCCGTAGTGTCACCTTTACTTTTCAGCGTCCTCTTCCGGGACATACCTACGCAGGGGAATAAAACGGTATATGTGTACGTGGAGGAAATAGCCTTTTTTGCATCTTCTAGCGATATTCATTCACTGGAACTTACTGCAAGCCTGCCTCAATGCACTGGAAGTTTCACTGTGAAGTTACATTGCTCAATGTGAACAAATCTTCCGTTTTCGTTTCTGATCATTGGGAGGCTCTATTGCTCAGCCCCGACCCGGGAACACAGATGAAGCTCCTCCAGCTGGCTGAAGACGCCGCCGCTACCCAAGGGACAGTGAGTTCGGTTGCGTTTGGTTCTCCAGCTGTCTTAGATACAAAATTACACATGTGGCGCTTTTGCAGGGACGCGTTCTACGCCTTTTCATGAGTATGGCAAAATCAGTGCCAAAAGTTTTCTTCCTAGAAGATCGCGTACGGGATTGAACTCTCGCTTCCAGCTTCCCAAAGTGCGCACCATCTTATGGGAAATTGCAATGTCTGCAATGGCTCCACCCGTTTTCAGTGGTTCTACATCTCATCACCCCACGTACCTATCAACGCGATTCAGGCGCCCACTGTCCCAGGGAGCTAGTTGTAAACGTTGTGAACGCCAACGCTAATAACATAATGGACGCCGAAGGCCAATTGCTTCCGCGCCGCCTATCTGGCACGAAGTTGTCAATACCTGCAGCCTACATCTCTTAACACTCCACATACATATAAGCGCGATTAAGGTGTCCACTGACCCAGGGAGCAACATATGCGCACTTGCTTTCGTTAAAAAGCCGCAACGTTGCCAATTCCAACGCATGCCGCACACATCTGTCACTACCGCCAAGTAGCTTAAGTCACGATTGAGGTGTTGACTGTTCCAGGAGAGCAGTTATGCGCCTTCTCTTTGATTTTAAAGATCCCGCTCCATAGGTATCTGCTTAAAGTGTGACTAAGGTGTCCCCTACTGGTTAAAATGGCCAACAGCGATGACAACGGCAACGGCGAAGACGCGAAACGCAGGAACGGGCGCAAAAAAGATGCAGTCTAAAAAATTCACCGTGGCTTAGCTCTGCCATGCCAGGATATACGTAGCGTGACGTGAGGCCGAGGTTACACATTTCCATGGGCACCTGAACCAGAGTGAAGGCACATAAATGCCCTCTTCAAAGAGTGGACACCTCAACCGTGCATTAAGCTAAGTGGCGGTAGTGACAGGTGGTGGTGAAAAATTATTTTGTGAAATAGTTCGGGAGCCACAGAGTGGCCCCGCTACATGGTCGCCGTCCCTAGTCCGTGACACCACATGACGAGGCCCCGTCTCTCGCCTGTTTCACCAGAGCCCTTTGGGACTCAAGCGAGGAGCAGTTGAGGAGGAATGGCTCTCATGCCTCTCTGGAAGGGGTAGGGGAATGGGGAGGTGGGGATTTTGAGTACATGCCCACACCATGTGGAAGATATCACAGGTCTCAACCCAGTACGGGAATCGCCCATCCTTATGAGTGGAGGAAAGAGTACAGTACATGTCTGCAGGCGCCTTGAAGTTCGCTCCTCCGTCTTACTCAGCCCCTTGCAGGTGCGTGGTGCATGCATTGCAGTAACAATGTTCGAGAAACGTGGCGCTGTATCCATAGGCCGTCGGCGTTCGTTGTGTTCATCGGCTTTGGCACTGACAACATTCTACACTCCGATCATTTTAAGGAGAGGAAGGGCGCATTGTGGCTCCCTTGTTCAGTACATGCCTTAATCCTGCCTTTAGGTGAACCATACGACGCCGGCATTCGTTGTGTTCATTGGCGTTGACCTTGTCTAGGTTTTAACACTCCGATCATTGTAACGAAAGGGAGGCGAGCGCGCGGGGCGAGGCACGCCAGCTGTGGGCATTGATGTCGCTTTCTCGCGCAAACGCACCCAGGCTCTCCAGGAGCCACGCCAATCTGCTCAACATCAGCCAGTGTAGCTCACGCTACAGAGGCCAGCACTCAACCACTTGCACTTCCCCACTCCGGTATCGATCGGGTCATGTGTTCAGAGCGCAGCAACCGAAAGATTGGATTGGGGCAGTATAGACTTTCCTCTCATTTTCTCCACATAAACGCCACAACAATGGATCGAGCTCGAAAGGCTGAGTCTATTTTCGCCCTGTCCATTGTCCAGAAAGCGGCATTTCATATCAAGAAGGCGACAATACATTGAAGAAGATTTATGCATACAACTGCTCGTAATTCGAGTCGTCCATATTAACACTCGTGGTATTAATGAGGCACGACTAGTCGTTTTTTGACCTAGAGGCATTCGCACTGAACGCCTATACCCGAAAAGCTTTTGACCGAGATGCACCAGACTGAAAGCCCTTAACCATGAAGGCTTTTGGCCCAAAGGCATTATCAGTAAAATTAATAACCGGTACGCATTTACCAAAAGGTGATTACAATAACTGGGTTTGCCCTAAAGGCCTTTACCGAAAAGACAATTGACCTAGAGGCCTTTAACCTTAAGGTAACTTCATTGAATGCCTTTATCTATATACCCTGCACCTAGCCATTGATAAGGCCTGCCAAGTGTACACACCTGCCAAGCTACTAAAACTCCTTTCGGAGCGTGGCCCGCTTCCCGCAGAGCAGGCTTCAGTGACGTACCCACCCCTTTTGCCAAAGTAACCGAGCAGCACGTTTTTTCTTCTCAGCCGTATAACTGAGCAAATAGGGCACCTCTAATGACAAAGGTGTGAAAACGTTAGGACAATCGTTCCCCTTACTTTTAGACAGATTTAGAGATCAATTAAAGGGCTGGTATATGTGCTTCGCAACACGACTAAGAAAGGAAACATCGCTGCGGAGAGTTTTCGGGATGAGTCATGCAGTGCTGCAACGCGAATAAAGATTTCTCCTTTCCAGCATGTGAGAACGAAAGCCCAGTGGTCTCCTAATTTTAGAAACACGTGTGAGCTGCGAACTACTGGCGCCTCCGCAAACAGCAACTGGCCCACGCAGGCATTGTGCGAACAAAACTACATCCACGCGCATTCAATGTCGGGCCATCAGCACGCGAAATGCTAGGTTTCCGGGAAAGCTGCGTGGGGCCCGTAGCCCAGGGCCCAACGGAAAACCCGAGAGCTAAAATGTGAGATCAACAGGCCTCCGCATGTGATCAATCAACTCAAGTGGGAAATACCCAAGACAAGATGGGAAATCCTTCAGAGAAGACATCCGACCGGTGGAGGCGACCTAGGACCAGACAAGACGAAAGCTATCGCGGCCGCTTAGTCTTCCGTCGTCTCGGGTCATAGGACCGTACATTCAGGATCCAGGAGCTGTTCAGGATACAGAGCCCACATTAGTTGCAGGGCAGTATCCAAATCCAAAGGACGCTCGTTCTGCCGAACGTGATCGCCATCCTACTCGTCAGTGAAGAACAAGACGGCAGCCTACCAAAAAGATGTGAGCTGGGTAGATAACGCCTCCAAATATAATTCGCAAGGAGGGGGGGGGCACAGGAGGTACTCCCATTGAGAAAGGTGGCTGACAGTCTTGCTAACACTAAACAAACTCACTGAAAAAGCAGAAGAGTAACAAAAGGGATATGCAAGAAGATGGGCCAATTCCGGCTTGCTCTAAAATCAATCACAAGAGCAGATGTCGTGGCGGCCAATGTCAGTGAAAAGGGAAGGGGGAGGTGGGGATTTTGAGTACATGCCTACACCATGTGAAAGATATCACTGGTCTCCCCACAGTACGGGAATCGCCCATCCGTGTTAGGAACATAACGTTTTATGTTAGTAGCGTCGCCAACGCTTCCTCCACTAACAAAAAGACGTGCGAATACACGCAGCCCAAGCTCACCCTTGCAGAGGTATTCAAGAGGCTCGAGGACAAAAAAATTCAAGGCGCACTTTGAAGTGCGTAGAGGCAAAAGTGTTTTCTGCACCACTTTAACTTTGACACTGGTGACGTCACCACTAAATGGCGTCACAATATAGAAATATTATTACTAATTAATGGTTAGTCACTGATTAATGACTAAATGCTTGTTAACAGCTAATTATTCTTAAGCTTCACCTTTAGGAGTGGAAAGCGACAGCGTGTTGCAGCGCTGAAAGGCAGTCCACGGAACACCACCACCCATTCGGCGCGATCTCTTGCCTGTTGGAAACGCCTTTGAAAGCAACTCTTTGAGGAGAGAAAATGGCGCAGTAATTCTCTTGACATCTCGCTGGACGTGCAAACCGCACCATACAGGATGGTGCATTACGAGGAAGTGGGAGTGAAAGATGATAGAGGGCCGTAATGAAGGAAATGACATTTGTTCTTGCGGAAAGGAAATTGCGCAGGTACTGCTTTAG
This sequence comes from Amblyomma mixtum, assembly GCF_055824585.1. Classification (NCBI taxonomy): domain Eukaryota; kingdom Metazoa; phylum Arthropoda; class Arachnida; order Ixodida; family Ixodidae; genus Amblyomma; species Amblyomma mixtum. The sequence continues at coordinate 2,430,489 of NC_143018.1, read as the reverse complement.
ATCTCAGTAGACGCCCGTCATCGGTTTGATGACGTCAGCTGCGCTCGTCGATGAGTCATCTCAGGCGCTGGATGTAACACCGAAAGGAAGGGAGAATAAGCCATTTAACGCTTTCGACTTAAGAAGCGACGCGTGAAGCGATTACGTTGCGGTAGAATCTACCGACCATATTCTATGCGGCGCCGCTTTACCGAAGCCATTTTTAGGAATTCCCGCGTTCTCGGGCGTGACCGGCTTCAAATGGGACCTATAATAACACGCATTAGCCATTGTGTCAAAGGGGCGTGCGACCATGAGCGGCCCTGCCTCGGGAGCCCTGGTGTCGCTGTCCGAATACATGATGGTAAAACGCAGTGCTAAGCCCGGTATCTATTCAGGCGGAACAATACCCAAATATGTCTCATGCAGCGCAGCAGTAACGCATACTCTCAATGCCCACAGTACGTATAATAATCAATGTGAGCATACACTTGCGGCAACTGAGCGTTGGCTTGGAAGGAGTGGCAGGAGAGCACCAATATGACGTTCGGAATCGAGGGATCCCAGCCAAGTCATCCAAGCAACGACTTGTCTCGGTTTGCCATAGCTCAACTGTCTCGTGGTCAGCGCTGCGGTGAATGGAAGAACGCGAATGGCTACCTGCGTCAACACATGAGCTGGGCGATAAACCGGCCTTAGAACCGGTAAGGAACAGTTAAGCTTCCCTCATTTTGCAACGCCTGTGAGATAACCGAGACGCCGAAAGACGAGAGAGGCGCAAGCGACCGTTTAGTCGAGCGTGGGTGAAACATTCCGCCTCCTGAATCGGCCTGTCACGGCTGCTTCGAACCGGCACCCGGGATGAGTGGGCAGCAAAGATACCAGAAGAGCTGCTGCTCATGCAGCCACTCACTGTTAAGTCAAGCCTCTGGCACTGTAAGTCCTAGGTGGTAATGCAGGACAGGCAGGCTGTTCCACGCTGGAGACTGCTGGAGCAAAGATCGCCTTCAACACGGCAGGGATCGGAGAAGAAAGAATCACGTCCGAGCCTTGCGGCGGATGAAGCTGTTCTGAGCGGCACGAGGCCCTCGTGGAGCTCGGTGCACGCAGCCCGCCGCGCGCAGCGCGCAGATTGGCTCACGCGCGGCGCCGCCCCCTGCTTCGACGGCAGCGAATGAAATGAAGACCAAGATGATGCAAGTATGACTCAAGCCACAGGTCCATTTTTAAAGCGATTCAAAATATCTCGCTGTAATCTGATCGGATATTCCACAGTGTTTATCATCATGCGTTGTCGAGAAATTAGTCCTACTTCTCAAAGATACTAGGAAAGGTTTTGTAATCGATAATATTCGGCCGAGTAAAACTTGAAAAGCAAGATTAGCGTTGAAATGCAGAGAAAATAGGTGCATACTTCAAGTCACTTTGGATATCGCCAAAGCATATTGTGACGAAGACGAAGCTGGCAGTGGCGCGGGACGGAGCGCTCGCGCTAGACCAGCGGCCATTAAATCATCTCATAGCCATCGTTCACCGCGCCTCATTCTTCGGCTGGCCGCCACGTTACATTTGGTGTGAGGTGCTGCGGACCCTTCATCGCCATCCTGGTCCCGGAGCTTCGGTGTCCTGCGCCTGCCGTGGACGTCGGCCGTGAGTGCCTGGTCCGCGCCGCCCGGCCATGCCACAGCCCGCCCGACCTCAACCGACCTCGCCGCTCACCCCAGCCCCGTCCCCCGCCCGGTCCACAAGACACGACGACCTAAGACCCCACCGACCCCAGACCCGACCGACCCAAGACCCAAGAACCACGCGCGAAGACACCGTCCCCCTGCCCCAGCCGTCCGGTCCGTCCACGGACCTCGGCCGTCAGCTTCTGGTACCCTCCGGCCCGGATGCTTCGTGGACCGGGTCTCATCCTTCGATAATCTCATCCACTGTGGCGGCCAGCACTGCACCATCTTGTACATACTGTTCAACCCTCCACTCAAGACCATCGCCATTTCGCGCGTCTGTTCGTCACCGGTCGGGACGATCGCTCGGAGGCCCCGGGTAGTGTGACGAAGACGAAGCTAGCAGTGGCGCAGGACGGAGCGCTCGCGCTAGGCCAGCGGCCATTAAATCATCTCATAGCCATCGTTCACCGAGCCTCATTCTTCGGCCGGCCGCCACGTTGCAATATGCTAGTAGACAACCCAACTCTTGATACGAAATACCCTAATCGCCCGCCTTTTTTACATTCTTGCATGGGCACAGGAATGCCTAAAAGACGTTCGTTATCTTCCGATGGTTCTCTGGCTTCCGGAACCTTTTCTCAGAATAGAGTTGTGCCTCAGGGATCCGTACTGTCACCTTTAGTTTTCAAAGTCTTCTTGCGGGACATACCTACGCAGGGAAATATCACAGTTTATGTGTACGTGGAGGAAATAGCCTTTTTTGCATCTTCTAGCGATATTCATTCACTGGAACTTACTGCAAGCCTGCCTCAATGCACTGGATGTTTGGCTGTGAAGTTACATTGCTCAATGTGAACAAATCTTCCGTTTTCGTTTCTCATCATTGGGAGGCTCTATTGCTCAGCCCCCACCCGGGAACACAGATCAAGCTCCTCCAGCTGGCTGAAGACGCCGCCGCTACCCATGGGACAGCGGCCGCCATTTAAGCGGGGGGCGACTTCGGGGCGCTCCTCTATATCCGCTGGTAATAAGGTTTGACCAGCACCACCATCTCCACCAGCGTTTTCTTCATTTCTCTGCTATTTTGTGCCGCACAAATCCCGCATCGGGAGTCAATAAATTTTTAAGGTGTGACGTATACGGCACTTAATTAGATGGCCGACCATTATTCTGAAGATGAGCAGGCTATCAGTCGCCTAGTGAGTTCGGTTGCGTTTGGTTCTCCGGCTGTCTTAATACATGTGGCGCTTTTGCAGGGCCGCGTTCTACGCCTTTTCATGGGTATGGCAAAATCAGTGGCAAATTGTTTTCTTCCTAGAAGACCGCGTACAAGATTGAACTCTCGCTTCCAGCTTCCCACAGTGCGCACCATCTTATGGGAAATTGCAATGTCTGCAATGGCTCCACTCGATTTCAGTGGCTCTACATCCCATCACCCCACGTACATATAAACGTGATTCAGGCGCCCACTGACCCAGGGTGCTAGTTATGCCCACTTTCTTTCCTTAAAATTAAACGTTGTCAACGCTCACGCCAATAACATAATGGACGCCGAAGGCCTATTGCTTCTGCGCCGCCTATCTGGCACAAAGTAGTCAATACCTGCAGCCTACATCTCTCAACACTCCACATACATATACGCGCGATTAAGTTGTCCACTGACCCAGGGAGCAACTTATGCGCACTTGCTTTCGTTAAAAAGGCGCAACGTTGCCAATTCCAACGCATGCAGCACACATCTGTCACTACCACCAAGTAGCTTAAAACACGATTGAGGTGTTGACTGTTCCAGGAGAGCAGGTATGCGCCTTCTCTTTGATTTTAAACATCCCGCTCCATAGGTATCTGCTTAAATCGTGACTTAGGTGTCCCCGACTGGTTAAAATGGCCAACAGCGATGGCAACGGCTACGGCGACGACGCGAATCGCAGGAACGGGCGCCAAAGAGCTGCAGTCTAAAAAATTCGCCGTGGCTTAGCTCTGCCATGCCAGGATATACGTAGCGAGACGTGAGGCCGAGGTTCTCACATTTCCATGGGCACCTGAACCAGAGTGAAGGCACATAAATGCCCTCTTCAAAGAGTGGACACCTCAACCGTGCATTAAGCTAAGTGGCGGTAGTGACAGGTGGTGGTGAAAACTTATTTTGTGAAATAGTTCGGGAGCCACAGAGTGGCCCCGCTACATGGTCGGCGTCCCTAGTCCGTGACACCGCATGACGAGGCCCCGTCTCTCGCCTGTTTCACCAGAGCCCATTGGGACTCAAGCGAGGAGCAGTTGAGGAGGAATGTCTCCCATGCCTCTCTGGAACGGGTAATGGAAGGGAGAGGTGGGGATTTTGAGTACATGCCCACACCATGTGGAAGATCACAGCTCTCCCCACAGTGCGGGAATCGCCCATCCGTGTTAGGAACGTAATGTTTTATGATTGGAGGAAAGAGTACAGTACATGTCTGCAGGCGCCTTGAAGTTCGCTCCTGCGTCTTACTCAGCCCCTTGCAGGTGCGTGGTGCATGCATTCCAGTAACAACGTTCTCCGAGAAACGTGGCGCTGTATCCATAGGCCGTCGGCGTTCGTTGTGTTAATTGGCTTTGGCACTGACAACATTCTACACTCTGATCATTTTAAGGAGAGGAAGGGTGCATTGTGGCTCCTTGGGTCAGTACATGCCTTAATCCAGTACATGCCTTAGTCCATACGACGCCGGCATTTGTTCTGTTTATTGGCGTTGACCGTGTCTAGGTTTTACACTCCGATCATTGTAAGGAGAGGGAGGCGAGCGCGCACGGCGAGGCACGCCAGCTGTGGGCAGTGATGTCGCCTTCCCGCGCATACGCACCCAGGCTCTCCAGGAGCCACGCCAAACTGCTCAACATCATCCAGTGTAGCTCACGCTACAGAGGCCAGAACTCAAACCACTTGCACTTCCCCACTCCGGTATTGATCGGGTCATGTGTTCAGAGCGCAGCAAGCGAATGATTAGATTAAGGCAGTACAGACTTTCCTCTCATTTTCTCCACATAAACGCTACAACAATGGATCGAGCTCGAAAGGCTGTGTCCATTTTCGCCCTGTCCATTGTCCACAAAGCGGCATTTCATATCAAGAAGGCGACAACACATTGAAGTAGACTTATGGATACAACTGCCTATAATTCGAGTCGTACATATTAACACTCGTATTAATGAGGCACGACTAGACGTTCTTTGACTTAGAGGCATTCGCACTGAACGCCGATACCATGAAAGCTTTTGACCGAAATGCACCAGACAGAAAGCCCTTAACCATGAATGTTTTTGGCCCAAAGGCATTATCAGTAAAACCCATTAACCGGCACGCATTTACCAAGGTCTTCTCCCTAACAGTGATTACAATAACTGATTTGCTCTAAAGGCCTCTACCAGACAAATAACCTAGAGGCATTTAACCTCAAGGTAACTTCATTGAATGCCTCGAATTATACCCTACACCTAGTCATTGTTAAGCCCTGTCAAGTGTACACACTTGCCAAGCTAATAAAAACCCTGTCGGAGCGTGGGTCGCTTCGCGCAGAGCAGGCTTCAGTGACGTACCCACCCCTTTTGTCTAAAGCAACCGAGAAGCACGTTTTTTCTTCTCAGCCGTATAAGTGAGCATCTAGGGCACCCCTAATGACATAGGTGTGAAAACGGATCGGTTTGGGTTTATCGGGTTTAATGTCCCAAAGCGACTGAGGCTATTAGAGACGCCGTAGTGGAGGACTCCGTTAATTTCAACGACATCGCACATTTCGACATCGCACAACACACGGGCCTCTAGAATTTCTCATTATGACAAATTGTCCCCCTTACTTATAGACAGACTCAGAGCTCAATTTAAGGGCAGGTATATGTGCTTCGCAACACACTAAGAAAGGAAACACCGTTGCACGGAGTTTCCAGGATGAGTCATGCGGTGCTGCAACACGAATAAAGATTTCTTCTTTCCAGCATGTGACAACGAAAGCCCAGTGGTCTGCTAATTCTACAAACACGTGTGAGCTGCGACTGGCACCTCCGCCAACAGCAACTGGCCCACGCAGGGAAGGTGCCAACATATCTATATCCACGCGCATTCCATGTCGGGCCACCAGCACGCGAACTGCTAGGTTTCCGTGAAAGCAGCGTGAGGCCAGTAGCCCAGAGCACAACGGAAAAGCCGATACCTAAAATATGAGATAAACAGGCCTCCGTGTGTGATCAAGCAACTCAAGTGGGAAATACCCAAGACAAGATGGGAAATCCTTCAGAGAAGACATCCGACCGGCGGAGCCGACCTAGGACCAGACAGGACGAAAGCTATCGCGGCCGCTTAGTCTCCTTCCGTCGTCTCGGGTCATAGGACCGTACATTCAGGCTCCAGGAGCCGTTCAGGATCCAGAGCCCACATTAGTTCCAGGGCAGTATCCAAATCCAGAGGACGCTCGTTATGCCGAGCGTGATCGCTATCGGCCTCGTCAGAGAAGAACAAGACGGCAGCCTACCAAAAAGATGTGAACTGGGTAGATAAAGCCTCCAAAAATAATTCGCATGGGGGGGGGGGGCAGAGGAGGTACACTCATTGATAAAGGTGGCTGACAGTGTTGCTAACACCAAACAAACTCACTGAAAGAGCAGAAGAGCTACAAAAGGAAAATGCAAGAATATGGGCCAATTCCGGCTTGCTCTATAATTAAACACAAGAGCAGATGTAGGTGGCGGCCAATGTCAGTGAAACCTTGGTGGCGTCGCCATCGCTTCCTCCACTAACAAAGATACGTGCGAATACCCGCAGCCCAAGCTCACCCTTGCAGAGGTGTTCAAGAGGCTAGAGGACAAAATAACTACAAAATTCAAGCCACAGAAAACAAACCTCAAGCTCTAACTCTGTCCATTGTTAACGTCCTTCAGCAACTAACGACAAAAATATTCAGGGCGCACTTTGAAGTGCGTAGAGGCGAAAGCGTTTTCTGCACCACTTTAACTTTGAAACTGGTGACTTCACCACTGGATGGCGTCACAATATATACTAATTAACAAGTAATGACTTATTACTAATTAATGCTTAGTCACTGATTAATGACTAAATGCTTATTAACAGCTAATTATTCTTAAGCTTCACCTTTAGGAGTGGAAAGCGACAGCGTGTTGCAGCGCTGAAAGGGAGTCCACGGAACACCACCACCCTTTCGGCGCGATCTCTTGCCTGTTGGAAACGCCTTTGAACGCAACTCTTTTTGAGGAGAGAAAATGGCGCAGTAATTCTCGTGACATCGCGCTGGACGTTCAAACCGCACCATACAGGAAGGTGCACCACGAGGAAGTGGGAGATGAAAGAGGGCCGTAATCAAGGAAATGAAATTTGTTCTTGAGGAAAGGAAATTTCGCAGTTACTGCCTCAGATCTCAGTGGACGCCCATCATCGGTTTGATGACGTCAGCTGCTCTCGTCGATGAGTCATCTCAGGCGCTGGATGTAACGCCGAAAGGACGGGAGAATAAGCCATTTAACGCTTTCTCCTTAAGAAGCGACGCGTGAAGTGATTATGTTGCCATAGACTCTACCAACCATATTCTGTGCGGCGCCGCTTTTCCGAAGCCATTTGGACCAATTCCCGCGTTCTCGGGAGTGCCCGGCTTCAAATGGGACCATTAATAATCCGCATTAGCCATTGTGTCAAAGGGGCGTGCGACCATGAGCGGCCCTGCCTCGGGAGCCCTGGTGTCGCTGTCCGAATACATGATGGTAGAATGCAGTGCTAAGTCCGGTATCTATTTAGGCGGAATACCCAAATATGTCTTATGCAGCGCAGCATTAACGCATCCTCTCAATGCCCACAGTACGTATCATAATCAATGTGAGCATACAATTGCGGCAACTGAGCGTTGGCTTGGGACGAGTGGCAGGAGAGAATCAATATGACGCTCGGAATCGAGGGATCCCAGCCAAGTCATGCAAGCAACGACTTGTCTCAATTTGCCATAGCTCAACTGTCTCGTGGTCAGCGCTGCGGTGAAGGGAAAAACGCGAATGGCTACCTGCGTCAACACATGAGCTGGGCGATAAACCGGCCTTAGAACCGGTAAGGAACAGTTAAACACCTTCCCTCATTTTGCAACGCCTGTGAGATAACCGAGACGCCGGAAGACGAGAGAGGCGCAGGCAACCGTTTAGTCGAGCGTGGGGGAAACATTCGGCCTCCTGAATCGGCCTGTCACGGCTGCTTCGAACCGGCACCCGGGAGGAGTGGGCAGCAAAGATACCAGAAGGACTGCTTGCTCATGCAGCCACTCACTGTTAAGTCAAGCCTCCGGCACTGTAAGTCCTAGGTGGTAATACTGGACAGGAAGGCTGTTCCACGCTGGAGACTGCTGGAGCAAAGATCGCCTTCAACACGGCAGGGGTCGTAGAAGAAAGAATCACGTCCGAGCCTTGCGGCAGATGAAGCTGTTCTGGGAGGCACGAGGCTCTCGTGGAGCTCGGTGCACGCAGCGCGCAGCCTGCCGCGCGCAGCGCGCAGATTGGCTCACGCGCGGCGCCGCCCCCTGCTTCGACGGCAGCGAATGAAATGAAGACAAAGATGATGCAAGTTTGACTCAAGCCGCAGGTCTATTTACAGCCACTCAAAATATCTCGCTGTAAGCTGATCGGAAATTTAATTACTCGGCTACATATTCCACAGTGTTTATCAGCGTGCGTTGTCGAGAAAGTAATCCTACTTCTCAAAGATTCTAGGAAAGGTTTTGTAATCGATAATCTTCGGCCCAGTAAAACTCGGAAAGCAAGATTAGCGTTGAAATGCAGGCTTCAGTCACTTTGGATATCGCCAAAGCATCTGCTAGTAGACAACCCAATACTATTGATACGAAATACCAGATTCGGCCGCCTTGTTTATATTCTTGCATGGGCACAGGAATGCCTAAAAGACGTTCGTTATCTTCTGATGGTTCTCTGGCTTCCGGAACCTTTTCTCAGAATAGAGTTGTGCCTCAGGGATCCGTACGGTCACCTTCACTTTTCAACTTCCTCTTGCGCGACATACCTGCGCAGGGGAATATCGCAGTTTATGTGTACGTGGAGGAAATAGCCTTTTTCCATCTTCTAGCGATATTCATTCACTGGAACTTACTGCAAGCCTGCCTCAATGCACTGGAAGTTTGGCTGTGAAGTTACATTGCTCAATGTGAACAAATCTTCCGTTTTCGTTTCTTATGATAGGGAGACTATTGCTCAGCCCCGACCCGGGAACACAGATCAAGCTCCTCCAGCTGGCTGAAGACGAAGCCGCTACCCAAGGTACAGTGGCCGCCGTTTAAGCGGGGGGCGACTTCGGGTCGCTCCTCTTTATCCGCTGGTAATAAGGTTTGACCAGCACCACCATCTCTACCAGCGTTTTATTCATTTCTGTTATTTTGTGCCGCACAAATCCCTCATCGGGAGTCAATAAATTTTTAAGATGTGACGTATACGGCCCTTAATCAGATGGCCGACCATTATTCTAAAGATGAGCCGGCTATCAGTCGCCTAGTGAGTTCGGTTGCGTTTGGTTCTTCGGCAGTCTTAGATACAAAATTACACATGTGGCGCTTTTGCAGGGCCGCGTTCTACGCCTTTTCATGGGTATGGCAAAATCAGTGGCAAATGTTTTCTTCCTAGAAGACCGCGTACGTGATTGAACTCTCGCTTCCAGCTTCCGAGCGATCGCCGGCTGCGTCTCGAGCGGACGCGCCTCATTTCGGCTCCGACAATTTTCGTCCGGATTACCGAAACATTCCCTACGACCGCGAAAATTTTGCTTGTGCTCGACGGTTAACATCACCCGGCACCCGAAGACATCGCTCTCGACCGGGTGGGCCAATTTTTGGGCCTTTTAGGCCCATTTATGTCATCCCGTGGGAGCCCTAGCCAGGCCTAAAGCCAAGCAGCCTGTCTCCAGCGTTCTCCGCGGACGCCATGGCGGCCTCCGCTCGCCGCGGGTACGATCCCGAGACGATGGCATGGACTGAAGTCGTCGCAGAAGCCCCGTCTTCTCCTGAAACCTCCACTCCGACGCAGGAGATCGTGGATGAAGGCCTCTTCTCGTTTATCGCAGCCTGCATACGAATAATCCTGCCCACGCGGGTCTTGATCCTGATTGAGGTATTGTGAGCGCAAGGTGTTCGCTAGCTGCTTCGTGTTTCCTTGAAAGTTGTGTATCGCGCGATTGATGTGTTTCTGTGTTTCCGAGCGTGTTTGTGTGGGGTCTATGAGAGTCCTGAAGAGCCGTTAAGTGTTGCGGCTGGACATATGTCTTGCTGCGCTGTTGCATCGATCCACCCAGTTAGTATCTGCGAGCTGGGCAGCATACTCGGCAGCTTGCTGGGTGAGGTCAGAGATGCGAGCGCGGAGTTTACGGTTGTGTTCCTGCCGCCGCCATCGCTTAGTGAGGCTGAGGCGAGCTTCCCAGAGGTGCATCAGGTGGTTATCCACGTCAGGTGCACGCTCCGTAAGCTGGATATGGTTTTCGTGCGAACGGAGTGTTTGCATGAGTCCTTGTGCCCAAGTGGAGTAGTCCTGTTCCATGAGAGAAGTTACTGGGAGGGCCTGGCGGAAAGCGTTCCAGTCGGGAAGTTTGGCTTGCGCAAGGGGGCGACGTAAGGGCCGAGTGTAAATGACAGTGTTCAGTATGCAGTGGTCGCTACCGAGGGTGTCCTCGGTGTTGATCCACTCTGCGTGTTGGATGTGTTTCACGAGGGTAAGGTCGGGGCAAGTGTCCCGAGTGACAGAGTTCCCTACACGTGTTGGGTGGACCGGGTCGGTTAGAAGAGTGATGCCCAGCGTAGATATAAGTTCCGCCAACTTACGACCACGCGTCTCTTCCTTGCAATAGCCCCACATGGGACAGGGCGCGTTAAAATCGCCCACTATCATGAGGGGGTCGCGACCCGCGATCCTTAGCGCTGCGCTAAAGATGTTAGAAAAAGTGATGTTTTTGAGTTTCGTGGGGCAGTAGATAAGTATGTGTGCGGGGCTATCTGTTCGCCGCAGGGGGAGGACAGAGACCATCACGTACGAATATTCCAAATTTAGATCGAGATCAACCTCCTGCGCTGTGTAACCCTTATGGACTAGGATACAGGTGAACGGGTCTCGTTGAAAAGCGTTATAGCCCGTGAGCTTAACCGCATCTCCGGTTTCTTGCAACGAGATGGGAACGCGGGGCACACCACAAGGCGATGTGTTGTCCCCGCTTCTCTTTAACATTGCTATGATGTATCTCCCGGCACAGCTGGCGGCTGTCGGCGGTGTTCAGCATGCGCTGTACGCCGATGACATCACCATCTGGGCCACTACGGGAAATATAGGAGAGATGGAGGAATGCCTGCAAGCAGCGGCGAGCATAGTTGACCACTATGCCACGTACTGCGGCCTCCAGTGCTCCCCGTCCAAGTCTGAATTTGTGCATATTCGATCTTCTCCGAAATGCAAAATCTCCGTTCAGCTTTCTCTCGCAAGCGGCCCCATCCGTGAAGCGAAGGAGCTGCGAATACTCGGTCTCTTCATTAATCAACATCGTAAGGCAGACACAACTCTTGCCAAACTCCGCAAAGTCGGCGACCAGGTGGGCCGAATGGTTCGCCGCGTTTCCAACAAGCGAGGAGGGTTGCGAAGTAAGGATGCGATGCGGCTCGCGCATGCCTTCGTAACAAGTCGAGTACTGTACTCGACTCCTTACCTCCGCTTACGGAAACATGACGAAGATCACTTGGAGATTGTACTCCGCAAAATTTTCAAGAGAGCCCTCGACCTCCCGATATCCACTTCCAACGCGCGACTTCTCGCGTTGGGGGTGGTGAACACCTATCGAGAACTCCACGAGGCGCATCTCGTTAACCAATACACGCGTCTCGCCTAGACCGTGTCCGGTCGCCGCCTCTTGGACCGGTTACAAATCACACATGATCACCATACCATGGAACGGGTTCGACTGCCAGAACTGTGAAGAAGCGCCCTCTACGTTCGACCCCTTCCGACTAAGATGAACAAGGAGGACCATAATGGCCGGCGCCAGGCGCGGGCGAATGCCCTGCACCGCCACTATGGCTCAAAGAAACACGTCTTCTACGTCGACATTGCAGGCCCCTACCGCTCCAGGGGGGAATGGTACACGGCTGCAGTCATACACGAGGGAAAACAGGTGGACGGCCTCTCGTTCAGAGCGCCCAACTCAACGCATGCGGAGGAGGTGGCGATCGCCCTCGCCGCCTCCCATCCCGACTAAATTCATCCTCACAGACTCTCGAGGAGCCTGTCGTAACTTTGAGTTCGGTTGGATCACTCCACTCGCTCACCAAATTTTGCACCGCAGTACTCGCGACGGCGATCCAACTCATCGCTCAATCATATGGGTCCCCGGCCACCAAGGCATGCCAGGTAACGAAGCCGCCCATGAGGCAGCCCGCGCACTCACTCACCGGGCACCAGGCGTCCCTTGGGAGGAGCTTAACCCAGATCACAGCCCTCTCCTTTCTTTTAAAGAAATTACTGAGCACTATCGTGCCGAACACCGGCGATACCCAGTTCCTATGAAAGGACTGGGTAAACCTGGCGAACGAATTCTCCTCAGGCTCTTTACAAACACCCTGCTGTGCCCGGCGGTTCTCAAGCACTTTAATCCTTCTTTTGACGGCCGCTGCTCATTCTGTGGGGAGGTGACCGACACCTTCCACATGGTTTGGGCATGCAGAAAAAATCCTCTCCCCCCAATCACCCCTTCCCCTACCCGAGAGGACTGGGAGGCGGCCCTACTCAGCTGCCAGGAACTATCGGCCCAGCAGGCCCTGGTTCGGCGGACTTGTGTAGCGGTCTCGACCAACGGGATCCCGGAATGAGGGACTCCGACTAGTATTGTAAGGGGTGAGACCCACTAGGGGCCTCTCCCCGAGCACCTCTCTGTACATTACCAAATAAATGCTTTTCTCCTCCTCCTCCTCCTCCAGCTTCCGACAGTGCGCACCGTCTTATGAGAAATTGCAATGTCTGCAATGGCGCCCACTGACACAGGGAGCTAGTTATGCGCACTTCCTTTCCTTAAAATTAAACGTTGTCAACGCCAACGCTAAAAAAGTTCAGGGGGCACTTTGGCACACTAAACTGCTTCAAGGCGGAAGCCTTTCCTGGAGCACTGTTAGGCATTGACTGAGAGACTGTTTGTTATTGACTAGTGTTTTATTTGGCTGTATACTTTAACTGCGCATTAAAACTACAGACTTTCAGAGGCGCGTTTCACTTCTCCCCTAATGCGTCTCTTTATCTGCTTCTTCGACTTCGGCTGTATCCACGACTTCCTCAAAGTTTAGGTCGGGGGAGATTTCCGCAGATGGCTCATGCCCGGTGAATTCTTTATGTTTGATCGGGTCTACGTCGACTACTACCGCCTTGTGGCCACTGAAGTGGAGTGATATATGTAGTTTAGATCTTTGACGCTGGGGTGGGTTCTGAAGACCAAATCCAAGCAGCTTCCGTACTTGGTGGTAGCTTTGTCCCGTGGAGTAGACAAGTGCAGACCCAGAGATTTCTGCATTCCATCTAGGAAGTCTTGATGCGTTCTGGCATCCTGGTTGAAGTCTCCTACCACTATCATTGGGCCAAACTTGAACCAGCTTGGTAGCACTCGTCCCATGAATTCATGGCCAGCCCGTTGGGATATGTGAGGTGACAAGTAGACGCACACCCCGTTAAGTCCACTTTCGAGCTTGACACCGCACACTTCCTCCACATCAAAGTGCAAGTCGTCAAACTGTAGCGGTGTTAGGTTGACGTCTGGGTGCGCGTAAATGGCAACTCCCGCTGCTTGGTTGGAAGCACGACTTGCTCCTGTAACGTAGTGAAAGCCTTTGATCTCAACTGGTGCCACCAAGGGATTCATCCATGTTTCAGTTAGACAGAGAACCTTGCACCGAGCCAAGACATGGTCATGTGCGACGTCTTGACCGTGTAGCGACAGTGAACGTACATTCACACAAGCTAGTGGAAGCTGTGATGCTTCCATGATCGCATTGCACCGCTGGGTGATTGTAGTCAAGCGATGCTCGTTTAGACGCCTGAACTCGTCCATGAGGCTGCGGTTTGGGTTGCTAGTCAAGCCGTGGCGGAACTTGGCCGTGCTCGTCGGCAAATTTGTTTCTGAGGAAAAGAAATGAATCTCGCATATCTCGGTGACACCTGAACCTCACCGGAAGAAGGGAGGGACATGAGAGTGAACGAAGACACTGTATTCAGTACACGCGGCTTTGAAAATGGTTTTTTGAGGAAAGGAAATGTATCTGTCTCGCATATATCGGTGGACACCTGAACCTCATCGGAAGAAGGGAGGGACATGAGAGTGAACGAAGACACTGTATTCAGTACACGCGGCTTTGAAAATGGTTTTTTGAGGAAAGGAAATGTATCTGTCTCGCATATATCGGTGGACACCTGAACCTCATCGGAAGAAGGGAGGGACATGAGAGTGAACGAAGACACCGTATTCAGTACACGCGCCTTTGAAAATGGTTTTTTGAGGAAAGGAAATGTATCTGTCTCGCATATATCGGTGGACACCTGAACCTCATCGGAAGAAGGGAGGGACATGAGAGTGAACGAAGACACCGTATTCAGTACACGCGCCTTTGAAAATGGTTTTTTGAGGAAAGGAAATGTATCTGTCTCGCATATATCGGTGGACACCTGAACCTCATCGGAAGAAGGGAGGGACATGAGAGTGAACGAAGACACTGTATTCAGTACACGCGGCTTTGAAAATGGTTTTTTGAGGAAAGGAAATGTATCTGTCTCGCATATATCGGTGGACACCTGAACCTCATCGGAAGAAGGGAGGGACATGAGAGTGAACGAAGACACTGTATTCAGTACACGCGGCTTTGAAAATGGTTTTTTGAGGAAAGGAAATGTATCTGTCTCGCATATATCGGTGGACACCTGAACCTCATCGGAAGAAGGGAGGGACATGAGAGTGAACGAAGACACCGTATTCAGTACACGCGCCTTTGAAAATGGTTTTTTGAGGAAAGGAAATGTATCTGTCTCTCATATCTCGGTGTACACCTAAACCTCGCCGTAACGGGAAGGGAGGAAGATGGGAGTGAACGAAGACACCGTAGTCACTAGACGCGCCTTTGTTCATTCCAAATCATCGAGCTGGCATGGCGAAGTGGTAGCGTGCTCGTCTCGCACTCCGGAGACCGGGGTTCGATTCTCAAGCTCGGAAAATTTCCTACTCTCTTTTATTTGTTTATCTGGTCTGACTAGAAAGGCTAATTGGTTAAGTATGTCCCACTAACTTGGAGCATCACTATACGATCCCTTTAATTGGTTGCATGGTTAGTAGCCAAAGTGCAATTGGCCCCCTTTGAAATTCGCGCACTGTGACGTCACGACCGTTTCGACCAACTGAAAAGCGTGACATTTTCTGTCGACAACTTCTGCTTACAACGATGAGGCATTAAAGGCTTCCGCCTTTATAACATAATGGACGCCGAAGGCCTATTGCTTCCGCGCCGCCTATCTCGCAAGAAGTTGTCAATACCTGCAGCCTACATCTTTCAACACCCCACATACAAATAAGCGCGATTAAGGTGTCCACAGACCCTGGGAGCAACTTATGCGCACTTGATTTCCTTAAAAAGGCACAACGTTGCCAATTCCAACGCATGCAGCACACATCTGTCACTACCACCAAGTAGCTTAAAACACGATTGAGGTGTTGACTGTTCCACGAGAGCAGTTATGCGCTTTCTCTTTGATTTCAAAGATCCCGCTCCATAGGGATCTGCTTAAAGCGTGACTAAGGTGTCCCCTACTGGTTACAATGGCCAACAGCGATGGCAACGCCTACGGCGACGACGCGAAACGCAGGAACGGGCGCCAAAGAGCTGCGGTCTAAAAACTTCGCCGTGGCTTAGCTCTGCCATGCCAGGATATACGTAGCGTGACGTGAGGGCGAGGTTCTCACATCTCCATGGTCACCTGAACGAGAGAAGGCACATAACTGCCCTCTTGAAAGAAGGGGCACCTCAACCGTGCATTAAGCTAAGTGGCGGTAGTGACAGGTGGTGGTGAAAACTTATTTTGTGAAATAGTTCGGGAGCCACAGAGTGGCCCCGCTACATCATCGGCGTCCCTAGTCCGGGACACCGCATGACGAGGCCCCGTCTCTCGCCTGTTTCACCAGAGCCCTTTGGGACTCAAGCGGGGAGCACTTGAGGAGGAATGTCTCCCATGCCTCTCTGGAAGGGGTAGGGGAAGGGGGAGGTGGGGATTTTGAGTACATGCCCACACCATGTGGAAGATCACAGCTCTCCCCACAGTGCGGGAATCGCCCATCCGTATTAGGAACGTAAGGTTTTATGATTGGAGGAAAGAATAGACTATAGTACCTGTCTGCAGGCGCCTTGAAGTTCGCTCCTCCGTCTTACTCAGCCCCTTGCAGGTGTGTGGTGCATGCATTGCAGTAACAACGTTCTCCGAGAAACGTGGCGCTGAAGCCATAGGCCGTCGGCGTTCGTTGTGTTCATTGGCGTTGACCTTGTCTAGGTTTTACACTCCGATCATTGTAACGAAAGGGAGGCGAGCGCGCGGGGCGAGGCACGCCAGCTGTGGGCATTCATGTCGCTTTCTCGCGCATACGCACCCAGGCTCTCCAGGAGCCACGCCAAACTGCTCAACATCATCCTGTGTAGCTCACGCTAAGAGGCCAGCACTCAACCACATGCACTTCCCCACTCCAGTATCGATCGGGTCATGTGTTCAGAGCGTAGCAACCGAAAGATTGGATTGGGGCACTATAGACTTTCCTCATAAACGCCACAACAATGGATCGAGCTCGAAAGGCTGAGTCCATTTTCGCCCTGTCCATTGTCCAGAAAGCGGCATTTCATATCAAGAAGGCAACAATACATTGAAGAAGTTTTATGCATACAACTGCCCATAATTCCAGTCGTACATATTAACACTCGTGGTATTAATGAGGCACGACTAGACGTTTTTTCACCTATAGGCATTCGCACTGAACGCCTATACCCTAAAAGCTTTTGACCGAGATGCACCAGACTCAAATCCCTTAACCATGAAGGCTCTTGGCCCAAAGGCATTATCAGTAAAATTCACTACCCGGTACGCATTTACCACGAAGGTCTTCTTTCTAAAGGTGATTACAATAACGGGTTTGCCCTAAAGGCCTTTACCGATAAGACAATTGACCTAGAGGCCTTTAGCCTTAAGGTAACTTCATTCAATGCCTTCATGTATACCCTACACCAAGCCATTGATAAGGCCTGCCAAGTGTACACACCTGCCAAGCTACTAAAAACCCTTTCGGAGCGTGGGTCGCTTCCCGCAGAGCAGGCTTCAGTGACGTACCCACCCCTTTTGCCAAAGTAATCGAGCAGCACGTTTTTTCTTCTCAACCGTATACCTCAGCATCTAAGGCACCTCTAATGACAAAGGTGTGAAAACGTTAGGTCAATTGTTCACCTTACTTTTAGAGAGATTCAGAGCTCAATTAAAGACCTGGTATATGTGCTTCGAAACACGATTAATAAAGGAAACATCGCTGTGCGGAGTTTTCGGGATGAGTCATGCAGTGCTGCAACGCGAATAAAGATTTCTCCTTTCCAGCATGTGACAACGAAAGCCCAGTGGTCTGCTAATTCTACAAACACGTGTGAGCTGCGAACTACTGGCGCCTCCGCCAACAGCAATTGGCCCACGCAGGGATTGTGCGAACAAAACTACATCCACACGCATTCAATGTCGGGCCATCAGCACGCGAAATGCTAGGTTTCCGTGAAAGCTGCGTGGGGCCCGTAGCCCAGGGCCCAACGGAAAACCCGAGAGCTAAAATGCGAGATCAACAGGCCTCCGCATGTGATCAAGCAACTCAAGTGGGAAATACCCAAGACAAGATGGGAAATCCTTCAGAGAAGACATCCGACCGGTGGAGGCGACCTAGGACCAGACAAGACGAAAGCTATCGCGGCCGCTTAGTCTTCCGCCGTCTCGGGTTATAGGACCGTAGATTCAGGATCCAGGAGCTGTTCAGGATACAGAGCCCACATTAGTTCCAGGGCAGTATCCAAATCCAAAGGACGCTCGTTCTGCCGAGCGTGATCGCCATCAGCCTCGTCAGTGAAGAACAAGACGGCAGCCTACCAAAAAGATGTGAGCTGGGTAGATAACGCCTCCAAAAATAATTCGCAGGGGGGGGGGGGGGGGGCAGAGGAGGTACTCCCATTGAGAAAGGTGGCTGACAGTCTTGCTAACACTGTAAACAAACTCACTGAAAAAGCAGAAGAGTTACAAAAGGAAAATGCAAGAAGATGGGTTAATTCCGGCTTGCTCTAAAATCAATCACAAGAGCAGATGTACGTGGCGGCCAATGTCAGTGAAAACATGGTGGCGTCGCCATCGCTTCCTCCACTAACAAAAAGATGTGCGAATACACGCAGCCCAAGCTCACCCTTGCAGAGGTATTCAAGAGACTAGAGGACAAAAAAATTCAAGGCGCACTTTGTCTGAAGTGCGTAGAGGTGAAAGCGTTTTCTGCACCACTTTAAATTTACACTGCTGACTTCACCACTAGATGGCGTCACAATATAGACAAATTATCAAGTAATGACTAATTGCTAATTAATGGTAAGTCACTTATTAATTACTAAATGCTTATTAACAGCTAATTATTCATAAGCTTAACCTTTAGGAGTGGAAAGCGACAGCATGTTGCAGCGCTGAAGGACAGTCCACGGAACACCACCACCCTTTCGGCGCGATCTCTTGCCTATTGCAAACGCCTTTGAAAGCAACTCTTTTTGAGGAGAGAAAATGGCGCAGTAATTCTCTTGACATCTCGCTGGACGTGCAAACCGCACCATACAGGAAGGTGCACTACGAGGAAGTGGGAGTGAAAGATGAAAGAGGGCCGTAATGAAGGAAATGACATTTGTTCTTGCGGAAAGGAAATTGCGCAGGTACTGCCTCAGATCTCAGTAGACGCCCGTCATCGGTTTGATGACGTCAGCTGCGCTCGTCGATGAGTCATCTCAGGCGCTGGATGTAACACCGAAAGGACGGGAGAATAAGCCATTTAACGCTTTCGCCTTAAGAAGCGACGCGTGAAGCGATTACGTCGCGCTAGAATCAACCGACCATATTCTATGCGGCGCCGCTTTACCGAAGCCATTTTTAGCAATTCCCGCGTTCTCGGGAGTGCCCGGCTTCAAATGGGACCTATAATAATCCGCATTAGCCATTGTGTCAAAGGGGCGTGCGACCATGAGCGGCCCTGCCTCGGGAGCCCTGGTGTCGCTGTCCGAATACATGATGGTAAAACGCAGTGCTAAGCCCGGTATCTACTCAGGCGGAACAATACCCAAATATGTCTCATGCAGCGCAGCAGTAACGCATACTCTCAATGCCCACAGTACGTATAATAATCAATGTAAGCATACAATTGCGGCACCTGAGCGTTGGCTTGGGAGGAGTGGCAGGAGAGCACCAATATGACGCTCGGAATCGAGGGATCCCAGCCAAGTCATGCAAGCAACGACTTGACTCGGTTTGCCATAGCTCAACTGTCTCGTGGTCAGCGCTGCGGTGAAGGGAAGAACACGAATGGCTACCTGCGTCAACACATGAGCTGGGCGATAAACCGGCTTTAGAACCGGTAATGAACAGTTAAGCTTCCCTCATTTTGCAACGCCTGTGAGATAACCGAGACGCCGGAAGACGAGAGAGGCACAAGCGACCGTTTATTCGAGCGTGGGTGAAACATTCGGCCGCCTGAATCGGCCTGCCAAGGCTGCTTCGAACCGGCACCCGGGAGGAGTGGGCAGCAAAGATACCAGAAGAACTGCTGCTCATGCAGCCACTCACTGTTAAGTCAAGCCTCCGGCACTGTAGGTCCTAGGTGGTAATGCAGAACAGGCAGGCTGTTCCACGCTAGAGACTGCTGGAGCAAAGATCGCCTTCAACACGGCAGGGGTCGGAGAAGAAAGAATCACGTCCGAGCCTTGCGGCGGATGAAGCTGTACTGGGAGGCACGAGGCCCTCGTGGAGCTCGGTGCACGCAGCGCGAAGCCCGCCGCGCGCAGCGCGCAGATTGGCTCACGCGCGGCGCCGCCCCCTGCTTCGACGGCAGCGAATGAAATGAAGACTAAGATGATGCAAGTTTGACTCAAGCCACAGGTCCATTTTTAAAGCGATTCAAAATATCTCGCTGTAATTTGATCGGATATTCCACAGTGCTTATCAGAATGCGTTGTCGAGAAAAAAGTCCTACTACTACTACTACTTCCTACTTCCTACTTCCTACTCATACTAGGAAAGGTTTTTTAATCGATAACATTCGGCCCAGTAAAACTTGAAAAGCAAGATTAGCGTTGAAATGCAGAGAAAAGAGGTGCAGGCTTCAGCCACTTTGGATATCGCCAAAGCATATTGTGACGAAGACGAAGCTGTCAGTGGCGCGGGACGGAGCGCTCGCGCTAGGCCAGCGGCCATTAAATCATCTCATAGCCATCGTTCACCGCGCCTCATTCTTCAGCTGGCCGCCACGTTTCATTTGGTGTGACGTGCTGCGGACCCTTCATCGCCATCCTGGTCCCGGAGCTTCGGTGTCCTGCGCCTGCCGTGGACGTCGGCCGTGGTAGCCTGGTCCGCGCCGCCCGGCCATGCCACAACCCGCCCGACCTGAACAGACCTCGCCGCTCACCCCAGCCCCGTCCGCCGCCCGGACCACAAGACACGACGACCTAAGACTCCACCGACCCCAGACACCGACCCGACCGACCCACCAGCGTTTTCTTCATTTCTCTGCTATTTTGTGCCGATAAAATGCCGCATCGGGAGTCAATAAATTTTTAAGGTGTGACGTACACAGCCCTCAATAAGATGGCCGACCATTATTCTGAAGATGAGCCGGCTATCAGTCGCGTAGTAAGTTCGGTTGCGTTTGGTTCTCCGGCTGTCTTAGATACAAAATTATACATGTGGCGCTTTTGCAGGGCCGCGTTCTACGCCTTTTCATGGGTATGGCAAAATCAGTGGCAAATGTTTTCTGAAGACCGCGTACAAGACTGAACTTTCGCTTCCAGCTTCCCACAGTGCGCACCATCTTATGGGAAATTGCAATGTCTGCAATGGCTCCACTCGATTTCAGTGGCTCTACATCCCATCACCCCACGTACCTATAAACGTGATTCAGGCGCCCACTGACCCAGGGTGCTAGTTATGCCCACTTTCTTTCCTTAAAATTAAACGTTGTCAACGCTCACGCCAATAACACAATGGACGCCGAAGGCCTATTGCTTCTGCGCCGCCTATCTGGCACAAAGTAGTCAATACCTGCAGCCTACATCTCTCAACACTCCACATACATATACGCGCGATTAAGTTGTCCACTGACCCAGGGAGCAACTTATGCGCACTTGCTTTCGTTAAAAAGGCGCAACGTTGCCAATTCAAACGCATGCAGCACACATCTGTCACTACCACCAAGTAGCTTAAAACACGATTGAGGTGTTGACTATTCCAGGAGAGCAGTTATGCGCCTTCTCTTTGATTTTAAAGATCCCGCTCCATAGGTATCTGCTTAAAGCGTGACTAAGGTGTCCCCGACTGGTTAAAATGGCCAACAGCGATGGCAACGGCTGCGGTGACGACGCGAAACGCAGGAAAGGGCGCCAAAGAGCTCCAGTCTAAAAAATTCGCCGTGGCTTTTCTCTGTCATGCCAGGATATACGTAGCGTGACGTGAGGCCGAGGTTCTCACATTTTCATGGGCACCTGAACCAGAGTGAAGGCACATAAATGCCCTCTTCAAAGAGTGGGCACCTCAACCGTGCATTAAGCTAAGTGGCGGTAGTCACAGGTGGTGGTGAAAACTTGTGAAATAGTTCGGGAGCCACAGAGTGGCCCCGCTACATGGTCGGCGTCCCCAGTCCGGGACACCGCATGACGCGGCCCCGTCTCTCGCCTGTTTCACCAGAGCCCTTTGGGCCTCAAGCGAGGAGCAGTTGAGGAGGAATGTCTCCCATGCCTCTCTGGAAGGGGTAGGGGAAGGGGGAGGTGGGGATTTTGAGTACATGCCCACACCATGTGGAAGATCACAGCTCTCCCCACACTGCGGGAATCGCCCATCCGTGTTAGGAACGTAACGTAATGTTTTATGATTGGAGGAAAGAGTACAGTACATGTCTGCAGGCGCCTTGAAGTTCGCTCCTCCGTCTTACTCAGCCCCTTGCAGGTGCGTGGTGCATGCATTGCAGTAACGTTCTGCGAGAAACGTGGCGCTGTATCCATAAGCCGTCGGTGTTCGTTGTGTTCATTGGCTTTGGCACTGACATTCTACACTCCGATCATTTTAAGGAGAGGAAGGGTGCATTGTGGCTCCTTGGGTCAGTACATGCTTTAATCCTGCTTTTAGGTGAAGCCATACGACGCCGGAATTCGTTGTGTTTATTGGCGTTGACCTTGTCTAGGTTTTACACTCCGAACATTGTAAGGAAAGGGAGGCGAGCGCGCGGGACGAGGCACGCCAGCTGTGGGCAGTGATGTCGCTTTCTCGCGTATACGCACCCAGGCTCTCCAGGAGCCACGCCAAAGTGCTCAACATTATCCAGTGTAGCTCACGCTACAGAGGCCAGCACTCAACCACTTGCACTTCCCCACTCCGGTATCAATCGGGTCATGTGTTCAGAGCGCAGCAACCGAAAGATTGGATTGGGGCAGTATAGACTTTCCTCTCATTTTCTCCACATAAACGCCACAACAATGGATCGAGCTCGAAAGGCTGAGTCCATTTTCGCCCTGTCCATTGTCCAGAAAGCGGCATTTCTTATCAAGAAGGCGACAATACATTGAAGAAGATTTATGCATACAACTGCCCATAATTCGAGTCGTACATATTAACCCTCGTGGTATTAATGTGGCGCGACTACACGTTTTTTGACCTAGAGGCATTCGCACTGAACGCCTATACCCTAAAAGCTTTTGACCGAGATGCACCAGACTGAAAGCCCTTAACCATGAAGGCTTTTGGCCCAAAGGCATTATCAGTAAAATTCATTAACGGGTACGCGTTTACCACGAAGGTCTTCACCCTAAAGGTGATTACAATAACGGGTTTGCCCTAAAAGCCTTTACAGAAAAGACAACTGTCCCAGAGGCCTTTAACCTTAAGGTAACTTCATTGAATATGCCTTTATGTATACCCTACACATAGCCATTGATAAGGCCTGCCAAGTGTACACACCTGCCAAGCTACTAAAAACCCTTTTAGAGCGTGGGTCGCTTCCCGCAGAGCAGGCTTCAGTGACGTACCCACCCCTTTTGCCAAAGTAATCGAGCAGCACGTTTTTTCTTCTCAACCGTATACCTCAGATTCTAAGGCACCTCTAATGACAAAGGTGTGAAAACGTTAGGACAATTGTTCACCTTACTTTTAGACAGATTCGGAGCTCAATTAAAGGCCTGGTATATGTGCTTCGAAACACGATTAAGAAAGGAAACATCGCTGCGCGGAGTTTTCGGGATGAGTCATGCAGTGCTGCAACGCCAGTAAAGATTTCTCCTTTCCAGCATGTGACAACGTAAGCCCAGTGGTCTCCTAATTTTACAAACACGTGTGAGCTGCGAGCTACTGGCGCCTCTGCTAACAGCAACTGGATCACGCAGGGATTGTGCGAACATAACTACATCCACGCCCATTCAATGTCGGGCCACCAGCACGCGAACTCCTAGGTTTCCGTGAAAGCTGCGTGGGGCCCGTAGCCCAGGGCCCAACAAAAACTCGAGAACTAATGTTAGATCAACAGGCCTCCATATGTGATCAAGAAACTCAAGTAGGAAATACCCAAGACAAGATGGGAAATCCTTCACATAAGACATCCGACCGGTAGAGCCGACCTAGGACCAGACAGGACGAAAGCTGTCGCGGCCGCTTAGTCTCCTTCCGTCGTCTCGGTTCATAGGACCGTACATTCAGGCTCTACGAGCTGTTCAGGATCCAGAGCCCACATTAGTTCCAGGGCAGTATCGAAATCCAGAGTACGCTCGTTCTGCCGAGCGTGATCGCCATCGGCCTCGTGAGTGAAGAACAAGACGGCAGCCTACCATAAAGAGGTGAGCTGGGTAGATAAAGCCTCCAAAAATAATTCGCATGGGGGGGGGGGGGGGGGGGGGGCAGAGGAGGTGCTCCCATTGAGAAAGGTGGCTGACAGTCTTACTAACACTACTCGCTGAAAGAGCAGAACAGTTACAGAAGGAAAATGCAAGAAGATGGGCCAATCCCGGCTTGCAGATGTAGGTGGCGGCCAATGTCAGTGAAAGCTTGGTGGCGTCGCCATCGCTTCATCCACTAACAAAAAGACGTGCCAATACACGCAGCCCAAGCTCACCCTTGCTGAGGTATTCAAGAGGCTAGAGGACAAAATTAACTCCCAAATTCAAGCCACATAAATCAAACCTTAAGCTCTAGTTCTGGCTAATTAACTATGCTTAAGCTTCGCCTTAGAAGTGGAACGCGTGTTGTAGCGCTGAAAGGGAGTCCATGGAACAACACTACCTGTTCGGCGCGATGTCTTGCCTGTTGGAAACGCCTTTGAACGCAAGGGTTTTTGAGGAGAGAAAATGGCGCAGTAATTCTCTGACATCTCGCTGGACATGCAAACCGCACCATACAGGAAGGTACACCACGAGGAAGTGGGAGTGAAAGATGAAAGAGGGCGGTAATGAAGGAAATGAAATTTGTTCTTAAGGAAAGGAAATTTCGCAGTTACTGCCTCAGATCTCAGTGGACGCCCGTCATCGCTTTGATGACGTCAGCTGCGCTCGTCGATGAATCATCTCAGGCGCTGGATGTAACGCCGGAAGGACGGGCGAATGAGCCATTTAACGCTTTCGCCTTAAGAAGCGACGCGTGAAGCGATTACGTCGCGGTAGAATCAACCGACCATATTCTATGCGGCGCCGCTTTACCGAAGCCATTTTTAGCAATTCCCGCGTTCTCGGGAGTGCCCGGCTTCAAATGGGACCTATATTAATCCGCATTAGCCATTGTGTAAAGGGCGTGCGACCATGAGCGGCCCTGCCTCGGGAGCCCTGGTGTCGCTGTCCGAATACATGATGGTAAAACGCAGTGCTAAGCCCGGTATCTACTCAGGCGGAACAATACCCAAATATGTCTCATGCAGCGCAGCAGTAACGCATACTCTCAATGCCCACAGTACGTATAATAATCAATGTAAGCATACAATTGCGGCACCTGAGCGTTGGCTTGGGAGGAGTGGCAGGAGAGCACCAATATAACGCTCGGAATCGAGGGATCCCAGCCAAGTCATGCAAGCAACGACTTGACTCGGTTTGCCATAGCTCAACTGTCTCGTGGTCAGCGCTGCGGTGAAGGGAAGAACACGAATGGCTACCTGCGTCAACACATGAGCTGGGCGATAAACCGGCGTTAGAACCGGTAATCAACAGTTAAGCTTCCCTCATTTTGCAACGCCTGTGAGATAACCGAGACGCCGGAAGACGAGAGAGGCGCAAGCGACCGTTTATTCGAGCGTGGGTGAAACATTCGGCCGCCTGAATCGGCCTGCCAAGGCTGCTTCGAACCGGCACCCGGGAGGAGTGGGCAGCAAAGATACCAGAAGAACTGCTGCTCATGCAGCCACTCACTGTTAAGTCAAGCCTCCGGCACTGTAGGTCCTAGGTGGTAATGCAGAACAGGCAGGCTGTTCCACGCTGGAGACTGCTGGAGCAAAGATCGCCTTCAACACGGCAGGGGTCGGAGAAGAAACAATCACGTCCGAGCCTTGCGGCGGATGAAGCTGTACTGGGAGGCACGAGGCCCTCGTGGAGCTCGGTGCACGCAGCGCGCAGCCCGCCGCGCGCAGCGCGCAGATTGGCTCACGCGCGGCGCCGCCCCCTGCTTCGACGGCAGCGAATGAAATTAAGACGAAGATGATGCAAGTTTGACTCAAGCCACAGGTTCATTTTTAAAGCGATTCAAAATATCTTGCTGTAATTTGATCGGATGTTCCACAGTGCTTATCAGCATGCGTTGTCGAGAAAAAAGTCCTACTTTTCAAAGATACTAGGAAAGGTTTTGTAATCGATAACATTCGGCCCAGTAAAACTTGAAAAGCAAGATTAGCGTTGAAATGCAGAGAAAAGAGGTGCAGGCTTCAGTCACTTTGGATATCGCCAAAGCATATTGTGACGAAGACGAAGCTGGCAGTGGCGCGGGACGGAGCGCTCGCGCTAGGCCAGCGGCCATTAAATCATCTCATAGCCATCGTTCACCGCGCCTCATTCTTCAGCTGGCCGCCACGTTACATTTAGTGTGACGTGCTGCGGACCCTTCATCGCCATCCTGGTCCCGGAGCTTCGGTGTCCTGCGCCTGCCGTGGACGTCGGCCGTGAGCGCCTGGTCCGCGCCGCCCGGCCATGCCACAGCCCGCCCGACCTGAACCGACCTCGCCTCAGTCGCGTAGTGAGTTCGGTTGCGTTTGGTTCTCCGGCTGTCTTAGATACAAAATTATACATGTGGCGCTTTTGCAGGGCCGCGTTCTACGCCTTTTCATGGGTATGGCAAAATCAGTGGCAAATGTTTTCTGAAGACCGCGTACAAGACTGAACTCTCGCTTCCAGCTTCCCACAGTGCGCACCATCTTATGGGAAATTGCAATTACTGCAATGGCTCCACCCGATTTCAGTGGCTCTACATCTCATCACCCCACGTACCTATAAACGTGATTCAGGTGCCCACTGACCCAGGGTGCTAGTTATGCCCACTTCCTTTCCTTAAAATTAAACGTTGTCAACGCTAACGCCAATAACATAATGGACGCCGAAGGCCTATTGCTTCTGCGCCGCCTATCTGGCACAAAGTAGTCAATACCTGCAGCCTACATCTCTCAACACTCCACATACATATACGCGCGATTAAGTTGTCCACTGACCCAGGGAGCAACTTATGCGCACTTGCTTTCGTTAAAAAGGCGCAACGTTGCCAATTCAAACGCATGCAGCACACATCTGTCACTACCACCAAGAGCTTAAAACACGATTGAGGTGTTGACTGTTCCAGGAGAGCAGTTATGCGCCTTCTCTTTGATTTTAAAGATCCCGCTCCATAGGTATCTGCTTAAAGCGTGACTAAGGTGTCCCCGACTGGTTAAAATGGCCAACAGCGATGGCAACGGCTGCGGTGACGACGCGAAACGCAGGAACGGGCGCCAAAGAGCTGCAGTCTAAAAAATTCGCCGTGGCTTAGCTCTGCCATGCCAGGATATACGTAGCGTGACGTGAGGCCGAGGTTCTCACATTTCCATGGGCACCTGAACCAGAGTGAAGGCACATAAATGCTCTCTTCAAAGAGTGGACACCTCAACCGTGCATTAAGCTAAGTGGCGGTAGTGACAGGTGGTGGTGAAAACTTATTTTGTGAAATAGTTCGGGAGCCACAGAGTGGCCCCGCTACATGGTCGGCGTCCCCAGTCCGGGACACCGCATGACGCGGCCCCGTCTCTCGCCTGTTTCACCAGTGCTATTTGGGCCTCAAGCGAGGAGCAGTTGAGGAGGAATGTCTCCCATGCCTCTCTGGAAGGGGTAGGGGAAGGGGGAGGTGGGGATTTTGAGTACATGCCCACACCATGTGGAAGATCACAGCTCTCCCCACACTACGGGAATCGCCCATCCGTGTTAGGAACGTAATGTTTTATGATTGGAGGAAAGAGTACAGTACATGTCTGCAGGCGCCTTGAAGTTCGCTCCTCCGTCTTACTCAGCCCCTTGCAGGTGCGTGGTGCATGCATTGCAGTAACGTTCTCCGAGAAACGTGGCGCTGTATCCATAAGCCGTCGGCGTTCGTTGTGTTCATTGGCTTTGGCACTGACAACATTCTACACTCCGATCATTTTAAGGAGAGGAATGGTGCATTGAGGCTCCTTGGGTCAGTACATGCCTTAATCCTGCTTTTAGGTGAAGCCATACGACGCCGGCATTCGTTGTGTTTAGTGGCGCTGACCTTGTCTAGGTTTTACACTCCGAACATTGTAAGGAAAGGGAGGCGAGCGCGCGGGACGAGGCACGCCAGCTGTGGGCAGTGATGTCGCTTTCTCGCGCATACGCACCCAGGCTCTCCAGGAGCCACGCCAAAGTGCTCAACATTATCCAGTGTAGCTCACGCTACAGAGGCCAGCACCCAACCACTTGCACTTCCCCACTCCGGTATCAATCGGGTCATGTGTTCAGAGCGCAGCAACCGAAAGATTGGATTGGGGCAGTATAGACTTTCCTCTCATTTTCTCCACATAAACGCCACAACAATGGATCGAGCTCGAAAGGCTGAGTCCATTTTCGCCCTGTCCATTGTCCAGAAAGCGGCATTTCATATCAAGAAGGCGACAATACATTGAAGAAGATTTATGCATACAACTGCCCATAATTCGAGTCGTACATATTAACACTCGTGGTATTAATGTGGCGCGACTACACGTTTTTTGACCTAGAGGCATTCGCACTGAACTTTATACCCTAAAAGCTTTTGACCGAGATGCACCAGACTGAAAGCCCTTAACCATGAAGGCTTTTTGCCCAAAGGCATTATCAGTAAAATTCATTAACGGGTACGCGTTTACCACGAAGGTCTTCACCTTATAGGTGATTACAATAACGGGTTTGCCCTAAAAGCCTTTACAGAAAAGACAATTGTCCTAGAGGCCTTTAACCTTAAGGTAACTTCATTGAATGCCTTTATGTATACCCTACACATAGCCATTGATAAGGCCTGCCAAGTGTACACACCTGCCAAGCTACTAAAAACCCTTTTAGAGCGTGGGTCGCTTCCCGCAGAGCAGGCTTCAGTGACGTACCCACCCCTTTTGCCAAAGTAATCGAGCAACACGTTTTTTCTTCTCAACCGTATACCTCAGCATCTAAGGCACCTCTAATGACAAAGGTGTGAAAACGTTAGGACAATTGTTCACCTTACTTTTAGACAGATTCAGAGCTCAATTAAAGGCCTGGTATATGTGCTTCGAAACACGATTAAGAAAGGAAACATCGCTGCGCGGAGTTTTCGGGATGAGTCATGCAGTGCTGCAACGCGAGTAAAGATTTCTCCTTTCCAGCATGTGACAACGTAAGCCCAGTGGTCTCCTAATTTTACAAACACGTGTGAGCTGCGAGCTACTGGCGCCTCTGCTAGCAGCAACTGGATCACGCAGGGATTGTGCGAACATAACTACATCCACGCGCATTCAATGTCGGGCCACCAGCACGCGAACTCCTAGGTTTCCGTGAAAGCTGCGTGGGGCCCGTAGCCCAGGGCGCAACAAAAACTCGAGAACTAATGTTAGATCAACAGGCCTCCATATGTGATCAAGCAACTCAAGTGGGAAATACCCAAGACAAGATGGGAAATCCTTCACATAAGACATCCGACCGGTGGAGCCGACCTAGGACCAGACAGGACGAAAGCTGTCGCGGCCGCTTAGTCTCCTTCCGTCGTCTCGGTTCATAGGACCGTACATTCAGGCTCTACGAGCTGTTCAGGATCCAGAGCCCACATTAGTTCCAGGGCAGTATCGAAATCCAGAGTACGCTCGTTCTGCCGAGCGTGATCGCCATCGGCCTCGTGAGTGAAGAACAAGACGGCAGCCTACCAAAAAGAGGTGAGCTGGGTAGATAAAGCCTCCAAAAATAATTCGCATGGGGGGGGGGGGGGGGGCAGAGAAGGTGCTCCCATTGAGAAAGGTGGCTGACAGTCTTACTAACACTACTCACTGAAAGAGCAGAACAGTTACAGAAGGAAAATGCAAGAAGATGGGCCAATCCCGGCTTGCTCTAAAATCAAACACAAGAGCAGATGTAGGTGGCGGCCAATGTCAGTGAAAGCTTGGTGGCGTCGCCATCGCTTCATCCACTAACAAAAAGACGTGCGAATACACGCAGCCCAAGCTCACCCTTGCTGAGGTATTCAAGAGGCTAGAGGACAAAATTAACTCCAAAATTCAAGCCACATAAATCAAACCTTAAGCTCTAGTTCTGGCTAATTAACTATGCTTAAGCTTCGCCTTAGAAGTGGAACGCGTGTTGTAGCGCTGAAAGGGAGTCCATGGAACAACACTACCTGTTCGGCGCGATATCTTGCCTGTTGGAAACGCCTTTGAACGCAAGGGTTTTTGAGGAGAGAAAATGGCGCAGTAATTCTCTGACATCTCGCTGGACATGCAAACCGCACCATACAGGAAGGTACACCACGAGGAAGTGGGAGTGAAAGATGAAAGAGGGCGGTAATGAAGGAAATTAAATTTGTTCTTAAGGAAACGAAATTTCGCAGTTACTGCCTCAGATCTCAGTGGACGCCCGTCATCGCTTTGATGACGTCAGCTGCGCTCGTCGATGAATCATCTCAGGCGCTGGATGTAACGCCGGAAGGACGGGCGAATGAGCCATTTAACGCTTTCGCCTTAAGAAGCGACGCGTGAAGCGATTACGTCGCGGTAGAATCAACCGACCATATTCTATGCGGCGCCGCTTTACCGAAGCCATTTTTAGCAATTCCCGCGTTCTCGGGAGTGCCCGGCTTCAAATGGGACCTATAATAATCCGCATTAGCCATTGTGTCAAGGGGCGTGCGACCATGAGCGGCCCTGCCTCGGGAGCCCTGGTGTCGCTGTCCGAATACATGATGGTAAAACGCAGTGCTAAGCCCGGTATCTACTCAGGCGGAACAACACCCAAATATGTCTCATGCAGCGCAGCAGTAACGCATACTCTCAATGCCCACAGTACGTATAATAATCAATGTAAGCATACAATTGCGGCACCTGAGCGTTGGCTTGGGAGGAGTGGCAGGAGAGCACCAATATAACGCTCGGAATCGAGGGATCCCAGCCAAGTCATGCAAGCAACGACTTGACTCGGTTTGCCATAGCTCAACTGTCTCGTGGTCAGCGCTGCGGTGAAGGGAAGAACACGAATGGCTACCTGCGTCAACACAAGAGCTGGGCGATAAACCGGCTTTAGAACCGGTAATGAACAGTTAAGCTTCCCTCATTTTGCAACGCCTGTGAGATAACCGAGACGCCGGAAGACGAGAGAGGCGCAAGCGACCGTTTATTCGAGCGTGGGTGAAACATTCGGCCGCCTGAATCGGCCTGCCAAGGCTGCTTCGAACCGGCACCCGGGAGGAGTGGGCAGCAAAGATACCAGAAGAACTGCTGCTCATGCAGCCACTCACTGTTAAGTCAAGCCTCCGGCAATGTAGGTCCTAGGTGGTAATGCAGAACAGGCAGGCTGTTCCACGCTGGAGACTGCTGGAGCAAAGATCGCCTTCAACACGGCAGGGGTCGGAGAAGAAAGAATCACGTCCGAGCCTTGCGGCGGATGAAGCTGTACTGGGAGGCACGAGGCCCTCGTGGAGCTCGGTGCACGCAGCGCGCAGCCCGCCGCGCGCAGCGCGCAGATTGGCTCACGCGCGGCGCCGCCCCCTGCTTCGACGGCAGCGAATGAAATGAAGACGAAGATGATGCAAGTTTGACTCAAGCCACAGGTCCATTTTTAAAGCGATTCAAAATATCTTGCTGTAATTTCATCCGATATTCCACAGTGCTTATCAGCATGCGTTGTCGAGAAAAAAGTCCTACTTCTCAAAGATACTAGGAAAGGTTTTGTAATCGATAACATTCGGCCCAGTAAAACTTGAAAAGCAAGATTAGCGTTGAAATGCAGAGAAAAGAGGTGCAGGCTTCAGTCACTTTGGATATCGCCAAAGCATGTTGTGACGAAGACGAAGCTGGCAGTGGCGCGGGACGGAGCGCTCGCGCTAGGCCAGCGGCCATTAAATCATCTCATAGCCATCGTTCACCGCGCCTCATTCTTGAGCTGGCCGCCACGTTACATTTAGTGTGAGGTGCTGCGGACCCTTCATCGCCATCCTGGTCCCGGAGCTTCGGTGTCCTGCGCCTGCCGTGGACGTCGGCCGTGAGTGCCTGGTCCGCGCCGCCCGGCCATGCCACAGCCCGCCCGACCTGAACCGACCTCGCCGCTCACCCCAGCCCCGTCCCCCGCCCGGACCACAAGACACGACGACCTAAGACGACACCGACCCGACCGACCCACCAGCGTTTTCATCATTTCTCTGCTATTTTGTGCCAATAAAATGCCGCATCGGGAGTCAATAAATTTTTAAGGTGTGACGTACACGGCCCTCAATTAGACGGCCGACCATTATTCTGAAGATGAGCCGGCTATCAGTCGCGTAGTGAGTTCGGTTGCGTTTGGTTCTCCGGCTGTCTTAGATACAAAATTATACATGTGGCGCTTTTCCAGGGCCGCGTTCTACACCTTTTCATGGGTATGGCAAAATCAGTGGCAAATGTTTTCTGAAGACCGCGTACAAGACTGAACTCTCGCTTCCAGCTTCCCACAGTGCGCACCATCTTATGGGAAATTGCAATTACTGCAATGGCTCCACCCGATTTCAGTGGCTCTACATCTCATCACCCTACCTACCTATAAACGTGATTCAGGTGCCCACTGACCCAGGGTGCTAGTTATGCCCACTTCCTTTCCTTAAAATTAAACGTTGTCAACGCTAAGGTCAATAACATAATGGACGCCGAAGGCCTATTGCTTCTGCGCCGCCTATCTGGCACAAAGTAGTCAATACCTGCAGCCTTCATCTCTCAACACTCCACATACATATACGCGCGATTAAGTTGTCCACTGACCCAGGGAGCAACTTATGCGCACTTGCTTTCGTTAAAAAGGCGCAACGTTGCCAATTCCAACGCATGCAGCACACATCTGTCACTACCACCAAGTAGCTTAAAACACGATTGAGGTGTTGACTGTTCCAGGAGAGCAGTTATGCGCCTTCTCTTTGATTTTAAAGATCCCGCTCCATAGGTATCTGCTTAAAGCGTGACTAAGGTGTCCCCGACTGGTTAAAATGGCCAACAGCGATGGCAACGGCTACGGCGACGACGCGAAACGCAGGAACGCGCGCCAAAGAGCTGCAGTCTAAAAAATTCGCCGTGGCTTAGCTCTGCCATGCCAGGATATACGTAGCGTGACGTGAGGCCGAGGTTCTCACATTTCCATGGGCACCTGAACCAGAGTGAAGGCACATAAATGCCTGTGGACACCTCAACCGTGCATTAAGCTAAGTGGCGGTAGTGACAGGTGGTGGTGAAAACTTATTTTGTGAAATAGTTCGGGAGCCACAGAGTGGCCCCGCTACATGGTCGGCGTCCCCAGTCCGGGACACCGCATGACGCGGCCCCGTCTCTCGCCTGTTTCACCAGAGCCCTTTGGGCCTCAAGCGAGGAGCAGTTGAGGAGGAATGTCTCCCATGCCTCTCTGGAAGGGGTAGGGGAAGGGGGAGGTGGGGATTTTGAGTACATGCCCACACCATAAGGAAGATCACAGCTCTCCCCACACTGCGGGAATCGCCCATCCGTGTTAGGAACGTAATGTTTTATGATTGTAGGAAAGAGTACAGTACATGTCTGCAGGCGCCTTGAAGTTCGCTCCTCCGTCTTACTCAGCCCCTTGCAGGTGCGTGGTGCATGCATTGCAGTAACGTTCTCCGAGAAACGTGGCGCTGTATCCATAAGCCGTCGGCGTTCGTTGTGTTTATTGGCTTTGGCACTGACAACATTCTACACTCCGATCATTTTAAGGAGAGGAAGGGTGCATTGTGGCTCCTTGGGTCAGTACATGCCTTAATCCTGCTTTTAGGTGAAGCCATACGACGCCGGCATTCGTTGTGTTTATTGGCGTTGACCTTGTCTAGGTTTTACACTCCGAACATTGTAAGGAAAGGGAGGCGAGCGCGCGGGACGAGGCACGCCAGCTTTGGGCAGTGATGTCGCTTTCTCGCGCATACACACCCAGGCTCTCCAGGAGCCACGCCAAAGTGCTCAACATTATCTAGTGTAGCTCACGCTACAGAGGCCAGCACCCAACCACTTGCACTTCCCCACTCCGGTATCAATCGGGTCATGTGTTCAGAGCGCAGCAACCGAAAGATTGGATTGGGGCAGTATAGACTTTCCTCTCATTTTCTCCACATAAACGCCACAACAATGGATCGAGCTCGAAAGGCTGAGTCCATTTTCGCCCTGTCTATTGTCCAGAAAGCGGCATTTCATATCAAGAAGGCGACAATATATTGAAGAAGATTTATGCATACAACTGCCCATAATTCGAGTCGTACATATTAACACTCGTGGTATTAATGTGGTGCGACTACACGTTTTTTGACCTAGAGGCATTCGCACTGAACGCCTATACCCTAAAAGCTTTTGACCGAGATACACCAGACTGAAAGCCCTTAACCATGATGGCTTTTGGCCCAAAGGCATTATCAGTAACATTCATTAACGGGTACGCGTTTACCAAGAAGGTCTTCACCCTAAAGGTGATTACAATAACGGGTTTGCCCTAAAAGCCTTTACAGAAAAGACAATTGTCCTAGAGGCCTTTAACCTTAAGGTAACTTCATTGAATGCCTTTATGTATATCCTACACATAGCCATTGATAAGGCCTGCCAAGTGTACACCTGCCAAGCTACTAAAAACCCTTTCGGAGCGTGGGTCGCTTCCCGCAGAGCAGGCTTCAGTGACGTACCCACCCCTTTTGCCAAAGTAATCGAGCAGCACGTTTTTTCTCAACCGTATACCTCAGCATCTAAGGCACCTCTAATGACAAAGGTGTGAAAACGTTAGGACAATTGTTCACCTTACTTTTAGACAGATTCAGAGCTCAATTAAAGGCCTGGTATATGTGCTTCGAAACACGATTAAGAAAGGAAACATCGCTGCGCGGAGTTTTCGGGATGAGTCATGCAGTGCTGCAACGCGAGTAAAGATTTCTCCTTTCCAGCATGTGAGAACGAAAGCCCAGTGGTCTCCTAATTTTACAAACACGTGTGAGCTGCGAGCTACTGGCGCCTCTGCTAACAGCAACTGGATCACGCAGGGATTGTGCGAACATAACTACATCCACGCGCATTCAATGTCGGGCCACCAGCACGCGAACTGCTAGGTTTCCGTGAAAGCTGCGTGGGGCCCGTAGCCCAGGGCCCAACAAAAACTCGAGAACTAATGTGAGATCAACAGGCCTCCATATGTGATCAAGCAACTCAAGTGGGAAATACCCAAGACAAGATGGGAAATCCTTCAGAGAAGGCATCCGACCGGTGGAGCCGACCTAGGACCAGACAGGACGAAAGCTGTCGCGGCCGCTTAGTCTCCTTCCGTCGTCTCGGTTCATAGGACCGTACATTCAGGCTCTACGAGCTGTTCAGGATCCAGAGCCCACATTACTTCCAGGGCAGTATCCAAATCCAGAGTACGCTCGTTCTGCCGAGCGTGATCGCCATCGGCCTCGTGAGTGAAGAACAAGACGGCAGCCTACCATAAAGAGGAGAGCTGGGTAGATAAAGCCTCCAAAAATAATTCGCATGGGGGGGGGGGGGGGGGGGCAGAGGAGGTGCTCCCATTGAGAAAGGTGGCTGACAGTCTTACTAACACTACTCGCTGAAAGAGCAGAACAGTTACAGAAGGAAAATGCAAGAAGATGGGCCAATCCCGGCTTGCTCTAAAATCAAACACAAGAGCAGATGTAGGTGGCGGCCAATGTCAGTGAAAGCTTGGTGGCGTCGCCATCGCTTCATCCACTAACAAAAAGACGTGCCAATACACGCAGCCCAAGCTCACCCTTGCTGAGGTATTCAAGAGGCTAGAGGACAAAATTAACTCCAAAATTCAAGCCACATAAATCATACCTTAAGCTATAGTTCTGGCCATTGCTAACGTCGTTCAGGAACTTACGACCATAAAATTCAGGGCGCACTTTGAAGTGCGTAGAGGCGAAAGCGTTTTCTGCACCACTTTAAGTTTGACACTGGTGACTTCACCACTGCATAGCGTCACACATATAGACTAATTACTAAGTAGTGATATTACTAATTAATGGTTAGTAACTGATTAATGACTATATGCTTATTAACAGCTAATTAACTATGCTTAAGCTTCGCCTTAGAAGTGGAACGCGTGTTGTAGCGCTGAAAGGGAGTCCATGGAACAACACTACCTGTTCGGCGCGATGTCTTGCCTGTTGGAAACGCCTTTGAACGCAAGGGTTTTTGAGGAGAGAAAATGGCGCAGTAATTCTCTGACATCTTGCTGGACATGCAAACCGCACCATACAGGAAGGTACACCACGAGGAAGTGGGAGTGAAAGATGAAAGAGGGCGGTAATGAAGGAAATGAAATTTGTTCTTAAGGAAAGGAAATTTCGCAGTTAATGCCTCAGATCTCAGTGGACGCCCGTCATCGCTTTGATGACGTCGGCTGCGCTCGTCGATGAATCATCTCAGGCGCTGGATGTAACGCCGGAAGGACGGGCGAATGAGCCATTTAACGCTTTCGCCTTAAGAAGCGACGCGTGAAGCGATTACGTCGCGGTAGAATCAACCGACCATATTCTATGCGGCGCCGCTTTATCCAAGCCATTTTTAGCGATTCCCGCGTTCTCGGGAGTGCCCGGCTTCAAATGGGACCTATAATAATCCGCATTAGCCATTGTGTCAAAGGGGCGTGCGACCATGAGCGGCCCTGCCTCGGGAGCCCTGGTGTCGCTGTCCGAATACATGATGGTAAAACGCAGTGCTAAGCCCGGTATCTACTCAGGCGGAACAATACCCAAATATGTCTCATGCAGCGCAGCAGTAACGCATACTCTCAATGCCCACAGTACTTATAATAATCAATGTAAGCATACAATTGCGGCAACTGAGCGTTGGCTTGGGAGGAGTGGCAGGAGAGCACCAATATGACGCTCGGAATCGAGGGATCCCAGCCAAGTCATGCAAGCAACGACTTGACTCGGTTTGCCATAGCTCAACTGTCTCGTGGTCAGCGCTGCGGTGAAGGGAAGAACACGAATGGCTACCTGCGTCAACACATGAGCTGGGCGATAAACCGGCTTTAGAACCGGTAATGAACAGTTAAGCTTCCCTCATTTTGCAACTGCCTGTGAGATAACCGAGACGCCGGGAGACGAGAGAGGCGCAAGCGACCGTTTATTCGAGCGTGGGTGAAACATTCGGCCGCCTGAATCGGCCTGCCAAGGCTGCTTCGAACCGGCACCCGGGAGGAGTGGGCAGCAAAGATACCAGAAGAACTGCTGCTCATGCAGCCACTCACTGTTAAGTCAAGCCTCCGGCACTGTAGGTCCTAGGTGGTAATGCAGAACAGGCAGGCTGTTCCACGCTGGAGACTGCTGGAGCAAAGATCGCCTTCAACACGGCAGGGGTCGGAGAAGAAACAATCACGTCCGAGCCTTGCGGCGGATGAAGCTGTACTGGGAGGCACGAGGCCCTCGTGGAGCTCGGTGCACGCAGCGCGCAGCCCGCCGCGCGCAGCGCGCAGATTGGCTCACGCGCGGCGCCGCCCCCTGCTTCGACGGCAGCGAATGAAATGAAGACGAAGATGATGCAAGTTTGACTCAAGCCACAGGTCCATTTTTAAAGCGATTCAAAATATCTTGCTGTAATTTGATCGGATATTCCACAGTGCTTATCAGCATGCGTTGTCGAGAAAAAAGTCCTACTTCTCAAAGATACTAGGAAAGGTTTTGTAATCGATAATATTCGGCCCAGTAAAACTTGAAAAGCAAGATTAGCGTTGAAATGCGGAGAAAAGAGGTGCAGGCTTCAGTCACTTTGGATATCGCCAAAGCATATTGTGACGAAGACGAAGCTGGCAGTGGCGCGGGACGGAGCGCTCGCGCTAGGCCAGCGGCCATTAAATCATCTCATAGCCATCGTTCACCGCGCCTCATTCTTCAGCTGGCCGCCACGTTACATTTAGTGTGACGTGCTGCGGACCCTTCATCGCCATCCTGGTCCCGGTGCTTCGGTGTCCTGCGCCTGCCGTGGACGTCGGCCGTGAGTGCCTGGTCCGCGCCGCCCGGCCATGCCACAGCCCGCCCGACCTGAACCGACCTCGCCTCAGTCGCGTAGTGAGTTCGGTTGCGTTTGGTTCTCCGGCTGTCTTAGATACAATATTATACATCTGGCGCTTTTGCAGGGCCGCGTTCTACGCCTTTTCATGGGTATGGCAAAATCAGTGGCAAATGTTTTCTGAAGACCGCGTACAAGACTGAACTCTCGCTTCCAGCTTCCCACAGTGCGCACCATCTTATGGGAAATTGCAATTACTGCAATGGCTCCACCCGATTTCAGTGGCTCTACATCTCATCACCCCACGTACCTATAAACTTGATTCAGGTGCCCACTGACCCAGGGTGCTAGTTATGCCCACTTCCTTTCCTTAAAATTAAACGTCGTCAACGCTAACGCCAATAACATAATGGACGCCGAAGGCCTATTGCTTCTGCGCCGCCTATCTGGCACAAAGTAGTCAATACCTGCAGCCTACATCTCTAAACACTCCACATACATATACGCGCGATTAAGTTGTCCACTGACCCAGGGAGCAACTTATGCGCACTTGCTTTCGTTAAAAAGGCGCAACGTTGCCAATTCAAACGCATGCAGCACACATCTGTCACTACCACCAAGTAGCTTAAAACACGATTGAGGTGTTGACTGTTCCAGGAGAGCAGTTATGCGCCTTCTCTTTGATTTTAAAGATCCCGCTCCATAGGTATCTGCTTAAAGCGTGACTAAGGTGTCCCCGACTGGTTAAAATGGCCAACAGCGATGGCAACGGCTACGGTGACGACGCGAAACGCAGGAACGGGCGCCAAAGAGCTGCAGTCTAAAATATTCGCCGTGGCTTAGCTCTGCCATGCCAGGATATACGTAGCGTGACGTGAGGCCGAGGTTCTCACATTTCCATGGGCACCTGAACCAGAGTGAAGGCACATAAATGCTCTCTTAAAAGAGTGGACACCTCAACCGTGCATTAAGCTAAGTGGCGGTAGTGACAGGTGGGGGTGAAAACTTATTTTGTGAAATAGTTCGGGAGCCACAGAGTGGCCCCGCTACATGGTCGGCGTCCCCAGTCCGGGACACCGCATGACGCGGCCCCGTCTCTCGCCTGTTTCACCAGTGCTATTTGGGCCTCAAGCGAGGAGCAGTTGAGGAGGAATGTCTCCCATGCCTCTCTGGAAGGGGTAGGGGAAGGGGAGGTGGGGATTTTGAGTACATGCCCACACCATGT
The DNA here is from genome assembly GCF_055824585.1 of Amblyomma mixtum. Lineage (NCBI taxonomy): Eukaryota > Metazoa > Arthropoda > Arachnida > Ixodida > Ixodidae > Amblyomma > Amblyomma mixtum. The sequence goes on along the minus strand of NC_143018.1, from coordinate 2,391,596 downwards.
GGATGATCAAAGCTCTCCGCACACTGCGGGAATCGCCCATCCGTGTTAGGAACGTAATGTTTTATGATTGGAGGAAAGAGTACAGTACATGTCTGCAGGCGCCTTGAAGTTCGCTCCTCCGTCTTACTCAGCCCCTTGCAGGTGCGTGGTGCATGCATTGCAGTAACTTTCTCCGAGAAACGTGGCGCTGTATCCATAAGCCGTCGGCGTTCGTTGTGTTCATTGGCTTTGGCACTGACAACATTCTACACTCCGATCATTTTAAGGAGAGGAAGGGTGCATTGTGGCTCCTTGGGTCAGTACATGCCTTAATCCTGCTTTCAGGTGAAGCCATACGACGCCGGCATTCGTTGTGTTTAGTGGCGTTGACCTTGTCTAGGTTTTACACTCCGAACATTGTAAGGAAAGGGAGGCGAGCGCGCGGGACGAGGCACGCCAGCTGTGGGCAGTGATGTCGCTTTCTCGCGCATACGCACCCTGGCTCTCCAGGAGCCACGCCAAAGTGCTCAACATTATCCAGTGTAGCTCACGCTACAGAGGCCAGCACCCAACCACTTGCACTTCCCCACTCCGGTATCAATCGGGTCATGTGTTCAGAGCGCAGCAACCGAAAGATTGGATTGGGGCAGTATAGACTTTCCTCTCATTTTCTCCACATAAACGCCACAACAATGGATCGAGCTCGAAAGGCTGAGTCCATTTTCGCCCTGTCCATTGTCCAGAAAGCGGCATTTCATATCAAGAAGGCGACAATACATTGAAAAAGATTTATGCATACAACTGCCCATAATTCGAGTCGTACATATTAACACTCGTGGTATTAATGTGGCGCGACTACACGTTTTTTGACCTAGAGGCATTCGCACTGAACACCTATACCCTAAAAGCTTTTGACCGAGATGCACCAGACTGAAAGCCCTTAACCATGAAGGCTTTTGGCCCAAAGGCATTATCAGTAAAATTCATTAACGGGTACGCGTTTACCACGAAGGTCTTCACCCTATAGGTGATTACAATAACGGGTTTGCCCTAAAAGCCTTTACAGAAAAGACAATTGTCCTAGAGGCCTTTAACCTTAAGGTAACTTTATTGAATGCCTTTATGTATACCCTACACATAGCCATTGATAAGGCCTGCCAAGTGTACACACCTGCCAAGCTACTAAAACCCCTTTTAGAGCGTGGGTCGCTTCCCGCAGAGCAGGCTTCAGTGACGTACCCACCCCTTTTGCCAAAGTAATCGAGCAGCACGTTTTTTCTTCTCAACCGTATACCTCAGCATCTAAGGCACCTCTAATGACAAAGGTGTGAAAACGTTAGGACAATTGTTCACCTTACTTTTAGACAGATTCAGAGCTCAATTAAAGGCCCGATATATGTGCTTCGAAACACGATTAAGAAAGGAAACATCGCTGCGCGGAGTTTTCGGGATGAGTCATGCAGTGCTGCAACGCGAGTAAAGATTTCTCCTTTCCAGCATGTGACAACGAAAGCCCAGTGGTCTCCTAATTTTACAAACACGTGTGAGCTGCGAGCTACTGGCGCCTCTGCTAGCAGCAACTGGATCACGCAGGGATTGTGCGAACATAACTACATCCACGCGCATTCAATGTCGGGCCACCAGCACGCGAACTGCTAGGTTTCCGTGAAAGCTGCGTGGGGCCCGTAGCCCAGGGCCCAACAAAAACTCGAGAACTAATGTTAGATCAACAGGCCTCCATATGTGATCAAGCAACTCAAGTGGGAAATACCCAAGACAAGATGGGAAATCCTTCACATAAGACATCCGACCGGTGGAGCCGACCTAGGACCAGACAGGACGAAAGCTGTCGCGGCCGCTTAGTCTCCTTCCGTCGTCTCGGTTCATAGGACCGTACATTCAGGCTCTACGAGCTGTTCAGGATCCAGAGCCCACATTAGTTCCAGGGCAGTATCGAAATCCAGAGTACGAGGGGGTACCCAAAAGAAACCGGACTTATTTTTGTTTGAACTTATTTGTTCACATTTTAAGCACACACCTTCAGTCTCCTTCAAAGTATTCCCCACTTGCAATGATAGGCTTGTCGAATCTTTCATTCCATTTTTCAAAACATTGTTTAAATTCATCTTTTGTGATGCTTGACAGTGCCTCCGTCGTTTTTTTATTCACCTCAGCAACATCAGCGAAACGCTTTCCATTCACCTATATTTTCATTCTAGGAAACAAAGAAAGTAGCACGGGGCAAGGTCAAGAGAGTATGAGGGTTGAGGAATAGGGGTCATGCCATTTTTGGTCCAAAATTGTTGTAGAGACAGGGGGCTGTGTGAGCAGGGGCATTGCCATGATGGAAAAACCAGTCACCCGACCGACACAAATCTGGCCGCTTCCACCGCACACTCTTGCCCAATCTTTTCAAAACATCCAAGTAGAAAGCCTGGCTAACTGTCTGACCCTGCGGAACAAATTCTCAATGGACGAGTCCTCTCACGTCGAAAAAACAAATCAGCATTGTTTTGAGGTTTGGTTTCACCTGACGAGCTTTCTTGAGGCAAGGTGAATTTGAAGTTTTCCATTGGCATGATTGCTGCTTTGATTCAGGATTCGATTCAGGAAAACTTCAGTTGTCCCCATAGCATCGTCCTTGTACGTCTTTCTTAATATTTCAAGAGTTTCCATTCAACTTTTTCCGAGCAAAAATCAGAATTTCACCGGCGCGCGCTGTTCACGAAAATCAGCCATTGCAAAAACGACATTCACACAAAACAGTCGTCACTCTAAAACTCTGCATAAACTAGTCTGACCTCCTTCAACGACGGCACTCGGCTTACTGGCTCTGGAATGTTCGTTCTATGCGCCCCTAGTGGCAAAACGCGGTACCATCGAAGCATTGCCGACCAAAAAATTTAGTCCGGTTTCTTTTGGGTACCCCCTCGTACGCTCGTTCTGCCGAGCGTGATCGCCATCGGCCTCGTGAGTGAAGAACAAGACGGCAGCCTACCAAAAAGAGGTGAGCTGGGTAGATAAAGCCTCCAAAAATAATTCGCATGGGGGGGGGGGGGGGGGGGGCAGAGAAGGTGCTCCCATTGAGAACGGTGGCTGACAGTCTTACTAACACTACTCACTGAAAGAGCAGAACAGTTACAGAAGGAAAATGCAAGAAGATGGGCCAATCCCGGCTTGCTCTAAAATCAAACACAAGAGCAGATGTAGGTGGCGGCCAATGTCAGTGAAAGCTTGGTGGCGTCGCCATCGCTTCATCCACTAACAAAAAGACGTGCGAATACACGCAGCTTAAGCTCACCCTTGCTGAGGTATTCAAGAGGCTAGAGGACAAAATTAACTCCACATAAATCAAACCTTAAGCTCTAGTTCTGGCTAATTAACTATGCTTAAGCTTCGCCTTAGAAGTGGAACGCGTGTTGTAGCGCTGAAAGGGAGTCCATGGAACAACACTACCTGTTCGGCGCGATGTCTTGCCTGTTGGAAACGCCTTTGAACGCAAGGGTTTTTGAGGAGAGAAAATGGCGCAGTAATTCTCTGACATCTCGCTGGACATGCAAACCGCACCATACAGGAAGGTACACCACGAGGAAGTGGGAGTGAAAGATGAAAGAGGGCGGTAATGAAGGAAATGAAATTTGTTCTTAAGGAAAGGAAATTTCGCAGTTACTGCCTCAGATCTCAGTGGACGCCCGTCATCGCTTTGATGACGTCAGCTGCGCTCGTCGATGAATCATCTCAGGCGCTGGATGTAACGCCGGAAGGACGGGCGAATGAGCCATTTAACGCTTTCGCCTTAAGAAGCGGCGCGTGAAGCGATTACGTCGCGGTAGAATCAACCGACCATATTCTATGCGGCGCCGCTTTACCGAAGCCATTTTTAGCAATTCCCGCGTTCTCGGGAGTGCCCGGCTTCAAATGGGACCTATAATAATCCGCATTAGCCATTGTGTCAAAGGGGCGTGCGACCATGAGCGGCCCTGCCTCGGGAGCCCCGGTGTCGCTGTCCGAATACATGATGGTAAAACGCAGTGCTAAGCCCGGTATCTACTCAGGCGGAACAATACCCAAATATGTCTCATGCAGCGCAGCAGTAACGCATACTCTCAATGCCCACAGTACGTATAATAATCAATGTAAGCATACAATTGCGGCAACTGAGCGTTGGCTTGGGAGGAGTGGCAGGAGAGCACCAATATGACGCTCGGAATCGAGGGATCCCAGCCAAGTCATGCAAGCAACGACTTGACTCGGTTTGCCATAGCTCAACTGTCTCGTGGTCAGCGCTGCCGTGAGGGGAAGAACACGAATGGCTACCTGCGTCAACACATGAGCTGGGCGATAAACCGGCTTTAGAACCGGTAATGAACAGTTAAGCTTCCCTCATTTTGCAACGCCTGTGAGATAACCGAGACGCCGGAAGACGAGAGAGGCGCAAGCGACCGTTTATTTGAGCGTGGGTGAAACATTCGGCCGCCTGAATCGGCCTGCCAAGGCTGCTTCGAACCGGCACCCGGGAGGAGTGGGCAGCAAAGATACCAGAAGAACTGCTGCTCATGCAGCCACTCACTGTTAAGTCAAGCCTCCGGCACTGTAGGTCCTAGGTGGTAATGCAGAACAGGCAGGCTGTTCCACGCTGGAGACTGCTGGAGCAAAGATCGCCTTCAACACGGCAGGGGTCGGAGAAGAAACAATCACGTCCGAGCCTTGCGGCGGATGAAGCTGTACTGGGAGGAACGAGGCCCTCGTGGAGCTCGGTGCACGCAGCGCGCCGCGCGCAGCGCGCAGATTGGCTCACGCGCGGCGCCGCCGCCTGCTTCGACGGCAGCGAATGAAATGAAGACGAAGATGATGCAAGTTTGACTCAAGCCACAGGTCCATTTTTAAAGCGATCCAAATATCTTGCTGTAATTTGATCGGATATTCCACAGTGCTTATCAGCATGCGTTGTCGAGAAAAAAGTCCTACTTCTCAAGGATACTAGGAAAGGTTTTCTAATCGATAATATTCGGCCCAGTAAAACTTGAAAAGCAAGATTAGCGTTGAAATGCGGAGAAAAGAGGTGCAGGCTTCAGTCACTTTGGATATCGCCAAAGCATATTGTGACGAAGACGAAGCTGGCAGTGGCGCGGGACGGAGCGCTCGCGCTAGGCCAGCGGCCATTAAATCATCTCATAGCCATCGTTCACCGCGCCTCATTCTTCAGCTGGCCGCCACGTTACATTTAGTGTGACGTGCTGCGGACCCTTCATCGCCATCCTGGTCCCGGAGCTTCGGTGTCCTGCGCCTGCCGTGGACGTCGGCCGTGAGTGCCTGGTCCGCGCCGCCCGGCCATGCCACAGCCCGCCCGACCTGAACCGACCTCGCCGCTCACCCCAGCCCCGTCCCCCGCCCGGACCACAAGACACGACGACCTAAGACTCCACCGACCCCAGACACCGACCCGACCGACCCACCAGCGTTTTCTTCATTTCTCTGCTATTTTGTGCCGATAAAATGCCGCATCCGGAGTCAATAAATTTTTAAGGTGTGACGTACACGGCCCTCAATTAGATGGCCGACCATTATTCTGAAGATGAGCCGGCTATCAGTCGCGTAGTGAGTTCGGTTGCGTTTGGTTCTCCGGCTGTCTTAGATACAAAATTATACATGTGGCGCTTTTGCAGGGCCGCGTTCTACGCCTTTTCATGGGTATGGCAAAATCAGTGGCAAATGTTTTCTGAAGACCGCGTACAAGACTGAACTCTCGCTTCCAGCTTCCCACAGTGCGCACCATCTTATGGGAAATTGCAACTACTGCAATGGCTCCACCCGATTTCAGTGGCTCTACATCTCATCACCCCACGTACCTATAAACGTGATTCAGGTGCCCACTGACCCAGGGTGCTAGTTATGCCCACTTCCTTTCCTTAAAATTAAACGTTGTCAACGCTAACGCCAATAACATAATGGACGCAGAAGGCCTATTGCTTCTGCGCCGCCTATCTGGCACAAAGTAGTCAATACCTGCAGCCTACATCTCTCAACACTCCACATACATATACGCGCGATTAAGTTGTCCACTGACCCAAGGAGCAACTTATGCGCACTTGCTTTCGTTAAAAAGGCGCAACGTTGCCAATTCAAACGCATGCGGCACACATCGGTCACTACCACCAAGTAGCTTAAAACACGATTGAGGTGTTGACTGTTCCAGGAGAGCAGTTATGCGCCTTCTCTTTGATTTTAAAGATCCCGCTCCATAGGTATCTGCTTAAAGCGTGACTAAGGTGTCCCCGACTGGTTAAAATGGCCAACAGCGATGGCAACGGCTACGGCGACGGCGCGAAACGCAGGAACGCGCGCCAAAGAGCTGCAGTCTAAAAAATTCGCCGTGGCTTAGCTCTGCCATGCCAGGATATACGTAGCGTGACGTGAGGCCGAGGTTCTCACTTTTCCATGGGCACCTGAACCAGAGTGAAGGCTCATAAATGCCCTCTTCAAAGAGTGGACACCTCAACCGTGCATTAAGCTAAGTGGCGGTAGACAGGTGGTGGTGAAAACTTATTTTGTGAAATAGTTCGGGAGCCACAGAGTGGCCCCGCTACGTGGTCGGCGTCCCCAGTCCGGGACACCGCATGACGCGGCCCCGTCTCTCGCCTGTTTCACCAGAGCCCTTTGGGCCTCAAGCGAGGAGGAGTTGAGGAGGAATGTCTCCCATGCCTCTCTGGAAGGGGTAGGGGAAGGGGGAGGTGGGGATTTTGAGTACATGCCCACACCATGTGGAAGATCAAAGCTCTCCCCACACTGCGGGAATCGCCCATCCGGGTTAGGAACGTAATGTATTATGATTGGAGGAAAGAGTACAGTACATGTCTGCAGGCGCCTTGAAGTTCGCTCCTCCGTCTTACTCAGCCCCTTGCAGGTGCGTGGTGCATGCATTGCAGTAACGTTCTCCGAGAAACGTGGCGCTGTATCCATAAGCCGTCGGCGTTCGTTGTGTTCATTGGCTTTGGCACTGACAACATTCTACACTCCGATCATTTTAAGGAGAGGAAGGGTGCATTGTGGCTCCTTGGGTCAGTACAAGCCTTAATCCTGCTTTTAGGTGAAGCCATACGACGCCGGCATTCGTTGTGTTTATTGGCGTTGACCTTGTCTAGGTTTTAGACTCCGAACATTGTAAGGAAAGGGAGGCGAGCGCGCGGGACGAGGCACGCCAGCTGTGGGCAGTGATGTCGCTTTCTCGCGCATACGCACCCAGGCTCTCCAGGAGCCACGCCAAAGTGCTCAACATTATCCAGTGTAGCTCACGCTACAGAGGCCAGCACTCAACCACTTGCACTTCCCCACTCCGGTATCAATCGGGTCATGTGTTCAGAGCGCAGCAACCGAAAGATTGGATTGGGGCAGTATAGACTTTCCTCTCATTTTCTCCACATAAACGCCACAACAATGGATCGAGCTCGAAAGGCTGAGTCCATTTTCGCCCTGTCCATTGTCCAGAAAGCGGCATTTCATATCAAGAAGGCGACAATACATTGAAGAAGATTTATGCATACAACTGCCCATAATTCGAGTCGTACGTATTAACACTCGTGGTATTAATGTGGCGCGACTACACGTTTTTTGACCTAGAGGCATTCGCACTGAACGCCTATACCCTAAAAGCTTTTGACCGAGATGCACCAGACTGAAAGCCCTTAACCATGATGGCTTTTGGCCCAAAGGCATTATCAGTAACATTCATTAACGGGTACGCGTTTACCACAAAGGTCTTCACCCTAAAGGTGATTGCAATAACGGGTTTGCCCTAAAAGCCTTTACAGAAAAGACAATTGTCCTAGAGGCCTTTAACCTTAAGGTAACTTCATTGAATGCCTTTATGTATACCCTACACATAGCCATTGATAAGGCCTGCCAAGTGTACACACCTGCCAAGCTACTAAAAACCCTTTCGGAGCGTGGGTCGCTTCCCGCAGAGCAGGCTTCAGTGACGTACCCACCCCTTTTGCCAAAGTAATCGAGCAGCACGTTTTTTCTTCTCAACCGTATACCTCAGCATCTAAGGCACCTCTAATGACAAAGGTGTGAAAACGTTAGGACAATTGTTCACCTTACTTTTAGACAGATTCAGAGCTCAATTAAAGGCCTGGTATATGTGCTTCGAAACACGATTAAGAAAGGAAACATCGCTGCGCGGAGTTTTCGGGATGAGTCATGCAGTGCTGCAACGCGAGTAAAGATTTCTCCTTTCCAGCATGTGAGAACGAAAGCCCAGTGGTCTCCTAATTTTACAAACACGTGTGAGCTGCGAGCTACTGGCGCCTCTGCTAACAGCAACTGGATCACGCAGGGATTGTGCGAACAAAACTACATCCACGCGCATTCAATGTCGGGCCACCAGCACGCGAACTGCTAGGTTTCCGTGAAAGCTGCGTGGGGCCCGTAGCCCGGGGCCCAACAAAAACTCGAGAACTAATGTGAGATCAAGAGGCCTCCATATGTGATCAAGCAACTCAAGTGGGAAATACCCAAGACAAGATGGGAAATCCTTCAGAGAAGACATCCGACCGGTGGAGCCGACCTAGGACCAGACAGGACGAAAGCTGTCGCGGCCGCTTAGTCTTCTTCCGTCGTCTCGGTTCATAGGACCGTACATTCAGGCCCTACGAGCTGTTCAGGATCCAGAGCCCACATTAGTTCCAGGGCAGTATCCAAATCCAGAGTACGCTCGTTCTGCCGAGCGTGATCGCCATCGGCCTCGTGAGTGAAGAACCAGACGGCAGCCTACCAAAAAGAGGTGAGCTGAGTAGATAAAGCCTCCAAAAATAATTCGCATGGGGGGGGGGGGGGCAGAGGAGGTGCTCCCATTGAGAAAGGTGGCTGACAGTCTTACTAACACTACTCGCTGAAAGAGCAGAACAGTTACAGAAGGAAAATGCAATAAGATGGGCCAATCCCGGCTTGCTCTAAAATCAAACACAAGAGCAGATGTAGGTGGCGGCCAATGTCAGTGAAAGCTTGGTGGCGTCGCCATCGCTTCATCCACTAACAAAAAGACGTGCCAATACACGCAGCCCAAGCTCACCCTTGCTGAGGTATTCAAGAGGCTAGAGGACAAAATTAACTCCAAAATTCAAGCCACATAAATCAAACCTTAAGCTCTAGTTCTGGCCATTGCTAACGTCGTTCAGGAACTTACGACCATAAAATTCAGGGCGCACTTTGTCTGAAGTGCGTAGAGGCGAAAGCGTTTTCTGCACCACTTTAAGTTTGACACTGGTGACTTCACCATTGCATAGCGTCACACATATAGACTAATTACTAAGTAGTGATATTACTAATTAATGGTTAGTAACTGATTAATGACTATATGCTTATTAACAGCTAATTAACTATGCTTAAGCTTCGCCTTAGAAGTGGAACGCGTGAACAACACTACCTGTTCGGCGCGATGTCTTGCCTGTTGGAAACGCTTTTGAACGCAAGGGTTTTTGAGGAGAGAAAATGGCGCAGTAATTCTCTGACATCTCGCTGGACATGCAAACTGCACCATACAGGAAGGTGCACCACGAGGAAGTGGGAGTGAAAGATGAAAGAGGGCGGTAATGAAGGAAATGAAATTTGTTCTTAAGGAAAGGATATTTCGCAGTTACTGCCTCAGATCTCAGTGGACGCCCGTCATCGCCTTGATGACGTCAGCTGCGCTCGTCGATGAATCATCTCAGGCGCTGGATGTAACGCCGGAAGGACGGGCGAATGAGCCATTTAACGCTTTCGTCTCAAGACGCGAGGCGTGACGCGATTACTGTGCGGTAGAATCTATCGACCATCCCTGCTCAAAAAAAATTCTATGATGCAATAACCTCATAGATCATTCATCATAGAATATCATACAATCTGTGTGATATGTCATACAGATTGTATGATACTCTATGATGAATGATCTATGAGGTTATTGCATCATAGAACTTTTTTTCAGCAGGGATGTTCTATGCGGCGCCGCTTTACCGAAGCAATTTCGAGCAATGCCCGCGTTGTCGGGAGTGCCCGGCTTCAAATGGGACCTATAATAATCCGCATTAGCCCCAGTGTCAAAGGGGCGTGCGACCATGGGCGGCCCTGCCTCGTGAGCCCTGGTGTCGCTTTCCGAAAACATGATGGTAGAAGGCAGTGCTCAGTCCGGTATCTATTTAGGAGGAACAATACCCAAATATGTCTCATGCAGCGCAGCAGTAACGAATACTCTCAAGGCCCACAGTACGTATAATAATCAATCTGAGCATACAATTGTGGCAACTGAGCGTAGGCTTAGGAGGAGTGGCAGGCGAGCACGAAAATGACGCTCCAAATCTAGGCACCCCAGCCAAGTCATGCAAGCAACGACATGACTCGGTATGCCATAGCTCAACTGTCTCGTGGACAGCGCTGCGGAGAAGAGAAAAACGCTAATGGCTACCTGCGTCAAAACATGACCTGAGCGATAACCGAGATAACCCTGTGAGATAACCGCCTGTGAGATAACCGAGATGCCGGAAGAAGAGAGAAGCGCAAGCGACCGTTTTCCCGAACGTGGGTGAAACAATCGGCCTCTTGAATCGGCCTGTCACGGCTGCTTCGAACCGGCACCCGGGAGGAGTGGGCAGCAAAGATACCAGAAGAACTGCTGCTCATGCAGCCACTCACTGTTAAGTCAAGCCTCCGGCACTGTAGGTCCTAGGTGGTAATGCAGAACAGGCAGGCTGTTCCACGCTGGAGACTGCTGGAGCAAAGATCGCCTTCAACACGGCAGGGGTCGGAGTCGAAAGAATCACGTCCGAGCCTAGCGGCGGATGAAGCTGTTCTGGGAGGCACGAGGCTCTCGTGGAGCTCGGTGCACGTAGCGCCCAGCATGCCGCGCACAGATTGGCTCACGCGCGGCACCGCCCGCTGCTTCGATGGCAGCGAAGGAAATGAAGACGAAGATGATGCAAGTTTGACTCAAGCTGTAGGTCTTTTTCCAGCCACTCAAAATATCTCGTTGAAATCCGGTCGCCTGATTTGATCACATCATTTCATTATTATTAATCACTCGGCTACGTACCCCCAGTGTTTATCAGCGTGCATTATAGACAAAATAGTCCTACTTCTCAAAAATACTAGGAAGAGTTTTGTAATCGAAAATATTCGGATCAGTTCACTATTCCCATTTGACTCAAACATTCAACGCTTTGTTTGCAGCCACCCTACACATCACGTTACAGCATTGCAGTCCTTGAGTGCTTCAGAGATAGGGTTTTGTCGATCTGGACGGCTCATTTAAACTTGAAAAGCAGGATAAGCCTTTGGTCACTTTGGATATCGCTAAAGCATAAGTTCGTAGTGAATCCAGTACTCTTGATACGAAATACAAAATTCGGCCACCTTTTTACAATCTTGCATGAGCACAGGAATGCCTAAAAGACAGATGCTTCTTATCTTCCCATGGTTCTCTTGCTCGCGAAACCTTTTCTCAGAATAGAGCTGTGCCTGAGGGATCTGTACTGTCACCATTACTTTTTTTAACGTCCTCTTGCGAGACATACCTACGCAGGGCAATATCACAGTGTACCTGTACGCAGAGGAAATAGCCTTTTTTTCATCTGCTAGCAATATTCATTCAGTGCAACTTACTGCAAGCCTGCCTCAACGTCCTGGAAGTTTGGCTGTCAAGTTACATTGCTCAATGTGAACAAACCTTCCTTTCTCCTTGCTCCACCAGCGTCCTTTGGCCTTAAGGCTTTATCAGTAAAACCCATTAATCGGTACGCATTTACCACGAAGGACTTCACCCTAAAGGTGATTACAATAAGGGATTTGACCTGAATGCCTTTACCGGAAAGACAATTGACCTAGAGGCCTTTAACCTTAAGGCAAATTCAATGAGCGTCTTTACTTAATTATGCCCTACAACTAGGCATTGATAAGGCCAGCCAAGTGTACACACCTGCGAAGCTACTAAAAAACCTGTCGGAGCGTGGGTCGCTTCCCGCAGAGCAGGTTCAGTGATGTACCTACCCCTTTTGCCAAAAGTAACCGAGCAGTACGTTTTTTCTTCTCAGCCGTGTAACTCAGCATATAGGGTACCCCTAATGAGAGAAAGGTGTGAAAACGTTATCACAGTTGTTCCCCCTTCTTTAGACAGATTCAGAGCTTAATTTAAGTCATGGGATATGTGCTTCGCAACACGACTAAGAAAGGAAGCTCCGTTGCGCAGAGTTTCCAGGACGAGTCACTTAGTGCTGCAACACAAATAAAGATTTCTTTTTTCCAGCATGTAACAACGAAAGCCCAATGGTCTGCGAATTCTAGAAACACGAAAAGTCCAATGGTCTTCGAATTCTAGAAACACGTGTGAGCTGCGAACTACTCGCGCCTCCGCCAACAGCAATTGGCCCACGCAGGGAAGATGCGAACATAACTACATCCACGCGGGTTCAATGTCGGGCCACCAGCACGCGAAAAGACAAGATGGGAAATCCTTCAGAGAAAACATCCAACCGGTGGAGCCGACCTAGGACCAGACAGGACGAAAGCTATCGCGGCCGCTTAGTCTCCTTCCGTCGTCTCGGGTCATAGGACCGTACATTCAGGCTCTACGAGCTGTTCAGGATCCAGAGCCCACATTAGTTCCAGGGCAGTATCCAAATCCAGAGTACGCTCGTTCTGCCGAGCGTGATCGCCATCGGCCTCGTGAGTGAAGAACAAGACGGCAGCCTACCAAAAAGAGGTGAGCTGGGTAGATAAAGCCTCCAAAAATAATTCGCATGGGGGGGGGGGGGGGCAGAGGAGGTGCTCCCATTGAGAAAGGTGGCTGACAGTCTTACTAACACTGTAAACAAACTCACTGAAAGAGGAGAACAGCTACAGAAGGAAAACGCAAGAAGATGGGCCAATCACGGCTTGCTCTAAAATCAAACACAAGAGCAGATGCCAATGTCAGTGAAACCTTGGTGGCGTCGCCATCGCTTCCTCCGCTAACAAAAAGACGTGCGAATACACGCAGCCCAAGCTCACGCTTGCAGAGGTATGCAAGAGACTAGACGACAAAATTGACTCAAAATTCAAGCCACAGACAACAAACCTCAAGCTCTAATTCTGTCCATTGTTAACGTCGTTCAGGAACTAACGAGAAAAAAATTCAGGGGCACCTTGACTGTCTAAAGTGCGTAGAGGTGAAAGCGTTTTCTGCACCACTTTAACTTTGACACTGGGGACTTCACCACTGGATGGCGTCACACTTATAGACTAATTACTAAGTAATGGCTTATTACTAATTAATGGTTAGTCACCGATTAATGACGAATGCTTATTAACTGCTAATTAATTATGCTTAAGCATCGCCCTTAGGAGTGCAACGCGACAGCGTGTTGTAGCGCTGAAAGGGAGTCTACGGAACACCACCACCCGTTCGGCGCGATGTCTTGCCTGTTGGAAACGCCTTTGAACGCAACGGTTTTTGAGGAGAGAAAATGGCGCAGTAATTCTCTGACATCTCGGTGGACATGCGAACCTCACCATACAGGAAGGTGCACCATGAGGAAGTGGGAGTGCAAGATGAAAGACGGCCGTAATGAAGAAAATCAAAAATTCCCTGTGTGATCTTCGTTAAAGGGAGACTGAGGCGGTTTTCGAATCAGCTAATTTTTTAGGGTTTTGAAGTGTTGTCATTGCTGATCACGTCTGTGAAATTATTTTTTCGATTTTGGCCAAAACAGTGGCGCAATCACCAATTAAAAACGCGTGTTTAAATCTCCCGCGCCGCGCGCGACCGCAGGAGAGAACAGCGGAGAGGGAAACCTCGTTCATGTCGGCCAACGTGACGTCATATTGAGGAGCCGGGGATACTTCGGCGCACCCGAGAGAGATTTCAGCGCGCGCTGTTTCTCGTGCTGCATGCGTTGTTCCTGGTACTGCGTGCGTTGTGACGTACAAAGCGTGTCAGCCGACCTTGAGAATCAGATTCAACACGAGGTACTACTCTGCCTTCGTGTCCACGAACAACTACGCCCGCGACTGTGTCGTCTTCCACTGTTTTCCGCAAGATCATACGCTCGCAGCGCAAGCGCTCGCTGCTTTGACGAAGAATTCAAGCCGACCAAAGCAAGCGCACTCTGCTCGAAGCACTTTCGTGACACCGGCTACATGCAGAGCTTGTCCCTAATGTGATCTCTGTTGATTTCGGTCGCGGCTGAACCATGACGCAGTTCCTTTCATTTCCTCGCGCATGAAAGGCGTGTCACCATTTCGAAGAAGCGCCTCTTCTAAAAGCAGAAACATGCTCGCTAGAAACACGCCCCTGCAGAAACCTAATAGAGGCTCAAGCATGTGTTGCTCTTCTCAGCTTAGGTGCGGCCATACCACCTGAGGCGTGCTCAGCAAGGCTCGGTTAGTGATTTTGTACTCGGTTCGACGTGTCCAAGCAATCAAGCAAAGCAAAACACAATAAAGCAAAGCAAGCAAGCATTGAAGCTCTTCATATGCGGCATCTCGTTTAATCGTATCTAAGCGATTAAAATGAAAGCGTTCGACGTTCTGATTTCGGATGCAAATTTAACAGAAAAATGAATGCCAACCAAGTTTTTGGAAAAAAACATCATGTCTCGCAACCTTAGTCGGTTTCTTCTTCAGTTGTGGCAGCGAACGAGTTGCAGCTAGTTTGGCTTTTAAACACACATATAGTTGGCCACTACTTCACTGAACATAAACTGCAAATCTAGGAAGGGCGAACGTTTCCGAGCCAGCGATTAATATTTTCTGGCATCTGCTGAACGCGCCACGAGTGAAGCAGCAGCCTTGAGCGCGTATTAAGGCGGAAGCCTTTAATGTCTCATCGTTGTAAGCAGCAGTTGTCGACAGAAAATGTCACGCTTTTCAATTGGTGGAAACGGTCGTGACGTCACAGTGCGCGAATTTCAAACGGGGCCAATTGCACTTTGGCTAGTAACCATGCAACCAATTGAAGGGATCGTATAGTGATGCTCCAATGAAGTGGGACTGAGCTTAGTTAATTGCTTAATTACCCAATTAACCTAATTAGCTTTACTAGTCAGGCCATATAAATAAATAAAACCGATTAAGAAATTGGTCGAGCTCAGGAATCGAACCCCGGTCTTCGGCGTGAGAGACGAGCATGCTATCCACTCAGCCATGCCAGCTCGATTGTTTGGAACGAACAAAGGCGCATCTAGTGAATACGATGTCTTCACTCACTCTCATCCTCATCCATTCCCTTCCGGCGAGGTTTAGGTGTCCACCGACAAATGAGAGACAGATACATTTCCTTTCCTCAAAAACCAATTTATCGACGAGCGAGGCATAGAACCGAATGGGCGATGGCGTTCTATGGACTCCTTGGCAGCGTTGCAAGACGCTGTCGCGTTCCACTCTTAGGGGCGAAGCTTAACATCTTAACCACACATCAGTGACCACACTTTAGGTCAAAAAAGTGCCCCCCTGAATTTTGACGGGTGTCCACCGAGATATGTGAGACAGTTACTGCGTAATTTCCTTTCCTCAAATACAATTTTCATTTTCTTCATTACGGCTCCTCTTTATCTATCTTCTTTCACTCCCACTTCCTCCCTTCCTCTACGGTGCGGTTCAGGTGTCCACCGAGATGACAGAGAATTATTGCGCCATTTCCTTTCCTCAAAAAGCGTTGCGTTCAAGGCATCGCGCCGAAGGGGTGGTGGCGTTAGGTGGACTCCCTGGCAGCGCTACAACGCGCTATCGCGATCCACTGCTAAAGGCGGAGCTTAAGCGTCATTAATCAGCAGTTAATTAGTATTCAGCCATTAATCAGTAATTAGCAATTAATTAGTGATTTGCCATTACTTAGTAATTAGTACTCAATTATATGTGACGCCACGAGTGCCACAGAAACAGCGAAGGTGGTGCGGAAAACGCTTCCGCCTCTACCCACTTTAGACAGTCAAAGTGCCCCCTGAATTTTTTTAGCTTGGTTTCCAGCGCACAATGATTCCTTCAATATCCTGTGGTCACATGCCTCGCAGTGCTTGGCCACTGCGCTTCGCTAATTTTGACATCAGCTTTGTGCTGCTTCATCGTTTCCTTGAAATACTTTCTTGCCCCAACCTACGCCGGGTAGTGAGAATAGGATTTTTTGTACACAGCGCTTTGGGCCTTTTCTTTAGGATGACGCTCTTTCGGGCGAGCCAGGAGGCGTCCGGTGGTGGTAATTGACTTGAGTATTGTTCGCACCCCTTCCTTTCCGAGAATACCAGCCGAGGTTGTGCTGGCACCTTTTACGCATGATCTGCGTACGTGTCTTTCACGCTAGCGTATGCTTGTGCTAGAATTTTTTGCTCGTGTCTTTTTTGCTTTCAGGTGATACGTGGAATGAACAAACTGTAGTATCCTTTTCTTTAGAGGTCAGTAATAAAATAGTCGCCATATTCGCTTTTACAACGCCACGGAAAGCTGCGATCTGCACTCAGCGCAGCGCCGGATCCGCATCGGCAGCTTCTCCAGTCCTCAAAGTGACGTCACGACCTCGCTTGACCAATCACGGGCGGCGGCGCGCCGCGCGGCGTGCCCCGCGGCAGAGGCCGCATATTTCTGCTAAAAAAGGCAATTCGCGCTTGTTTTTGCCTTATTTGGATGCGATATTCGAGCATACAGCATGAAAAAATTCAGGGGGCACTTTGACTGTCTCAAGTGGGTAGAGGCGGAAGCGTTTTCCGCACCACCTTCGCTGTTTCTGTGGCACTGGTGGTGTCACATATAATTGAGTACTAATTACTAAGAGATGGCAAATTACTAAATAATTGTTAATTACTGATTAATCCCTGAATACTAATTAACTGCTAATTAATGACGCTTAAGCTCCGCCTTTAGGAGTGGAACGCGACAGCGCGTTGTAGCGCTGCCAGGGAGTCCACGGACCGCCACCACCCGTTCGGCGCGATGCGTTGCCCTTTGAACGCCACGCTTTTTGAGGAAAGGAAATGGCGCAGTAATTCTCTGTCATGTCGGTGGACACCTGAACCGCACCATAGAGGAAGGGAGGAAGTGGGAGTGAAAGAAGATAGATAAAGAGGAGCCGTAATGAAGAAAATGAAAATTGTATTTGAGGAAAGGAAATTACGCGGTAACTGTCTCACATATCTCGGTGGACACCCGTCAAAATTCAGGGGGGCACTTTTTTGACCTAAAGTGTGGTCACTGATGTGTGGTTAAGATGTTAAGCTTCGCCCCTAAGAGTGGAACGCGACAGCGTCTTGCAACGCTGCCAAGGAGTCCATAGAACGCCATCGCCCATTCGGTTCTACGCCTCGCTCGTCGGTAAATTGGTTTTTGAGGAAAGGAAATGTATCTGTCTCTCATTTGTCGGTGGACACCTAAACCTCGCCCGAAGGGAATGGAGGAAGATGAGAGTGAGTGAAAACACCGTATTCACTAGACGCGCCATTGTTCATTCCAAACCATCGAGCTGGCATGGCCGAGTGGATAGCATGCTCGTCTCTCACGCCGAAGACCGGGGTTCGATTCCTGAGCTCGACCAATTTCTTAATGAATTTTATTTATTTATATGGCCTGACTAGTAAAGCTAATTAGGCTAATTGGGTAATTAAGCAGTTAACTAAGCTCAGTCCCACTTACTTGGAGCATCACTATACGATCCCTTCAATTGGTTGCATGGTTACTAGCCAAAGTGCAATTGGCCCCGTTTGAAATTCGCGCACTGTGACGTCACGACCGTTTCCACCAATTGAAAAGCGTGACATTTTCTGTCGACAACTGCTGCTTACAACGATGAGACATTAAAGGCTTCCGCCTTAAAACTCCCTTTAAGCCCGGTAGTTGCGAAAGCGATATCCGTACCTACGCCATGGTGGTGCTTGTGGTTAGACTTGTGGCGCTGCATCTGTTATACAATCCAATCCATTCCAGTGGAATCCAATCCTATCCAATGTAATCTAATCTAAGCTATTCTAATCCAATCCAATCCAGTCCAGTCCAGTCAAGCCGCCGTTCATGTGCACTGCCGTCGCACACGGACGGCGCGAGATCGCGAAGCAATGTTAAACCGCTGGTGGTTGGCACAGCTACTGCTTTCTAGCGACGTGAGTCGAGCCTAATCTCTTCAGCGTAACGCCACAATCGCGCTCCTAGCGGAGATCGCAGGAGTTAGGCGCCGGTGGTGGCACCGCCGCGGCTTGCAACGGCGCGAGTCGGTCGCCCTTCTCTTCGGCGTGATGTCACACATGACGTCACACAGGGGTCAACTAAAGGTCAATGGTGGCACCGCCGCGCCATTGCAAAGGCTGAAAGTGCAAGTAGTAAAGCTTTCGCTTTAAAATTGTATTTGTCTCGGTGGACACCAGTCGTCCGTTTAAAGACGTCAGCTGCGCTCGTCAATGAGTCACCCCAGGCGCTGGATGTAACGCCGAAAGGACGGGAGAATGAGCCAAGCGACGCGTGAAGCGATTACGGTGCGGTAGAATCTACCGACCATGTTCTATGCGACGGTGCTTTACCGAAGCCATGTCGAGCAATACCCGCGTTCTGGGGAGTGCCCGGCTTCAAATGGGACTTGTTATAATCCGCATTAGCCACTCTTTCAAGGGGGCGTGCGACCATGAGCGGCCCTGCCTTGTGCTGTTAGTAGTGTAATGGCCAGTCACGAGATGGCGCCTTGTATCCGTTAGTGCCCCTTCGCCGTTTCACTTTTTCTTTGCTCTGTGTGTGAGTGAATAAAAAATGGCAGCTTGACAGTGTGTGTCGTTTCGTTGGCTTCGTGCCAAATCCACGCAATCCGCGACTCCCAAAGATCTGGTCACCCTGCGTATTCAGCAAAACCAACAGGTTATGGGCCCAGGGCGACGCATCGACCGCATTTTTGGAAGAAATGAGATGGATTGCCTTGATTGAGTGATGAAAAGGTGCGACCACGTTGAAGAGAACGTCAAGCTACACCACCTTCACTACGTCGTGTCGATGTCTTCGGAAGTTTTATACGGGCGTGAGCATCGTGAAACTGTCGGGAAGAAGTGACTGACAAGTGGTGCGTGCACGTAAAGTGAGAAGTTCGTTCTTTTTTTTAAGAAAGACTGACCGTCACGCGACACCGGCGTTGCTGCACGCTCCATGTTGGATGCGTACGGAAGACGCTTCGACTCGTCCGGCCTGAGTACAGCTAAATTGTCAGGAAGAACTGAATGACCAAAATCTTTTCAGTGGATGTTAGTGGCGAAATTATTTCGGGAAGAAGTGACCGACAAATTGTTTTTCGCGTACGCTAACTGAGAAACAGCTACGAAAAAGCAGTGCATTGTCGCTCTTTCGTTCGAGGATCAGCGAACATGGCATTAGACGAGTTTAGACTGTCGAAGTTGTCTTCATATAACTATCACACATGGTCGATAAGGGCAAGAGCTGCTCTCGTACAGAAGAGATGCTGGGAAGCGATCGACCCTGGATTCTCGAATAGAGAAATGAAAGAGCGAGAAAAGCGGACTGACAACAAGGCCCTGACCTTTCTGTTCCTTATCGTCGAGGACAACTACCTGGATGACATCTGAACTTGCAGAACTGCAAAAGAAGCCTGAACTTGGACTCTTGCATATACTCCAGTTGATGCGCGATTTTTTCAGTGTAAAAATGAAGAGAGACGAGTCAGTGCAAGATTACCTGGGAAGATTGATGGTGCTGCATAGGAAGTTGTCAAATGCAGGCTATGAATTTACAGATAGAGAGGTTGCATTAGTGATGCTAATGGGGCTTCCTGACTCATATGAACCGCTCATTCTGAACTTGGAGCGAGACGAACAAACCCTCTCGACCAAAGCAGTGAAGACAAGGCTGCTGATCGAAGGAAAGAGAAAGCTGCGTCGTGAGGAAGATCGGTTAAGCGACAAAGAGACTCAGACAAGGGCCCTAGTCACTAAAGCTCGGTTAAGGACTGAGAGCAAGCAACCCAATGAGAAGGGGCATCATCAACTGACTGTCAAGAAGGACGAGAAGGTTCGTCAGTGTACCTCAAGTATGCAAAAGAAGAAGGTGCGATGCTTTGCTAGTGGCAAAATTGGTCATATAGCCAAAGATTATGACCAGTTCAAAGACGAAGGGCATGACCAGAAGAAGAAAAACTCATTGCAGGCAAAAACTGCCACACAGATGGGTTTATGTGCCAAAAACGCGATAACATCGCCTGCTCATGTGTGGCATTTTGATAGCGGTGCTACAGATCACATGACATCGCACAAGGCAAAGATCACTGACTTCGAGCCATGCTGCCAGTCAGGAGTGGAAACAGCAAACAAAGAATCCATCAGTGTCATGGGGAAAGGGAGAGTGCAAATTCGACTGTCTGAAGAGTGTGGTGGGTCACTCATCACACTAGAAGATGTCCTTTATGTGCCCGAGTTGAACGGCAACCTACTATCAGTCGGATGAATTTAAGAGCCACGTTTGCACTCGACGTTCGCCGGGGGCAAAGCCGAAGTTACAAAGGGCACTGGTGAACTGATTCTGACTACAACTCGAGAAGAACGACTGTACTCTGTTAAGGAAGAAACAATGTCAACGAAGATGGCAAAGACCAAAGACACAGCTCTGTGGCACAGACGACTAGGCCACTTTCAACAGGATGCTGTTCGGCGTCTATAAGACCCTGTGAAAGACAAATGTGACACGTGTTGTCTGGAAAAGCTAAGGGGAAGCAGTTTCCAAAAGGGCTATGCAACAAGGGCTAAGGTTCCACTGGAGCTGGTGCATTCAGATGTGGTTGGAAAGTGTTGTGTCCCCTTAGTGCTTTTGTGTGTGTGCGCCCCCGCGTCCTCCTCCTAACGACAGTTCGCATCCTCCTCCTAACGACCACTCAATCCTCCTCCTAACGACCACTCGCATCCTCCTCCTAACGACCGCTTGCCCCTCGTCGCACGCTGTCGCCGGATGCCCCCCCACGGTGCGCCCCCGCACCCTCCTCCTGTTCTGGGAAGCCACTCCCTCCCGTGGACGCTTCTCCACTCCCTCCTTTCTTCGGGCGGCCAGTTCGGCTCCTGCCTCGGTCGACGCTGGTCGCACCCTCATCGGCTTTAAATAAACGAAGTCTAAAAGTACCGTGTGCGTCTTTCGCTGCATTCAACACAGCGACCGGACACGACAGTGGCGACGAGAAAGTGGATTCGACCCGCGCTACACAACGCTATTGACAAGCCATGGCTACGCGAGGGTTTCCCAATCAGATACCAGAATTCAACGGCTCATCGTGGTCATCGTGGGTTGGACGTCTTCAGTTCTACTTTGAAGCTAACAACATCACAGACCCTGCCTTGAAGAGGGCCAACCTGCTGACGCTGTGCGGGGAGCAGACCTACGATACTGTCTGCGCCCTTATTCAGCCAAGCACACCAGCGGCAGTGTCTTACGACGACATCGTAAAAGCGCTGCAAAAGCACTACGACCCAAGGCCATCCGAGGTCTACAGCCGGGCTCGCTTCCAACGACGAGATCAACTGGGAGGAGAAACTGTGAGCGCCTACGTAGCCGCGCTCAAGAAGCTCGCTGCCGACTGCAATTTTGGAACGCTGTCGACAACAGCTACCGGGCAGGAGGGAGACGCAGCTTCTTCTGCTAACACCACCATGCTTCCCTTGGACGTGATGTTACGCGACAGATTTGTGTGCGGACTGAGTGACGAGTCACTGCAGCAGCGCCTGTTCGCTGAGAAGGACCTCACATTCAGCAAAGCTTACGACATCGCCGTTCGAGCGGAGAGCGCCGGTCACCAGCAGAGAGGGATTCGCCGGAACACCGAGCCGGTACACCAGACAAGCAACCAGGTGCGCAAGCCTTCTGTTGTTGTAAAATCGGTCAAAAAGGCACAACGCTGCTGGCGGTGTGACGACCAACACAACCCCCAGGGATGTCGATTCCAGTCAGCCACGTGTAATTTTTGCCACAAGCGAGGGCATATCGAAAGAGCATGCATTACGAAACGGAGACTTGCCAAGATAAAGTCACCTTCCCAGCCTAATCACAGCGTCAACGCCTCAGAGAATACGCCGCTATCTGATCTCCATGGAACAACATCAGCAACACCATCTGTGTTGTACGACCTGAACACCATGAATCTCGGCACGCGACCGAAGATTTTTACAGAAGTAAGCGTACATCACCAGCTGATTAAGTTCGAGGTGGACTCCGGCGCAGCCTGTACTCTGATCAGTGAGGACACGTTCCGAACTTCATGGCCATCTGACGCACCCGCCCTGCAACAAGACGACACGCACCTGCGAACGTGGTCAGGACAGAATCTGCCACTATTGGGCTCTGCCAACGTGCAGGTTAACTACAACGGCCAGACCCATACGCTACCTCTGCTTGTTGTGAAGGGCACAGGATCAAGCCTTCTAGGGAGAAACTGGTTTTCTCCACTAGGCGTGATGATATGCGGCATACACCAGACGCCGAGCCAGAACATGGTTGAGCAACTGCAAGAGAAATACGAAAGAGTATTCTCGGAAGAGATTCCAGGAAACGAAGGGCCCCCGGTCACACTGGAGTTGTTGGACAACGCGCAACCCAAATTTCTGAAGGCCAGGCCGGTGCCGTTTGCTCTCCGAGATTCAGTTGAAAAAGAGTTGGACAAACTGGAGCAGCAAGGTGTCATCGAGCCGACGCAGCATTCCATCAAACTCTCAGCGTACGACTACGCTCTGGTCTACCGCAATGGGAGTAAACATCAAAACGCCGATGCGCTAAGCCGTCTGCCACTAGACGCAACTGTTGACGAACCATTTCCACCAGGAGACGTTCTGATGTTCGAAGCACTGCCAGAACCTCCGCTTACAGCAGGCACAGTTGCAGCATCTACGCAGAAGTGCGCAGCTCTCCGGCTAGTTTACACAGCTGTTCAACAAGGCAACGTGCATAAACTCAAAGGGGACAACTTCGACGCTTACCGCAGGCGAGCTACAGAGTTGAGCACCCATCGCGGCTGCATCATATTTGGGTCCCGAGTTGTGATGCCGAGAGAACTACGCGCACAAGCTATGTCTCTCATCCACGCCGGACATCGGGGCATCGTTGCAATGAAAAAGTGTGCCAGAAGCTACATGTGGTGGCCCATTTCCTTTCCTCAAAAAGCGTTGCGTTCAAGGCATCGCGCCGAAGGGGTGGTGGCGTTAGGTGGACTCCCTGGCAGCGCTACAACGCGCTATCGCGATCCACTGCTAAAGGCGGAGCTTAAGCGTCATTAATCAGCAGTTAATTAGTATTCAGCCATTAATCAGTAATTAGCAATTAATTAGTGATTTGCCATTACTTAGTAATTAGTACTCAATTATATGTGACGCCACGAGTGCCACAGAAACAGCGAAGGTGGTGCGGAAAACGCTTCCGCCTCTACCCACTTTAGACAGTCAAAGTGCCCCCTGAATTTTTTTAGCTTGGTTTCCAGCGCACAATGATTCCTTCAATATCCTGTGGTCACATGCCTCGCAGTGCTTGGCCACTGCGCTTCGCTAATTTTGACATCAGCTTTGTGCTGCTTCATCGTTTCCTTGAAATACTTTCTTGCCCCAACCTACGCCGGGTAGTGAGAATAGGATTTTTTGTACACAGCGCTTTGGGCCTTTTCTTTAGGATGACGCTCTTTCGGGCGAGCCAGGAGGCGTCCGGTGGTGGTAATTGACTTGAGTATTGTTCGCACCCCTTCCTTTCCGAGAATACCAGCCGAGGTTGTGCTGGCACCTTTTACGCATGATCTGCGTACGTGTCTTTCACGCTAGCGTATGCTTGTGCTAGAATTTTTTGCTCGTGTCTTTTTTGCTTTCAGGTGATACGTGGAATGAACAAACTGTAGTATCCTTTTCTTTAGAGGTCAGTAATAAAATAGTCGCCATATTCGCTTTTACAACGCCACGGAAAGCTGCGATCTGCACTCAGCGCAGCGCCGGATCCGCATCGGCAGCTTCTCCAGTCCTCAAAGTGACGTCACGACCTCGCTTGACCAATCACGGGCGGCGGCGCGCCGCGCGGCGTGCCCCGCGGCAGAGGCCGCATATTTCTGCTAAAAAAGGCAATTCGCGCTTGTTTTTGCCTTATTTGGATGCGATATTCGAGCATACAGCATGAAAAAATTCAGGGGGCACTTTGACTGTCTCAAGTGGGTAGAGGCGGAAGCGTTTTCCGCACCACCTTCGCTGTTTCTGTGGCACTGGTGGTGTCACATATAATTGAGTACTAATTACTAAGAGATGGCAAATTACTAAATAATTGTTAATTACTGATTAATCCCTGAATACTAATTAACTGCTAATTAATGACGCTTAAGCTCCGCCTTTAGGAGTGGAACGCGACAGCGCGTTGTAGCGCTGCCAGGGAGTCCACGGACCGCCACCACCCGTTCGGCGCGATGCGTTGCCCTTTGAACGCCACGCTTTTTGAGGAAAGGAAATGGCGCAGTAATTCTCTGTCATGTCGGTGGACACCTGAACCGCACCATAGAGGAAGGGAGGAAGTGGGAGTGAAAGAAGATAGATAAAGAGGAGCCGTAATGAAGAAAATGAAAATTGTATTTGAGGAAAGGAAATTACGCGGTAACTGTCTCACATATCTCGGTGGACACCCGTCAAAATTCAGGGGGGCACTTTTTTGACCTAAAGTGTGGTCACTGATGTGTGGTTAAGATGTTAAGCTTCGCCCCTAAGAGTGGAACGCGACAGCGTCTTGCAACGCTGCCAAGGAGTCCATAGAACGCCATCGCCCATTCGGTTCTACGCCTCGCTCGTCGGTAAATTGGTTTTTGAGGAAAGGAAATGTATCTGTCTCTCATTTGTCGGTGGACACCTAAACCTCGCCCGAAGGGAATGGAGGAAGATGAGAGTGAGTGAAAACACCGTATTCACTAGACGCGCCATTGTTCATTCCAAACCATCGAGCTGGCATGGCCGAGTGGATAGCATGCTCGTCTCTCACGCCGAAGACCGGGGTTCGATTCCTGAGCTCGACCAATTTCTTAATGAATTTTATTTATTTATATGGCCTGACTAGTAAAGCTAATTAGGCTAATTGGGTAATTAAGCAGTTAACTAAGCTCAGTCCCACTTACTTGGAGCATCACTATACGATCCCTTCAATTGGTTGCATGGTTACTAGCCAAAGTGCAATTGGCCCCGTTTGAAATTCGCGCACTGTGACGTCACGACCGTTTCCACCAATTGAAAAGCGTGACATTTTCTGTCGACAACTGCTGCTTACAACGATGAGACATTAAAGGCTTCCGCCTTAAAACTCCCTTTAAGCCCGGTAGTTGCGAAAGCGATATCCGTACCTACGCCATGGTGGTGCTTGTGGTTAGACTTGTGGCGCTGCATCTGTTATACAATCCAATCCATTCCAGTGGAATCCAATCCTATCCAATGTAATCTAATCTAAGCTATTCTAATCCAATCCAATCCAGTCCAGTCCAGTCAAGCCGCCGTTCATGTGCACTGCCGTCGCACACGGACGGCGCGAGATCGCGAAGCAATGTTAAACCGCTGGTGGTTGGCACAGCTACTGCTTTCTAGCGACGTGAGTCGAGCCTAATCTCTTCAGCGTAACGCCACAATCGCGCTCCTAGCGGAGATCGCAGGAGTTAGGCGCCGGTGGTGGCACCGCCGCGGCTTGCAACGGCGCGAGTCGGTCGCCCTTCTCTTCGGCGTGATGTCACACATGACGTCACACAGGGGTCAACTAAAGGTCAATGGTGGCACCGCCGCGCCATTGCAAAGGCTGAAAGTGCAAGTAGTAAAGCTTTCGCTTTAAAATTGTATTTGTCTCGGTGGACACCAGTCGTCCGTTTAAAGACGTCAGCTGCGCTCGTCAATGAGTCACCCCAGGCGCTGGATGTAACGCCGAAAGGACGGGAGAATGAGCCAAGCGACGCGTGAAGCGATTACGGTGCGGTAGAATCTACCGACCATGTTCTATGCGACGGTGCTTTACCGAAGCCATGTCGAGCAATACCCGCGTTCTGGGGAGTGCCCGGCTTCAAATGGGACTTGTTATAATCCGCATTAGCCACTCTTTCAAGGGGGCGTGCGACCATGAGCGGCCCTGCCTTGTGCTGTTAGTAGTGTAATGGCCAGTCACGAGATGGCGCCTTGTATCCGTTAGTGCCCCTTCGCCGTTTCACTTTTTCTTTGCTCTGTGTGTGAGTGAATAAAAAATGGCAGCTTGACAGTGTGTGTCGTTTCGTTGGCTTCGTGCCAAATCCACGCAATCCGCGACTCCCAAAGATCTGGTCACCCTGCGTATTCAGCAAAACCAACAGGTTATGGGCCCAGGGCGACGCATCGACCGCATTTTTGGAAGAAATGAGATGGATTGCCTTGATTGAGTGATGAAAAGGTGCGACCACGTTGAAGAGAACGTCAAGCTACACCACCTTCACTACGTCGTGTCGATGTCTTCGGAAGTTTTATACGGGCGTGAGCATCGTGAAACTGTCGGGAAGAAGTGACTGACAAGTGGTGCGTGCACGTAAAGTGAGAAGTTCGTTCTTTTTTTTAAGAAAGACTGACCGTCACGCGACACCGGCGTTGCTGCACGCTCCATGTTGGATGCGTACGGAAGACGCTTCGACTCGTCCGGCCTGAGTACAGCTAAATTGTCAGGAAGAACTGAATGACCAAAATCTTTTCAGTGGATGTTAGTGGCGAAATTATTTCGGGAAGAAGTGACCGACAAATTGTTTTTCGCGTACGCTAACTGAGAAACAGCTACGAAAAAGCAGTGCATTGTCGCTCTTTCGTTCGAGGATCAGCGAACATGGCATTAGACGAGTTTAGACTGTCGAAGTTGTCTTCATATAACTATCACACATGGTCGATAAGGGCAAGAGCTGCTCTCGTACAGAAGAGATGCTGGGAAGCGATCGACCCTGGATTCTCGAATAGAGAAATGAAAGAGCGAGAAAAGCGGACTGACAACAAGGCCCTGACCTTTCTGTTCCTTATCGTCGAGGACAACTACCTGGATGACATCTGAACTTGCAGAACTGCAAAAGAAGCCTGAACTTGGACTCTTGCATATACTCCAGTTGATGCGCGATTTTTTCAGTGTAAAAATGAAGAGAGACGAGTCAGTGCAAGATTACCTGGGAAGATTGATGGTGCTGCATAGGAAGTTGTCAAATGCAGGCTATGAATTTACAGATAGAGAGGTTGCATTAGTGATGCTAATGGGGCTTCCTGACTCATATGAACCGCTCATTCTGAACTTGGAGCGAGACGAACAAACCCTCTCGACCAAAGCAGTGAAGACAAGGCTGCTGATCGAAGGAAAGAGAAAGCTGCGTCGTGAGGAAGATCGGTTAAGCGACAAAGAGACTCAGACAAGGGCCCTAGTCACTAAAGCTCGGTTAAGGACTGAGAGCAAGCAACCCAATGAGAAGGGGCATCATCAACTGACTGTCAAGAAGGACGAGAAGGTTCGTCAGTGTACCTCAAGTATGCAAAAGAAGAAGGTGCGATGCTTTGCTAGTGGCAAAATTGGTCATATAGCCAAAGATTATGACCAGTTCAAAGACGAAGGGCATGACCAGAAGAAGAAAAACTCATTGCAGGCAAAAACTGCCACACAGATGGGTTTATGTGCCAAAAACGCGATAACATCGCCTGCTCATGTGTGGCATTTTGATAGCGGTGCTACAGATCACATGACATCGCACAAGGCAAAGATCACTGACTTCGAGCCATGCTGCCAGTCAGGAGTGGAAACAGCAAACAAAGAATCCATCAGTGTCATGGGGAAAGGGAGAGTGCAAATTCGACTGTCTGAAGAGTGTGGTGGGTCACTCATCACACTAGAAGATGTCCTTTATGTGCCCGAGTTGAACGGCAACCTACTATCAGTCGGATGAATTTAAGAGCCACGTTTGCACTCGACGTTCGCCGGGGGCAAAGCCGAAGTTACAAAGGGCACTGGTGAACTGATTCTGACTACAACTCGAGAAGAACGACTGTACTCTGTTAAGGAAGAAACAATGTCAACGAAGATGGCAAAGACCAAAGACACAGCTCTGTGGCACAGACGACTAGGCCACTTTCAACAGGATGCTGTTCGGCGTCTATAAGACCCTGTGAAAGACAAATGTGACACGTGTTGTCTGGAAAAGCTAAGGGGAAGCAGTTTCCAAAAGGGCTATGCAACAAGGGCTAAGGTTCCACTGGAGCTGGTGCATTCAGATGTGGTTGGAAAGTGTTGTGTCCCCTTAGTGCTTTTGTGTGTGTGCGCCCCCGCGTCCTCCTCCTAACGACAGTTCGCATCCTCCTCCTAACGACCACTCAATCCTCCTCCTAACGACCACTCGCATCCTCCTCCTAACGACCGCTTGCCCCTCGTCGCACGCTGTCGCCGGATGCCCCCCCACGGTGCGCCCCCGCACCCTCCTCCTGTTCTGGGAAGCCACTCCCTCCCGTGGACGCTTCTCCACTCCCTCCTTTCTTCGGGCGGCCAGTTCGGCTCCTGCCTCGGTCGACGCTGGTCGCACCCTCATCGGCTTTAAATAAACGAAGTCTAAAAGTACCGTGTGCGTCTTTCGCTGCATTCAACACAGCGACCGGACACGACAGTGGCGACGAGAAAGTGGATTCGACCCGCGCTACACAACGCTATTGACAAGCCATGGCTACGCGAGGGTTTCCCAATCAGATACCAGAATTCAACGGCTCATCGTGGTCATCGTGGGTTGGACGTCTTCAGTTCTACTTTGAAGCTAACAACATCACAGACCCTGCCTTGAAGAGGGCCAACCTGCTGACGCTGTGCGGGGAGCAGACCTACGATACTGTCTGCGCCCTTATTCAGCCAAGCACACCAGCGGCAGTGTCTTACGACGACATCGTAAAAGCGCTGCAAAAGCACTACGACCCAAGGCCATCCGAGGTCTACAGCCGGGCTCGCTTCCAACGACGAGATCAACTGGGAGGAGAAACTGTGAGCGCCTACGTAGCCGCGCTCAAGAAGCTCGCTGCCGACTGCAATTTTGGAACGCTGTCGACAACAGCTACCGGGCAGGAGGGAGACGCAGCTTCTTCTGCTAACACCACCATGCTTCCCTTGGACGTGATGTTACGCGACAGATTTGTGTGCGGACTGAGTGACGAGTCACTGCAGCAGCGCCTGTTCGCTGAGAAGGACCTCACATTCAGCAAAGCTTACGACATCGCCGTTCGAGCGGAGAGCGCCGGTCACCAGCAGAGAGGGATTCGCCGGAACACCGAGCCGGTACACCAGACAAGCAACCAGGTGCGCAAGCCTTCTGTTGTTGTAAAATCGGTCAAAAAGGCACAACGCTGCTGGCGGTGTGACGACCAACACAACCCCCAGGGATGTCGATTCCAGTCAGCCACGTGTAATTTTTGCCACAAGCGAGGGCATATCGAAAGAGCATGCATTACGAAACGGAGACTTGCCAAGATAAAGTCACCTTCCCAGCCTAATCACAGCGTCAACGCCTCAGAGAATACGCCGCTATCTGATCTCCATGGAACAACATCAGCAACACCATCTGTGTTGTACGACCTGAACACCATGAATCTCGGCACGCGACCGAAGATTTTTACAGAAGTAAGCGTACATCACCAGCTGATTAAGTTCGAGGTGGACTCCGGCGCAGCCTGTACTCTGATCAGTGAGGACACGTTCCGAACTTCATGGCCATCTGACGCACCCGCCCTGCAACAAGACGACACGCACCTGCGAACGTGGTCAGGACAGAATCTGCCACTATTGGGCTCTGCCAACGTGCAGGTTAACTACAACGGCCAGACCCATACGCTACCTCTGCTTGTTGTGAAGGGCACAGGATCAAGCCTTCTAGGGAGAAACTGGTTTTCTCCACTAGGCGTGATGATATGCGGCATACACCAGACGCCGAGCCAGAACATGGTTGAGCAACTGCAAGAGAAATACGAAAGAGTATTCTCGGAAGAGATTCCAGGAAACGAAGGGCCCCCGGTCACACTGGAGTTGTTGGACAACGCGCAACCCAAATTTCTGAAGGCCAGGCCGGTGCCGTTTGCTCTCCGAGATTCAGTTGAAAAAGAGTTGGACAAACTGGAGCAGCAAGGTGTCATCGAGCCGACGCAGCATTCCATCAAACTCTCAGCGTACGACTACGCTCTGGTCTACCGCAATGGGAGTAAACATCAAAACGCCGATGCGCTAAGCCGTCTGCCACTAGACGCAACTGTTGACGAACCATTTCCACCAGGAGACGTTCTGATGTTCGAAGCACTGCCAGAACCTCCGCTTACAGCAGGCACAGTTGCAGCATCTACGCAGAAGTGCGCAGCTCTCCGGCTAGTTTACACAGCTGTTCAACAAGGCAACGTGCATAAACTCAAAGGGGACAACTTCGACGCTTACCGCAGGCGAGCTACAGAGTTGAGCACCCATCGCGGCTGCATCATATTTGGGTCCCGAGTTGTGATGCCGAGAGAACTACGCGCACAAGCTATGTCTCTCATCCACGCCGGACATCGGGGCATCGTTGCAATGAAAAAGTGTGCCAGAAGCTACATGTGGTGGCCTGGCATTGACAACGACATCGAAACAGTGGTGCGAGAATGCAAGCCTTGCCAGAGCAGCCGGAGCGCCCCGCCGAAAGCTCCTGTCCCAGAATGGGAAAAGCCAGACACACCATGGCACACACTGCACATTGATTTTGCAGGACCAATTGAGGGCTGCACTTTCCTTGTGGTCGTAGATGCCTACACAAAGTGGCTTGAGATAAGGCAAATGGGACAGACGACTTCGGCAGCAGTCATTGACAACCTCCGATCACTATTTGCAACGTTCGGCCTGCCGCGCAAGGTAGTGTCGGACAACGGAACACCGTTTGTGTCTGCGGAGATCCTCAAGTTTTATCGCGACAACGGGATCTCATCAGTTACATCGGCCCCCTACCACCCAGCGACAAACGGACAAGCCGAGCACTACGTAGCCGAGCTAAAACGCGCCCTTGAAAGAGATCAGACAGGCTCGCTGCAGCGCCGCCTTGCGCGCTTTCTCTTCAAGCAGCACACGACGGTTCAGAGCACAACAGGCGAGACCCCCTCGAAAATGATGTTCGAGCGTGAAATGCGAACCCAGCTCACAGCCATCCTCCCCGAGCCAAAGGCAGAGACGTTCCGGGAAGAAAAAGCAATTCCGCGCTGCGGCACGCTTAATGAGGGGCAGCGCGTCCTCGCCCGACAGTTTCTGAAAAAGCCACGCTGGGAGGAAGCTACAATTGTCAGACGCATAGGCCTGCGCTCTTGGCTCGTCAACATACATGGCACAGTAGCACGCCGACATCTCAACCAGCTGCGTAGATTTACGACGCCGTCTGAGAGCTGTCCGCCAGCGGAGAGAACACGTGCACCATTTTCCCACATAGCCTGGCACCTCTTCCAGGAAGAAGAGACTTCGCCCAGGACAGACCTAGGAGACACAGCGAACAACAGCCAGCCTACAAGTGTTTCTCCCCCGAGCGCACAAAGCCAGCGCGCCTCCACGCGTGAGCGCCGACCCCCTGCACGATACCAGGCAACTTTCTAAGGGGGAAGGAAGTGTTTTGTCCCCTTAGTGCTTTTGTGTGTGTGCGCCCCCGCGTCCTCCTCCTAACGACAGTTCGCATCCTCCTCCTAACGACCACTCAATCCTCCTCCTAACGACCACTCGCATCCTCCTCCTAACGACCGCTTGCCCCTCGTCGCACGCTGTCGCCGGATGCCCCCCCACGGTGCGCCCCCGCACCCTCCTCCTGTTCTGGGAAGCCACTCCCTCCCGTGGACGCTTCTCCACTCCCTCCTTTCTTCGGGCGGCCAGTTCGGCTCCTGCCTCGGTCGACGCTGGTCGCACCCTCATCGGCTTTAAATAAACGAAGTCTAAAAGTACCGTGTGCGTCTTTCGCTGCATTCAACACAGCGACCGGACACGACAGAAAGATCACACCAACGACCAAAGGGGGCTGACCTTCACTGACTACTCCAGATATAGTGTTGTGTACCCCATGAAGGCCAAGAGAGAAATGCTTGAGAAGTTTGACCAGTACAGACGCATGGTGGAAAATCTACACAAGACGAAGGTGAAGACCTTGCGCAGTGACAATGGAGGGGAGTACACAACCAAAGAGTTCAACGAGTACCTGGCCAAGCATGGCCTAAGGCACCAGCTGACCATTCCTGGCGCACCTGAGCAGAATGGAGTCGTAGAGAGAATGAACAAAACATTGCTTGACATGACGAGGTGCCTTCTCATCGAATCAGGTGTCACCAAAAGGCTTTGGGCTGATGCCGTTGTCACTGCTAGTCACATCAGAAACAAGTGCCCATCGAAGGCGATTGGAGGAGAGTCACCAGAAGCTCTGTGGACAAGGGGAGAAGTGAAACTGGACCACCTAAGAGTTTGGGTGCAGAGCATGGAGTGTGCGAAACAGACGGTGCAAGGGGGGCAAGCTGGACCCGAAAGCAGAAGAGTGCATATTGTTCGACTACTCAGGAGGAGTGAAGGTGTACAAGCTGTGGAACCAGAAGGAAGATCGCTTCTCTGTAAGTCGAGATGTTACCTTAGAAAAAGAGTCCTTCCCATGCAAGCTTACCCAAGTTGCAAGTAGCAAGACAAGCACATAGCGACAGTGATTGCACTATCACGTTACAAGTTGAAGACAGCTTGAGCGAGCCCCATGATGTTGGTAGTAGAAGTTAGTTCATCAGCTGGCGCAGACGAGGCAACTGCACAGGACGAAGGAGCTACGCAGTGACTGTCCAGCGGGGCAGATTGTGGTACACAGGCACTAAGACGGTCGGAAAGACCAGCAAACAAGAAACCACGTCAAAAGGATAGTCACGGCTGCTGCACAGCCAGAGAGATCCAGAGACTCTACATGAAGCCTTATCTGCACCAGACAAGAAGGAATGGAAAGCAGCTGTACAGAGTGAACTGGACAGCCTCGAAGCTTCCAATACATTGGAGCTAGTGCATGCCCGAAAGACAGACAAGTCGTAAAATGCAAGTGGACGTTCCGCAAGAAGTAAATGAAAATGGCGACCTAGAGCGGTACAAAGCATGGTTGGTTACATGTGGATATTCACAAGTGAAGTGAAAGGTACCGATTACAAGGAAATCTTCTCTCCTGTAGTGAAGCTGAAGTCCATCAGGACACTGCTGGCCATAGCAGTTCAAATTGGAAGATCCACCAAACGGACATCACGGCAGCATACTTAAATGGTATTCTGAAGGAGACCGTCTACATGGAACAACCACAGCCTTTGAATGACTGTAAGAAGGATGAAGTCTGCTTTCTGAAGAGCCTTTACGGGCTACGACAGTCTGGAAGGGAGTGGAACCTTGCTTTGAACAAAATGCTCAAGTCAGAAGGGATGACAAGGTCAAAAGCAGAACCCTGTGTTCATATCAACAAGAAGAAGAACCTCATCGTAGGAGTCTACGATGATGACTTGCTGACCATCGCAGATTATGAGAAAGATTGCCGACTTCAAGAGCCGCTTGGGTCAAGTGTTCGATGCAAAAGACTTGCGTGAGGCTAGCCACATTCATTCCATACGAAAACACTGGACCAAACGGCCTACGCTAACGACATACTGGAGACGTTTGGCATGTCAAACGCAAAGGCAGCATCGTCCCCTTTGGATCCTGAAAGCAAGTACCAAAGAGGAGACAATAACTCATAGAGGACCTACCTCACAACAGACAAGCAATTAATTGGTGCATTGCTTTACCTCGCCGGAGCCACAAGGCCGGACTTGGCTTTTGCGACTACTTACATGAACCACTTCAATGAACATTCCACAGAAGAACATTGGAATGAAATAAAGCATATTCTTCGCTATGTGAAACTTACAAAGAATAATGCACTAGCCTACCAGAGAACTGGAAAGTGCATACAAGCCTTTTGCGACGCAGACTGGGCTAGTGACAAGGCTGACAGGAAGTCATTCAGCGGGTACGTGCAGTAGCAAGAAGCAGCGAAGCACTGCAATGTCAACAATCAAAGCAGAATATGTAGCAATGTGTCACGATAAAAAAAAAAGTAATGTGTTTCCAAAATTTCATGATCGAACTTAATGCGCACGAATTCATGCACCAACCACAGATTTTAATGGCTGACAACCAGGGTGCAATTGCGCTTGCGAAAAGCCAAGTTACTTCTGATAGAAGCAAACACATTGACCTCAAGTATTATTTTCTGAGAGAAAAGGTCGAAGAGGGAAAGTTACAACTCCAGTACACCGAGTCGTCGAAGAACTGTGCTGACCTCTTCACTAAGGCCTTAAATGGAAGAACGACTCTCGAGCACTGTGAATGTTTGGGCATCAAAAGTGTGGGCGCAATGAGTGTCTATTGTCTCCTCTTTGGTACTTGCTTTCAGGATCCAAAGGGGACGATGCTGCCTTTGCGTTTGACATGCCAAACGTCTCCTGAGTGTTAGTAGTGCAATGGCCAGTCACGAGATGGCGCAATGTATCCGTTGGTCCGCCGTCGCAGTTTCACCTTTTCTTTGCTCTTTGTGTGTGTGTTATATAAAAAATGGCAGCTTCACAGTATGCGTCGTTTCGTTGGCTTCGTGCCAGATCTACTCAATCCGCGACTCCCAAAGATCTGATTACCTTGCGTATTCAACAAAACCAACAGTGTCGCGGTCCGAATACATGATGGAAGAAGGCAGTGCTCAGTCCGGTATCTATTTAGGCGGAACAATCCCCTAATGTGACTCATGCAGCGCAGCAGAGACGCATACCCTCAAGGCCCACAGTACGTATAATAATCAATGTGAGCACACAATTGCGGCAACTGAGCGTTGGCTGGAAAGCAGCGGCAGGAGAGCACCAAAATGACGCTCGGAATCGAGGCACCCCACCCTAGACATGCAAGCAACGACTTCACTCTGTCATTGCTCAACTGTCTCGTGACCAGCGCTGCGGTGAAGGGAAAAACGCTAATGGCTACCTGCGTCAAAACATGACCTGGGCGATAAACCGGCCTTAGTACCGGTAAGGAAAAGTTAAACTCCTCTCATTTTGCCACGCCTGTGAGATAACCAAGATGCCGGAAGAGAGAGAGGCGCAAGCGACCGTTTACTCGAGCGTGGGTGAAACATTCGGCCTCCTGAATCGGCCTGTCACGGCTGCTTTGAACCAGCAGCCGGCAGTGGCGAGCAAGGATACGAGCAGGATTGTTGCTCACACATCCACTTACTGTTAAGACGGGCGTATGGCACAGTAGATCTGAGGTGGTAATACAGGACAGGCAGTACTGGACCGTGCTAACACCGCAGCGATTGGAGTCGAAAGAATGACGTCCAATCGGTGCGGCTCATGTAGCTGTTATGGGGGGCACGAGGCAATCGTGGAGCTCGGTGCACGCAGCGCGCAGATTGGCTCCCGCGCGACACCGCCCCTGCTTCGATGGCAGCGAATGAAATGAAGACGAAGATGATGCAAGTTTGACTCAAGCCACAGGTCTATTTTTACAGCCATTCAAAATATCTCGCTACGTATCCCACAGTGTTTATCAGCGTGCGTTGTCGAGAAAATAATCCTACTTCTCAATGATACTAGCAAGGGCGTTGTAATTGATAATATTCGGCCCAGTAAAACTTGAAAAGCAAGATTAGCGTTAAGATGCAGATTAGCGTCGTACAATGCAGCCGTACGAATAAATATTTCTTCTCTCCAGCATGTAACTACGACAGCCCAGTGGTCTTCTAATTCTATAACCACGTAAGAGCTGCGAACTACTGGGGCCTCCGGCAACAGCAACTGGCCCACGCATGAGAAGGTGCGAACATAAATTACATCCAAGCGCGTTTGATGTCGGGCCCC
This sequence comes from Amblyomma mixtum, assembly GCF_055824585.1. Lineage (NCBI taxonomy): Eukaryota > Metazoa > Arthropoda > Arachnida > Ixodida > Ixodidae > Amblyomma > Amblyomma mixtum. The sequence continues at coordinate 2,355,771 of NC_143018.1, read as the reverse complement.
TAGCACGCGATGTGCTAGGTTTCCGTGAATGCTGCGAGGAGCCCCCAGCCCAGGGCCCAACGAAAAGCCGAGAACTAAATTGTGAGATCAACAGGACTCCGTATGTGATCAAGCAACGCCAGGGGGAAAATACCCAAGACAACATGGGAAATTCATAAGAGAAAGCATCCGACCGGCGGAGCCGACCTAAGACCAGGGAGGACGGGGACTATCGCGGCCGCTCAGTCTCCTTCCCTCGTCTCGGGTCAAGGGGCTGTTCCGGCTCCAGAAGCCGTTGAGCATCCAGGGCCCGGTCCAGTTCCACGGCAGTATCCAAATCCAGGGGACGCTTGATCTTCCGAGCGTGATCGCCATCGGCCACGTCAGTGAACAAGATGCCAGCTTACCATAAAACGGCAGCTGAGTAGATAAAGCCTCCAAAAATAATTCGCATAAGGGGTCAGAGGAGGTGCTCCAATTGAGAAAGATTGCCGACGGTCTCACTGAGGCTATAAAAAAATCTCACTAAGAGAACACAACATTTACATAAGGAAAATGCAGAACTCAGACAAAGATAAAATAAGAGCAGATGCAGGTGGCGGCTAATGTAAATGAAACCTTGGTGGCGTCACAATCGCTACCTCCGCCTGCAAAATGACCTGCGAAAACACGCGGCCAGAGCTCACGCTTTCAGAGGCATGCAAGAGTCTAGAGGACAAAGCTGACTAAAATTCAGTCCACAGACAACAACACTGAGGCACTAATTCTGCCCATTGTTAACGTCGTTCAGGAACTAACGACCGAAAAATATTCAGGGGTCACTTTGACTGTCTAAACTTAGTAGAGACGCAACCCTTTTTCGCAGCACTTTGCCTAAGGCAATGGTGACGTCACCACAGGATGACGTCACTCATAATGACTAATTACTAAGTAATGACAAATTATTAATTAATGGCTGATTACTTGATAACTAAACGCATGTGTCTTTAGCTTTGCCTTTAGGAGTGGAACGCGTCAGCTTGTTGCACTGCCAGGGAGTCCACGGATCCCACCACCCGTTCGGCGCGATGCCTTGCCGTTTGGAAACGCATTCCAACGCAATGTTTTTTGAGGGAAGGAAATGGCGCAGTAATAATTTGTCATCTCGGTCGACACTCGAACCGCACCGTACAGGAAGGCAGGAAGTGGGAGTGAAAAATGAAAGATGGCCGTAATGAAGAAAACGATAATTGTATTTATCTCTGTGGACACCAGTCATCCGTTTGATACTGAAAAACTGCGCGAAAAACCAAGACACAGAACGAGAAGGCACGACACGGGCGCTGCGCACGTGTCGTGCCTTCTCGTTCTGTGTCTTGGTTTTTCGCGCAGTTTTTCAGTATGAATTCCTACCAACTAGCCCAGTTCACCGTTCTTATTAATCCGTTTGATGACGTCACATGCGCTCGTCATTGCGTCATCCCAGGCGCTGGACGTGACGCCAGACGGACGGCACAATGAGCCACTAAAGGCTTTCGCCTTATTAAGAGACATCGCGTGGAGTGCGGTAGAATCTACCGGCCATGTTCTTCGGCGCCGCTTCACCGAAGCCGTGTCGAGGAATGCCCACGTTATCGGGAGGGCCCGGCTTCAAACGGGACCTATTATAATGCGCCTTAGCCACTGTGCCAAAGGGGCGTGTGACCATGAGCGGTCCTTCCTCGGGAGCCCTGATGCCATCGTCCGAATACATGATGGTAGAAGGCAGTGCTCAGTCGGGAATCAATTTAACGGAATATTTCCGAAGTATGACTCATGCAGTGCAGCAGGGACGCATAAATTCATGGCCCACAGTACTTAATGAATGTGGGCATACAATCGCGGCATCCGAACGTTGGCTGGGAAGCAGTGGCAGGAGACCACCAATATGACGCTCGGAATCGAGGCACCCAAGCCTAGTCATGCAATCAACGGGTTGACTGCGTTTGCCATAGCACAACCGTCTCGTGCCCCGCGCTGCGGTGAAGGAAAAAGCGCTAATGGCTATCTGCGTAAAAACATGGCCTGGGTGATAAACCGGCCGAGAACCGGTAAAGAACATTTAAACCCCTTCACCCATATTGTCACGCCTCTGAGATGACCGAGATGCCGGAAGATAGGAGAGGCACAAGCGACCTTTTACTCGAGCGAGGGTGAAACATTTGGCCTCTAAAATCGGCCTGTCGCGGCTGCTTCGAACCGGCACCCGGGAGTAGTGGCCAGCAAAGATACGAGAAGGACTGCTGCTCATGCAGCCACTCACTGTTAAGTCAAGCCTCCGGCACTGTAGGTCCGAGGTGGTAATACAGGACAGGCTGGCTCTTCCACGTTGGAAACATCTGGAGCAAAGATCGCCTTCAACACGTCAGGGGTCGGAGTCGAAAGAATCACGTCCGAGCCTCGCAGCGGATGAAGCTGTTATGGGAGGCACGAGGCTCTCGTGGAGCTCGGTGCACGCAGCGCGCGGCACGCCGCGCGCAATGCGCAGATTGGCTCACGCGCGGCGCCGCCCCCTGCTTCGATGGCAGCGATTGAAATGAAGACGAAGATGATGCAAGTTTGATTCAAGCCACGGGTCTATTTTTACAGCCATTCAGATCATCTCGCTGTAGTCTTATCGGCTGCTTTGCTCATATTATTTCATTATTCATTGTTTAGTAAAACAATTCACTAAAACATTCAACGCTTTGTTTGTAGCCACCCTACAGATCACGTTACAGCATTGCAGTTCTTGAGTGCTTCAAAGATAGGGTTTTGTCCATCTGGACGGCTCATTTAAACTTGAAAAGCAGGGTTAGCGGTGCAATGCAGAGTAAAGAGGTGAATGAAGGCTTTAGTCGCTTTGGATATCTCCAAAGCATATGCCAGTAGGGAACCCAATACTCTTAATACGAATTATGAAATGTGGCAGCCTTTTCACATTCTTGCATGGGCACAGGAATGCCTAAAAGATAAGACGTTTGTTATCTTCCGATGGTTCTCTTGCTTCCGGAAACCTTTTCTCAGAATTGAGTTGTGCCTCAGGGATCGGTGCTGCCACCTTTACTTTTTAACGTCCTCTTGAGGGACATACCTCAAGAGGGGAATATCACGGTGTATGTGTGCAAGGAGGAAATAGCCTTTTTTGCATCTGTTAGCGATATTCATTCAGTGCAACTTACTGCAAGCCTGCCTCAATGTCCTGGATGTTTGGCTGTCAAGTTACATTGCTCAACGTGAACAAATCTTCCGTTTGCGTTTCTGCACCAGCGTCCTTTCTTTATATCGCTGCTATATCGTGCCGCACAAATCCCGCATGTTGAGTCAATAAAGTTCCTAGGTGTAACGTATACGGCCCTCAATTAGACGGCTGATCTTATATGAAACGTTTCGTACTGAAGATGAGCCGGCTAAGCGCAGACACACACTCTTATTCCCCATATTCCCTCATATTCCCCTATCATCCCAAGTATCTATAAGCTCGATTCAGGAGTCCACTAACCCAAGGAGCCAGTTATGCCCACTTTAAGCTTTGTCAACGCCAACGCCAATAACAATGAGCGCAGAACGCCTCTTGCTTCTGCGCCGCGTTTCTGGTACAAAGTTGTCAATGCCTGCAGCCTACATCTCTCTCTCATCACCCCACGTACGGGCGCGGCCATAAATGAACGGAGCACGCTAGTGCGTTCAAGTGCAATTACACTTTCAGCATTGGTAATGAAGCGTTGTTTGTCTACAAGAAAGCCCAAAAACCTCCGCTACCAGCATGCGCTTACCACTGCTACAACTTTCAATTAGGTGACGCGTGAAAAATATTCGAAGACAGTTGCGTGCTCCGTTTACTTTTGTCCATGCCTGTACATACTATAAGCGCGATTAAGGTGTCCGCTGACCCAGGTAGCCAGTTATGCGCCCTTCCTTTCCTTAAAATGGCACAACGTTGTCAATTCCAAGGCATCCAGCACACATCTGTCACTACCGCCACGTAGCTTAAGGCACGATTGAGGTGTTCACTGTTCCAAGAGGGCAGTTATGCGCCCTTTCCTTCCTTAAAATGGCACACCGTTGTAATTCCAAGGCATGCAGCACACATCTGTCACTACCTCCACATAGCTTAAGGCACCATTGAGGTCAAGGCGGAAAGCTGGGCTAGTTGGTGTGTCATCGTTAATCTGTCTTTGTCCTAGTTTTATGCGCTAGTCCTAATTAACAACCATTGAGGTGTTCTCTTCCAAGAGGGCAGTTATGCGCCTTTGATTTCCAAGCTGCCACTGCATTGGTTTCGCAGCTTAAACCGCGACTATACAAAGCACCGGGTATAACGGTGATGCAATAATTAAGATGGAAAACTGCGCGCAACAAACTATGCGGCTCATACAGCGTATTGCCAACAGAAGACACGACATGAAAGAGCATAATCTCCTACGGCTGGTACAGGCATTCGTAGTAAGCCGTATCTCGTATGCTGCCCCCTTCCTTGATCTTAAAGTTTCAGAAAAGGAAGAGATAAATGGAATTATCAGGCGATGCACGAAACAAGCTCTAGGATTGCCCATCCGTACATCCACTCACCACCTCCTAGAGCTAGGAATGCATAATACCCTGGAAGAAATTACGGAAGCAGTGAGAACGTCCCAAATCGAACGCTTAGCCGGGACCACAACCGGCAGGGCCATTCTAGAAAAACTCAATCTGAGCCGAGATAACAGAACAACCGCCAAAGTTGACGTGCTCGGGAAAATTCGAGACAATATAGTTGTACCCCCATTACCCAGGAATATGCATCCTATTCATCACTCAGTGCGCCGGGCCAAGCGGGCAGAGGCGCTAGAGAAACGCTTCTGCTCCTACAAATACGAGGACGTGGTCTACGTGGATGCCGCTGAGTATGGTAAGAACACGATGACCGTCGCGGTCGTCAATAATAAACAACTCCTCAAAATAAGTGCCTCCATACTCTCGGGTAACCCAGAGACTGCAGAGGAAGCTGCCATAGCAGTGGCCTGTGTAGGCACAAAAGCGAGATACATCATCAGTGACTCCAAAGTCGCCATACTAAATTTCAGCAGGGGCCGGTTGTCCCCTCTAACAAATACAATTCTAAGCCGTCATGTAATAGGCTGGAAAATTACACTAGTCTGGACACCAGCACATGCATCCCTGCCTGGTAATGAGACGGCCCACGAGTTCGCCCGAGGCTTTTCTTTCCGGGCGGACCCGAGCGAGGTGGTCTATACAGACAGGGATCGCATGGTGACCTACAGAGAAATTACACAACACTATCGTTTGCAACGAGCTAGACTTCCCCCAGCGGATAGATCCTTGTCCAGACACCAAGCCATCAACTGCCGCCGGTTACAAACTTGCACCTTTCCAAACCCGGCCCTCTGGAGTCTTATGTACCCAGGGCAATTTTCAGACAAATGCGCAAACTGCGAACTTAGGGCCACCTTGGACCACATACTATGGGAATGTCCTCATGCTCCCCGGGAGGGACGAGGTATAAACACAAAAGATCAATGGGAGACCTTGCTACTGAACTCCGACCCGGCGACTCAGTTACAACTCGTCCGATTGGCCGAAGCCGCCGCCGAGAGTCAAGACGTTTCGGCCGTCGTCTAGGCGGGTAGCCCTCTGGCTACCCTCTTTCTGTTGGACAAAAGTTTTCCTATCCTATCCTATCCGCTGCTGTTGGGCCGCCGCGGTGGCTCAGTGGTTATGGTGCTCGGCTGCTGACCCAAAAGACGCGGGTTCGATCCCGACCGCGGCGGCTGGAATTTCTTTGGAGGAGAAATTCTAGAGGCCCGTGTACTGTGCGATGTCACTGCACGTTAAAGAACCCCAGGTGGTCGAAATTTCCGGAGCCCTCCACTACGGCGTCTCTCATAGCCTTAGTCGCTTTGGGACGTTAAACCCCATAAACTAAACTAAACTCTCCGCTGCTGGTTACAGCGGACAATGGCGACAGCGGCGGATATAGTGATAGCGACGCGAAACGCAGAAACGGGCGCCAAAGAGCTGCGCTCTCAAATATTCTGAACGGCATTCCATGAACATACTGAGAAAATTATTCCTTAAAACCACAACAAAAAATTTCCGACGATTACGCTAGTTGTTAATGCGTACATTCAGCGCAGCTCATCAGCTGTTTAAAGCTTTTCGATAGACTGAGGCAAATAATTTTGTCAAGACATGTATGTAGTACAATTACAGACATGTTATTTTTACATATTCCATCTTCAAGAAACACTCCACTAACAGTTCTTGATGGTCATGATAGAAGCTTTGTGGTTGGAGAAATAGATGGGTATATGCTCGACTTCTTGTTCATGGAAGAATTTCGCACGGTTGTCACAGCCGTGCGAGCCGTTATGAGCGATAGGATCGGGTTTTATTGCCAAAGCAATATTGCTCATAGTTTGAGCCTTCAGCGTCGTCCTGGCGAATCCACCATTGACGTTTAGCATGACTTATGACGTCACGCCAGACCGAGAGAGACAAAGCCCCAACTCTTCTCGCGATCGTCCCAGCGGATTCACCACTCCGCGCCGCGCAGCAGCTGTGCGCAGCTGCTGCGCGGATGTCACAAAATTCGGCGCAATTTTAGAAACAAACAAAGAAAAACCGCCGCGCGCACGGCGTCTCGCCGGCGCGAGCACAACGGGAGAGAGGGAAAGCCCCCGCCGAGCGCGTGGCTCTCTCTCCACCGCCACGGCGTGCGCCGAAGGAATGAGTCATCCACGCCGATTCCACTAGAACAGGGGTTCTCAAACTGGGTTCCGCGGAACACAGAGGTTCCGCGGGCTGTCTTCTTGTGTTCCGCGAGGACCCTCACCGGCCCTGACCCGGCAGCTGATATGAGACTGGCTCTGAGTGCTACTGAGCCACGCTTTGACTTGCTCTCAAAAGGAAAGCAGTACCACCCATCGCATTAGTATTTGTATTAATCTGTGCAATAAACATTTAACTTTTGCAACTCTCTCTTTGCAAAAAATGCACTCGACAACATTGCTGGTAAGTGAAAGCGGGGGGGAGGGGGGGGGGGGTTCTCTGGAACTTATTGAAGGCTTTTGGGGTTCCTCCAAGCAAAGAAGTTTGAGAACCCCTGCTCTAGAACATCCGAGTTGCTTCTGCAGCTGACGGGGGGAAAGGGCGTAGCCTTGCGTGCACTAAGACACGTCCCCCTCGCCCGTCGGCGACGGCGCCACTCAAGAACACGCTCGCAACTTCGAGATGCGACCCCCGACCTCTGACCAATGAGGACGCGCGGCCAGGGAGAAGAGGGAAGGGAGACAGCACTGCAAATGCTGCGTGTATGTGCGCGCCTACTCTGGCGCGTTGAACAAACAGACGTGGAAGCGAGCCTATAAAAGAAGGCGTTGACCGCTATCAGTCAGTCCGGACCGCCGTTTAAGCTTCATCGAAGCGCGCCCGTTCGACTCCAGGGGAAACACCACTCGGCCAGCATCGGACCAACGAGGCAACGGTCGCCAGTCTGCGGGACGGCATCGTCGTGGAACTCTGGTCGTCGGACTGCCGCAGTGCCCGGTGAACAAATTGTGTTTTGTTTGTTTACCTCTCTCTCTTGTGTAAGTGCACTTTAGGTGCAATTATTGCCTTTGTATTGTATTCCCTCTCGAGTTTATCTTTGCACGAGTTGCATTGTTTCGTTAATCACTGTGAATGTGTTTGTACTAGTGATTGTGTAATCCTCTGTATCGTCTCTTTGCTGCATAAACTTTGTTGTGGGCCCATTCTCTGGCTTGCGACCGGTGAAAGCTGGGCACCAAACGCCCAAAAACCTCTTGTCACTTGGTAGCTGGTCTCCGCTGAGTTTGCCACGCTGAGTCGAGGGCATCTCCGAGTCCGAGACCGCTACCCCCACACGCTCTAAGGGTGTCTGGGAGCTTCCCACGTAAAAGTGCGCGAAGTGTGGGTGACAATATATTCTGGCGTCCACGACAGGACGTTTGGTGTTTGTAAGCACAGAGAACGGAGAAAGAGTCGGAAGGAGTTTACGAAGAGGTCGTAAACGAGTGTGAGCAGCAGAGCGATATTGTGAGGTGCCGCGCAGAGGCGGTTGGATACGGTTCACCGAGTTGAGCTATGTTCGAGGCTTGAACAGTTGAGATTCCAAAATGGATCTAAGAGATATCGTGAAGTTGGGTCGTCAGCTGGGCCTGGAAGAATCCGAGATTGCGGATTGGGTGAACCAAGAAATAGAAGGAAGAGAGAACGAAAGGAGAACGAGAAGAGGCAAAGAGAGATGGCTAGAGAAGCCGCCGAGAGAGAAAGAGAAACGGCTCGAAAAGCCACTGAGAAAGCGCGAGAAGAGGCGCAGAGAGAAAGGAAAAATGCCCGAAGAGAGGCAGAGAAATTCGAATTGAAGCAAGAAGAAGTTCATCTAGAGAAAGAGATTCTCATGAGGGATGAAGTGAGGAACAAGAGTGAGCTTCAGCTCAAAGCTCTTAGGAAAAGAAGGGGCAAGCGTGGTAGAGTGCCAGAGCACTCGCAGAGATGCTACCGGTGCAAGAAGATAGGCCACTACGCCTCGGATTGCCGTAGCGACATAGTGAGCAAGAGAATGCTTGTTTGTTTCAAGTGTGGAGATAAGGGGCACAAAGCAGCGGCGTGCCCAAGTCTCGAAAAGCCAGTCCCACAGGTATCGCAACCCGGTGGCTCTTCGTACGACGACGAGGAAGAAGGCTTTAGTGCCGACCGCTTAGAACAGGCGTACTGGGTGAAACCTCCAGTGTTATGCACAGTTACGTGCGTCAGACCAGGGTCTCTCACTGAGGGAATGCCGGTCCTCCCCGGCGAAATTCGAGGAAAGTCCGTTTCCGTTCTCAGAAGCACAGGAAGCACCGGTGTTTTCATCAAAAGGGAATTGGTCACCGATGAAGAACTTACAGGAGAAATGAGCCCTGTGTATTTCTTGGATGATTCCGCTCGGCTGTTAAATGAAGCCAGAGTGCACGTGAACACTCCGTACTTCACCGGAGAAGTGACAGCGCTGTACATGGAGCGCCTGCTGTATGACCTCATCCTGGGTAACATCAAGGGCGCGAGATCGCCGAACGACCCAGAAATATGGGCTACCGGTGTGGTTGACGAGACCGCCGCTCCCAATACGGAAGACAGGTCGACCAGCTACAGGCCTACAGTAGAGACGGCGGCGCAAGCACAAGCGGAGGTTGAGGAAGCGGAGTGTCATTTGTTAGCCTCTAGCGAAAACATGTGCAGTAATAACGAGACGGATTCGTTAGCAACCACAACAGAGGTGGTGACTAGCTCCACGGATCAAAGCTTGGTTGTGGAACAGCCTGTTCCTACAACTGTTATTGAAGAGAACGGAGAACAGACCAGTGTGCCGCTTCCTCAGGAAATTGAAGGTGTAGCAACTGCTGAGGTAGTAAGCACTGAGGACAAGGCCATTCTGACGCTTCATTCGGAGTGCACCTTAAAGAAGTCGCCTGAAGACGACGAAAGAAGTTCGAGCTCTAGCGACAAATCACTGAGCTGCACTCCTGAGGGTGGCAGTAGGGACCGTGAGAAAGAGCGGTCAAATGTCGTAGAGAACGAATGCTCCGACATAATTATAGCTGAGGAGAGCGCACTCAGTGACGACCCGGAAACCGTTCCGAGTGAACCCTCGAGCAGCGAGGAGAGCTTCGCCGACGAAGAAGGCGAGGAAATTTGTGCCTCTGACGAAGGAGAATGTGCAGTGGAAGGAAAGGAGCAGACTGAGGAAAGGTCTGTATACGACTGCACTGAATGTGACCAACTGAAGCAAGGAGTTGACAAAGGAGAATTCATAAGTGAGAACGATCCTTCAATGAGTCCTGAACCGTGCTTCGAGCACTGCGCTCAAACAAGAGTCAGAAAGAAGAAAAGGAAAAAGGACTTGGAAGAAGATAGTTCAGTCCTCGAAGAAGAAGAGAGAGCTGAACCAATGGCTTCATCGCGAGATAAGAACTCGGATGACGCAACTGACAGTGAACCGGGCTTGACCCGAAGGAGAATTCGGAAGAAAGTAAAAAGAAATGAGTCGGACACCACCAAAGCAGGTGAAACCGAAAAGCAGAAGCCCTGGAGAAAATTCAGGAAGAAAATGAATAGAGACAGAACCAAGCTGAAGACAGCCGAGCCGAATGCAAGCGAGCTGCACGAGAACCGCAGCAAGGTCAGAAAGAAGCTCAGAGGAACGAGCCCAGCCTACAGCAAGGACTCAGTGCGGAGGCGCAAACGGAAACAGAAGAGCGCACACGGAAAAGAGAGCAAACACCTGAAGCGCAGCCGTAGTAAGCGAACTGGCGTTAAATTTGCTCGCAACAGACGCGCTGGCCACAGGAAAAGAAGGGCTCGAAGACTGGCCGCAGAACCAGAGAGGAGTACGAGCAGGAAGCGGAGCCAAAACCGCGTTCGGAAGAGAAGCCTCAGCATGAGGCGAAAGAAGGGCACAGCTCGCGACAGAAAGAAAGGTCAGAGTCGCGTGCGTAAGACAACTAAAAGCGCGACTGAAACCTTGAGCGAAACAATCCTGTTCCGAGCCCGCTGTGTAGGCCGAATTTGGAAGTATAGGCGAAAGTATATGCCTCATACTTGTGTGCCTCCTGTTTGTAATGTTGTGTCAATGTACTGCCCGTATCGCGGCGTGCTTTGAAGTGCATTGGGAACACTGCATTTTGTTGTGTATGTGAAAACCATCCTGGTATTGATGTGTATATTCTCACATGAGTTTGTGAGCGCATGCATGTGCGCACGAATTTTATGTTTTGTGAATATTGTTACACAATATACTTAAAGGAAAGATGGTGGTGGTGGAAACTTTTATTGCCAATGATTTAAATCGTGGGGGCGAAGCCCCCTACATGGCACTTGGATGCCTCCTCAATGTGAGGAGGAGGCACCCTTACAACGCGAAGGATAGCCCCTGGAGCGCAATCCTTCTGTGAGCGCTGGAGATGATCCGGCGCTGGTCTTGAGCGGACGAGCTGGTCAGAAGAGACTCCCAGTAAGACTCCGCCGCGGTTGGTGATGGGGGATGAGGGAAGGTGGGGCATGTGAGGAGGGTGTGTAAGAAGTCTCCTGGTTTGCCGCAAAGTTTGCATGATGACGGAAATTGGTCTGGGTATCGGGCATGCAGCAGTATTGGGTATGGAGCAGTTCGGGTTTGTAGTTGTCGCCAATGTGCAGCCTGCGGTATGGTGAGGGATGGAGCTGGGGGTGCGTATTCCCTTCGTTTGTCTCGATAGTACGAGAGAATATCACGGAAGGAGAGCAGGCGCTCCGAGGCTCGTAGAGGGGGCTCGACTCCTGCCCGGAATGTGAGACCTCGGGCTAGGGAATGAGCCTCCTCGTTGCCAGGGGCAGTGTCACAAAATTAGGCGCAATTTTAGAAACAAACAAAGAAAAACCGCCGCGCGCACGGCGTCTCGCCGGCGCGAACCCAACGGGAGAGAGGGAAAGCCCCCGCCGAGCGCGTGCCTCTCTCTCCACCACCACGGCGTGCGCCGAAGGAATGAGTCATCCACGCCGATTCCTCTAGAACATTCGAGTTGCTTCTGCAGCTGACGGGGGGAAAGGGCATAGCCTTGCGTGCACTAAGACACGTCCCCCTCGCCCGTCGGCGACGGCGCCACTCAAGAACACGCTCGAAACTTCAAGAACACGCTCAAAACACAGTTTTTTCCGTTATATACCGCCCACCGGACGGTAAACCTGACCTCTTTTTCTCGTTTCTAGATAAGTTATTAAGCTTTACATGTTCCAATCAATTGAATCTCATTATTGGTGGCGACTGTAACATAAATTTTCTTGAAGATACTTCCAGCTCCCATGAGTTTCAAACACTTCTAGATTCCTTTCACTGCAGTAACGTCATAACAGAACCCACACGCATCACCTCCTGTTCTGAAAGTCTTATCACAAACTTGCTTATCACAGACTTGCTTATCACAGACTTGCTTATCACAGACTTGCTTATCACAAACAAAACAACGGAGTGCGCCAAATCAGGTGTCGTTGCTGCACAGCTAAGTGATCATTTGCCAATTTATCTGATCTGCAAACAAAATGGTGTTTTGAAAAACTGTGCCAATCCCCCAATGTCTTTTCTTACACGAAATATTAACCTGAAAACTCTCAATCTTTTTCGAAGTCGGGTGGAATGCACAAACTGGACCTCTGTATATGAATGCACAGATGGAAATCTAGCATATGACACGTTTATGACTGTCCTTAAGAATGTTTACGATAGTTGTTTTCATGTGAAAAGAGTAAAGAGTTCAAAAAAAAATTCGCAAGCCATGGCTCACAGATGAGTGCCTCGAAATGATACGCGAAAAAGATGAAATGTACTTTGAGTTCGTGAAAACTCGAAATCCTGCAGACTTTTCTGCTTTTAAAAAATACAGAAATAAAGTGACGAAGTTCTTGCGGAAATCTAAGAAAGATTACTACGAACATGTTTTTAATGAGGCATCTGGCCGCAGTGACCTCATATGGCGTGAAATAAATCATTTATTGAAACCAGGCACAAAACAGAATGATAGTCTGAAAATCACAATCAACGATCAGCAATTAACTGGTACGCAATTAGCATCTCATTTTAACGAATACTTCACAACTCTTGCAAATAGCAACTATAATGAACATGCAAAACTCTTTTTAGGTGCACCTAATGCAAACTCTGCTTTTTTGAACCTATTACACCACAGGAAATTCACTCAGTTTTTATGTCCTGCAAAAAACAGCAAAGCACGAGATATAGACGGGCTGGAAATCAGGCCTATTAAGTTTGTTGTCGACCTCCTGGTAGACGTTATTGCCCATATTTTCAATGTGTGTCTAGCCACTGGTGTCTTTCCATTGAACATGCAGAGGGCTAAAGTGACTGTCCTGTACGAATCTGGAAACAAAAATGAGCTTTCGAACTACCGCCCAGTTTCGGTGCTGCCAGTTATCTCAAAGGGATTTGAAAAAGTCATCTGTAAAAGGATTATGTCATTTTGTAATAAGCATAATGTTTTGTCGGAGCGCCAGTTTGGTTTCCGCCAAAATATGTCTACGGAACTGGCTCTTCTAACCCAAAAAGATTTCATTATCAAAGGATTCGAAGAAAGAAAAATAACATTAGGTGTTTACGTTGACTTTTCAAAGGCTTTCGACAGAATTAATCACCAAACTCTTTTCGCTAAATTAGAGCACTACGGTTTTCGTGGCATTGTCCTTGCTCTCCTAAGATCTTATTTAGAAAACAGAAAACAATGCGTTTCTATCGGAGAAGAGCAGTCCACATTACGAAGCATAGCATGCGGAGTACCACAGGGCAGTGTCCTCGGACCGGTACTCTTCAATATATACATTAATGATATAACACGGGTATCCCCAGAAGCCTCTTTGGTAATTTATGCAGATGACACGAGCTTTTTCATTCAATGTGACGATACGACGGAACTCGAGAAATTTGGAAATATTACCCTGAATAAATTGTCAGAATGGAGCAAAATTAATTTTTTAGCAATAAACAATAAAAAAACAAAGGCTGTCATTTTCTCGCCATCACAAAAATTTGTTGACCGTAATCTTAATCTCTATTTAGGATCTGAGAAGATAGAAATAACAAAGGAAGTGAAAACGCTCGGTGTCACCTTTCACGAGAACTTGATCTGGGATATCCATGTAGGCTGTGTGATTAAATGTCTGGCCAGGGCTTGCGGGATACTTTGCCGATTTAGACAAGTTCTTCCACTCAAAATAAAGCTGCTACTTTATAATGCTATTTTCAATCCTCCCCTAAACTATTGTAATCTTGTATGGGGAACTACATCACTAACGAACATCAACAAACTCCTTCTTTTACAAAAAAGAGCTCTCCGTCACATAGCAGATGTTCCATACGACGCTCACACAAGTGACCTGTTCCCCTTACTTGGTGTTGTTCCTGTGACACATATGTACGAGCTGAATGCCCTATTAAAATACAAATATTCCCTGAAATTTAATCGGATGCCTTTTCTACGATTATGCAATTTAACAAAACCACCCGAGGTGCCGTACAATATAAGAACAAGTATGGTTGGTGCCGTTTTCCCGCACGAATCATGGTCACAACAGACTACAATACATTATGCCTACTTTACTTAACAACTATCATAATTCAAACACGGACATCCACACACTATCGAAACAACACCTTAAGTGTTTGTTCACTCACAATTTAGGGAGGTAACGTCAATGTTTTGAAATCTTGTTTTATTATTGCAGCCTTTTGTGCACGTATTTTTAATGGTGGCTGCATTACACTGTCTGTGGTAAAACTGTGGTCTGTGCTTCTATGCCTGCAAATGTAGCAGGAAATGTTTTTAGTCCTGTATAGCCATATATCAATTTCGCCGTTAGATGTTCTTCAGTGTGCAAAATATTGGTGATTAAGTATTAGTATTCGTCTTATTGAATCCATGTCTATCAGTTACATTGAACCAATATTATTACTTTTTACTAATATGCAGCATTTTTTGTTTGGAATTACTATGTATATTATGTATTTTGTGTTTACTATATATTTTGTGTTTTCAGTTTCTATGTATACTACATGCTCTTATCTTCGTACAATTTTAATCGCAGCTTTGTATTATTTCTGCTGTTATCCGTTGCCAAGAGAAAACAAGGGGTAAGAACCGTTGTCAAGCTGCTCGAGAAGCAGCTTTTTGTTCTTATCCTTGCATTTATTTCTGTATTAAAGAAATGCTAAATAAATTGATTTGATTTGATTTGAGATGCGACCCCCGACCTCTGACCAATGCGGACGCGCGGCCAGGGAGAAAAGGTAAGGGAGACAGCACTGCAAATGCTGCGTGTATGTGCGCGCCTACTCTGGCGCGTTGAACAAACAGACGTGGAAGCGAGCCTATAAAAGAAGGCGTTGACCGCTATCAGTCAGTCCGGACCGCCGTTTAAGCTTCATCGAAGCGCGCCCGTTCGACTCCCGGGGAAACACCACTCGGCCAGCATCGGACCAACGAGGCAACGGTCGCCAGTCTGTGGGACGGCATCGTCGTGGAACTCTGGTCGTCGGACTGCCGCAGTGCCCGGTGAATTGTGTTTTGTTTGTTTACCTCTCTCTCTTGTGTAAGTGCACTTTAGGTGCAATATTGCCTTTGTATTGTATTCTCTCTCGAGTTTATCTTTGCACGAGTTGCATTGTTTCGTTAATCACTGTGTATGTGTTTGTACTAGTGATTGTGTAATCCTCTGTATCGTCTCTTTGCTGCATAAACTGTTTTGTTTGTGAACCTTTGGCTCCGACCCATTCTCTGGCTTGCGACCGGTGAAAGCTGGGCACCAAACGCCCAAAAACCTCTTGTCACTTGGTAACTGGTCTCCGCTGAGTTTGCCACGCTGAGTCGAGGGCATCTCCTTCGAGTCCGAGACCGCTAGCCCCACACGCTCTAAGGGTGTCTGGGAGCTTCCCACGTAAAAGTGCGCGAAGTGTGGGTGACAGCGGAGCAATGCAAACGGAGAAATAAAAATAAAAAATAAAAGAAAATAAAAATAGAATATTATGGAAAATGAAGATAATTAAAAAAAGAAAAGTACTGAAGTAGTTAAAATTAAAATGTTTTTAAAAAAGGATTAAACAAAAATTACAAAAAAATAAATAAAATATACGACTGAAAAGCTGAGCATGGTGGCAATTGCCACCACCCCGTTTCAAAGGGGGCGCTCCTATCCATCCATCCATCCATCCAGCGGTTATCCGCAACCTCGGCCGCCGTCTTTGGCCGCGTAGCTCGCAGCTTCTAGACAATCATCCGTTAGCGTCAGCCGCTCGTTTTGGCGACCGAGGCACGCATAAATCTCCCAGTACGTGGGGGCCCTCGTGTGGTGAGCATCATGCCAAACCAGGCGCAGCCAGGGCTATTGCTTTCGCAATTTACCGGGCTTAACCAAGCTAAGCGTCTGCCAATTTTTCTCCCACCTAAGTGGCAAGAAATTCCCGTTTGTCCTTATATCGACATTAAAGTCCCCACCCAGCCTGCTACCCTGGCAGGTGGCTGTTAATGATTGCTCGTGAGAGTTCGCACATCGTTGTCAGCGCTAACGCATGCAGCCCACTTCTCGCATCAACCTGCGTAGAGATAAGCGCGATTCAGGAGTCCACCGACCCAGGGAGCCAGTTATGCGCACTATGGCTTCAGCGCCGCGTTTCTGCCACTAAGCAGCCCATGCACACAGCGACTGAGAAAGTGTTATGTCTCGGCCTTCATAACACCCTAAGTGAGATTACTGAGGCGGTAACCGTCTCGCAGTACGAACGACTATCGGCCACACCAACTGGCAGACACATTCTGTCCACACTAGGCATAACATACGAACGACAAGGCGGACCAACAACTGACCTTCCCAAACATATACGCCAACTTCTGGTCATTCCTCCACTACGTCGGAACATGCACCCAGATTTCCACGCTGAACGTCGTGCAGAGAGAGCCAAATCATTAGGCAAACGCTTTCTTAATGGTACCTCTGTGGTATATGTAGATGCAGCAGATTCTTCGGCTGACAAGATGGTAGCTGTGGCTGACAAGATGGTAGCTGTACACTCATAACTGGGGGCACTATACGCACTAAGCACACACATGTTGGAGAAGAAACGGCCATTGCTCTAGCCACTGCGGGATCCTCGGCAGAAACCATTGTCAGCGACTCAAAATTGACGATACGTAACTACACGTTTGGAAGAATCTCCCCACAAGCAGCACGGATTCTGCTAAATTATCAGCCCACGCGGCGCATTCGCCTAATCTGGACGCCTGCTCATGCCTCCCTTGCTGGTAATGAGGCGGCTCATAACCTAGCTTGAGAACTGTACCGCCGAGCTGGGTCGTGCAGCCCACCCACCCTATACTCCTGCAAGGACAGGTTATTTTCTTACAGAGATGTCCTGCAGCACTACAGGCTTGCAAGACTCAGATTCCCCCCAGCAGATAAAACGCTCTCCAAGCAACAGGCCAAAACCTGGCGGAAACTTGAAACTAACACATCCAAATCCCTAATTGTGTAGCTTCTATTCGGAAGGACTTAGACAAATGCGAAAATTGTGATAGCAAAGCCGATCTAAATCATATGATCTGTAACTGCCCTCAGTCCCTACCCGCGCGTCAGTTCATTACCGACTCTGCTCATTGGGAGGCTCTATTGCTCAGCCCCGACCCGGGGACACAGATCAAGCTCCTTAAAGGTGCACTGAAGAGAATCTGAACTTGCTTTTTGCCGCGGGAACTCGATCTACACGTTCCTAGCATTCTTAGAAACTGCGACTTATTGCCCTGTGTGGCCAATTTCCCTAATTAAATCTAATTAACGTCCGGCTCCCGCCCTTTTTTTGAATTCTGCCTCGTACGGTGGGCGGAGTCGACCAACGCGTGGAGTGCCTTTCACCCAGTCCCGTGGCGGCTTGCCGCTCTGCCATCGGCGGAGTAATACGTAGTAGTCCGTAGTAGCAAATAGTCCGCGCGTATTTTTATTTCTGCGCGCTTATTTTGCGGCTATATTATCTGCGAATGAAACTATTTATTCATGGAAACCTAAAAAACAAAATAAAGCGAAAGCAAAGCCTCCACGGAGCTGGCTGAAAGGAACTTCACGCGTTGGTCGACTCCGCCCATCGTACGAGGCAGAATTCAAAAAAAAAGGGCGGGAGCCGGACGTTAATTCGATTTATTTAGGGAAATCGGCCATACAGGGCAATAAGTTGCAGTTTCTAAGAATGCTAGGAACGTGTAGATCGAGTTCCCGCGGCAAAAAGACAAGTTCAGAATCCTCTTCAGTGCACCTTTAAGCTGGCTGAAGACGCCGCCGCTGCCCAAGGGATAGCGGCCGCCGTTTAAGCGGGGGGCGACTTCGTGTCGCTCCTCTACATCCGCTGGAAATAAAGTTTCACCGCCACCACCACTAAGCAGCCAATGCCATCGCATGCAGCGCACATCTGTCACTTCAGCCACATGCCGCGGTGGCTCAGTGGTTAAGGCACTACTCGTCTTCTGAACTGGAGTACCCGGGTTCGAACCCGACCGCGGCGGTCACGTTTCGATGGCGGCGGAACGCAAAAGGTGCCCGTGTGTTGTGCGCAGTAAGCACACTTAACGATCCCCAGCTGGTCGAAATTATTCCCGAGACCTCCACTACGGCATCTTTTTTTCTCTTCTTTAACTCCGACTTCCCTCCTTCCCTTACGGCGCTGTTCAGGTGTCCACCGAGGTATGTGAGACAGATACTGCGCATTTCCTCTCCTCAAAAACCAATTTACCAATTTTAACGCCACGTAGATTAAAGCACAACTAAGGTGTCCACTTTTCCAAGGGGACAATTATGCGCCTTCCCGCTGCTTACCAAGCTCCCGCTCCATAGGTTTCTAAGCTGAAAGCTTTACTAAGGCGTCTCCTGCTGGTTGCAATGACCAACGGCGACGGCAACGGTGGCGCTGCGAAACGCAGAAACGGGCACCAAAGAGTTGCGCTCTAAAATTTTGGTAGTGGTTTAGCTGTGCCACAGTGAGGTGAAGGCAAGGTGTCCACAACATGGCGGACACCAGAATCGTGAAGGCGAGGTGTCCACGACACAGTGGACACCTGAACCAGAGGAAAGACGCATAACTGGCGCCTCAGAGCAGCGGACACCTCAACCGTGCCTTAAGCTAAGTGGCGGTAGTGACAGATGTGCGCTGCATGCGTTGGCATTCACAACATTCTGCTAGAAACGGGGCGCTGAAGCCATAGACCATCGGCGTTCATTGTGTTCATTGGCGTTGGCGTTGACATCGTTTTATTCTCTGATCATTTTAAGGAGAGGAAGTGCGCATAACGGCTCCCTGGCTCAGTGGACGCCCTAATCCTGCTCATAGGTTCTTGGGGTGATGAAACAGATGTAGGCTGGAGGCATTGAGAAGATTGGGCCATAAACACGGCGACGAAGCCGTTGGCCGTCGGCGTTCGTTGTGTTATTGGCGTTGACGTTGTCGAGGTCATAAACTCCGATCACTGCAAGCAAAGGCAGGCGGGCGCGCGCGGCGAAGAACGCCAGCTGTGCGCATTGACGTCACTTCCTCCTCGCGCATACGCAGCACGGCTCTCCAGGAGCCACGCGAACGTCGCTGCTGCTGAACGTCGGCCAGTAAAGCTCACGCTACAAAAGCCCGCACTCAATCACTCGCACTTCCCCACTGCGTCATCGATCTGTTCCTGTGTTCAGAGCACAGCAATAGAAAGATCTGGTTAGGACAGTATGGACTTTTCTCTCATTTGCCCCACATAAACCCGACAAAGATAGATGGAGCTTAAAAGGCTCAGCCCATTTTCAACCTTTATCTTTCAACTCTCCTCTATCTGCACGTGGCAGCGGTGGTGGCTCGGCTGGAGCCAGTTGGCAGGCCCGTGCAATTTTCTTTTCATTCTTCTCTCAACAACAACAACGACCTTTCCATTGTCCAGAAAGCGACTTTTCATATTAGCAAGGCGGCAATACATTGAAGAAGATTGATGCATACAACTGCCCATAAATCGAGTCGTACATATTAAAACTGGTGGTATTAATGAGGCAAGACTGTACGTCCTTTGACCTAAAGGCATTCACACTGAACGCCTAAACCCTACAAACGTTTGACCTAAACGCACCAGACAAAGCGTTTAACCATGAACGCCTTTGGCCTAAAGGAATTATCAGTAAAAGCCATTAACTGTTAGGCATTTACCACGAAGGCCTTCAGCCAAGAGGTGATTGCCATAACAGATTTGCCCTAAAGGCCTTTCCGAAAAAGACACTTGAGCTAGAGGCCTTTAACCTTAAGGTAACTTCATCGAATATCTTTACCTAATTATGCCCTACTACTAGCCATTGATAAGGCCTGCCAAGTGTACACACCTGCCAAGCTACTAAAAACCCTGTCGGAGCGTGGGTCGCTTCCCTCAAAGCAGGCTTCAGTGACATACCTACCCCTTTTGCCAAAAGTAACCGAGCAGCACGCCTTTGCTTCTCAACTGTGTAACTGAGCCACTAGGCCACCCATCAAAAAAGAAAGGTGTGAAAACGTTATTACAATTGTTCACCTTACTTTAGACAAATTCAGAGCTCAATTTAAGGGCTGCTATAAGTGCTTCGCAGCACGGCTGCGATAGGAAACACCCTTGCGCAGTGCATCCAGGGAAAGCGTCATGCAATGCTGCTACACGAATAAAGATTTCTTCTCTCCAGCATCTAACTACAACGGCCCAGTGGTCTTCCAATTCTGTAAACACGTGTGAGCTGCGAACTACTGGCGCCTCCGGCAACAGCAACTGGCCCACGCATGAGAAGGTGCGAACATAAATTACATCCAAGCGCGTTCGATGTCGGGCCACTAGCACACGAAGTGCTAGGTTTCCGTGAATGCTGCGAGGAGCCCCCAGCCCAGGGCCCAACGAAAAGCCGAGAACTAAATTGTGAGATCAACAGGACTCCGTATGTGATCAAGCAACGCCAGGGGGAAAATACCCAAGACAACATGGGAAATTCATAAGAGAAAGCATCCGACCGGCGGAGCCGACCTAAGACCAGGGAGGACGGGGACTATCGCGGCCGCTCAGTCTCCTTCCCTCGTCTGGGGTCAAGGGGCTGTTCCGGCTCCAGAAGCCGTTGAGCATCCAGGGCCCGGTCCAGTTCCACGGCAGTATCCAGATCCAGGGGACGCTTGATCTTCCGAGCGTGATCGCCATCGGCCAGGTCAATGAACAAGACGCCAGCTTACCATAAGGCAGGAGCTCGGTAGATAAAGCCTCCAAAAATAATTCGCATAGGTGGGCAGAGGAGGTGCTCCAATTGAGAAAGATGGTTGACGGTCTCAATGAGACTATAAAAAAACTCACTAAAAGAACAGAAGAGTTACAGAAGGAAAATGCAGAACTCAGGAAGATGGGCCAATCACGGCTTCCTCAAAAACAAAAGACAAAGATAACGCAAGAGCAGATGCAGGTGGCGGCGAAAGTAAACGAAACCTTGGTGGCGGCACCATCGCTACCTCCGCCTACAAAATGACCTGCGGCAACACGCAGCCACGCTTGCAGAGGCATGCGAAAGGCGAGAGGACAAAATTTACTTAAATTCAGGCCACAGATAACAAAACTCAGGCACTAATTCTGCCCATTGTTAACGTAATTCAGGAGTTGACGAGAAAAAAAATTCAGGGTGCACTTTGACTGTCTAAACTTAGTAGAGCCAAAACCGTTTTCCGCAGCACTTTGCCTGTGGTCCTGGTGACGTCACCACCGGATGACGTCACTCATAATGACTAATTACCAAGTAACTAATGGCTGATTAATTATTAATAACTTAACGCATGTAGCTTCAGCTTCGCCTTTAGGAGTGGAACGCGACAGCGTGTTGTAGCACTGCCAGGGAGTCCACGGACCCCACCACCCGTTCGGCGCGATGCCTTGCCGTTTGGAAACACATTTGAACGCAACGCTTTTTGAGGAAAGGAAATGGCGCAGTAATAATTTGTCATCTCGGTTGACACCCGAATCGCACCGTACAGGAAGGCAGGAAGTGGGATTGAACGATGAAAGATGGCCATAATGAAGAAAATGAAAATTGTATTTGTCTCGGTGGACACCAGTCGTCCGTTTGATGAAGTCAGCGGCGCTCGTCAGTGAGTCACCCCATTCGCTGGATGTAACGCCGTACGTACGGGAGAATGGGCCATTTAAGGCCTGCCTTAATAAGTAGCGACGCGTGAAGCGATTACGGTGCGTTAGAATCTACCAACTATATTCTATGCGGCGCCGCTTCACCGAAGCCATGTCGAGCAATGTCCGCGTTCTCAGGAGTGCCCGGCTTCAAATGGGACCTATTAGAAGGCGCCTTAGTCACTGTGCTAAAGGGGCGTGCGACCATGAGCGGCCCTGCCTCGGGAGCCCTGATGTCGCAGTCCGAATACATGATGGTAGATAGCAGTGCTATATCAGGAATCAATTTAGCCGGAATATTTCCGAAATATGACTCATGCAGTGCAGCAGAGACGCATAAACTCATGGCCCACAGTACCTAAAATATTGAATGTGGGCATACAATCGCGGTATCCGAGCGTTGGCTGGGAAGGAGTGGCAGGAGACCACCAATATGACGCTCGGAATCGAGGGATCCCAGCCAAGTCATGCAATCAACGGGTTGACTGGGTTTGTCATAGCACAACCGTCTCGTGCCCCGCTCTGCGGTGAAGGAAAAAACGCTAATGGCTATCTGCGTAAAAACATGGCCTGGGTAATAAACCGGCCTAGAAACGGTAAAGAACATTTAAACTCCTTCACCCATATTGTCACGCCTCTGAGATGACCGAGATGCCGGAAGACGGGAGAGGCACAAGCGACCGTTTACTCGAGCTAGGGTGAAACATTTGGCCTCCTGAATCGGCCTGTCGCGGCTGCTTCGAACCGGCACCCGGGAGTAGTGGCCAGCAAAGATACGAGAAGGACTGCTGCTCATGCAGCCACTCACTGTTAAGTCAAGCCTCCGGCACTGTAGTGTCCTAGGTGGTAATACAGGACAGGCAGGCTGTTCCACGCTGGAGACTGCTGGAGCAAAGATCGCCTTCAACACGGCAGGGGTCGGAGAAGAAAGAATCACGTCCGAGCCTCGCGGCGGATGAAGCTGTTCTGGGCGGCACGAGGCCCTCGTGGAGCTCGGTGCACGCAGCGCGCAGCGCAGTTCGTGCGCGGCGCCGCCCATGGCTTCGATGACAGCGAAGGAAATGAAGACGAAGACGGTGAAAATTTGATTATTATAACT
The DNA here is from genome assembly GCF_055824585.1 of Amblyomma mixtum. Classification (NCBI taxonomy): domain Eukaryota; kingdom Metazoa; phylum Arthropoda; class Arachnida; order Ixodida; family Ixodidae; genus Amblyomma; species Amblyomma mixtum. Next base: position 2,332,974 of record NC_143018.1, on the reverse strand, counting down.
TTTATTATTATTATAATTATTATTATTTATGTATTAATTTTAATCACTCGGCCACGAATCTCAGTGTTCAGCCTGCATAATACATTTGCCTTTTTGTTTCAGCGCTTATTCTTTGTTAATTTCTCTCCCTCCAAAACAGAAAATCGCCAAAATAATCCCACTTCTCAACGATCCTAGGAAAGTGGAGAGGTTGGTCACAATCCATTAGGCAGGTGTGATGTCCACGCAATGTCACTGGCCCCCTCTGTTGCTGCTCTAAAGATTTTTCGTGGATTTTCCCTTACAGACTCCGACGCCGACGACTGCTTTTCTGCATCATGGGGCCTTACCGCTATCCCGGTGGAAAACAGCGCTCTCGTTCACTTCCGAGGACTCCGTCATCCCGTCACCACTTCCAGGGGTGTATGCCGACAGGCTGGCGTGCCACTGGTCTCGCCCAGACGCGACATTGAGCTAGCGGGCATCAGGGGGAGCTCTGCTGCAGTCTTCGTAACCAACGCCTACTAAGCCTCACTGCAGGAGATGCCTGCAGTGACCAGTCTCAGACAGGCGCGGTCAAAATTCGCCACCACTAGCTTATAGAACGATGCCGCTCATTACGGCGCTAGCGAAGACGCCACCTCGTCTGAGAGTCCCTGCATCCTGGGTCCCGAGCGCGCTTCATGTGCGAGCCGAAAGGAGCCACCACCTTCATACAGCTCGTCCAAGCTCACATGGCACAGTTCTTTAAGGACTCCTCTAAGGACCCTGCCGACATCTCCGGGCCTCCTTACGGTCATGAAGGTCTGGCTTCTCATGGGGCTCTGCTAAGCGCTCGTGGTGCCTTGGCATGGGCACGCACCAACTTCTTCCTAGGCTTGGATAGTACAAAGCAATCAGAGGTCGCGGAATTCAACTCCCGTTTAAAAATCGCGTGTTTCACGGCGGTGTGCATCCTTGCGCTTCGGTTTTTTTTTTTCCCGAGCCCTTCAGCACGTCCACATTGCATCCCGGCATTGCCAGAAGTGCGGTTCCGATACTGCCGCGCGTTAGACGCTGCTTCTTCCAGAGACGCTCTTTTGCGGGCTTTCAGAAGGAGCAACAATGGTTTCGTAAGCTTATCCGCGCATGCGCCGGCGTTGTAGAACACTGCTAGAGGCATCTTTGCTGAGGAGGCGGCCGCGGAAGCGGTCGCCATCCTACGCTCCAGCCTCGGTGTTCCATAAGGGATTGTGCTTCTTTTGGCAGTATAAGTTTTGCTTTTTACCAACTATGAGCCGCGCGGCAACGACCGCGACGTCGCGAAGAATCGGCGTCATCAAGCATACAGGACCCCGAAGTCGTGGCAGCAGATCTTGGGGTGGCAAATCAGGTGTTTAGACCTTCATCCGGATAAGACTGTCCTTCGTTCTGCCCACAGCAGTCAAGGATTCTGATCGGCAACAACGCTACGAATCCACACAGAAGGCGAGGGCGCCTTCAGCGCTTCTTCGCGGCGGACGCCGGTAGGCCGCTCTGCGGGCTCTTCTGCTTTTTCTCCTTTCTGAATGCAGGGTTTTTTTATGCCCAAGGGCCGAATAGCGCCTACTTAGTGCTGGGGATTGGCCACGACACACAAGGCCACTCACAGATGCTCAGCAACGTTTTTTTTTCTTAGAATGAAAAATAAATAATGCGGAGTGGCAGATAAAACTTAGGACCAAAATTGGTTGCGGTCGGTGACTGAAAATGGCAACAGTTTTATGTAAGCCGAGTTTGGATGGTTTGATTGAGGATTAATTTATTATTTTTAGTAAGCAGGCAAAATCAAAAATATTTCGGGATTAACTTCCAGTTAATTAGCTGTGCTTAGCACACTTCAGTGTTTTTAGGCGTACCTAATTGTCTTTTCTTCGAGAAAAATTAAGTGGACTTAATTGCTTCCTCTGCAAATCCTTGCATGCTCTGTAGCTGTCACTTTAACGCAGGCCTCAGTTCAGGGCAAGAAGAAGAATAGTATCCGGTGGATCGCACTGAGGACATCATCATCATCGCTGTTTTAAGCTCCTGCTGATTTTTTATTTCCCAACGTCTCAAAGGCTTCTTGGAGAGGTTCTCTGCTCGGAGTGGCCCTGTAACACCTTGGGGACCCCCTGAGTGTCCTTCCTCTAGGAGGTCAGCACCTTGATTTTCATCTTTTCGCCACTTTGCAGCCAGGCCGCTGTCTCGTTAGGCCTGGCGGCTACTGGCTCCGCCATGACTGACCGCGCAGCTGCCGGCCTGGCCCTGACACCTGGGCTACGCATGTATCCGACATCCCCTGAGGTCACCTCTGATCTCGACACGTACCCTACCGCTGACAACCCCGATGGCACGGTCATGCCAGATAGACATTGTGTACCTGCCCACGGTGCCGCTTCAGGTGGTGAACCCTGATTTCTTTCGCGCTCAGACGTGAATCCTTTAACTGGCATCCCGGACCTCTCCCTGCCACCTGCCGCTGTCCCAAGGGCCACGGCTTCCGACAACCTAGAGCTTGGCACGGATACCTCCCTTTTATTGGCGCACTAAAAAAAAAACAAGATCCCAGCAGGGGTCCGGGCCACCCTTGTGTCTCTGGTCTCCGCCATGAACGCTAATGCGCAGCACTTCTTTGCCTGCGCCATCCGTGACAGAGAGCACGTGTGCGCTTTGCGCGACCAAGTTATCGCGCGGGATCATGAGCTGAAGGTCCTGAGGGCCCGGAATGCCGAAGTGTCCGCCAGGGCTTCCGAGGCCGAGGCGGAACTTCGCCTTCTGTGGTTCGGACCGAGCGTTCCTAGGACTTTTGCGGCGGCCCTGCGCGGCGGTGCCGGCCCTCTTCCACCTGTCGGCGTGGATTCAGGCGCTGCATCCCAGGGACCATTGAGCTCGGAGACTCTCCTCCGGCCGAGGAGACCCATCAAATGCTTTTAACGTCTGTTGGGGCTTCCGACAACATGGGTCGCGAGACCGCTACCCTCATCAAGCCGGCCATCGAGCCGGAGTCTGAGGGAATAGGAGCCATCACACTCCGACCCACCCGTCGCGATCTGGTGGTTATATCATGGGACCCTGGGAACCTCGAGCGCCTGCAGGCTGCCATCACCCGTATTGAGGCCACCCGGGCTTCCATCAATGTCCGTATGCATCGGCGACGCAATCTCCATATCCGCCTCTCCGGGGTTGATCCTGATATCCGTCCTGAGGATCTCGTGACCGCGGAATCCGGCAGTGTCTCTCGATCCGCAGAAATGTAAGCTGAGATTGTCCTTCACACAGCGCTCTGGACAGCTTGAGAAAAACAGCGCTTGCAGACAAAGGGCCAGAACAATAAGGACACACAACTGGTTCTGGTCCTTTGTCTGTAAGCGCTGTTTTTCTCAAGATGTACCCCAACCAACTCGCCCAGCAACACACCTTGCTCTGGACAGCGCGTTCGCGTCCTAGAGGTCGACCCTCCCGCTTCTTCTCCCGGCTTCGTGACGCCCGTCGCGACCCCGTGGGCTGGACCTCCGTTGAGGTCCAGGAGGACCTCCACGTCACGCTGTGCACGTTCTGTGCGCAATACGGCCGCGCTCTTAAGGCGTGCCCACATCCAGCGGACCCCTCTAAGGACTGCTGCAAACGACGCTCGGGGTCGCACCCTCTCGTACAGTGCCGCCGCCCTGTACAGGACCCTAACGCCAAGTGCGCCCCGTGCGACACGCCTGGCCGCCCCTCTAACCATCAAGCCGGGCGTGCCTCCTGCTTAATTTTGCAGGAGTGCGCTGCTCGCGTCTGTGCCAGGACTGCTTATGGCCCTTAGGGCCGCGGTCGCCATGCGTCCTTCTCCCGCGAAACGCCAGGTTGAACGTACGGCCTTCTCCACTAATTTTTCCTTCGTATTCTTCTTTTCTTGCTGCCCTTTATCACTTGCATCCGTAGCTGGTCCTCGGCCCTCCTGCTTTCGCCACTGCCACAGTCTATTAATCGCTTTATCGTTTTTCCTTCTCTTTGTGGGCTCCGCGACAAGTTTCAGTCGCTTTCTTAATGTTTCGTCTACTATGTATCAACTCTATAGAATGATTACTCTTTTTTGCTCCTCACTTCAACCCCGACTCACTACTCCGTGCACGAACGTTTTTCGTGTGCCCGTCGCCCCCCCCCCCCCCCCCGCCGCCCCCCCTCCGCGGGATCCTGATCCGTCCATTCACTTCTCTTACTTTCTTTTCTCCTGCAGCTGTCGCCCATATGTGTTCCTTTTCTACTTCAGTTATCCCCGTTCCTATGCCTGTGTATATTGCAATGGCTAGTTTTAGTTTTCTCCAAATCAACCTTCATTATACCCGGTGTGCGACGGCTGCCCTCACGAGTCATTTCCTCTCCTTCGTTTTCTCTGGCAGCGGTGGCGGACTCCCACCTGGTCGGTGGTAGGGTTTCCGGTATTCCTAGTGGGGTTGCCGTCTTCTCTGCGCATTCACATCCGCGCTCGCTGCTCCTTGCGCGGGATCCTCCGTTTGAGGTGTTCCTACTTACGCGGCCACATTCGCTGTGGCGGTGCCCTGTTCCTCCCTGTCTGCTTGCTTCCTCTTTGTCTCTGTTTACTCCCCGCCGCGCGTCCTATTTGAGTCTTCGTTAGATGAGCTGGACGAAATGGTCGCTTTGGCGGCCGGCCACCCCATCATCCTGGCCGGTGACTTCAACGCCAAGCATGAGTTGTGAGGCCCCGTACCCTCCGACTCACGTGGCTCCAAACTCGTCCACTTCGCCCTAGCTCACCAACTAACATTTTTAAATGATCCTACTTCCGCCCCCACATACGATAACTATACGCGGAGTCGTGTATTGATGACACGCTCGCTTCCTCGTCCCTGCTCAGCTCCGGATACACATGGATCGTCTCGGACGCCGAATCTCTGTCCGAGCGCTCTTATATTGAGGTGTCGATTGCTCCTCCTTCTCCGAAGCAGCCCCGCCTAACGGCTGCATCCATGGCTTGTCTGCTTCAGTGCCTCGCAAGGGACACATGGTTTCCCCGGGTTGCTGGCGCAGATCTGCGCTCCTCCGATGCACTGGAGACCGTCATATACCGGTTGCACGACCGAGTTACAACGCTGATTGAGCGCCACAACAGTACGGTTGTGAGTGCTCCGGCACCGAAGCCATGGTGATCCCCTGAGCTCGCCATCGAGCGGCGCCACGTTCGAGCTTTGCGCCGGCGCTTGCAGCGTTGCTCAGACCCATCGTTGCGCCCCGCCTTTCGCACCGTGTTTCAGGCGGCACTAGCATGTTACCGTCGTAATATCAGGGAGGCGAAGGACCGGTGTCCGGGCCTGTCACGAAGCGACGCGGGAAAACTTTTTCGGCGCACCCTTTCAGAGGGCATTCGGCAAACTGCGCGCCCCCGTATTCCTACCACCTCTGGACATAGGAGGCGGAGTTCTGACGACTTCTGTGGTCGAGTCGGCGGCACTTTTGCTCCGGACACAAGTCGTGTTTGACAACTCTATGATAGATTCACCATTACACGCGTCTATCCTTGCGTCGGTCGAGTCGCCTCACCATCCTTCTGTACCTCCGGACGTCCCGTTCTCGCTTAACGAGCTTCATTTGCTCAGGAACGCCCTCGGTACTGGCACGGCTCTCGGCCTGGGTGGGTTGACTGCGCCCTTGGTTACGGGTCTCTGGCCTTCCACCCGTCCTTCTTTCTCTTCCTTTTCAACGGTGCACTCCGTCTCGGCCACTTTCCCTCCGCGTGGCGCAAGGGGCGGATCACCTTCTCTCCTGAGCCAAACCGTCCTCTTCCCTCCCTACTTCCCACCGGCCAATAGTGATGAACTCAGTCCTCGGTAAACTATTAGAACGCCTACTGCACGGTCCTCTTTATTATTTCTTGCATGCTAGGGGCCATTTCCGCCCCTAGCAGTTTTGGTTTATCCACTCGCGCCTCGCTGTGCAAGCCCTGGCCTCGTTGCGAACGGCTCTGCACAATTTCCGCATATCCCGCACGCCCGTAGTTTTCACATCACTGGATTTTCAGGGTGCGTTTCATAGCGTTTGGCACCCCCTCGTCCTTCGCTTCTTTTGCAGCCACGGTCTCCCTTCCAACCTGTATCACCTCTTGAGCTCCTTTCTTTCGCAGCGCACGGTAGCCTACTGTACACGCACTGGTGAGGAGGTGTCTGCCAACCTGACTCTCGGCAGCTGTCAGGGATCACCCGTTTCACCCATTTTGTGGAACGTCATAATCGCTGATCTTCTCGAATGTCCCATGCCTCCTGGCGTAACAATACAGGCCTATGCCGATGATACCATTGTGCTGGTTCCGGCCCGCACACGCCACGAGCTGGAGCAGTTGTGTGCGGACGTCCTTGATAGAATAGTCTGTTGAGCCTCGCATTTGCGGCTGACGATCTCGTGGACGAAAACAATTTTTATGCTTTTTTTCCCATGGCGCGGGCGCAATGGAAAAACGTAATCCCACCGTGCGCTTTTCAGGCTGCCCCTTAAGTTTCAAACAGGAACTCAAAATTTTAGGCATTGTCTTCGACCGTCACCTCACTTTCATACCTCATGTTCACTTCCTCCGCGACAAGGCAGAGATCCTCGCTTCGCGTGTTGTCTCATTTCTATCGTTCCACCGTTCCCTACCTCCCTCTTCTCTACGTAGGCTTTATTTCGATCTAATACAACCCGCTCTTACTTTCGCCGCGCCAGCTTGGTGGTCTCACTGCGTCAATTCCCGCCTGCGGGAGAAGGTTGTCTCTGTGCAGCTCGTCCCTCTTCTCGCTATCACAGGGGCATTCCGCACAACGCGCACGGCTGCGCTTCAGGTACTCCTCCGGGTACCCCCTCTTCCCTTGGAATTGGATTGCCTCTGTGCGGAGTACAACCTTTTAAATGGTGTAGATCCCGTCACCTTTGGAGATCACACTTATCTACCTTCTGATATCTTGCCCCACTTCGATCCCTGGTGCAACCATCCCTTTCTGGCTTCCTCATGCTCCCTCACTCGTCTTCTCCCTTCTCACGTTCCCTCTCAATCCTCCCTTCCCGGCCTTCATGTATTCAGGGACGGTTCTATTAGTACATCCCACTCGGCTGGTGCTGCTTCCGTCGCATTCTCATCTTCTGGCGCGCTGCGGAACGTGGGCCAGTTTCGTTTCGAGACAGCCTCTAGTGCCTTCTGCGCAGAGGCTGTTGCGTTTCACAAGGCTTGTTGTTATGCCCGGCGCGCCCCCTCTCCTTTTCATTGCATGTCTACTCTGATTGCCTTTCTCTCCTTCAGGCTCTTCTCTCTCTTTCCACGAAGGACTTAAGCGTCCGAGACATCAAGCGGACCCTTGCCGCCATTTCTCTTCAGCGTCCTGTCTTCCTGTGTCATGTCCGCGCCCTCTGTGGTGTCTGGGGCAACGAGCTCGCTGGCTGGGTCGCCTCACTAGCGTCGGCGCACGGCTTCCTGCGGCCGTCGCGGCTTTCGGCCTTGTCAGTGCGCACCCGCATGCGTACCACCGTACTCAGGCTTTGGTCAGACACCTGGACCACGGCACATTCTGACACCCTCCTGGCTGTTTTTGTCCCCTCAGTTAAACATCTCCTGCCCTCTTTCCCTCCACCCCGATCTCTTGTCCCTCTCCTAACTGGCCACGGTCGTTTTCCCTCGTACTTCCATCGTTTTGCCCTCCTTCCTCCGCCTTCTTGTCCATGCGAGGCACCTGTGGGGGATGTTGTACATTACCTGCGTGCCTGCCCTCTCACCGCAGACATAGCAGCACGGCTTCCCGGCTATCTGCACTTTCTTTCCCCTCATGACTTCCCGTCTTTGTTAGGTTCCCCTCAGTTTCGTGCTTTTCTTATTCGCGTTGCTGTTCGCCTTTCTTCTCTTCTTTCACCTATCTCTCCTCTTTATTCCTGCCCGGAGGGCTCATAGACATTACTGCCATTTCTGCGCCTTCCCATGTCTCATGTGGTCGGGGGCACCATATAGCCAATTTTGGTTGGCCGTGGCCCTGCCTCTGCCTGACGGGCATGTGGACGGCAAGTGGATCTTGCTATTTTCCCGCCTTGCGTCCACACGCAGCATTTGTTTTTTTTGTTTGCTTTTAGTTTTTCATATTTATTTTGTTGTTTTACATTTTTTCTTTGTTCTTGCTGTTAAATTTTTAATTTTTACATGTTTGGTTATTTTTAATTTCGCTTGTTCTTTTTCTTTTACTTTTACCTACCTTTTGTCATTTATCTCGATTCACTTTTCTATTCCCCTTGTAGGCGAAATTCTAGAGGCCCGTGTACTGTGCAATGTCAGTGCACGTTAAAGAACCCCAGGTGATCGAAATTTCCGGAGTCCTGCACTACAGCGTGCCTCATAGCCTGAGTTGCTTTGGGATGTTAAACCCCTATAAATCAAACCTTTTTTATGTACCACTTCTGCTTTCTTAAGCCCATTATCTCCAGTTTGTTTTTTCTTTTCTCCTTGCTTTATTTTCCTCTTCTTCTTTCCTACAGATCACCGCAAAGGCTACAACAACAACAACAACCTTCCCTCCTCCTAGCCGCCTGCGAGCCTGTCTGAAGAATCTAGGCACGCTGGACCCATCCATGTTTCATTTTCATTTCGTCCTTCTTCTCAATCCTTCAGGGGCGTCCTACCCTAAAGGTTACTTTTTCCCGGCCATCATTTGTGCCTCTTTTTTTTTCTTGTAATTGGTTCTACTTAAATTTTTTCTTGGCCGTTGGCCCTTTTTCTCTTATTTTCAATTCGTTCGCCTTCGATAACATCTGGTTGGGTACGGGCTTCCTCTCACATTTTTAAGCATGAAATGCTTTTAGCTCCCGTTGTCGGCAGTGTGGTGACGTCACGCCGAGACCGAGAGCCATCATCCGGGCAGTGAATTCCACTCATCCGGGCTCTGAAACGAGAACATCCGGGCACCGTGCGAGACTTATAGAGATTCAACGAGACTCTCTAAGCCCTCCTACGGGACCAGCATACAAGCGCCGGTTGCTCTCCAAATGAGCCACAAAAAATAACTGCTGCCAGTGTCTTCTCAATGTTTATCAAGATATCAGTCGACCTGTGTATTTGATAATGCACGGAATTATAATTTTCGATTTCTAATAACGCGTGCAAAAAGCACATACATCCCAAAATACACTTTGTTGTCATACGTGATCTGTTAAGGGCTTCGAGAGAAGGCTGCTTAGAGAAAGAGAGGAGCTCCAGGGCGAGAAGAACTGCTTTCGCGTGCTCCTCAAGGATGGCGCTGCGGTCCTACAGTCACGCATGTAAAAGACCGGCCGCAGGGCCTTCATGCCCTTCCCCCCTCTGGCAGGCAGATGTATACACGCTCGCGGAGTATTCGAACGCGCTGCATATACATTCTTCTCAAGCCTGCGTCTTGTCTTGTCCGCGTACGCTTCTGCATCGTCCTGGATTTCAATGCCGCCAGCGTCACAGCTGCTTAAGCCGAGCAATGGAGCCTGTGTTAGGCCCGTAAACATTTCATGCTTACTCTACTCTCGGTTACGGGAGAGGCGCAATTTTGTCCCCTCTATTAACCGCCTCCCGCTCTCTTTCCCTCCACCCCGATCTCTTGTCCCTCTCCTAACTGGCCACGGCCGTTTTCCCTCGTACTTCCATCGTTTTGCCCTCCTCCCTTCGCTTTCCTGTCCATGCGGGGCAGCTGTGGGTGATGTTACCTTCGTGCCTGCCCTCTCACCGCGGACATCACGGCTCCCCGGCTATCCGCACTTTATTTCCCCTCATGACTTCCCTTCTTTGTTAGGTTCCCCTTGGTCTCATGCTTTGCTTATTCGGGTTGCTGTTCGCGTTTCTTCTTTTCTTTCACCTGTATATTCCCGCCCGGATGGCTCGTAGGCCTCCCTGCCATTTCTGCGCTTCCCCCATGCCTCATATGTGGTCGGGGGCTTCGTATGGCCAATTTTGGTGGGCCGTGGCCCTGCCTCCCGGGCATATGTGGATGGCATGTGGATCTTGCTGTTTGCTCGCCTTGCTTGCACGCGCGGACTTTGTTTTGTTTTGTTTGTTTTTCTTTTTTTCATATTTATATTTCTTCTCTTTGTTTGTTTCAATTTGTTTTTATTTACTTTGTTTCTTCTAGCTGCTATATTTTTCATTTTTACTTGTTTGGTTATTTTTAATTTCGCTCGTTCTTTTTCTTTGCTTTTTTACCTGCCTTTTTGCCATTTGTTTGATTCTCTTTTCTATTCCCCCTTTCTTTATATACCCCTTCTGCCTTCTTAAGCCCAATATCTCCTGTCTTTTTTTATTTTATTTCTTGAGAGTTCTACAATAAAGGAAGAGGAGTCGGCGATGTCCACGAGGCCCTGACAACAGGCGTCAGCGTTGCAGACAACAAAACAAAACAAAACAAAAATCACAAAAAATCCTCTATGCACCCCGCTTCTTGGCCGATCCCCCTGTGTGGGTATGCGCCATTCTAGAAGGTGAACAACAACAACAACAGCGTTGCACATACGACTCTCTGATGCCGAAGGGCACATTTGCGCGATAAAACAAAATGTGTGCTATGACCACTCAGTAAACACAATAGTGAAATCTGCAGCGTGCAAGTGCCTGGGCAGAAAAATTTATCAGTCGGACGAAACACAACCAGTGTTTATTCTGGCCTTTTGATTTTTGAGCAACTGTCCCTTGTGGTTTGCCCGAACTAATTGCTGTGATACCCTCTGAGACCCCTTCAACGACAGCTTGGTTCTCTCGCGAACGAAAAATCGCTAAAATAATCTTACTTCTTAGGGATCTCAGGAAACGTTTTGTAACCGATAATGTTCGGCCGATGTCAGTCTTGCCTATATTGCTAAAATTTAGTGAACGCATTGTTGACACTTGCCTTACAGATATTACAAGCATTCAGTGGTTCTGAGATAGTGTTTTTTCGAGGGTCCTCGATTTGGATTCTTCATTTAGACCTGAAAAGCAGGATTAGGGTTGCAATGAAGAAGGAAGAGGTTGTAGCTTCAGTTTTTTTGGACATCACCAAAGCATATGACAGAGTAGAGCATTCAATACTTTTGAACAAGGTTGAAAAAATTTGGCCGCCTTTTTACATTCCTGCATGGTTACAGGAATTCCTAAAAGGTAGACGTTTCTTCTGTTCCGACGGTTCCTTTACTTCCGAAGCCTTTGCTCAGACTAGAGATATGCCTCAGGGATCGTTCCTGTAAGATTTACTTTTAAGGCGAAAGCCTTTAATGCCTAATCGTTGTGAGAGAAGGCCATCAGCAGAAGCTTGTCAATAGAGGTGTCACGCTCTCGCTGAGTGTCCACCGCCGCAGAGCTCGCGCACGGCCACTCCACAAACACTATGGCACGGAACTGTATGCCGTTTGGGTGGATGCCGCATGCACGGGCGAGGACGCGGTTGTAGCCATCACGAACCCCTCCCCCCAACCGATTGCCACCCTTCACATAACCCCTACTGCCACTTCGGGGGAGGCCGAAGAGGTCGCCATTGCCCTGGCCATCACACCCACGGAGGCCCGATATATTCTATCCGACTCTAAAACTGCCATACTAAATTTTGCTCGCAGGAGAGTTCACGTCCCTGCATTTCGTATACTGAACTCCCTCGCCGCACACCCACCCCGCCACATGGAGCTGATATGGGTGCCTGCCCACTCCGGGAATCCCGGAAACAAGGCCGCCAACGCTTTAGCCCGAAGTTCCCTCAACCGGGCACCGGCGGCGTCCGATCTGGGGTTTTCGCGAGAGCGCATGCACTCATTCAGTGAAATTACGCACGCCTACAAAGCAGAGCGTCGACTCTACCCCCCACCCCATCCCTCCCAGGACAATTACCACCAGACACTTTGGAGGCGACTCCAAATACGCACTTTACCCTCCCCTTACATACGCTCGCGCTATCACCAAATCCACACAAACCCCTCCTGTACCCTCTGCCACCACCCCAAAGCCACCCTCGACCATATCCTTTTCCTCTGCCCGGCGATTCCTCCCCCGGCTCAGTAATATCACCGCTATTATTCAACATAGCGATGATAGGACTCACGAAAGTACTCGACGAAATAGAAAACATCAGCTACGCAATGTATGCAGATGACATAATATGGACAACCACAGGCTCCCTAGCAGCTAAACAAGAGCGGCTACAAAGAGCGATCGACAATACTGAACAATACGCTAGGACCAGAGGATTATCGTGCTCAGCAGAAAAATCAGAATACGTAAGAATCAAAAAAGGTACACGAAAATACGACTCCCAAATCACCCTGAAACTCGGAAACGAGACAATACCTGAGAAAACGGAAGTCAGGGTACTTGGAATGTGGCTGCAAAACACAGGATGATGCAGCTAAACCATCGCCTCTGTTAAGAATACAACAGAGCAAGTCGCCAGAATCATGCGAAGAGTCAGCAGCAAAAAGAAGGGGATGAAAGAATAGGACACCCTAAGACTCATAGACAGCCTCGTCACGAGCAGGGTAACGTACAGCCTTCCCTACCACGAACTAAACAAGCAAGAGACTCTACAAATCGACACCATACTACGCAAAGCGTACAAAACGGCGCTCAATCTTCCAATGTCCACATCAACCGAAAACCTAATGGCCCTGGGAGTATCGAACACCTTCGACGAACTACGAGAAGTGCAACGTAGTGCGCAATTAGACAGACTCACTCAAACCACAAAGGGAAGACACCTACTGGAGAAATTACGGCTACCTCTAGGCACACAAAGAGACAAGGAACAGATTAATAATGAAGACAGAAACAACATCCGGGTAAGACCAATACCTCGACACATGGATCCCTATATACATCATGAAAGACGACAAGCCAGAGTCCTAACAGTCACCAGAAAACTCAGCGACAATCCCAACGTAGTCTACACGGGTGCAGCAAAGTACCGATATCAACGCAAAACGATCGCCGTTGTAACAGACGAAGGAGGGCAAGAAATAACCAGCGCAACGATAAATGGCCCAAACATAAAGCAGCTGAAGAAGCCGCCATTGCTCTGGCAATATCGCACGGCAACGCAACTGGACACAACCTCACTAAAGTGACGGACTCCAAACAAGCATGTAGAAACTACATAAGAGGCAGGATCGACAGCATCGCCAATCATATTCTACACACGACGAGAAGACACAAAAACACTAAACATAGTATAATGTGGGTTCCCGGACATGGGGGGATGAGGGGCAACGTGGCAGCAGACGAGTTACCTCGAGGGTACGTCAACCGAAAAGACTCAACACTTTGCACCACAGGAACCTTTGACCCAGTTACCCCCACGTACTCAGATATACTCGATCATTACAGGAGTCAGCGGAAACGCTACCCAGCCCCACACAACAGGCTCACCAAAGAGGAGGCGGTAGACTGGCGCAGACTACAAACAGGTACCTACCCACACCTGCACAAACTACACAAGATTTTCCCTACACAATATGCAACGAATGTCCGTGGTGTCAGGGTAAACCTACTCTAGAGCATGTTACATGGACCTGCCCTAAGGCAGATTTAGAGCCCAGAATAGACCACCCGAGTGTGATGCAGTGGGAGCACCTGCTGGCCAGCGAGGACGAGGAAGCGCAACAATTTCTCGTGCGCCGGGCTCCGATGGAAGCAGTCAAGTGCGGCATCCTGGACCAAGGATCAACCACGGCGCCCAGTGACCCGTAAGGCTCAAGAACACTTGAAATTTATGAACAATAAAGTTTTTTCCATCCATCCAACCATCCTCCCCCGCGGGGCCTGGAGCACCTTACCACTTGGGAGGCATGGGAGACCCTACTGTGCTCTGAGGACCCGGCCAAGCAAGCCATCGCAGCAGGCCGGGCTGCCAGCGTCATGAGCCTCCGGAACATCTACGTTTGAGTGCAGTGGAGCCGTGCGGGCGCCCAAGGACCTACGCGTTCCAAACACCCCACCACCACATTGCGTTCAAAGGGTAAGGCATCCCGCCGAACAAGTGGTGGTGGTCTTCCGTGGACTCCCTGGTGGCGCTACAACACGCTGTCGCGTCCCACTCCTAAAAACGGATCTTAAGCGTCAATAATTAGTAGTTAATTAGTGTTTCGTCATTACTCAGTAATTACCCATTGCTTAGTCGTTTTTCACTACATAGTAATTAGTCATTATGTGTGACGTCATACAGTGGTGAGGTCACCAGTGACACAGAGGCAGTCAAAGTGTTGCGGAAAACGCTTTCGCCTCTACGCACTTCAGAGAGTCAAAGTGCCCCCCGAGTTTTTTTTACATACTTTTGCGGGACTTCCCTACTCAAGGTAATATCAAAGGGTATGTGTATGTGTAGGACATAGTCTTTTGCCATCTGCTAGCGATATTAGTCCACTGAACCCGTTATTGACAGTCTACCTCAATGCCCTGGAAGGTAGTGGTGAAAACGTTCTTATTATCCGAGTCCTTATCGTTCAAAATTTCAGAGGTGTGCCGACTCCTCGTCGTGGTTGGCGGCCGGCAGCTTGTGTCGGACGCGACCTTCTCCGCCCCATTCACAAGCCTCAGGTGCAAGGTCGGGTCGGAGCTAGAGAGCCCGACCTCCCAGGTTGGAAGTTTGGCTATCTACGTTGCATTTAAGTCTAAATGTGAACAAATTTTCTGTTCTCGCTTTCCCCTTGGCGCCCTATGTTTATATCTCTACTGTATCGTGGCGCCCAAATCCCAAAAGTTGTGTCCTTAAAGTACAATGGTGCAAGATACGACCCTCACTTGGACTGCCGACCGCATATCAAAACTATCGCCCTGTAAGATGAGCAGGCTCTCGGTCGCCTGACGTGAATCAACTATAAAAATCTTGATATGCGCGGAGACACTCTTATTTCTCTACAAGACACACTGCGTAAAAGATCAATTTTGGAGTTCGGTTGCGTTCTGTTCCCCGGTTGTCCTTCATACAAAGTTCAACATCTGGTGCTTTTGTGCTTTTGGAGAGGCGCGCTCTACGGCTTTGCCAGGGTTTGCTAAAATCAGTGGCAAATGTCCTCTTTCTCGAAGCCCGCGAACGTGATTTCAACTGTCGCTTCCCACTTCTCACCGTGCGCACCTTCTTATGGGGACTTGAGCATATGCCTGCAGTGACTGCACTAATTTTTCTGGCACACAACTTTGTTTATAAACATCCGCCGCAGAACAAGCTGCCTCAATTTGTTCCCACTTAAGCGCAAATCGCTAATGCGTATGTAAGTGCAATCGTTCTCTACTTTACATTCGCATATCCCTACGAGTCCTCCGAGAACTCCTGGCGTAGTCGTGCAGCGGTTAAGCAATTGAGGAATGCGACAGCACCCTGCGAATGCAGGTTGTTCCCCTGGCGGGTTTCGTGATACTCATGCTGCTTTTTCTGAGCAATCTTCCGTGACCAATCTTTAACTTCCACCGACCACGGTAGACAGTTTGTTCACAAACTGTTGGGAAGGTTGTGATGACGTCCCAATGTCACTTTATATAGCTGACCCAGCTGCCCCTTCGTTGCTCTAGAGATTTTTCGCGCATTTTTCGCTTACGGCCACCGACGCCGCGCCGGCTTTTCTACATAACGAGGTCTTTAATGCTTTCTGACGAGAATACAGCGCAATCGTCCACTTCCGAGGACCTCCGCCATCTCTTCCGCACTTCCATGGGTTTGTGCTGATAGGCTGGCATGCCAGTCGTTTCGCTGATATGCGACGTTGTGCTAAGAGGATAAGATGGGTTTGATTTCGCCGTACAGTGTCGTTCCCAATGCCTACTATATATAATCTAGGCTCGCTTGCGAGCGCCACCACGTTCCCTTTTCGCTTTAAGTCTGTAACCCAGACTTCACCTTCTTCCAAAAGGGTCAGAAGTTGCCGTACGCCATGTCGTCTATCGTAATCTCTTCGCTGCTGTTCGCAGTATTTGATTTAAAAATTGCGTAGTTTAGTGGCGTCGGGAAAACGGGGAACGAGCCTTCCGAGAGTCGCAGGAATCTTTGTCTGCAACCGCCTCCCCATCAGTAGTTCAAAGGGGCTGTAGAAATTTTTCAGTGGAGTTGACCTGTAGGACAATAGGGTCAGGTACGGGTCTTCGGTCTTCTTCATCGAAGTTTTGATGATTTTCACAACAGCCTCAGTGAGTCCGCTGCTCTGAGGGTAGTGTGGGCTTGATGTGAGGTGTTTGAACCCGTATTCTTGAGAAAACTTAGTGAAGTCAGAGGACAAGAACTACAGACCATTATCGGAAACCACCACCTATGGAAGGCCTTGTCGGGCGACAATTGATTTGCAGTGATTGATCGCTGTACTAGATGATAGCTTCTTTAGACATGTCAGTTCAGGATATCCAGAGTAAAAATCAGTCAAGATTAACCACCGGTGGCTTGAAGAAAAACAGGTCGATTGCAACTCTCTCCCGCTGTCTTAGAGGAAACTCTGATTTGAATGGGCATTTTTCGGTTGCTGGACGTCTTGACAAAATCTGGACAATGTTTTATGGTGGTTGCGATGTAATTGGTCACTGTAGCCCACCAAACGGAGTCCTTAGCGCGGGCCTGGGTCTTCGTGCCGCCGAAGTGACCTTCGTGCAAAAGGAGCAAAATTTCTTTCCTGCAAGTGATTGGAAGAACTGCACTGGCTGCGTAGAGTACCAGATCATCGTCTACCGTAAGCCGTTGGCGATGCTCTTAGGAGGATCAGACTTTAAGAGGTAAATCTCGTCGGGAAGACAATTCCTTCGTGCAGAGTTCTCAGAGATACAAGCACACGTGGCCTGATTTTGGGATTCTTTCAGCCACTCAAGGCAGTTCTGCTTGATGGGAAGGGTTGTCCTCACGCAGTGCAAAAAAGCCTCGATGTCGCTTTCTAGCTTTATGACGCCAGTCTCCTGCAGAGGTGCTCTGGAAAGCGTGTCGGCCGTGATTCGTTCTTTCTCAGGTTCATATGCCACTTCGTACTGGTACCTCATCATTCGCATTTTAAGCCTTTGTAGCTTCGGTGTAAGGTCGTCAAGACGTTTTGACATAAAGATAGGTACCAACGGCTTGTGGTCTGTTTCTAGTATGAATTGCTTGGGGACCAGGTAGTCACTGAATTTTCCGCAAGCCCAAACCAAGAAAAGACTGTCTTTCTCTATTTTCGCATAGCGTTTCTCCATTTGAAATAGAAGTCGGGAGGCATAAGCGATCACCAAAATTTTCTACTGGTCTGTTTCTGTCCAATCACTGCCCCCACTCTAAAGGAAGAAGCGTCTGCATTGACCACTGTCTCCTTGGCAGGATTGTAGACCCCTAGCAATGGACGAGATGAAAGTAGCTGCTTGCATTTGTCGAACGCTTGCTGTCGTGGAGCTTCCCAAACGAATTGCTGCTTTTTCGACTGCAAACAAGTGAGCGGCTGGAGCAGGTCTGCAGGGTTGGGTACAAAGCGGGAAAGATATGTAGCCATTCCAAGCACCCTTTGCAACTCGCTTCTATTAGTGAGACTGGCCATTTTTAAGATGGCTTCAACCTTTTTTTCGTCGGGTTTGATCCCGTGCTGGTCAAGCTTGTGACCTAGGAATGTGAGTTGGTAGAGAGGAAACAGGCAATTGTTCTCGTTTAGCGTGACACCTGCCTCAGTCGTTGAAGAACTGTGCAGAGTGTCTCGTTGTGCTCTGTTTCGTCTGAGCCCCAGATAAGGATATCGTCCATATGACAAACATCAATGTTGACACCTTCCAGAATTTTTGAACTCTGCTTCGTGAAGTGCTCAGGAGCGGACACGATGCCAAATGGAAGCGTGTTGATGGAAAACCTCCCGAATGGCGTGATGAATGTGGTAAGCTTCTTGCTGTTTTCACTGAGTGGTATCTTGCAGAAACTTGACTTGGCATCGAGCTTCAAAAATACCTTCACCCCATGAAGCAGCCTCAGTGTGTGCTCAACAGACGGAATTGGATTCCACTCTCTCATGACGTAACAGTTCAGTTCAATGAAATCCACAAAGATTCTAACATCGCCGTTTGGTTTTTGGACTACCACCTTAAGTGCGCACCATTCAGTCGGCTCATCAACAGGTGAAATGACGCGAATACTTTCCATTCGCTGCAGCTCAAGCCTTGTTTTCATGTAGAGCAGAATTCGTATGCAACGAGGGGATCTCGGAGAAAATGGTTTCGCACCTCCGCGCAAGCGAATGTGGTGTTCTCTTGGTAGCTTGCTAAGGCCCTGAAACAACGAAGGAAATTCGTCTCTTGGGGTCACCTTCTTTGCGACCGCGCTCACAAAAGTTAGCACCTGCAAGTCTTTGATGGCAGCTTGCCGAGTAAGGGAGTGTGGACATCTTCCACCACGTAAACGTCTTGGAGCGTTTCACGTCCACGGCAGGCAAGTTGACGCGCTACGCCCTTGACTGCAAGAGGCCTCCGATCAGGACCGTAGAGCTGCCGAAGAGCACACGACAACGGAGGCTGATTTCGGAGCATGCTGAAAGTCGTATGTGGGAGGGCAGATTCATTGGCGCCTATGTCAATCTTGAATTTTACAGGTTGGCCTGTCTTCCATGGTTGTCTTCCATATCGACCTATCGAAGAGGAGATCTCACAGAGAAATCCACCTTCGCTCTCGGGTCCTGGTGCTTCAACCATGCCAACTCGGCGTGACTTGCAGACAGACGCGTAGTGGCCCTTCTTATGCCAGGCCTTGCATACCTGTGTCCACGCTGGGCATAGCAAACGAGGGTGTCGTTCTTTTCTACACCAACAGCGCAGTGTAGGAACGCATTCAACTGGACGTGCATGTGGCGTTGATTCAAAGTGCTCTCGGCAGTCGTTGACGGGAGTAGCATTCATGGGATGCCTGATTGCTGTCTCCCTGAGGCAACTTTTTTGACAGTCAGCATTTCGGGGCGAAGCTCCGCTTACTGCTGACGGACGCTTCCGACCTGCCTGATAAACTTGAGCGCCTTCTGAAGAGTAAGGTCAGCGTCATATTGTAGTCTCGCTGACAAATTCGGGTCTTCTAAGTTCTGGGCGTTCTGTTCAGAGAGTTTGAAGATTCCGAGTCCTCGGCCTGGTCGCCCAAAACGTAGAGGAGCGTGTCGACTTGGTGTGAACCCCACTTGTCGTAGAGATCAGAAGCCGTGAAGAAATGCTCGAACCACTTCTTTCATTTCGGCCAGCCGGCAGGAGTCGTGAAGGAGAAGGCCTCGGGCGGTTGAATGACGAAGGACGCCTTGTGCTGGCCACGTAGTCCAGGCCGTAGGCGCTTCTGTGACGTGTGCTACCGTATATGGGTATCCGAGCGAGAGGAAGCAGACCCGGCTGGACTTACTGTGGGAATTGCGTTACTTCTGACGCCGTGTTGAGTTGCCAACATAACAGGTTTTGTTCCAGCCAGGCGAAAACCGGCACGAGCACGACACACTAGCGGGCATCCGGGAGAGCTCTGCTACAGGCTTCATAACCAACGGCAAATAAGCCTCACGGCAGGAGATGCCTGCAGTGGCTGATCTCAAACAGGCTTGCTCAGAAGTCGCGACCACTAGCGTAATGAAGGATGCCGCTCAATACGGCGTTAGCAATAGCGCGGTCGCTGCTGAGAGTTCCTGCATCCTTTGTCTGGACCGCGCTTCATGGTCGAGCCGAACGCAGCCGCCACTTTCATACAACTCAACCAAGCTCACATGGCACAGTTCGTTAATAACTCTTCTAAAGACACAACCTGCACCTCCGGGTCTCCTTATGACCATGAAGGTCTGGTTTCTCTTGGGGCTCTGCTAAGCGCTGGTGGTGCCTTGGCTTGGGCTCGCACTAACTTCTCCCTAAGCTTGGATAATACAAAAGTAAACAGAAGTCGCGGAATTCAACTCCCGTTTAGAAATTGCGTGTTTCACGGTGGGGCGCGTCCTTGAGCTTCGGTTGTTTTTTTTTTCGAGCCTTTCAGCACGCCCACATTGCATCGCGCCATTGCCAGAAGTGCAATTGCGATATTGCCCCACCTTAGACATTGCTTCATCCGGAGACCAAGATGCGCTTTTGCGGGATTTTAGAAGGGGCGACAACGGTTTCGTAAGCTTATCTATGTATGTGCCGGCGTTATAAAACGCTGCGAAGGGCGTCTTTGCAGAGAAGCCGGCCACGGGAAGCGGTAGCCATCTGACGCGCCATGATCGGTTTCAAAATCCCATTAAGCAACAAGGCTTCTTTTGGCAGCATAAATTTTGCCTTTAGACCGACCATAAGACGGGCGGCAATGACGGCGACGTCGCAAAGGATCGGCGTCCTAACGACCTCGGGGTGGCATGTCAGATGTGTATTAAAAGTGATCGCATGATCTCGTTGGCAGGCCCACACCATATGGCACAGGTCCGCCTTCTCCCCGCAGAATTTGCATTGTGAGTCAAATAATGGGTGACTGAAAATGCCGACAGGGTTATGTGAGGACAGTTTGGATGGCTTGATTATGGATTACTTTTGTCAGCAAGCAGGCACAAGTTATATTGGGAAATATTTTGTGATGCAATTCGTTTCGTCTCGAAAAGAAAGTTTTCAATGCAGAAGAGCACAATCCTTTTGCTGTGCCCAAGCATAGAAGCACAAGCCCGGAATACAAACTCTGAGGGAGCTCTTGAAATGGCCTTTCTAGAAGGCACCTTCATAAAGAAGTGTCAGAGCAAGAAGAAATGATATATCGTTTCGGGTCAGCATGCCGCTTCTTCTATTTTTCTGCAATGTTCCGTTTGTTGTTGCCGTTGCTGTCCTCTGTTGGAGTGGCAGACACCCAGAATGAGTATTAACCAGGATGCCTTGTTCAGTTTCCACATTACTTTGTTGTCTTTTTTTTTTGCTTGCTTGCTTGCCTTGTTCTTTGTCTCTTCTTTGTTAATTCTTCCCCTTGAGGGCAATTGCATCACTAGCATTCCATTTGGGTAATTGTTATTTCAATTTGAATTATTTCTCGCAATATTAATATTTTATCTTTTTTTTCTTTATTTGTCCAACATCGACTAACAACCACCGCTATTTCACTACAGCGTGCGTTATCTGCTTTCCTTTTTTTTCTCTCTCTCTCTCTCTCTCTCTCTTATTTTTTTGTCATAATAAATGGTCATTTGAATAGCAATCTACACCTCCCGATTATTGGCCGATCCCTTGGTGTCCTATGAGCCATCTGCTTCGTGGTCAAAAACAATATGTGCTTTTTTTGTTTGGAGAAAGACAGAATTACTACTCAATGATTCCTGCGATGTGGGACATAATAATTCTTGTGGCAATGTCTCCTGAAATATGCCGCCACCACGTATGGTGGGCGGACGAGTTGACTCGTTTAGCGGCGCGCGTCCATAATGTGGTTGGCCGCATCACTGAATCTAGGCGGCGAGGATATTGTAACGAGGACGTAGCTGGCATTCGCACCCGATATGATTGCAACTGGACAGTTGCCTTTTTAGCTGCGCTCAAAATTATTCCGCATATCTAAAATTATGTGCATTTCTTTTCTATACCTGGAACATCAAAGCAGTTTAATTTTTTTCTCCAGTGATATTTTGATATTTTTCAAGTTTGTCATTTCGCTTTTCCACTTCTCCGCATTATTCCTTTCTTTTCCCAGCAATTACTTATGTGCCTCTTCTTGACACGGGCCACCAAACCTTGTCCAATCCTCCGCGTGAATATGTGCCATATGCCCAATCCCCATTTTTCATTGAGCCCGCCGCGGTGGCTCAGTTAGTTCATGTTTTAGCCAACCTCATTGTGTCTCCCAATGTTTGTGACCGTCCGTGTTTGTGGGGCATAATGCAAGAGGTGTATTTGGCTGTCCGTTTCCTACTTGTTCGTTTTTCTCCTGAGTTCCTTTTTTTTAGTGTCGAGGAAAAAGTTGTACAAGGATTTGATCAGTATGCTCTTCCCTCCGCCCATGTACCGCTCTCTGTACTTTGGTTTACCGGGGCATGACGTACTCACAAGAGTACGTAAGATGCCAGTCTCGCCGTGTACAAAGACCTTTTTCTTTAAGTTACACACCGGTACGTTGCCCGTTAGAACATGGTTAGAGAAAAAGGGCATTTTTGTGTCTACCGTAAATTCCCGCCTTTGTGATGAACCAGAAACAATTCAGCATTGTTTCATCAGTTGCAAAGATGCAGTACTCTTCTGGGATATCCTGCAACGCACATTTAAAAAAAGAATTCATCTGACTCCACATTCTGTTCGCTATCTCACTGCGCTGCCATTTGTTGATGAACCCCTGGACATGTTCTTTCTGATTGGACTGCACAGCCTCTGGAAAACCCGCATGATGGACAGACACTGTGAACCTGTTGTGTCTACAAAGGATCACTTCAGTCGAATGGTTGTTCATCTAAGAGACGTGTATGCCCAGACTGAGTACGAACCGGAGTGGCACTCACTATTAGTGATGTGCTCTGCATTGCCCCTTTTCTAGTGCTTTGTCTTTTCAATATGTATTGTTTAACACTGTTTTTATAATGGTTTGTATATAGTTCATGTACATAGAACATTACATCACTGTAATAAATACCATGTTGAAGAAAAAAAGCCGCGGTGGCTCAGTGGTTACGGCGCTCGGCTGCTGACCCGAAAGACGCGGGTTCGATCCCGGCTGCGGCGGCTGAATTTCGATCGAGGCGAAATTCTAGAGGCTCGTGTGCTGTGCGATGTCAGTGCACGTTAAAGAACCCCAGGTGGTCCTAATTTCTGGAGCCCTTCACTACGGCGTCCCTAATAGCCTGACCTGCTTCGGGACGTTAAACCCCAATAAACCAAACCAAACCATTTTTCAGTCACCAATCTCAGTGTTTGATTTGTTAATTTAAATCAACAAATCTACAATCCCTTTTATTTCTTTACTTACTATTTTTTGCTTACTTTTAATCTTTTATTTTACTTTATTTTATTTTTAACGTTTTGAGTGTTGTGTTGTGTTGTGTTGTGTTGTGTTGGGTTGGGTTGGGTTGGGTTGGGTTTAATGGCACATAAGTGGCTAAGGCTATCATGCGCCAAGAACAAGGTTTAAAAAAATTGGTTTAGCAAAGTTTGAAAACAAAGTGTATAAAAACAGGGGTGTAAAGGGCCTAAAAATTATTTTTACTACCTAGTTGATGAATGACAAACATTTTCGAAATGGCTGTTTGCAGAAGCTTTTAAAAGTTGGTTAACCTCCGTGGACATCCTTGGCTTGGCAAGGATCTCGAGGCTCCCAACAGCTCAGATAAGGACCTCAGCCTCTTTCTCAAGACTGAGAAAGTGGCTGAGGCGTATCGTTCTAAGTAGAGAAACGCAGGGTCAGAACATTACAGTGTTTGAAGAATACCGGCTTCCCTTAAAAAGCTAAAAACATCAAGAATACTAACAGGTGCATGTTCAGCTAAAATCAACGCTGGATGAAATGGAATATGTTCTTTGTAAACTGCACCAAAATATTTTTTCCTTACTGATTCAAGTTTTGTGCATGACAGTAGTGTATGGTTTACGGTAAGTTCATGTCCGCATTCCTCGCAAAGAGGTTTGTCTTTTCTGAGTAGGAAGTTGTGTGTCATATGTGTGTGTCCAATACGGAGACGGCATAACATGACTTCGATTAATCGTTTTTGGTGTTTGCATGATTTCCATTCGTCTAGCATGAGTTTTACTAAATTCAGTTTATTATTTCTTTCAATATTCCATTGCGACTGCCATTTATTTCTTAGCTTACACTGTACCAACTTCATACCGTCTTTGTATGGAATGTTCACTTTCTTTATTTGTTTGTTCCGAGCTTTTCCAGCACATTTATCCGCTTTCTCATTGCCAGAGATTCCAATGTGGCTGGGAACACAGCAAAATTTTGTCTTGTCCCTGTATTGTGGCACTTGTTATGTTGTGTATGATATCACCGATCAGTGGTGTCACTGCATTTCTATGGTGAAGTGAGGTTAGTATGTTCAGAGAATTAGTGTAAATCATACTGTTCTGAATTTTCTCATTTCTTATTTTTTCTACAGCCACCGAGACTGCGTAACATTCGGCGGTGGAAATGAATGCACACTCAGGTAGCCGTACTATTTTTTCCCAATAATTCTGAACCGCAGCACTTCCGACGTAGTGTGCTGATTTTGATCCATCAGTATAAAATGCTTCGGTTGGGATTTGGTTTATGGGGTTTAACGTCCCAAAGCGACTAAGGGTATGAGAGACGCCGTAGTGAAGGGCTCCGGAAATTTTGACCACCTGGGGTTGTGTTAATGTGAAGTCGCACAGATGGTAGGCAGTACCAAGGCGGGAGTGGATCAGATTTGCGGGCAATATTAGGCAATATGTCCACTACAGCTAGTTCTTCGCATTTCTCTTCAAAGCGGAGAAGTGGCCTGATTGCGAGAGGTTTGCTGGTAAATAGTATTCGGGATGGGCACTTTGTAACAAGTGGGTAGGAGATGTATTTAGGCTGGGAACGGATCTTTAAGATGTATGAGCATGTGAGCATTGTTCTTCTGTCGGCAAGTGGTGGTTCATTGCTTTCTACGTACAGGCTTTTTATGCGTGTCATTCCTGTAAGCACCAGTTGAAAGACGCAATCCCAAATTGTCCACAGGGTCCAGTCGCTTCAAGTACGACGGCCTTGCTGATCCATACACTATGCAACCATAATCTAGAATGGAACGTACTACAGAGCGATAAATCTCTAGAAGGCATACCCGATCAGAACCACAGTGTTTTCGTGAAAGGACTTTCAGTATGTTCAGTTCTAGCGACGCTTTCTTTTTCACTGCGTTTACGTGAAGCAGGAATGTAAGTTTTTGGTCGAAAGTGGTGCCTAGAAATTTGTGTTCCTTTTTTAAAGGCAGTTCGGTTTGGTTTAGGTGTAATGTTGGATTTGTGTGCAAGCCTCGTTTGAGTGAAAAAAGCAAGGCCGCTGTTTTCTGTGGTGAGAACTGGAAACCATTCTTGCCTGCCCATGTTGCCATTTTGTTGATTGTAAGCTGTACTTGTCATTCGCATGTAGATATATTGGAAGGTGTGCACGCTATCTGAAGATCGTCAACATACACTGAATACATAATGGACCTTGGGATTATTTTCCTAATAGAATTCCTTTTTACAACGAAGAGAGTTGTGCTTAAAATGCACCCTTGAGGCACTCCATTTTCCTGAATGAAATTCCTCGAAAGGGTTAAGCCTAGGCGGACATTAAATGAGCGGTTAGACAAAAAGTCTTTAATGGAGTTCAGCATTCTGCCACGGATGCCGAGCTCAGCTAAGTCCTGAAGAATCCCGAACCTCCAGGTTGTATCGTATGCTTTTTCTAAATCAAAAAAGACGCTAAGACAGTGTTTTTTGTGTATAAAAGCTTCTCTGACAGTATTTTCAAGGCGGGCTATGTAATATGTAGTGGAGCATCCTTTTTTAAATCCACGCTGATGGATATCAAGAAGTTCAGAGGATTGAAGAACAAAAGTTAATCTTATATTAAGGACACTCTCAAATGATTTGGCGAGACAACTGGTTAAGGCTATGGGTCTATAACTGCGAGGAGAGGTTGGGGGTTTGCTAGGTTTAAGAAACGGTACAATAATAGCTTTCTTCCAGGCTTCAGGTATTTTCCTTGACATCCAGACTGCGGTAAAGAATCTTAAAAGTGCTTCTACGGCAGGCTCGGAAAGATGTGCAAGCATTTCATAATGTACTTCGTCGGGTACTGGAGCAGTTTTCTTGCCTGCAGATAGTGCTTTATTGATTTCTTGGTGGGTAATTAGACTATTGTATTTTTCATTTGCGCCTCCACTTGGTGGGAGCCTCTGTTTTTCAGCTGTGTTTTTGTATTTTAAAAAGGACTGCGTATAGTGTGATGAACTTGAAACTGCAGTGAAATGTTCCCTCAATATGTCCGCCTGTTCATCTATGCTTGTTTGTGTGCCGGGCGTTGTTAAAAAAGGAATTGTGAATGGTGAAAAGTTGTAGTTTAATTTTCGAACCCGCTCCCACATTTTTTTTAGATGGGATTTGACTGTTGATAGTTGAAACATAATTCTGCCATGATGTTTTCTCGGCACTGCGACCGATGTACCGTGCTTTATCTTTTGCCTTTTTAAAATTTAAGAGATTCTCATGCGTCGGATACCTACGAAATTTACCCCAAGCTCTATTTTGTTGTTCTTTACAGTCTTTTGTCCCCCATACTTTATGGTTTTGTCGCGCCACTCCTGATGACTGAGGAATAGTTGTGAGTGCGGTAGTTATGATACAATTAGTGAACTTTTCGTTTATCAGGTCAATGGTGAGATTTTCTAAAACTATATTCTCTAAAGTTGCCTTTGCTCTAAAAAGTGAGCACTCGGCGAGGAGAAGCTTCCAGCGACGTGGCCTTGTGGGGATTATTTCCGCTGGGGATGATAAAGTGATTAGTACAGGGAGGTGATCGCTGCCATATGGGTTGTCAATGACGTCCCATTTAAAATCCTTAAAAACAGAAGGTGAACTAGACGACAAATCTAAAAAGGTCATTTTCCCTGAGGTAGGGGAGCAGCATGTGGCTTTTTCTGTATTTAAGAGACATACATTATTTGTGAGGATAAAATCTTCGATTATTTGACCTCTAGAATCCCAGCGCTCGCTTCCCCAAAAAGGGGAGTGAGCGTTAAAATCCCCAACTACTAGATACAGTTCGGGAAGTTCATTGATGAGTTCTTGTAAATCGTGGACTGTTAATGCAAAATGTGGAGGAATGTATACAGAACAGATAGAAAATGTTTTATGGCTAACGACACTGACCGCAACGGCTTCAAGTTTTGTTTTGAGTGTGATTTCTTGAGCAGGGACGCCGCTTTGCACGACAATCGCGACGCCTCCAGAGAGTTTATTTTCCTGCTCACGATCGCGTCGAAAAGTTTTATAATGTTTCAGAATATATGTATGTTGGGGACCAAGATTGGTCTCCTGAAGACATAAAGCTATAGGCGAGATTGACCCTGAATATCTTTTATGTTATTGTAGTTCCTCAACATTCCTCTACAGTTCCACTGAACTAGAAAAGCCATGTTTATGTTTGGGGTAGGAACGATTAAGGGTTTACTTATTTTCTGGGGCTGTTATGACGGCCCTGTCTTTTTTCCGCTCAAGAGAGCTGTTCCGCCGCTGTAAAGCAGGCGGGCTGGGAGTTACGTCCATCACCTCGCAAGAGGTGCTGGACGACCGTGGGGAAGCCGCGGGTGTGTGGGTGTCAGCCTCCCCCGACGTGGGGAAGTCCTGCAGGATGCTGACCCTTGGGCCGGCACTCCCTGGCTTGGAGTTGGCAGAGCAGCCTTCGCTGTCCCTGCCTGGGGCGTGGGTGGCCTTGCCACAGGCATAGTGAAACTGGCCTCGGCAGGTGCCTGAGTGCTGTGTGGTGCTACGCCGCTGCGCACCACATCAGCGAAGGTGGGTTTTTCTGTGAAGGAGAATGAATTGGTAAGCGCAAAACACCTCCTCGCTTCTTTAAATTAAATGTTTTCTTTGGTCTTAATGGTGATGATTTCTTTCTCCTTTTTCCAGGACGGACACGCCCTGGACTACGCAGCATGGTCTCCTTCGCAGTTTGCACAGCGTAGTGCTCCATCACATTCCTCACAGGGGTTGTCTTCCGAAGCGCATTTCGCGCCCGTTTTGCGGCCGCGGAAACTCTGTGAGCCGTGGCCAAACTTCTGACAACTGAAACAGCGGCGGGGATTGGGTGTGTAGTGTCTGAAATTGACTTTTAAGTATCCTACTTCGATTGTTTCGGGCAAGCTGCTGGTGTTGAATGTGAGGACCATGTGTTTGGTATCTATTTCCTTGTTATCCTTGCGGATTTTGATCCTGTGGACATCAATTACATTTTGATCAGAAAGTCCTTGAAGCATTTCCGTTTCTGTTAGATGGATAAAGACTGCCTCTGAGATGACGCCTTTGACTGTGTTGAGAGATCGGTGGGGAGTCACGGAGACAGAGATCTCCCCTATAGATGTAATGTTTGAAAGTTTCGAGCATTGAATGCTATCACGCAGTTCAAGCAATAAGTCGCCGCTGGCCATTTTTGAAACCTTGTAGCCAGGGCCCAAGGTATCTGTCATGCATTTGGACACAATGAATGTGGATATTATTCTGGCTTGTTTTTCTTCAACTTGAGTGTGGATTACGTGGAACTTTGCGAATGTCGGTTTCTTTTTCGAAAAAAAGTCTCCTGCCTCGTTCCGCCCTCTTTAGAGAGAGCGATCTGGTTTGTA
This sequence comes from Amblyomma mixtum, assembly GCF_055824585.1. Taxonomy (NCBI): domain Eukaryota; kingdom Metazoa; phylum Arthropoda; class Arachnida; order Ixodida; family Ixodidae; genus Amblyomma; species Amblyomma mixtum. The sequence continues at coordinate 2,304,813 of NC_143018.1, read as the reverse complement.
AAGGGGGGGGGAGCCATAGAAAATTTAGTTCTTTGGTCATGGTGCCAGCCACCCACCATGGAGTCCAACAAGGGGACGCGACAGGAACTTGAAAGCAAGTCCTGCCCACGCCAGCTGTACACCTTAACTGTAACCAAATATGACACAACTCAGGGTAGTTGGTCACACAAGGTTAAACCTCGCCGCCAGAAAAAAGGTAAATCTAAGAAGTGAATAGGTGACAGGAGAGTTGTGGGAAAGAAGATAGGAAAGTGAAAGATGGAAAGGAGAACAGGAAAAGGCGACTGCCGATTTCCCCCGGTCGGGTCAGGCCGGAGGTGCCGTCTACAGGAAGCTGGGGCCAAAGTGGTGTGTTGCCTCCGAGGAGGGGCCTTAAAGGTCCAAACGCTCGGCATCGGCTAAACCACCAGGATCCCCTTTTCCCGGACACGGCGATGCCACGCACGGCTAAGCGCGGATGCTCGGGTCCGTGGTGGCGCATTGCTCACCATCATCCCCTGCGGGGATGTCCCTGCGGATGCTCGGGAAACCCCGTGGTGTCGCCACTCACCAACGTCTGCATACTGCAGACGCCCCCCTGCGGGGATTTGAACGTTTTGAGTACCTGTCAGTCGCCGCGTGTGTCTTATCAATCCCTAGCAGTGAATACGCGCCATTATAATCTTGAGGAAAATAGCAACAATGTTTACTGAGGTTATAGTGCCTACACCCATACTGACGTCAACAACAACGAAGCGCTTCTCTTCTCTTGGCCCTCCTCACTCAATTCAAAGGCTAACAACAAGAACAACGTCATCACTGAATCCTGGCCAATCTTCAGTCGTAGGTATATGTCATGTTACTAAGGCAACAACATCAACAACAGCGATCCCTCACCGTGTGAGTACGTGCCATCTTTTATTGCACCAACAAGTGTTTATCGGCCGATCTGCGCAGTTCTGACCGGGCGCTGTCTGTTTGGGTTCCTAATTTAGGATTGTTTGCTCGATCCTTCCTTTACAGGATGTTTGTCGGCGGTCTTCTGGTAATTGTCTTCTCACCGGCGGAACTACCCCTGATCTGCCAGCCTTGCCACAGAACAACTTCCCCTGAACGTTTTACTGAGCAAGATGTGTCAGTAAAGAGACTAGCACACTGTGCTAAAGGTAACCCCTGATTGTTATCCTGTCTCTTGAATATGCCGTATCATATGCTCGTTCAAAGAAGTTCAAAGTGTACGTGCAAAAAATTAACGATCTCAGAATGATACATATGTGCATGTACAGGTATATGTTGTCTATAAATTCCAACAAGGCTGAAGTCCAGGGCAAGCTAGCAAGATATGGTCTACCGTGACTTCTGCCGCCAGAGACGGGTAGAAGGGGCAGATAGGAAGAGGAGTCTGCGATGTCCATAAGGCCCTGTCCACAAGCATCAGCGCAGCACTTACGAATCTCATATACTGAAGGGCACATTTGCGCAATAGCCAAAAGTGCGTGCTATGAACGCTCAAGAAACACAGTAATGAATTCTGCTCTGTGCAAATGTCAGGATACAAATATTTATGCGGCAGACGAAGCGCAAGGCTATGTTTGGCCTGGCCTTTTGATTCTTGAGCAACTGCCCTCTGTAGCTTGCCCTAAATAAATGTTGTGCAACCCTTTGACATTTTTTACGCTGCATATTTAATGTGCACAATGAATAACAGTTCCAGAAGTGTGCCTATTGCACAGGAGGTTAGTTGTTGGAACTCAAGCATGCTGTACATTAGCAAAGTTGGTTGCAACAATATAAGAAAACTACTTAAATATTGATAGCAGGGGCCATTCAGAAAGAGGGAATAATGGCAAACAGCCATTCATCCAGCTCTTGAAAACTTTAACGTGACAGAACAGTGAAGTGGAATGCTCAAAAGCCATAGACATCTTTCTCATTAGCATGGGACAAACTATTTATTTGGAATTAGAATTATTCGCAGGCAAGCACTAAAATAGCCTGTTTCCATTTTTTCTTCACATTATGCGATAAGCCTTCTTTATCGCTTATTTTTGTCATTCTTTCAGGTATGGAAATACGTTAAAAATAATCCGGTATGATAGGTTATTTTTAATTTAGAGCTGCTTTGCACACACCGGCACATCTTAGTGTGGCCATGCTGTCAAAGTATCCGTGAGCACTCAAGTCTTATCAAGCTGTGCTTGCCTTCAGCCCCATCTTTATGTGTGTACCAGAAAATTATATTAATTGAATGTTTTAACATGCCGCTCTCTGTCACTCTACATGGCAAAAGACAACCTGGAATGCGTCTAAAAGCGTGGGGGGTTCTTTTTTGACTTGACCTTCCTTGGGAAACAAAAATGAGGATGCGCAGTCTGTGACCTAACTGCATGCTCTCTGTTCATGATTATGGTACTTTACTCACTTAAATAAATACCTTCCACAGCATTTGACACACGTCCAACTATTAGCTCACATAAAGTGAAATAAAACAATGTTGCAGTCTTGCCTCTAAATTCTCTGCTACTTTTCCACAGAAGAAGCAAATCATGACAATGGTGCTCCAGGGAAGGCCAAATGGTTGTGAACTTGTTATTCGCTTTCTAGGTTCTTTGCAAGAAGATTCTTGTATACCAGTCCTGTTTAGGCTTACCCACGTCAAAATTACTTCCTATTTTTACTTGAACTTCTGCAGAAGCAGCTCCAAAATCTTTGCCAAACACGCGTCTGGTATGTATTTGAGCCCTGGTAGAAGGACTGCATATATAGTAAGGCAAACCAATGCCTGCCCTGGATATGCAGTCGTCCTTTGTCATCTATCCCTAGGTAAGGATGCATTTTCCTAAAACTGCGAAGCTTCTGAGAAAGCTTTTTGTAGCTTTCCTTTGTAGCTATATGTATGAGCTCGCATGGATGCAATCGGTAATTATTTCCTTATTCTAATCAGCTTGAATAGTTCGCAGAGACAGATTTACTTCTTCTGCCATGTAGTCAGCTAGTTGCTTGTCGCATCATCAGAATTGCAATTAGCCGGAATTTCATACGCAGCAGATGAGTTGCTCACTTTGCGAAGCGTCACCCTCCGCTTACCCTCTTCTTTTTAGCGTCACGTAAAGGGAAATGCGTAAGAAAATGAGATACATGGCATGAGTAGTTGGCACACATTTCATTTCATTTCATTTATTCTACCCTCAAGGCCCGAGGGCATTGAAGAGGCGAGTGGTTGTATACAGTGGTTTAGTACAAGGCGTTTGATTTCTAATTATACAATGGTAGCTAAGGCGGAACATTACGGAATTATATGGTGTGCAATAACCGTGACCGAAGTGCGACATTTCATTCTTGGAAGTGGTTAAAGGAGATTTCTCCGTTTATTATAACTGGTTTCATATCATTTGCGAATCGCTTAAACCACTTCGGCCAGTAAGGCACTTTTCCCGAAGTTGAACTCTTAATACGGTGTTCACATGTTGACACAACCCAAACACCACTCCTTTGAATGAGGCCTTCACCACATAAAGAGCAAGGTGTGTTTGATCGCCAATTCATCAGAAAAATATTTGCTGATGGCACAGACCCACACGATCGACAGTACACAAGCAGAAAAGGACGGCGCTCAAGTGACAACGAATGATTGAATAACTTTATTGCCCTAGGAAAATATTCATCTTAGTGGTTCTTTCTTCTTCTCATGGAGCCTTCAGCTCTGGTTGGTACCCCTATTATAGGACTCCACTTGCTTCCACTGCCAATAGAGCGCGCTGTACCACACCTCAGTGGTCTTCCCAGCATCCGTCGGCCAGCAATGTATCTCATGGCTCCGCTCTAGGGTTCTGTCATAGCACTGCAAACACTCAAAATTCTTGGGCTTACACAACAGGGCAATAATTCCCTCGAACTACAAAAGCTCCGTGACCTGGGTGCACAAGTTGCCCGAATGATTGCCAGAATCACAGCAAGAAAATAGGTATGAAGGAAACTGGCACCCTTCGCCTTATACGGCCACTCGTTATCAGCCGTATCCTGTATGTGGCACCATACCTTCGCCTAAAGAAACCTGATATAAAGCATCTCGACGCGACAGTTTGAATGGCGTATAAAAGAGTTATGGGATTACCGCTATCAAAATCATCAGAGCGCCTGCTCCACTTATAGGTCCATAAACTGCCGAATAACTCATCCAGACACACTTCAGTGTTCAAGTCGTCCGCCTGGCAACCCCACAGACAGAGAGAAGGGCCCTCAGTAACCTCAATATTGAGTGCCCCCTTAACCTTTACTCCGTGAGCTTCTATCCAATTCGGATTCAGTAACTCGTATCGGGCTCATTTCAACATCATCAGGTGTCACTCTCCTCTTCTCTTCGATAGCTTGCTTGCGCTCCGACGTTCTTAGTCATGTCTAGCCCAAGCCTATTCCTCCCTTAGTTGTTCCTGCTATCTTTTCGTCACTGCCGGCGGTCAGCTCCACCTGTTTGAAAGCTAGTCCAAGCCTTCTGAACTCTGTTTGCCTCAGTTTGTTCCTTTAGTGTTTCCCTTAGTATTCGACTCCGTGAGCTGCTATCCAATTCGGATTCAGTAACTCGTATCGCGCTCATTTCAACATCATCAGGTGTCACTCTCATCGTCTCTTCGATAGCTTGCTTGCGCTCCGACGTTCTTAGTCATTTATAGCCCACTCCACCTCATTTTTTTTTGTACTCAGCCTATTCCTCCCTCAGTTGTTCCTGCTATCGTTTCATTACTGCCGGCGGTCAGCTCCACCTGCTTGAAAGCTAGTCCAAGGCTTCTGAGCTCTGTTTGCCTCAGTTTGTTCCTTCAGCGTTTCCTTTAGTATTCGATTCCGTGAGCTGCTATCAAATTCGGATTCAGTAACTCGTATCGGGCTCATTTCAACATCATCAGGTGCCACTCTCCTCGTCTTTTCTATAGCTTGCTTGCGCTCCGACGTTCTTATTCATATGTAGCCCACTCCACCTCATTTTTCTGTACCTATATTATTCCTCCCTCAGTTGTTTCTGCTGTCTTTTCATTACTGCCTGCGGTGAGCTCCACCTGCTTGAAAGTTAGTCCAAGTCTTCTGAGCTCTGTTTGCCTCAGTTTCTTCCTTCAGTGTTTCCTTTAGTAGTCGACACTGTGAGCTGCTATCAGACCTGGATTCAGTGAGTGCTATGGGGCTTATTTTAACATCAGTAAGTGTAACTCTTAACCGCCTAACGAATGCAGGCGCTCACAGAATGTCTGGAGCATAAATCGCTTACTGGGGCGCACTCTCCAGGTAATCGCGTTGTTGCGAATGAAAGATATCAAACTTTCCTCGCTCACCTGGCGAAATAGAAGAGTCAGGTAGGCATACTGCCTTCTGCTGTGCCACCATGCCCACTGAAGAGGCCCCTGAGATGACTCCTAGTGTTTCGACCGAGCTCAGCAGCACTGCCTTTGGTCACAAGTTTGTGGCACAAATGGAATTTTATCTCTGATGTGAAGTCGTCTTCTCGATGGCCGATGGAACTTGTGTGTGCCCCAGGTAACCGGTCTGTCGTGAGACATCGCCTGTCTGGCCTGCGACAACGTTGATTCGTCTCATTGGGACCTGCACCAAAAATAAGCAGGAAAAGCATTATTCCTCTTGTTTTGCCATCAAGTGTGGTAGGGCAAACTATGCGCTGAAGTAGTAGCAGAAACATTTATTGATAACTCAAAATAATGCTGCGGCTGGTGTCCTTATTTCAGGACACCAATGGTAATGACCCCGCCGCGGTGGCTCAGTGGATACGGCGCTCGGTTGCTGGCCCGAAAGACGCGGGTTCGATCCCGGCCACGGCGGCTGAATTTCAATGATAGGCGAATTTCTAGAGGCCCGTTTACTGTGCGATGTCAGTGCACTTTAAAGAACCCCAACGTGGTCGAAATTTCCGGAGCCCTTCACTACGGCGTCCCTCATAGCCTCAGTCGCTTCGGGACGTTAAACCCAAAAAACCAAACCAAACCAATGGTTATGGCTGTTTCTCTTACCGAGGCACCAAGTTGTGGTGGATCGTCAGGTCAGAGCTGGACAGAGCGGCCTCCCACTGCTCCTTTGTGTCGTGTGTTTGTAGGTTGTCTGGTTTTCTGCCCCTGCAGCCCCACCTGTCGTGTTATGCTGTGGGTCCCTCGTCGCACCACGGGCATATTCTTGCACTGATCAGGGAATATTATGCTGTATTTATGCAGATTAGGGAAGGCGTTGGTTAGTAGTTGCCTTCAGCCCCTATCCTTTCGCGCTTCTAGCCCCTTGTATGGTGGGGGGAGGAGATGGCGCATTGACTGAAAATATTGCAGGCTGAATGGCTCTGTAATCATGCTCACCTGAAAAAAGCCATTTCAAGGTCTGAAATGTGTTCCAAAAATTTCCCACATCGAAACTTTTGACATACATATCATAGATGCGGATACAATTGTTGAATTCTGAAAACTTCAGGAAGTGGGGCCACAACGTTTCTATGAACAAAAACACTCGGGTTGGGCCCTTTTTGAGTTTTGGAGAAATGAAGGTGATAATTTGGCACCGTGTGATATTAATTTCCTCTTTTACCCAAAGACATCCCCCATAGGTAGCTAGATCTTTGTTTTCTTATAATATACATGCTTTGTGGGGCGAGCCTTTTTCGCTGTAATACAAAGGGAACTGCAGCTATTACTGCCGAAAAGGCTCCCGAATAATTCGCACATGGTGCGGGCCTGCCAGTACAACATACATATAGCCATTATAAGTTAGCCAACTAGGAAGGACTGGGAGGCGGCTCTATACAGCTCGGACGTGGAAGCCCAGCGGGCCCTGGTCCTGATTGCACTGGCAGCGGCGGCGGCCAATGGCGTCCCGGAATAGGGACTGCCACCCAGCACAACGCCCATCCGTGCCTCTTTCCCAAATCAATACAGTGTTCTAATAAATGTTTTCTCCTCCTCCTCGTCTAAGAAAGCAATCCTGTGAACCTTAGAAGAACGGGCATAGACAGCTTCCCAACTCTTGATTGCCCTCCGAGGAGAGAGAGAGAGAGAGAGAGCAAACCTTTAATATACAAATATAGAGAATGAGCCGGCGCCGATAGTGAATGTCGGCATCATCTGGGTCCGCGTCCCTAGTCCGGGATGCCGCAAGATCCCGCCGCCTAGGGATCCCGGCGAGCGAGGGTAGCTTTCGCCGTCGCACTCGAGAACTCGAGGAGGATGGTCTCCCAAGCCTCTTTAGTGGGGGTAGGGTGGAGGAGTGGGGACTGTGTTGACAGGCCCACACCATGTGGAACAGAGTACAGAACTGGTCGAAATGTGGGCACAAAGCATTCAGTTTCTGGCCATAGCGAGCATCCATAGCTGGACAAGGAGAGACTGAAAGAAGAAAGAGAGAAAGACGTGCAGTAGTGGAAGGCTTCAGAATAAAGTCGATCATCTCGGCATCTTTAACGTGCGCGCACATTGCCCAGCACTTGGCCAACTCTCGCCTATATACTGGAGTCCAGTCTGAGGACCACAAGTGCAGGGACCACGTAGAACATGTGAACTTATTGGGCGCATTCCCGAGAGCTGCCAGCCTACTCCGCCCCAGCGTCTTTCTGCAAGGATGTGGGGCGAAGTGCCAATCCCTGCTCATGCCATGCAAGGTTTCTGCACTTAATCAGGTAATCTTGTCGCGCATTAGCTTTCACGGTGGGCTCAATGGCAGCTGTCTTAATTGTCGTTCAAATGAGCACGAAAACTCATCGAAACATAGCAAGCTTCTTACATTCGACTGTGCATGGCTTCGGATGTGGATGAGAAAAGCAATTTCCCAGAGGTTTTGCAAAATCATCACACAAAGACGACCTGATGTGTGAAATACCAGAGGCTCATTACAAAAGTAAAAAAGAGAAAAAACATGAGTTAACCAGCCTCTGGATCGCTGCTGGAAGCAGAGCTTCTGTTTCTGGGCCCTACGTAGGTTATTTGTGTGTTTCTGTGTGTTCTTTTTTTCTTTTCTTGCGACCTTGCCTCCCTATGTAGTCAAACGACGAATAACATTAATGACTGACATTTTCGATTAATCTGGCTCTTTCAGTTTACATGAAGTGCAGAACAGTGCTGTGAATTTTGTACTTTCGATTCATGCAATGTATACGACGTACACTGAACTGCTGTGAAATTGATACTTTAGAATCATGTTTGTACTCTCCTATTCTGTACACATGTTTCTCTCTCCCATCCTCGGTTGTGTGATGTCCTCTTCTGGATCATTTCAGTTGACAAACTGAACGAATAAATGTATGAAGAAGAGTGCTCATGATTGAATATAAGAATGAATGACAAACTTACACCAATCCCTCCGGTATTCTTCCTTTCACGAGCTTCTTTCCTTGAGGTCACGTAGGTGGCGTCCCGACTGACCAAATGGTGAACGCAGGAGCTTGCAGTCATGGCAAGCCATGAAGAAAATTCAGATCTCATGAACCCAGTAATAGCGCCGTATTCAACCATTCTGGTAAAAGCGCCAGCCCAGTATCCTAATTCTTCGACCGAGTTCCTGGAACGAGAGAACGCAGAAATGACACCTCCTCGAGAATGTGAAGCTTAGAAAAGAACGATATAGACGAGCAAAACCTTGAAAATCGCTTGTTGCAAACTCATCGACTAGAGGCAGTGAATGTGCGAAATTTAGGACGATCTCCAGCTTAAATGATAATCTAGAGCTCAATCTGTGCACCTTCCAAACGCCTGCATATGTTGCCAAGAACTTCAGAATTACTGAATGAATTCGGCGCTCAGGATGTGTGAATAATCTCGTCTGTAATACTGTGCTGGGAAAAATCATGGCGGCTTTTCCAGCCATTAGTTTCAAATTTCAGCAAAATTAAGGCAGCAGTTAGTTCTGTTTTCTCCTCAAAAACGCTTTTATGGCAATAATGCGAGATGAAACGAAAGAAAATTTCAAGTTGAAGTTGAGGTAGCATATATGTTCTTCTAAATTTTCGACCTGCAGAACCAGGTATGTGCGCCGCCAAAAAGAAAGCAAACCCAGTTTTTGCTACTTCGTGGACAGCATACTTCCACGAAGAGTGACAAAGTTTGTTAGTCCTTCGTGGCTCCAGATCATTAAGGGAACACATGTGGGTCGAAACCCACATGTGCTGCAAAAATACTGGCTAAAACGTGACGCGCTGAAGGACCGTTACACGAACACCTCAAAACTGACGTGACATCAAACATGATCCTCAAGTACACTGCTCAGAAGCACCTCATACAAGCGTAAAAAAAAACTGGAAAACCTCCAGCCTGTCGTCTATTTGTCGCTGAGGTCGTCAGTGTAGATTTCGGTATTGTTACAAAGCTTGGTCGTGCATCATTTATTCGTTTAAGTGTACGGAAATGTTTTAATTTCCAGATCTCTCTCATTACTTTTCATATGCACTTTGTCATGACTTATAATTTTTCAGAAACAAAAAATTCAGACATGCAATTTCTTACGTTAAGTTTTCTTTTGGAAGAAAATTCACTTCATGGGGCAACACTGGCAATATTCGGCGCCAAAAGTACACTCCGTACTCTCTAGCAGGATGTTCACAAAACACACTCCACCCATCCTATGCTTGGTTCGCGCTACGCATACGGAGACGCAAGGATTTTTAATGCGAAAGGATTTCTTGGCTCATAAAGCGGCGTCCGCAGGCTGCGTGAAAAAATATTGCCCACACCAATAATAATCACTAATTAGTCACTAATTAACTGGTAACTGACTAGCCATCACAAATTCATTAGCAATTTAAAATAAAAATAAAACACGAACACTATAAACAAAAACAAAAAATTTCCAAAAAACTAATATAAAAAACAAAACAAGTAATGAGCAAAAAGAAAACCAAATAAAATTAAGGGGAGGAAAAGTGGACAGGGAAAGGCTTTCGCATTTTCACTCTTAAGCAGGCAAGTGTAATCCTATAATTTTTATGCTGTTATTCTAATCCATTACCACACTAACGCCCGTAAGGACGCCACCAGGTGGTGCCGCAAACGATCTGACAGCAGTCAAGAACGGCGCTAGTCCGGCGCGCTTTTGCGATCTTCTGGACCTGAGTAAGTTACCCTCCGTGAACTTTTATTACAGTCACGGGTCTTTAAAGAGTTTTCTTACAGTGGCTGTTGTTTCTTTCTGCGCGGCAGAAAACCACCGAAGAACGATGACATCAGTAGCGCAGCGTTTCGCTGCAGACGGACTCCGCGGTGCCTCACCGGAGTCATCTCCCAATACGCCGGCTCTCATACTGGTGCCGATTTCTTATGTGCTTGTTCCCGCACGGGAGTGCGCTTTCCTATCGCGCGGAGTCGGAGCGCCTCCGATGATCAATGTCCAGTACTCGCCCTTGAATGCCGGAACCGCGGTTCGAGACGGAGCGATCGCCGGCAGGGGCATCACAGGCCAGGCAAGCCCGCAGGCGGACATTGCTTGCCCCGTCGAACACCAGACACCGATGGAAGTCGACAACAACTCCATCGTGCCCCCTGACTACGAAGATGTTATGGATACCTCCGATTAAGTTTCGTCCAGTGACGGTGAACTCATGGATTTCTCGCGATGAGCTTAGACGGACTATAGGGATTAGTTTGTGTGCTCCATGTACGTTTCTTTCTTTTCACCTCTATTTAATTTACTGGTCGCAACTGCCAGAGTTTTGAAATTCAAGAATGTCGTGTGGTGTCCAAAAACGCGATATGCGGGAAATAACCAACATGGCGACGCCCATGAGTTTCCCGCCAAAAATCACTGTTGTGCTTCGCACATTTTCTTGCGTTTAAAAACGGATGGTTCGTCATGTTATCACTTTTGTTCCTAGTTGCTGGACTGAAACATCGGCTATGAATTGTTAAATGCTGTAAAAGCAAGCGTTGCACTGAGACTTATAAAGACTAAAGGACGCACCTCAGTCTGGTTGTCATGGAAACACTGCGTCAGGTAGCACAAGGCTTTGAAAAGGTGCTCACGTCTTGGCAAAAGTTTTTCTTACATCAGTGTGTTGGTACATTTTAAGCGCATAACATTTCTTTGAATATTCTCGAATGCAAAGCTTCTTGTCGCCTCTTTGGTTTCAGTGCGGAGGGAGAATTAGCTCTTTCGGTGCAAGCTCCCGCGGCTACAGCAGATGGCGGCACTAGCCTCAGCTGAAAGTGTCTCTTAGTAAGCACTCATTCAAAAAATGTCCGCCAGCTGCCGCCTGCAACCCAGCCTGTCGATATCAGGAGCTATCGTCTCCACCTCTTTTCCGCCTCAACTTTGTGCGAGGCACTGTGATATCTCCCCTTCTACTGACCATCGGGACAATATTAATGCCTCCGAACATAGTAGAAGCTTATCGCCCTTTACTACCATGCTCATACCTTGCGGTTATAGTTGGAGAAAGTAAGAATTACAATTGCTGTTCAAGAGAGCGCGGGTAACAAAGACAAAACCAAGCCGCCGCGGTGGGGCAGTGGTTATGGTGCTCGGCTGCTGACCTTAAAGACGCGGGTTCAATCCCGACCGCTGCGGTGGAATTTCTGAGGGGTCGAAATTCTAGAGGCCCGTGTACTGTGCGATGTAAGTGCGCGTGAAAGAGCCCAGGTGGTCGAAATTTCCGGAGCCCTTCACTACGGCGTCTCTCATAGCCTGAGTCGCTTTGGGATGTTAAACCCCATAAACTAAGCCAAACCTAACCAAAGACAAAACGGGTCCCTGTAGCTTTATAAGCAAGAGTCATCCCCGAGAATAAGTTCACACAGGCAGAAATAGCAGCTTATAAACAAATTTTGCGTTATACAGAACACAGAAATCTTCACTGAAGTTCATTTACACTTCACGTCACTGCTTCGGCACAGGCACTTACTTCCTCCAAAGGAGCGTTTTAGCATACCGCTGCCACGCTTGCGCAGTCGGTTCCCGATGCGGTAACAGTATAGGTAGGAGAGTGTATGCGAGCGCCACAGTAGCTCCGAACCGCAGTGGTGCGGCAAGAGTGCCCGTTAGTCGGTAGCTGAAATCTTACAAGTAACGGTACACCTACCCTCCCCCATTATCCTTCAAAACAAAAGCAGAAGCATAAAATGGTGCTCTTTTTATTTCAAACACCAAAGAGCCTTAAGAATGAGCCTGCGAACAGTTTTAGGTAAACTGCAACTCACCGCGTTCTCGGTTGGTTGGGTAGCGAACGACGAATGTCAAGAGTATCCAGGTTCTCAGATTGCCTCCTCACCCATCCCGGCGAGAAATCACTCCCACGGAATCGACCTTTAAAACCACATGCATACACTGGCATGCTGTTTTCCTGGAGTCAAAACATGCCTGATTAGAGCATGAACTAAATCCTCGCAGTACAAGACATCCGGCGATACTGCACATCACTACCTCGAGTTTCTTGTCCCGGTAGCTTAATCATCGTACTCCAGCTAGCAGATGCCTCAATGTACGCCCCCATGCTCTTCACTTTCGCACAAAAGAGACGCGTATCTGTGAGTGATTTCACTCTCGATTAGACAAAGAGGAAACGTACTCGATCGCCAACAATGGCACAATATGAATGCGAACAATGGAGGTGGTTATCTCCCAGGAAGCGTCGACTAGAGACCAACGCCAAAGTCAGAAAGCGTGCTCCAAAGTCGGCCAAGAAACTTGTTCCTACGAACAGTATATCTCTCTCAACGCGCGATTTCCCAGGTGCATCTGAGTGCACACCCTCCACGTCTTGTCATAATTTCTTCCTTTGCATTCCGAAATGGGCGCCATTACATGCGAGTCACTGATTGAATCAATATTGCACTTGCGGTAGATGAATTAAGGAACCTGCGTCGTGACTGACATTGCAATCGGAGTACATGCAAAAAAAATTTTCAATATTCTGCGCGTGACCAAGGACAACTTTGTCCAGAGCAGCCTGAGTCATCAGGGACATAGTGATAACAGCGGCCAATTCGGATACTGTGTCATCTGATGCAATGAGGTGCAGCTATACTTCGGAACAAGTACACTCGTGGAAGCCGTCAGAGACTCTGTGTCTGTAGAGCAACCATTGTGGACAATGTGCCACCCACGGCAATAAAGTGGTGCTGTGCCTGGGAACATCTGCACCCCTGGGAGGGTGTGGTATTTGGTTTACCTGCATTGTCACTTCGAATTACATGCCCTGCCCAAGCCCATTCCTCTTGATTTCAACTAGGTTGAAATTAACCCAAGTTTGTTTTCTCACCCACTCCGCCCTCTTCCGATCTCTTCCGATCTCTTAACGTTACATCTATCATTTTTTTTTCCATAGCTTGCTGCGTTGTCCTTCAGTTAAGGACAACGCAGCGAGCTATGGAAAGAAAAATGATAGGTGTAACGTTAAGAGATCGGAAGACGGCGGAGTGGGTGAGGGAACAAATGCGGGTGCTTCAGCAAGACAACGGCCATTCCCTGCAAGCTGTTGCGTTTGCCTCCCGTACCTTGACACCCGAAGAAAGAAAGTACTCTGTTGGCGAACGTGAGGCCCTAGCTTGCGTTTGGGCGTGCGAACGGTGGCACGTGTATTTGTGGGGCCGGCCTTGTGTTCTACGCACCGACCACAGTGCACTTGTCACTTTGCTGTCGACGAAAGGAACGGGTCATCGGCCGTTGCGAATTTCACGTAGGTAGGCTCTCCTGTTGTGCTACAACTACACTGTAGAGTACCGTAAAGGCAATGACAACTCTGTTGCGGATGCTCTGTCTCGCCTTCCCTTACCGACCACATCATGCAGTGAGCCCAGTGAGTTCGACGCCAGTGACGACGATTTCATCTGCCTGATATCGCCAGCCGTGACTAGAAGAGCTACAAGAGGCAACCATCAGGGACGCGGAAGTTGCTCAAGCCATTCACTTTACATCTGCGACATGGCCGGACAAGAAATTCCTACCGGAGAACCTCAGGCCATACTATCTCCTGCGCTCGGAGCTGTCCGTCGTGCGTCTTGTACCGAGGTGACAGGCTCGTCGTTCCCGAAAGTTTGCGACGACGCCTCATGGACATCGCGCACGAGTCCCACCCCGGAATCATCCGCACAAAAAAGTCGGCTGCGAGAGCTGTACTGGTGGCCGCGAATGGACGAGCACGTCGAAGAAATGGTACGGACATGCGTCGTGTGCCAGTCCTGTGACAAATCGGCTCGTCCGGTAGCAGCTCCTCTGCAACCTGTCGCCTTCCCAGAAACACCTTGGGATAAGGTTGCCATTGATATCGTGGGGCCTTTCGAGCAACCTCCCAGTGGCTGCCGCTTCGCGATTACTCTCATAGATTTTTATAGTAAGTGGCCAGAGGTTTTCTTCGCAGATGCCATCACAACTCAAACCGTTCAAGAATTCCTGCTTGGCCTCTTTGCTCGTGAGGGTTACCCTCAAGAGATTGTCTCTGATCCCGGACCTCAATTCTCATCGATGGCCATGCAAATTTTCCTCCGCGAACGGGGGATACGCCATTGCTACTCTTCAGTGTATCATCCCCAAGCCAATGGACCTGTTGAACGATTCAATCGAGTGCTTAAGTCTTATATTCAGCTGGCTCTGTGCGAGCGACGCGACCTACGTACAGCTATTGAGGACTACCTCGGTGTCTACCGCTGTACGCCACATGCCACGACAGGAATTGCACCAGCCGTCCTACTTCATGGCCGGTTACCCCGCACAAGTCTCAACGTTGTAGGGCTGCCGGATCAGTGCTTCTCACTGGATCCAACAAAAGCGCTTAAGCTTTTGCGGCAGAGGCTTGAGGAGAAGCAAGCGCGGTACAAGCTTTATGCGGACCAGGGGAGTGGCGCCAAGTGTCGTGACTTCCAGATTGGCCAGTACGTGCGTGTTCGCAAGCCCACTGTATGAGGCAAACTGTCAGCTCGGTTTTCGGAGCCTCGGAAGGTTGTGGAGCAGCGTGGACCTGCATCTTATCTGCTGGATGATGGGCGAGTGTGGCACTCGTCCAAGTTTTCTGCGGTTCGCCTAGAAGTGGCTCAGCAGCAACTGTCCTCCCCAGCTCCAGCGGCCCTTTTCGCTGAAATTTCGCCGCCTATCGACGGCAACAGAATGCCGCCGCCCAGTCCACAGTCCGGAACCGTGGTCCAGGGTTCATCTTCGGACGCGCCTTCAATCCTTCTGATACCAGCCGTTCAAGTTAGCTGCCCGGGCCCTTCATCGCACCTGGTTTCGCCCGCTCCGGAATCGGCAGCCCCTCCTCAACCCTCATGTAGTACATCCACAGCGGCGGTTTCAGGGTAGCACTGTAGATTTGAGTAATGTGAGGTTGCCTTTGCGCTGGCTGTAGGCATGGCTTTCACCTCCCCGGGTGGGGGCCGAAAGCTTGATTCTGACTTCATTTGGGAGGAATGGTGTAGATGCAATTCCGGTGGCGCTTGTACCGTTAGGTGATCGAGTACTAAAAATGAAGAATTCCAAAGCGATCCAGCATGAACTGAAGAGTCTGTCGAATCACTATCTCGACATCTCTGAAGTGCGATCTTTCGGGAAGTGTGGTATTCTTTGCAAGTCGGCAAACATTAAGTGTGTGCCGGATCTGCTCCGGTGTCGCACTTTTACTGCAGTTCCAGTTAAGGCCTTCATTCCGGAACAGCTTGCGTGCACCAAAGGTATTGTCCGTGGAGTGGACCCGTCATCTTCCGCCCAAGAAATTCTGGAGGAATTCCAGGACGCAGGAGCCGGGGTTATTTCTGGGCATGCTAAAGTCTCCTCGAAGTCTGATACGCTAAAGGAGGCTGTTTCAGCCTCTATTCTCGACTAGTTATCATGGCTGGTGTAAAGGTTCTACAATGGAATTTCCGATCTCTTGCTTCTTCTCTTACAGATTTAAAACTTCTTTTATCTTGCCATAATCCAGATATAGCGCTTTTACAAGAAACTTGGCTCTCCTCTGTAAAATCATTTTCATTAAATAGGTTTCGTGTTTTTCGAGCGTACCGCATACATGGTAAGCGCGGTGGGTTAGTGATCCTGATTTCTTCAAAAGTGTGTCACCGCGCATCAATTAATAAAAAGGTTATGCTTCCCGACCGCGAGATCTTAGCTGTTGATCTTATTTTGCCGTACTGTGCTCCTGTCACAGTTGCTAACGTATATTATCCAGCAGGAGTAAACAGAACAGACCACCTGGACAGCTTGCTTGGCAACTCTAATAGCGTCATTATTGCTGGAGACTTTAATTCACATCACGTTGTCTGGAGTACCTACACTGACTCTCATGGTCAGATGTTATGGACATGGATGTCGGCAAATAATGTGCGCTGCTGCAATTCTCGGGCCATAACTTTCATCTGTAGAAATTCGAGTTCAGTTCTCAATTTGTCCTTGGCAGCAGGTGGGGTAGGTATAGGGGCATGGTCCACAGTTGACAGTGGTGGGTCTAGTGACCACTTGCCAATTATTTTCACCATCTTGGAGCGCTCACTCCATGGGCAGGGTTCTGCCCGAAAGTTAGTTAATCTTGCAGCCTACAAATCATCTTTGCGCGCTTCCCTTTCATCTGATGTTTGTTCCAACGGAAACGACAGGGCTCAGTGAGTGTTTCATTCTGTTTTGAAGGCTACAGAGTTCACGGTTCATTGTGCGGTCTGGTGTTAGCAATAAATCACCATCGCCATGGTGGAACGCTGCGTGTGAGACAGCCTTCCGCCGTAGGAAAGCAGCATGGAAGAGCCTTTCCCATAACCAGAGCCCTGCTAATTGTATCAACTATAAATTTTTCTCGGCCTCGTTTAAGAGAACAATAGCAAAGGCAAAGGATGACTACAATCAAAATTTGAATACCTATTTGTCTGCCCCAAACAATAGGAAGGTTTTGTACCGTTTTAGGGAACGGAATATCCACTCCTCAGCCATGCAGTTAACAAGCTTGGCTGTTCTCTCTCCACATGAGTTAGAGCGAATCGCACAAGGGCTCGCGGTACGCTTTCTGGAGCAGCGCAGAGTACCCCTGTTCGACCCCTTCCCCTGCTCAGACTATGTGGCGGTTGATAAATCAGAACTACTAACTGTAGTTTCTTCGATGCAATCTTCGGCTCCGGGTTCGGATGGTGTTACGGTCGGTATGTTGAAAATCTTAGCTCAAGAATTCACTCAGGACCTCCTCGATCTGGTCAACGCTTCATTGGAAGCTGCATGGCTGCCGCACTCCTGGAATGTGGCAAAAATAGTATTACTCTTAAAAGATTCAAAAAAGGGATTCCATCTAGATAACATTCGGCCTGTAGCTCTAACATCCAAATTGGTAAAGCTCGTGGAAAGAATTGTGCACAGCCGCCTGTCAAAGCATGTTTCAGAAATCAATGCATTGTGTCCAGCCCAGATTGGCTTTCGCCGCGGATGCTCCATATGGTCTGCCCATGTTGATTTAGAGAGCAGAATCCGTCTTGCTATAAGAAACAACAAAATATCAGCGTTAGTGACGCTTGACATTGCTATAACATACGACAGAGTTGAACATTCTATCCTCCTCACGAAATTGTCAACACTACACCCGCCGTACTACGTTTATGCGTGGATCCGTGAGTTTTCAGGGGGACGGCAGTTTTTTTGCACTGACGGCTCCTTCACTTCAGACACCTACGCCCAGACCGGAGGTGTGCCACAAGGTTCTGTGCTTTCGCCACTTCTTTTCAATATTCTGATGTGTGACATTCCCATCCACCCAGACGTTACAGTTTATGTTTATGCAGATGACATTGCCTTCTTTGCCTCGGCAACCGACATTCATGCCCTGTATCATTGTCTTCAGGCTTACCTAAATGCTCTCGAGGTTTGGCTTAATAACATTAATCTGGTGTTAAATGCGCATAAAAGCAGTGTGTTAGTTTTTCAATCCAACATGCCTTTATATACAGCATTACAATATCGCACGGACAATATACCGCAGGTGGAATCCTTGCGGTATCTAGGCGTAATTTATGATGCTAGTATGGACTGGCGGCTCCACATCAAGAGTAACGTTGAGAAAGGAGAGCGTGCGCTGGGTCGGCTAATTCGAATAAGCAATAGGAAATTTGGCATGAGTCGGGACACGCTCCTACTCCTTTACAAAGCCTATGTCAGACCCAGTTTGGAATTTGGCTGCATACTCTTTTCTGGGCGCGCCAAATACAAGCTCCGTCCGTTGCTGCTCTTAGAAAGGCGTGCACTGCGCCTCTGCCTTGGTCTCCCTCAGTCAGTTCCATCGCTGTTCTTTACCTGGAGGCCCGTATTCCCGACCTTAACTCTCGTTTTCAGCTATTAACTGTCAGGACTTTCTTACGGGCATTTGACTATGCTTCTGGTATGGCTACACCTATTTTTGTTTCCCACGCGGTTCTCTTTTTTAGACATCATTGGCCAAGGTTCTGTCTCCCTCAGGTCGTTTTTACTCGAAACCTTTTAACCATCATTGGTATAGATCTCAGTTTTGTGTGCAGAGTAGGCTCTGCAACATCCCCTGTGGATATTGTTTTTGATTATATTTTCCCACCTAATGCAAAGCATTTTCTGTCCAGTACACTACTTAGTCTCCTCTCAGAACACCTTGACTCTTTCCCCACCACAGTGTGATTGCTACAGATGCGTCCGGGGCTAGCCAGAACGCAGCCGTTAGCATTTTTTCTGAGGATCTCTCTTGGAGTTATTCACTTCTAGCCCCGGATTACACTCCCATATTTCTAGCGGAGTTCATGGCTCTTGGGCTGGCTGCTTTAAAGATTCCCCCAGTGTCTCCCAGGTGATATTCCTTTCAGATTGTCTCTCTGTGTTGTTGGCGCTGGATTCTGAACGGGACGATCTATTGAGCCGCTCATTAAAGCATTTCATTCCTGGATGGGTGAAAGAGGTGCGCTTCGTTTGGATCCCAGGTCACTGCGGTATTTTTCAAAACGATGCAGCAGACTTTTTAGCAAAATCTGCTCTCAATGCACCGGTCGCCTCCAGCGTCCCTAATCTGATCCTTTTCGGAATGTCTCGCTTCCAGCGCTTTCAGCATATTACCACTATGTGCAACGATCCCTTGCTCTCTACTGTTGACTTCCACCATCTCACGTACCCATGGAAGGTTCTTGCATGTAAATCCCGGCAGTGTGAGGTTGCAATGACACTCCTGCGGTGCAGAATTCCCCGCTTAAGTCTTTATTTGTGCAGATGCGGGTTCAGTCCCTCAAACCTTTGTGCGACTTGTGGAGAGGTGGAAACACTGGAACATATCCTACTCTATTGCCGGAGGTTTGCACTTCAGAGAAGGACGTATCTCGAAATTCCAATTTCTCGAATGGGACTCGCTTTGCCGGTTCCGCTTCTCCTCTCCTTCGGTGCTAGCGCCAGAGGTTTCGCATTGCATCAAGTTTGCGATTTCCTCCACAATTACATAATTGCTACCGGCAGGTTCCCTTGCTAATGGTGCCCAAAATGTCCGCGTTACAACATCATTCAGAATTTTTCTTGTATTCAATTCTCTACTCTTTATGCCCGTTGTTTTTCTTTCATTCATTTCTTCACGTAATTTCTTTTGTCTATAATTCCATCTTTATTTCCTCGGAACACGTACCCAAAGATAAATCATTAGCTTGGCACCAAAAGGTAATCTATTAGCTTGGCACCAATTTGCCTTCTTTGGGCTCTCCTCACTGAACCCTGGCCAATCCGCCGTCGTGGGTATATGCCATGCCACCAAGGCAGCAACCACAACAACAACTCGCGCGCACGGGTGTAGAGAAGACGACGAAGTAGGAGAATACAGATCGGCTCGACCGTATGCTACGTGTACTGCTTAATTGCTAATTATCATTACTTACGATACAACACGTTTACTGTCATGTGCGCCGTTGTTTCTCTTTTGTGTCATTACAGTACGGCCAGAACTACGCGTACGCCCAGAGCGCGTATGTCCAACCGGGGGGAATCTACTCACTGGGAGGCGCCTACGCGCCACCGCCAGCGGGCTACATGGACCCGGCGTACACAGACCAGCTGGTACATCCCATGTACGGTCAACCGCCGTACGACCCGTACGGACAGACTGCCATGGGCATCCCTTCTAATCCCGCCATGTCCCGTAAGTGCGGCCCTAATATTCTTTCTCTTTGGCGTTTTGCACTCACAGCGGAACTACGAACTGTCGGGCAAGTGTTGCTGAATTTTCCGGTATGTAATAGCGAACTGCAGGTGCTAACCTATGACATAGACTTGTAGGCTTATCTAGAGGCTTGAATTGAATTCAGGGCGCAGGCAGCGAGGTATGCATTAGCATTTCTAGGGCTAACCTTGATGCACTGTGCGAGCAGATTGGCTTGGGAGCAAATGATAGTGAGTGATATCCTGTACTGATCACAAATCAGCGTACATAGAAGTAAAAGGCAGAAAGCTGTCCTCTATCTCACTGAGTTTTAGGGGAGGATATAGTGCCCATGTCCTTGGGTAGATTTAGATCACTAAATATGCGGAATGCTTACTGTAGGCAACGGAGGCAAATTTCCACCGCCAAACATACTAACGTGATGCCATCAGCAAATGAAGGAGGCTTTCAAACGCGTCACCGCAGATCATAAGGTTAGCAAAAACAGGAGACTAAAACCTCGATGAAAAGCTTTCTAACTTTTAGAACTCCCCATGTTTTTAAGAGGGAGTTTGTTTCCGCTCTCAGCCATAGATATTGCGCATTTTCAGGGATGGAAATATATCCTAGGGCTTGGACAGCATAAGTTACCTCTGGAAAGAAGGGGCTAGAGGACAGCTTACTCTTTTTAATCTCATTTATATTTATTCCTGTTTATATTGTACCCTTTTCCTTAAGAAATATCTTTGGCTAGCAGCGGAATTCGAGCTCCGACTTCGGAATTCGACTGACGGCCTAATTTCAATGGAGCCAAAAATCTGGAGGCCCGTGTAAGGTCAATTGAAATAAGTCGCGAAGCCGGAGCCTGAATGCGGTCCAGAACCAAGTGCTAGCGACATCAAATTAGTGGTGGAACTAAAGCGCCAAAATGAAATGAGTGGACAAACACGACTAGAATAGAAAAATAATTAGGACATATTTTGTGTTTCAAAAGCATTCGAAAACAATTGCAGTGATTCCTTTTTAAAATGTTTCAGTTGTGTGCATTTTGTTAGAAAGTGTAGCGCTTGCTTTCTAAAAATTTTTATGACAGCGTTCGCTCAGAGCAGCGGCAATGGCAGCGGGACGATGCCAAGGTTGACGGTGCTCTGATGTCATACCCTTGTCGTATCTTTTGACCATTCTGCTTGATTTTGTTTGAAACTCGATTCTGCTAGCCCTACTTTTTCCTCTTTGCTTGTTGCTCGAGTTCTTGGTGTGCATCGTTCGTGTACAGTTTCCGCTTTTCCCTTTTGCCAGCGCTTCTGTGTAGTTTCGTTCGGTTGGGCGCGGTTCTGTTGCTTTTGCCCCAAAAGGGCATCGTCTGTGGCCATGGGGCCCCCGTACGCAAAAAAGAGGTGTGTGGTTGCACGATGTGCGAGCGATAACCTGTCTGGCGGCGTCACAATTCATCGCTTCAGCGCTACACCTGCGACATTCAGCGCGACACCTGAGGCGAGGACGAAGGAAAAAGGCACAACGAGAACTGGCTACCTAAAAATAGCGTTGGTGGTCGGCACTCATCGTGTCTTCTTTCTTCGTTCTCGTGTCGGGTGTCGCGCTGAAGCGTGGCGGCGTTCAGCAGTTTATTTTTCCCGCCAAGCAGCACGTGACACTGACGTCACAAATATGACGTCACTAAAACACGTGACTTCAACGTCGCGTTTTTGTTTTAATTATGACGTCACTTTTTAGTTGTCCACGCATTTCGAAGACGGCGCCGGCTGCGCACCATGAGCCGCCATGTTTTGAACGTATGGGCTTCTATGCAGCCTACGCTGCCATAGTACATCTACCTTGGCCCGTGTACTGTGCGATGTCAGTGCACGCAAAAGAGCCCCAGGCGGTCTAAATTTCCGGAGCCCTCCACTACGGTGACCCTCATAGCCTGAGTCGCATTGGGACGTTAAACCACAATAAACCTAAACCTAAACCTTTTCTTTAACTCGGCGTCTGTAAGCATCCAGGCATTAATTAGCCTATATGGGAAGAATAGGGCAGTAAGATGTATAAAGCATAAAGGAAGTCAGTGGCATGAGGATACCTCGCGACTTATGAATATAAAGTGGAGAACTGTTCATTCCGTAACCCATTAACCCATTAAGTGGGCAATTAATCCATTAAAGCTATGGCGTCATACCCATAGGGCGGAGTCCAAGTGTCCCCTCCACCTTTAGCACAATAGCACTAAGACCCCCACTCACCGAATTCACTAATCTTTTTCACAAGCCTGCTTGACCTTGAAAACACCGTCTCGAGCCAAACACGAGACCGAAGTGCTACGCACCGAATTCGCATTTGGCCTAACCACGCTAATTTGTGCGTCATTTTTTTGTTACTCATATACTGACTGTTGCGTAAATCAGAGAAAATCGAAAAAAAAAACATCCTCTCGGCCTGACCACGCGTTTGTTTGGGCTCAAATTTCGCACAGAGGTTGCATTTGAGCACCAGCATTTGAGCAGAGAGCACCAAGCAAAAGATAATTTGCTCACCAACTTAGCAAAGCTATGGGTTTCTCCGATGGGTGCGAGATGGCGCTACTGGTACCACTGCTGCGAAGTCTTTCGGTTTTGGTTCGCTGTCGCCGCAGACGATGGGGATTTCCAAATAATTCTGACTGAATCAGGCAAGTACCCCATTTAAATGTAGGATAAAACAAAACTGACCATCAAATGCAACATCTGTGCGAAATTTGAGCCCGAACAAACGTGCGGTTAGGCCGAGAGAATTTTTTTTTTCGATTTTATTTGATTTACGCAACACGCGATAGATTAATTCGTGATTACATTCTTTGGAGACAGGCAGGGCATGTAGTGCGAAGACCAGCTAACTAGTAGTCTCTAGGAGTTACCTCATGTGTTCTAAGGCAAGCCAGACATTGCAGGGGTCGAAAGAGGGCTAAATCGGCGGATAAGGTTAGGAAGCTTCGTGGAGATAGCTGGCCGTTGCTGACGCCGGACAGGCCCTTGTTTTGCATTATATGGAGCTGAGCTGGTAATGATGATGACAGCGCATGTGAGCACAAAATAAGCTCGACAATTTTTGTGAGATAACGGATGCTTATTGGCAGACCTGACGCTTTGGTCCGAGGATGGCTTGTACCTTTAGCCAGTACGCAACCCTCAGACGCCGAGCATCTGATCAACAAACTTGTCAGTATTAGTGTTCAAAGTGGTAAAGGAATTTGAGGCCAGGAACGGCTACGTTGAAGCAGAGACTCTACCGCTATTCGTTCTCTCGGTGCGCTTTAAAAGGAACACTCGAGTCGTCAGTTCAGTGTTCGTCAGTTCAATGAAATCGCCGAAGATGGACTACAGTTCAGTTAGGAATTAATCTGCTGCTTCTAAGTGCTCCCGGATTCGGCATCGCCATGATAACTGCTTATCGTCCTGGGTAGCTTAGATGGTATAGAAACTGTCCCGCGCAAGCGGTGGTCTGGGTTCCAGTTCCGGTTTAGAATGAATTTTTCGTCAACTGCGCAGTCTCTGAGAAAACAACTAAGTTTTTTTTTAGCTCTTCGACTGACCTAAGATGCATCCTGAAGCAGAGTTAGCCCTCTAACCTCAGCTGTTTTTTCTGTATGCAAGCTGCGTCCGCATATGAGAGCCCATTCGCAGTCACTTGGCGAATAACCTCAGCACAGGTGCTTATGTTGTCATCATTTTGACCAGAGACTACTTTCCGGGGTTTGTGCGGAACCTGATAGGTTTCGTTGATACCACTAGACACTGTGTCCGACGACATGGTAAAAGAATACATATTCCGCGAGTCCTATGGTCGACAACGTTTTCTCACATGTTTATGTGCACCTCCCTGTCGCAGCAATGACATATGACCCAGGCTACGTCAACTACTTGTACGGACTGCAGAGTACCCCCAGCCCCAGGCGATTGTGAGTATACACGCATCAGAGTGCATGCTTGCGGGGCGCCCCCATTTTGCGAAGAGAGAAAAAAAAGGGTGGTTATGGGTCAGGGTTTCATCTTGTGACATCCCCTAATTAATCAGTGGTTACGGCGCTCGGCTACTGGCCCAAAGACGCGGGTTCGATCCCGGCCGCGGTGGCCGAATTTCGATCGAGGCGAAATTCTAGAGGCCCGTGTACTGTGCGATGTCAGTGCACGTTAAAGAACCCCATGTGGTCGAAATTTCCGGAGCCCTTCACTGCGATGTCCCTCATAGTCTGAGTTGCTTTGGGACGTTAAACTCCAGTAGAGCTTTTTCTGTCGCCGGACGCGGAGAAGAAATAGCGACTAACCAGTGCACTAAAGCGGGCGTTCTTCAATGATCCAACAACATGAAAGACGTATGATGCAACCAGTGCGGTAGAACTATGTCGCAACCGACAACTCGCTTTTTCATCTGCTTGTCCATGAGATTGTTACTTAACGCTTCCAGGCCACATTGGTGATATGGGCCAAGGGGCACGCGATTGTTATGAATTTGCTTCACTAGGTATTATAACGTAGCAGACTGCGAAAGAGCGCTGTCGCAATCGGCCTGTAATTAGTTACCAATGCCGCCATGTTGGGGCCATCCGTGAGAATAAAAATTTGTTTAGTTGCACGTATGCTGTCATTTCAAGGTATTTCAGCGCAAATAGGCCGGAATCCTGTGTTCCCGTCTGTTTTAACAGAAATCACTCTTGAGAGCTCTTGCTGCCGACACGAAAGGCCGTTGTAAATTTCTGGCGCATATGGAAGGCCACCACCCAAAGGGCGAAGATATGGATGGCGTTAGTCTTCTGCGACAACGGTTATCATATGCTTAGAGTCGACAGCATAACACAGTTATCACCGTAATAAGCAGTAACTCGGGATGAGCTCAGCTGGGCATATAATAACACATAGTGGACTAGCTATTAGCTTGATGAGACTAACAAACATTTGTTTGAACATGTTGCAGACAGGTGAATCATTAGTGCGGAGAACCGAGATTTACAGGGGCGGATGTGATTCAATAATGCCTTCCCTCGATCACATTTATGCTTATAGATTCTACTGCTTGCACGTAAGATTTTTACTGACCTTGGCGTCCATTTCGAATCTCGCGGCCCCAGGTACGCCTCCGTGCTACATAGTTGGCCTGGATAGGATAGCATAGCAGTGAAAGGAGGGAAGCAGCGCTAACGACAAGGACCGTACCATACATAGGCGCCAATGTGATCTTTTTTGGTATTAACATCATGCACGAAGTACCCCGCTAAAATGCCCTCCTGGATAGG
Source organism: Amblyomma mixtum (assembly GCF_055824585.1). Classification (NCBI taxonomy): domain Eukaryota; kingdom Metazoa; phylum Arthropoda; class Arachnida; order Ixodida; family Ixodidae; genus Amblyomma; species Amblyomma mixtum. Next base: position 2,279,515 of record NC_143018.1, on the reverse strand, counting down.
AGGCTAGTTCGAAGTTCGCGCCATTGCGTACAAAAACAACAGGGAAAAATTTTTGTTTGCTGCTATCATCCGGAAGCACACACACAGGCACATGAAGAGCAGCTGTTGTAGCCGGAGGGAACCTTGATAAAATACTGGACCTTATTTCTGAAATTCAACCGGAATTCATTTTTTGGAGCAGTTGCACGTGGAATTCCGCGTCCGACTAGCGGTGATCTCATTCTCACCATCATGCTTGCGTATTGCTTTATTCAGACATTTACTCATTTTTGTAGTTCGATAAATCTTTCCTTGTTGCCTCTCACCACCTTACTTTTTAGGTGCACGCAGTATAAAAGTCTCTTTTTACTGGAGAAATGCCTTATCAGAAACAGACCATAAATAAGTAAACTTTGTTGTACTAGAAGGTCACCCAAAACAAAGAATGGCAACGGAGGCGAGCCCTTCAGTGTGAACGGTGACCGTACCATCGTCTTCTTTTCCAGCGTGATCCAACAGCCTCAGCGAAGGAGGGGGCTTTTCAGCTCGGACAACATCCTCACCGTTCTCATCTTGGGCGGCACACTGTTCCTAACCCTCCTTGCCACGTTGCTGATCGTCACTATGGTCGTGCCCAGGCGTGAGTTTGCATCTCCCCGCCGCCATCCGCGGTAGTTTGTGAAGCATTTTTGAAAATCCAGGATTTTAACTCTTGACATAAAAGCGAGTTTCCTGCTCAGGTATATTATGTGCAGCGTGAGATGAATGATATAGCAACGAAACAGCCTATAAAGATGCGCACGGCCGTGAACCTCGTTGAGGAACCTAATCGTTGAGGAACCTAATCAGTGTGACGTGTAAAAATCCTGCAGTGGGCAGCGTCATTTCATAAACCTAGCTGCAATGCTTCTTTTGCCCTGGGAGCCTTCGCAACAAATTGCTCTTTGCTTTGTTACCATGTTCAATAAATTTCCCATTTAGAACTCATAGCCCGCACGATCTAAGATTGTCAATGTAGTTTCTAAATGTAAAGCGTTCCCAAAAGAATTGCACCTTGACGCCAGCCGCTTTTCTGCCCGTGCATGATGTAAATTTAGAGAACACTATCATTAGTGCGCTGTGATGAAAAATCTGGAGTAAGTCTGCTTTCCGTTGGCCAAAACTGCTCCAGCCCAAACTTGCACAACTCCACTAGCGGGACTCAGCAATTATATTTTTTTATCCTTTCTACTCTGGCAATCTGATCGAGTGTATAGTAATTTTTTGTTTTGTTTTTGCTAAGCCTTTCATACTGTTCGTTAAGCATAGCTACAATACAAATCATCGGTCCTGTGCATATTATTGCATTTTTATGCCTTTGTTGGGTAAACAGAGCATTTTTTGGTCAGAAACACTCGGAACTCAAAGTCCAACTCCTTGAGTGCCACAGAATTACGGGCATGGGCCCCTTGCCAGTTATGGCCGAGAAAAGTAAAATTTTAACAGCGCCAGAGATTGAAAACTGTGTCAATAACAGAAACATACGAATAGATTGTGGCTTCTACTGCTCAACCACTGATGTGGAGCTCATTGTTGCAGCAATAAATGGGGAACGCGTTTCAGCTCTGCAAAGAGACCATTCATAAGATTTACTCACTAATTTCACCGGTAAGGTAAGTGCGTACCTTGGACAGCATGGTTTTGAAAGGGACCAATAAATGAAAATATTTCAGTCTCTAATCATCAGAAACCTTAACATAAAATCTGCGTACTCAATATTTAACATCATCTCTTACAAAACCCTATACTTCAATAGGCGTAATTTTAGCAACGCCTTAAAAAAAAAGATATATTCGTACGGTATTTTCAAGTGTGTAACTATCCATCTCGCGAGTTTACAGATCAAGTGGAACTTGTCCAGGATCCTGGTGTCTTATTCGTTTTAAGAAAGAGCTTTTGTAACAGCATTGAAGAAACTTAATAGGTACTTGGGAAGCACTAGCGAGATAAGAAAAAAACTATGAATTAGCGGTCTTTCTTCATATTTTGTGGTTTCTATAAAGCAGACGATGTATTTTGTTCGCCGCTTCATTGCTCTAAAATGTGATCATGAGTTGTAAGTCCGCAAGATACGCAGCCTACGGGTGTATTATGTAATATCTTCAGCATACTTCAACAACATAGGTTCTCTGAAATCAATGTTCACTGTAAACTAGTTTAGAGTTTCAATCTTCACTTTTCCTTGCGTGTCACAGTCACCAGAAAGCATCATTCCGGTCACAAGAGACGCCACGAGTTCCCCATGGAGAACCAGAACGGTAGGAGATTTACATGCTCCGCATTAAAACCGGCGCGCATTAAAATGCTAACTTTACTTAGCTCCAATGAATAGAATAGTTGCGTGTCACTGGGGAGAAGGGCGACAGCTGATAACACCTCGACAAGCGCCTAACAACTGGCAGTACGTGATCCATAGAATTCTGCCCACCTGCGCTGGCTACATGGGACTATATTCCAGCTCTAGCTACGTGTGTTTTATTTCCTCCAAAGAAGTCTAAGAAGGAAGTCATAATTTGACACCTTTTCATAAAGAGAAAACTTACTATCGAAGCGACAACTGCGTGCTAAGCTGTGAAAATGGTGTTCTTTGATCACACTAATATTTTAAACTTACTCTTGAGTAACGCTTCATACGCTTAGCCAACCAGTTTTTCACCGATAAGAAATCCACCACTTCGGTTAAACGCCATCGCTGCTCGGCTCTACCTATGTAGCAACCTCAAAGGCTACGCTCAACGCGGGTCAAATACGTCAGGTGTGAATTCAGCCACACTACAACTACGAATTTCCTCAGCTCATCTCCCAAATTGACTGTCAGCCTTCACTATTCCTTAGCTAGGTGATTTCGATATGTTGTCGTGCGTACCTGAGTCTCTCCCGCTGATATCACTGCAGTCATGCTCTATGCTGGCCACGGTTTCTTAAATAGGAAGGGAGAGGTTTTCGGGGTAAATATAATTTGTCTTCCGTTCTTTGGATTCTCGTTTAACATTCTGCTTTTCATCTGAAGTAATTTGATGATACTAAAGCCCTGGTGGTGGCTGGTTGCTTAAGCATGAACAATTCCTTCCGTTTCCCACGAGAGACTATAAAAGATTGCATGTTACTGCCGCTTTTCTTGCTAACTCCTTGTAGTGCCGTATTTCCAGGCTAGCACTGTACAGTTGATAATGCGAAGCTAGCCACAGCTTTCCCTCTCTTACACCACCCTAGAGCTTGTTCTTCATCGAGATGGCGTTTTTCGCAGTGGCCGACGTCGACCTATCGAACATGTACGCCCCCCAAGTGACGGTTGCCAACAAGGCCGAACACAGCACTCCCAAGCACAGCGCCGCCGCCAAGCACGGCTCCGGTAACGGCTCTAAGTACCTGGCGCTGTTAAGAAATGTCAAGCTTCGCATGAACGCCGCCGACCCGTTCTAGGGATTCGGCGCCGAAGTGCCCTATAAAATTACTCTTTGCCCTGCATACGGGGAAGGCTGAGAGATTGTAATTTTTAGTGGTCTAGCACTAGATGCCTCGTTAGTCACAAAGTCGCCCTGTGTGCGGTTGAAGCCTTCACCCTCTGGCTGTTACTTGCGAGAGGTTGGCAGGGGGCAAAATTTAGATAAGAAAATCCCGCTTTCCTTTGCGTGCGCTACCCCTAGGTGGCTCACCAGTGTCATGTGTCCTAGTGAAGCCTGGTGGTCACCTGTTGGAGGAAAACCGGTTTCACGGCAGCTGCAGCCAAGTGGACAGGCGGAAACCACGTCACTCCAGCTGCCGCTTCCGGTGTCTATAAAACCATTATAAGTTACATGTGCGAAGGGTACACGCATTGTGCAAGCGCAGCTAGGTCGCATTTAGTTTATATGCGGGGTCGGCTCTCTTGGAGCAATAGTTCATCAGCACCCGTTCATGTGTTTCGCGTCGTACTAGTAGTATTAGTAGCAGCACTGGTATGTTGTAGTAGTCGGCATTACCAGTGGGCGCGTTGCCATGGGAAGCACTCAGAGGGTGGTTAATGTGGAAGGAGAGGGGTACGTCGTGAGGGGAGGAATTATTCCAGGAGGAGGAGTTATCCTGGAATGAGGAGGGTACGGCGAGAGCATAGGAAGGCGTAACCAGAGTGTTATCTCTGGAAGGAGAAGGAGTGGATGAAAATGACGTCAGCAGGGCCTCTCTAGAAAAGATATCATCAGAATGAGAACGGCGAGAGAAATAACTCCTGGCCAATAAAGTACTTAACTTTCCTACCACTACCTCCCCACACATACTCACGAACACAACAAATGTCGTTGAAAAGTGTTTCTAAATCGTGAAGTCTCACGATTATATGTGTGTTCAATGCATATGGAACATATTGTTATGGTTTAAAAATCAAGGACGGTGACCGCAACTGCCTCATATGAGGTTTTTAGGTCAATTTTCCGAGTTGCAACACCACCCTGGACCACAATAGCACGCCTCCAGAGAGCCTGCTCGAGTTCCGTCGGTCACATCGGAAGACTTGATATTTTTTAAGAATATTGTTTTCTGTGGTCCTAGGTTAGTCTCCTGGAGACAGAGTGCTACCAAGGAGAATGAATTTAAAATATCTGTTATATCAGTGTAGTTCTTTAAAAGTCCACGACAGTTCCAGTGAACAAGAAATGCCATCGTTATAGACTAGTTGGTGATAAGTTAGGTTGATGGGTCTTTTGGACCAGTTATTGGGACTTTATTCCTTTTTCTTCACTCAAGAGAACTTTGCCGCCGCTGCAGCGGGGGAGAGGGAAGAGTTGTATCCATCGGCTGCTCACAGGCGCTGGAGGATCGTGCAGAATGCACGGGTAACTGTGGTTCAGACCTCGCCGTGTGAGGCGAGGCCTTGGGGCCCGCTGACCTGGAGGTCCGCACAGCCTTTTTCATGTGTGGTGGCGCGGCGCTAGCTGCTGCCACCTGGGGCACGGGTGGCCCTGCTCCAGGCTCTCTGTGTGTGGCCTGAGCAGAAGCCGGAAGCCGCTGTGATGCCGTGCCCTGTTGCACCACATCGGCGAAAGTACGGTGTTGAACCATAAGGAAACGCTTTCGCGCTTCTCTGAAAGTGATGTTTTCTTTAACTTTGAGTGTGATTGTTTCCTTTCCTTGTTTCCAAGTTGAACAAGCACGGGAGTAGGTAGGATGACTACCCTCACAATTTACACAAAGATGTGGTTCAACTTAACAGTTATCTGTGGGATGATCGTGAGAGGCACACTTTGCACATGTGACTTGGCCCCGGCAGCTCTGGGAGCCATGGCCGTACCTTTGGCATTTGAAGCAACGTCTTGGGTTTGGGATGTACGGTCGTAGTTTGATTTTATAGTACCCTACCTCCACAGAGTCAGGGCGAGTGCTTGAGGCGAAGGTCAGGACAAAATGTTTTGTTTGTATTTCTTTCTCATCTCGCCTTATTTTTATTCTGTGCACATTTGTCACATGTTGGTCTTTAATCCATCTAATAATTCTTCTTCCGTCAGGTGCTTCAGGTCATCATCAGAGAATACGGCATGAACAGTGTTCAGTGATCGGTGAGGGCTGATTACTCATTAAGGCGGAAACTTAGGCTAGTTGCAAAGCGTTTGGAATCATATTTTCTAGCGCTTAGTGAACACACAGGACAAGAACACAAATACGCAGGACAGACGCTAGTCTTCAATTGCCGTTTATTCGAAAAACAGTCAATATATGACATCTCAAAAAAGCTGAACTCACACATGCTTATTACTGTTTGATTGTCACTGAAGGCTGTGACTTCTGCAAGTTTCTCGCACTGATGGTTGTACAGTATTTCTAGAAGTAGATCTCCATTTGCAAGCTTCTTTATTGTATAACCTTGGCCTATGGTGTCGGTTAAAGTCCTTTAAACAATGAAAGGCGAGATATGTCGCGCGGTTTTTTCTGAGTGTTCACTGTGAATCACGTGGAACCTCGGGAAGTTGGTCTTTTCTTTTGAAAAGAACTTGGCAGTTACATCTGTGCGCTCACGCTTCGGAGGGCGATCAGTTCATAGGAAATAGCTAGCCATAAAAGGATGTGTTTTTCGGCCACGGTGGCAGCCGCCCACCGCGGAGCCCAACGAGGGGAGGGGACAGGAAATTGTCCTGCCCACGCCAGCTGTACACCCTGACTATAACCAAACATGACGAAACCCAGGGTAGTTCGCCACACAAGGTTAACCCTAGCCGCCAGGAGAAAAGTAAAAACGAAGAAAGGAGGAAGAGACAGGAGAGTTGTAAGAAACAGATAGGAAAGTGAAAGTTGGAGGGGAGGAAAGGAAAAGGCGACTGCCGGTTTCCCCTGGTCGGGTCGGGCCGGAGGTGCCGTCTACAGGAAGCTGGGGCCAAGGTGGTGTGTTGCCTTCGCCAAGGGGCCTTAAAGGTCCAAACGCTCGGCATCGCCTCAACCACTAGGATCCCCTTTTCCCCGGACACGGTGATACCACGCACGGCTAAGCGCGGATGCTCGGGTCCGTGGTGACGCAGTGCTCACCATCATCCCCCTGCGGGGATATCCCTGCGGATGCTCGGGACCCCGTGGTGTCGCAACTCACCAACGTCTGCATGAATCAGACGCCCCTGCGGGGGGTGTCAAAGATGTCGTTGAGCTCCGTGCATCTCAGCATCGACACCGGTTGGTCCACCAGTGAGGCATGAGCGCGGGGCGCATTTACGCCAGTAAGTGAATTATGGGAGCGTTCCTACCGCGAACAACGGGCTGTCATCCCCACGGCATATTTCATCTGAAGCAGGGAGCAATCATTGAAGCAAAAAGAAAAAAACAAAAACTTGATGGAATAAAGGACGGCTGAGAAGTCAATCCTTATCCAGTTACCGCTGTAAAACTGTACAACATGGGGAAGCATTGATTTGCGCGTTAGTAGAGAAGGGAAGGCGGCGTATTTTCTCAAACAATTATTGATCGTGTTTTTGGGTGTGACAAGCTTTTTTCTTCCGTCCTCTGCAAACTCGGGTAAACATTGTCCGGTAAACGCACCAAAGCACCTTCAGCTCAAGCGTGCCCTGCGGTCCTTGAGAAGTCTCTACAGATGCGGCGAACATGGGGTTCCGTGTGCTAAAGCGATTTCATCTGGTCATCATCCGCTAGTCACCATGCAGCTGCGGCCATGGGAGTGGTCGAAATGTCAATGTTGCGTGTCTGTGCACCCCAGCTTATTGCTAAGTAACGAACCGATGTGGGGAGTTTCTAAATAAAGATGAGTAACGGCAACAAAGAGGTGGCGCGAGGCACGAGCTCTCACTGCTCGAGTGCTCGAACGGCGCCTTGGATGTTACGGTCACTTTTTGCATGGACAAGTCGAGTTTCAGCTTGAACTGTAAGACAGTAAGCTTAGAGGCTTGTACTGTTCCCGTGAGAGCGTGCTCCTCTAGTTCGTCCGGCGCTTCGGAGTAGTCAACGCAAGAATTGCTTTCCAATGTGCGGTGGCGTGGCAAGACCTTGCTGAGGCTAACTTCAGGAATGCGCCTGCCACCGTTTATAAGCCATCCTATACACATTGCTACGCCAGTGTTGTAAAGAATAAGACGCCTGTATTATACGATCGTGTCTTCGAAAGTGGGTGCTGTTTTGTATGTTTTATTTTTCATTTTGATTTTTATTTTCTGTAGTTTTTTTGTCGTGCAGAGTGCGTGCACGGTAGGTTGTACTGTGTGCCTTCGCAAAGCTTATGTTTACACTAATGGGGATGAGGAAGGTAGCCAAGTTGGCTTTCTAGCTTTTTCCCATCCCTCCCTCTCAACGTTTGGATGAAAAATGGTGTTAATATTAGTACGTCCGCTGTTCATTGCGGCCTGTGTGCGGCCTACTTTTTCAGCGAGACGGGACTAGGCCGCTCTCAAAATATCAGGAGCGTATGCACCACCATCTATGATGCATTCGGTCTGTTGTACATCGTAAGACGTGTTATAAATCTCGAAAGTTATCAGTCATCTTCAAAAGTAGCGCGGCGGAGAGCGACGTCCATGCACTCGAGAAACACGTGAACTCGATGCTTCTCAGGATCTTGACCCTGACACGGATCGAGTGCATGTATAGATCGCCGCTGCTTTTTTTTTAGGTGCACGGGTTCGGCCGATTGAACAGTTATTTTTTAAAGCCATCTGCCGTCTCCCTGCCTGCCCCATTGTCGTAAAGAAACGTGACAACATTAAGGCTTTGATGGCACCTGTGTTCTTTGTGTGTAAGAGCTGCCCCGATTTACCTGGTTAAGCTGAATTCGACTTCTGTGCAATAGCACGTTTGCCCTGGTTGAGCTTTGTTTCATTGTTTAGCTTCATATAAGCTTGAAAATTCGAGTCGCACACAAATTTTCATGCGGTCGTTCCTCGGCTTTCGTCTTGCGATAACAACCTTAGCTGTTCTTGGTGATTCGAGTCACCGTTTCCTCTGTTCGGCGCTCGCTGAGGACACTTGTACACGCCTCTAGACTGCACATTCCTCCTGCGACTTCATCATTTGCCTCATCTTACACGCTCTTCATCTGTTAGCGTATCCCGTTCAGCAAGACTGTACTGTATTCGCCGGTGTGCTTCGGCTTGAGTCTCGCTGCATCCACTGGATCAGTTGACTCTCGTTGGTGCTCTCTTCTCTTGCGCTGTTGTGCAGCTCGCTGTGCACGTCCTCCGGCCTCGGGATCTCTCGAAGAACTGGCTTCATCCATGATTTATCGTTGGCTGCACTGCGCGTTGTTTTCCCCCAGTAAACATGGCAGGATTGGCCAGGGTGCGGTGGTGAAGCCAAGGAAGTATTTGCGCTGAAAAAAAGTGTGAGGCGGTGAACTAGAATAGTGGAAGGCCTGAAACTAGAAAAAAAAATAATTGCTAAAAATTCAAACAAAAATAAACAAATCCGAAGTGCCACGAATAGAGTAGAATACACTTTTTGAACATTCGACATAATTTTGAGCACAGTTAACAGAGTAACATACCAGTTGCAATAATGTAATCATGAAGGTAGCTGCAAACACTACTTAACGCGAATCCCTAGGCGCTTGCCCCGAACGAGAGAAGAAGTGGAAAAGACGCAAGGAGTCCTAAACTCGAAGAAAGAACCTCTAATTACTCCTTTGTCTGAACTGCGAACCGCCTGCAAGAGAGGATAAAACGTTTTAATGTTCCAACTTCTCCACATGAGTCACAAAAGTTTGTCACAGCAAACCCGCTTCTGCATAAGTGAAAATTTAGGTGAGGGATTCTGCTTCGCAGAAGTGTCATTGACACCTCACACAGCCTTGATTTACGCGACCGCACATTCCAAGGGTATTTAAGTGGTGGAAATCCACGGTATTGGGCAACGGATCACCCAAGCTAGCTGAGATATGCAGTAACCGCTGGAAACAGGAAGTCTCTAAAATAATGAGGTGAGGGAAGGGATAGATTACAGGGGCACTGAAAGCTGGCCTTGCCAGTAGATCAGCCACCTCGTTAAAATATATACCCTGAATGACAAAATACGAACTTCACGTTCCTTCGGCTACTACATCATTTGCCTCTTCTGTCTGGCATCTGCATGTGCACGCAGCGGCATCTGTTACCCATCATCTTCACACCCTCTTTCCACTTGGCTGCAGCTGCCGCCACGCTCCTTCGCGCTTAGCCGAGCTTACTTGATTCACTCCGAGGCTTCAACAAGACGAGTGGCGGATTTTTCGCTAGTGATTCATCTAGGGCTTAAGAACCAAAAATACCTCGCCCTCCATTGCTTCTGGCCTCCTGCCTGCGGCTTGAAAAATCACGAACAAGCAACAACGACCTCCTTGATACGACGATACTACCGAAGCAAGTCAGGTCGGCGAGATGGGACTTCTCCATGGGGACTGATAAGTAGCACAGCCACTTCAAGCGCTGATAACAACCACTATGGACGTTGAAGCAACGGCGGCAGAACAGGGCGAAGCCGTGACAGTCGAGGCGGTTGGCGCGGCAAAGACGTCCTGCGCATCAGTAACGTGAAGAGCTCCAATGAAGCATTCTGCGAAAGTTTAGTAACGACCTGTCTACGCATGTGCGAGGAACATGTCCCTAGACCTGAAACTTGACGAACCTCAGCCTGAGAACGATGTCTTCAGTATGAAGGATATGAGGGTCAGTCACCTTTTCCTGCACAGTGCATCTACTGAGGATCGTTAAGGTAAGGAATAGTTTTATTGTTGTTAAAGGGCATGCATATGTATAATTGCGATATCCACTGGAGCCATTTTAAGGTTGTGCTATTGGAGGTGCTGTTCAGATGTTTTACAAGAACCGGGTGCATAATCCATCTTCTCAAACTTGCATCCATATAATCACATAACGGATTATGACGAAGACAACGTGCTAGTGTATTTTTAAAGTATTTCATTTTTTTTGCACACAATGCATGGCAGTCGTAAATATACCGCCTCAAATGTAATTGTTTTGCGAAGTTCAGGGGAACATATAATATTCGGCACCAATGCTATTCATTAAGAGCACGGAACTAGTGTGTCCAAAACACAGTAATTTCTCTACAGCTCCAGGTTTGCTCTGGGTGAAATTTTCTTACATGCTTGGTTTGGTTTAGTTTATGGGGTTTAACGTCCCAAAGCGACTAAGGCTATGAGAGACGCCGTAGTCGAGGGCTCCGGATATTTCGACCACCAGGAGTTCTTTAACATGCACTGACATCGCACAGTACACGGGCCTCTAGAATTTCTCCTCCAAAGAAATTCTAGCCGCCACGGCCAGGATAGAACCCGCGTCTTTTGGGTCAGCAGCTGAGCCCCATAACCACTGAGCCACCACGGCAGCTACTTTGCTATACAAAATGAACTCCCATCGTCAGAGGATGATACCGGGACACCAGACAAAGATACAGAGAAATACGCTTTAGAGTATTTCATATATGTATGGTACAGCCGCTCGTATTGAAAACAAAGATGGCCCAGCAAGCATAAAAAAATGGCAGTCAATTGGCGCACTTATGCCAAATGCGGATATGTGCGCTGCATGACGTCAATTGTCGGTTGGAGCTACGACCTACTAGGTGGTACCAGGCTACCACCTAATTACCGCCCAACATCTTATTCCTTTTAGCTACAATGCAAGCACCATTCGAATCACGTTCTCCTCCTAACCGCTGCTGCTCATTCCGCTTAGCTCGGTGCGCTTAGGGGAGGTGCCACATAATTAGCGCCCCAGGTTCTCGAATGATTACCACAGGCTACAGCTTGGCAAGTAAGCCGTCCGGTGGGCAGGTGAGCAGTTGCACAAGGCAGGTGCTGTAGCAGATGCCATCGGTGGAACTTTGGTTGGGTTGCTACCCAGGTTGCTCTTCCCGAGCAGCCTCTCAAGATTAAATGGGGACGGTGGGCAGGTGAGCAGCCTGCCACCGAACTGGCTTGAGACAAGCTGACAGACATACAACAGCCAAATGCGGGGGATGGCCACTGTAAATGGTAGCGCACTAAAAGGTGTTGCCTCCAGAACGTTCCTTGTGACAGTAAATTACACGAACAGTTTTTGCAGGAACCGGTAAATAAGCTCAATATAAACCTGTTTACCGTAGCCAATTTTACTTCCTACATACACCTCCTATTGGTCATGATACAAAACCAGGGAGCACAAACAAATGAGACTTCAGTGCAACACAAGTCAGCTTGCAGGTATGTACTTGTCAACGACATGCCGTTCAAGCAAATACAGAATTAATGGACACTTAAGAAAATGCCGTGCGAGTAATGCGAAAACATTGCAATTCTACTACGATTCTATGCCAATTTCATTGTAATTCTATTCCATTCCTGTTCCAATTCTACTCTTGTTCTGTCTGATTCTATTCTGTTCTTTTGTAGTTTTCGCTGTAGTACGTATACTAGTGCTGACTATTGTTAATATTTTGTAGTTTCCTGCCGCTGTTGACGTCGCACTGTTTCCGCCAATCGCAAGTTTTTTAACGTACAACTTCTTGGGCGACGCTGGGTTTTCATGTCGGTGAGCTATCTAGTGCTCTCGTACCAAAAGCTAGAACGGCGTTCATGTGCTAAAGCATTTAGGTGCCAAGAGGCGCATATCTACGATGAGAAAGAAATAGGCGGCTCGCTACTCGTCAGAACGAAAATCTCGTCTGGGAGCTTATATTCCTTTTGTTCTTTTACAGACGGCTGACTACTGTTCAAAAGCGACGAAAAGAATATGCGTGAGATCAGTGCGCTGATCGGACCACCCCGTTGGTACCACTTGATCGTCTGGTTGCTTACGTTCGTCCGTGCTTTTCCGTCGTCGTGGACTCAATTCACAGCACTGTTCATCGCCGCGAATGTCCAGCACTGGTGCTCCAAGGCAGACATTCCGTCACTCGCCAACTGGACGGAGCAGCATTGGAGAGAGAAGGCTCTCCCAGCTGTCTACAACGCTTCCGGGCATGCAATAGCCGGGCAGTACGATTCTTGCCGAATGTTTCCCGTTGAAGCTGTGCAGATCAACGGTTCGGAGGTGGTGACGTTTGACCGATCCAGGAAAGTTCCGTGCCACTCGTGGACGTACAACGAATCCTTACCTGGATCGTCAGCTGTGCCTGAGGTTTAAGTTTTTCCTCCTTTAGAACGAGTGCACGAGTACAAAGTAAATTCCAAGAACTGTGCTGACCTTCGATATTGATGGCATTCAATTTCGCCCTATGATATTGCCCCTAAGGTCAAACAATAAAAAGTGTATTGTTTCAATTTTAGCTAATTAATTGTCTAAATATTTAGCCCTCTAACGCACATAATGTCCATCTTGCCGTACAATCTACATGCGTAGATCGCACCGATGTAATTCTGATACTCATTTAAACAAAAATATGTATGCGGGTAAAGAAATCACCCTATATATATATGGCAATGCAAGCGTTTGATTACACTATTTGGAAAACAACGCTTCAAGCTAACTACGTTTTGATTTCCAATTTTATTTCAAATCCAATTTTGTTCTTTCATTTCGCGTCCCGACAGGTGGAGCCAGGAGATAGCCCTCACGTGTGGCGACGGCAGGCGCCGGGTTTTTAACCTACGAGGCACCTGTGCTTATCAGATAAAAAGGGGGTAATACTGCCGTAATATTATCTATCCGTCTATATGGAAGCGCTTTACTTGGTTCGCTATTTCTCTTTAGCTTGCCTTTAAGCCTTGACATTATTTCACAACAGTTTACAGCCGAAAGGCACCGCTAAAGTTTGCTTCTTTTTGCAGCAGAGGCAATGGGACTCGTTGCAACAGCGGCACGCGACAGCCATGATTTGCAACCGCGTTTGTAATGCATGGCCAGGATATTGACACTAGTGGCTGAAGTTTCCGTTAACTCAGTGTGAGTGGGAGCTGGCCTCTCACAGTTCTGGGAAAAGTTGAAGGTGCCGACGTGCTCAAACCTATTTATTACGAAGCTAGGTTTTTTTAATTCATGTTAACCTTCGACTGGTGGTAACACGGAAGTCTTTCACTTTTATCATTTGTGTTTCAGTGGGACATAGTCTGTCAGCACGAGTGGCAGCAATCGATGATGACAAGCGTTGTATTCGTGGGCTCCCTTGTCGGATCTCTGCTCATGGGACACCTCTCTGACAGGTGGGCGCTGATTTCTAAATCTACACGCGTACTGCGAGTTTGAAAATTAGATATCCTTTGTGCCATGGACAAAACCTAAATGGCGCTGTTCCGATAGTGACTGAATTCCAGTTATTTTTGCCCGTGCTTTGCAGTGAAGCATCATGCAAAAAAAGGAACAGGCACAGAAATAGATTACAACTACGCGAACGGGTTCGTAGTGTAGTTTCTTTCTATGTTGTCTTTTTGGCGTTGTGTTAAGATGAAGGAATAACAACTAGTCCAATTCTCTGTCCTTCCTAAGTGCATCCCTGTTTTCCTAAGCCCTACCAGCAAGATTCAGCTGTAGCTATTCGCGGAGGTGAATGCGCCGCTCATTTTGCCATACTGTGGCGCCTCTTGCTCAAAGGCGTGAACGGCACAAGCACTATAGTTCCCGCCACTGCGCGCAGAGGACACCACAAAACTGCCGAGCAGTACCCGTCTCCCTTGCTCTCCTATTCTCCTTCGCGTTACACCAATGCCGCCGTCAAAGCAGAACCGAGCAACGTAACAGCTGTCGCTGTAACATAATGCATTTCTCGGACGAATTTTTCTTTAACTACGGATTGTGGAGAATCTTGTCAAAGGCAATCGAAGAGACGTGTACTAACGTCTTGTCCAGAGCTGCTGCTCAATGGGTATTGTCGCGCAACTTTGAATGCACTTTCGCTTGGAAGCTTCAGACGATGAGTGTTTCCGTAACTGCGGAACTGATAGCTTTTTCCTATGTTTTGCGCAGGTTTGGTCGTCGCACCGTATTCTTCTCCTCTGTGTTTGGAGCGACACTCTTCGGCTCCCTGGGTGCAGTCTGCTCGTCGTTTCGGGCGTACATCGCGTTACGCTTCTTCGCTTGCGTCAACATCGCGGGCATCCAAACCAGCTCGGCGGCATTGTGTGAGGTGCCTGTTTGCCTGTAACTCCGCTCAATTGCGATGCGTCGACAAACGAAGCCATTTTCGTTTCGGTATTAGCGTTTCGTATTGCAAACAATCACTGGGAGCCTTGGCATGTCCAAGATTCGCGGACAAAATTTTTAAAACTGGAAAACTGTAAGATACTTGCATAAAAGTATATAAAAGAATTCCACTCATAATCTTATCCCTGTTCAAAAAGTCTTTTGTCCAGCATTGCTGGGTATGTTACACTGCTGTCGTTGGACTCACAAGGTTAGCATGATAACAGGACCTAGTAACTTTGCGTCGTGTACGCACCCTCGGTGCGGGTATGTCACGCCCGGTGATAGTAGCGTGGGTGCCACATCGCCATTTGAAACACCTTGTGAAGTTGCTGTTGTCGATGTTAACAGGCCTATTATTGCAATCTGAAATGTTGTCCGTATGTAGCGTAGCTCGAATTTTTTTTCCGTCAAGACATGTTCAATACAGTGTTATGGTCCCGATTATTTCTAAATACCCGCATGGCAAAAGCGGACACAATCGCCACCATCCTGAGTCGACCGGCAAAGCCGACAGATTTTTTGTATTTTTACCCACGAACTTCGGGTAACAACATAAATTCTTGTAGTAACATCAGATATTTATGTAGTTAGTAAAAAATGCGCTACCAAAAATGCTACAAGACCGCATAAAAATATATCGTTACGACAGGTCACAAAACATTTTTTTACTATGTTTGACGCGGATGTGTTGTTTTTTTCATCTGGGTAGCTCCAGCAAGCAGGTTAGTATTAAAAAAAAATAGTACGTTCTTGCAGAAGAATCTGTTGAACGCTAAGTTTGAAGTCTGATATTGTTTAGAAAATACCAAGCGCAATATTTGATATATATACTGGTTACTCGAGAAAAGCGCATTTGGCCCGGAGAACGGCTTGGATCTCCGTAGCTTGAGAACTTGCGCTTAGTCTTCTCTCATGAAATCAACGTGACATACAAAACAGCGCAACAGCCCATAGGGACAAGAAAGAGCACAAACGAAAGCCTGCCCATGTGTGTTGTTGTGCTATTGTGTCGGTCATGTACTAACAACAGGCCCAAACATGCCACCTCATCAGACTTCAAATTAAGGCTCCCGAGTTGGTCCTACTATTCGAAATCCTCGAATATTTTCCTTGTTTTGTAGAGAGCTATAATCATACATAAAAAATGCTGGCGGCTACTTAGGAAACACCTTTTTCAATCTGAACGAAGTACAATCTTCTTCGCCTTGTTTTTGTTTTTTTTCATGCCCAAGATTCAAGATTACACCAAGAGCACCAATGTGACCTTCCGCGTCCTTTTCGAGAGCCAGAAAGTGCGAGTCAGAGTTATAAGATAGTGCACAAATGTTTTCTGGAGCACTACGAAGGAAGTAGAGGTCGCCTCTGTAGAATCACATTCAAATTCTGTTGTGAAGTGGTATAAGTATGGTCACCAAAACAGTTTCGAAGAGAGCACGAGTTACAACTCCAAGAAATTCATAGAAACGAGGAAGTCGACGTCGGCAGCAATTCCCAAACTAACTGCTTATAAGAGTATCGCACTAAGTGGGGGAACTCGACAGCGACAGGCTTTTCGAACTGGACGATAAAGAGACATTGTAGCGTACACCACCGACCCCAAACCCGCAGTTTGACTCAACATACTTTTTCCTACTGATTGAGCAGTAGCTCAATGCGTGTTTTGCTTCCTTATTGCAGCCCCAACTTAAGCAATTTACCATGTTTCTTCCTGAGCACGAAGGGCTCTACCTAATGTTCCTACTTTTCACGCTGGAAAAGCTCCACAATCATTTCTTGTAATGCTTTCATTCTTCTCCTTAGTCCTCTTCCTTCCTAGAGATATGTGTAAAAGTAAGTTTGTACTAAAACTGAAAGCTTAGCTAGTTCGTACATCTTTGAATGCAAGAACAGCACTGCGACAGTCGTTTGTCCTTCCTTTTTTTGTCTCCTGCCGCAGCGTTGCTTTTTATTCAAAGAAGCAAATTTATATCACTACCCTCACTACATCAAAGCTTTACATGAAGACTGAGCGCGTTGTGCTTGCGCGCAAGGTTCCGACTTTGCTTCAGGCACATCCTTAATTGACGACCTTGGTTCTTCATCTTTTTTCGTTACAATTCCCCTGTACCCTAGTCTGGGCGGCTATCATGAGCGCGTTGTGCTTGCGCGCAAGGTTCCGACTTTGCTTCAGGCACATCCTTAATTGACGACCTTGGTTCTTCATCTTTTTTCGTTACAATTCCCCTGTACCCTAGTCTGGGCGGCTATCAAGAATACTCTTATGGTTAACTTCCTGTCTTCCCCTTCTTTTCTCTCTCTCTCTTTCTCTGTCACCCTCTTTGCACCTCATATCCTGATATCTTACCAACTGCGCCCTCCACAGTGGCCGAGATCTTGGATCCCCGCTACCGGACTTTCCTGAATTTGGGCTACACAGCAGGCTTCGCCATACCCACCTTGCTGCTGCCAGGAGTGGCCTACCTCATCGGCAGCTGGAAGATTCTCCAGCTCGTCTCAGGACTCGTCGCTCTGGCCTGCGTACCTTTCATGCTGTCAGTGCCTAAGACGACTGTGGCGGCTTGTACTGTTCCGCCGCTTCTGGCGACATAGCGGTAGGAATGAGCTCAGACGTCCGCCTGCTCCTTTCGCATACGGCTTATTTGATTAATACGACTTATGTGCTGCCGTTACGGCGGCTACCGTCAAATTCAGCTTCAAAACAATTTCATGCTCAATACTGTGAGCGCACTTCACTTGTACATTTCAGGGCAGCATCGCGCAGCCTAAACGTATGCAGTGTTTTTTGGCAGACAGCGCCTCATTATCACAAACTCGTACCTTTAGTGTACACGGTTTAATAACTCCAGGGCGTAGAGTACAATACTTGCTTTCTACATTAGGGTACCTGGATAGCCATTCTACTACTTATGCTGTTGCATAACGTGACAGCTGATTCGTGATTTTAAAATCAAGGAAACCTTACGTGCTCGATTCACGGCCTGTACATGAGACACGCTGTGGAAAAAAAAGGAGCTGGTTTTTTTTTACCAATTCACAATAATCAGCCTGCATACCAATATAGTTTCAAGAGCGGCTTTGTATGTTGTTTCCATGTATACTTGGTGCCATAGACGAAATCTGACCAGTGAACTCGTGTTTATCCGCGGAATGTCTCAGCGGCTGGTTTTGGTGCTATGTCAAAACGTTCCTTAAAAAAAAGAGCCATCGACGTAACAAGTCACAGTTTATTAGCGGAACCGACCAAACAATTTCACGTTCTTCTCCTTTATGCACACTGCAACATCAGTTCTATTTTTCTTTCCCGATTCAGAACATCTGAGTATTTTGTCGATGTTCCGGAATTCTCCCTATTCTTCCTCTTATGAGCAAAAAATCCACAGTTCTCCGCTCCAGTGAAGCCTACTGATCCGTAAATGTACTGTTGAAACATCTTGTGCAGTATTCTCGACAAACACAAATAGTAACTGAGTTCACTTGCAATATGATGTTCACGTAGGGATACTGCGCGAGAGCAGACAAAAGCGTTGCATTTTTGTTATTTAATACTGCCTCTTTTACCTTTTCGTTTACGTGGAATGGTTCAGGTCTGCAACTGCTATAAAAGGTATTGCTGTAGCGCTTTTCCAGATAAATGCTTACAACCTGTGCACAGACACCCACAGAGCGTTCGAGGGGCGTTTCGAAACGTTTGGCTGCGTCAAACGACCGCGCACCCCGCAAAATGACAATAATTGCTGCCAACAACACAAAAACTAGCCACTATCCCCGAACCATCAAAATACGAGGTGAGGGACAAGATTGAATTAGAGTGTTAACACCATTGCACACCTCAAAATTATGTAATCTGACATAGCTCTATCGTTTAAAACATATTAAGCGCAAGGCAAAACGGTTGATTATTGAGCGATTTGTTTACCACCGCCAGTAAAGATGAACAGAAACGAGCAACGCTGTCATACAGGCACGCAGTGGCAACGAACGACTGGGGGGAGTTGAGAATCGGAGTACGGACGTGCAAAGTGTCATCTGTGGGTGAAGGAAAGATTTCTGCAATGAAAAAAAAAGGCCGGATCACTTCGAGCAGTGAAAGCCACTTTTCATCCATTTCAAGCACTTAAAATGGCATCGTCTTGCTTCTGGCTTCAAACTCTTCAAGGAATCTTGCGACCTGTGCTAATTTGAAATGATTTCATAATTTCTAGACTTTTACTTACTTCAGTGTGATGATATTAATATTCAGCGACGTCTGGCGCTGTTCAGAGTTTCTGCCGTAAAATATTCTTTTTTATATTGCGATCTGTATATTTTCGGCAAATTTCTAAGCGTTCCCTGAAACATTCTGTACAGCGATCGTCTTTCTTTGATGCTTCTCGGGCCACTAAATTCTCTGTGGATCCAAGCAGACGCACTAATGGAGCTTGAAAGCTCGGATGGCGTGTAGAGGAAGGTCCTCTTTAAACATTTGATGCCCCGGTGATGCCACGTCTGTCACAATGCTATAATAAAAATTGAACCCAGTTACCTGGGAGCTTTTGTAAGGAGCCTTATATTGCTGCGTATCCCCGACGTGCCCAATTCGCTGAGCTGCGTTCTGGGCTGTCCAGGAGTCTACTTAATTTCTTGGAACACGGAGCTATCATGCCTGGTCAGGTGAAGTTCATTCGTATCATGTTTTCTAGAGTTGTTCAAGAGTCGCCTCGCTGGCTCATCACGACTCGCCGGGAAGAGCAAGCCGAACGTGCCATCGCTAAGATACTGAAGATGAACCGTCGTGTGGTTCCCAATCTGCATTCGGCCATGCATGGACTCGTGGCGAGGATCCGGGAGTCCTCGGTGAACACCATTGGCCCCGTGGAGATACTGAGGCACCGAGTGATAAGGAGGAACACTTTTCTGTTGTTCGTCATCTGGTGAGTCCTCGCACATGGCGTGAACATGCGCGGTAACAGAAATACGTTAAGGAATACAGAACTGCGTAGCCTTCGCTGGCTGAATTACTGCGAATTCGCACTGCATAAGAACTCCAGGGTCCGGTTGGGCGAAAGCTCAAGCAGTCACATGGGGTACGCATATGTTGGAAAAGCACGGCCATCGCGCATTGTTGTCACAACAGACATTTAGTAGTATGGGGAGGGAGTAGTGAAGAAAAAATTTAATCAACTCAAAACGCCGCCACTACATTCTGATGTCTACCAAGAGTTGTTTTAGAGCCCTGCTGTTGCTTGCTTTTTTTCTGTAGTTGCGGCCGTGGGCGGCGGAGGTACACTCTAGCGGAGGTGAGGGTGCAACCAGGTCACGTGTTTCATGCACAGCTGCTGATTGCTGTTTGATGGTGCTGCGTGACATAAATAACTGAAACAAAAAAAATGTCTGAAATTAAAAAAGGAAATGATAAAAAAAGAACAAGAAATTAAGAAAATTGTGAGTTTCTTTAGTTAGCATAACAAAATGAAAACAAATTTATTCAGCCAATTGTAGAAATACTCGACAAAGGCGGGGCTCTAATGACACTGTACTAATTGGCAAGCATACAAGTTAAGGAAAAAAAGGTACTCGTTATGGCATAAATGACACAAGCCAACAGCCACCAAAACCAAGGAGAATAGAGGATGCCTTTTGTTTTATTTCCTTTTAATTCCGGTTCATTGATTGTAGCTTTTAATTGCTCTTATCTTATTGTAGTTAAAACCAAATTTAAAAATAATAAGAACGCATCCATATATGCTCCTCGGTTTCTATGACTGTTGGCTTCCATCTTGTGCACTAATTGTAGTAATCCAACTGTGAATTTTTTGTCGAACTTTCGCCCAGTCGCGTTTACTCTTTTGGACATGCTCAGTTTTGTCACTAGTGGCCTCTAGCGGCCTGAGACGCGATTGATCCCGTCTTAACTGTTGTCTCACAAAGTGGAAATTGCTTGAGGCGTTGCGAACTCCTGTGACCATGCACATTGTAACCGAGAGTTAGGGTTGAAGCCTTGACTTGTGATAGGTGTACATTACCCACAAAAGTTTCCTACTAACTTCTGTTCGTGAAGTGTGTATGCCTTTATGTCTTGAAGCTGCTGCTGCCAGTGGGGTGACCAGAGCTCTAATCAGATTTGCCATGTTCTGCCCAACGGAACTGTCAATCCGACCGAGACGGACAAGTTGTAGCAGCCGCAGCTTATGTGCCTGAAAGTCGGCCTGAAAACTTTACAAATCAAGTGTGTTTCCTTATAGTACTAACGTGCCTGCAAGCAAATCATTACGGCATGGGCGGGTGCCTTTCAAAGCTTAGTTTCTTTTTGTAGCACTAACGGCGCTCGCACCATGCTAGTACTTACTTAATGTATTCCAGGTTTCGGTCCCAAGCTAGCGCATGTAAACCAGAACAAACGGCTTTTCTTTTCTCATGACCCTTCTCAGTTTTTTTTTTCTCATGAAAATGCTTCATTCACTAATGGGCTAAGAGGTCTAAGGTTCTTTTTAGCATTTTCGTAACCAAAATTCGAGGCACATGCGCGCTCACGAAAGTACTACCTACGGTTTCTCTTTAAACAGGGAGTCGCGCACTAGAGCCAGACGTCAATATCACGTAGCCAAGTTGAACATGACAAGAGTAACACACCGGTGTCAACTACATACAATGCTAAAAGTCACTATAGCAGGATACAACATAAAAAAGCAGCAGCTCCTAACACCTGGCCAAGGTCCGAGGTGCACTGTGTTACTCTGCTAGCCAGTCACAAATGTGAACGAAATCAGTTTTTTAGTACTTAGTTTTATGAGATAAGCTAGGTGTCGAATTTCCAGAACTTATCACTTTTTTCTTGCGATTAGCTTCTTGCTTAGGTGGCAAGAAAAGTTTTGACAGCGGACTACTTTTTTCTCATGGAGGAATTCTGTGCGGTGGTTCTGAGTGCGAGCGGAGCTTCACTGCCTACTTAGGTGTATCCAACTATAGGTATGCTTCTGACTTTCGCACTATCACGGGGCCGCAGGTTCTGCGACAACTTCCTCATGTTCGCCGTCATGATTGGCGCTGTTCACATCGAGGGCAACCACTTTGTAAACTTCGCCGCCTCCACGGCTCCGGAGATCCCGGCCGCCTTTGTAGGCCTAGCCATGGTCTACTACTGGCACCGCAGGCCGTCCCAGATGGTCTCCCTCGCCTTGGCCGGAATGGCGGCGACAGCGGTGGAGCTGACGCCCCCAGGTACTTTCTTCTCTGCTTGTGGTGAGAACTGTTATCTTTAGTTACGGTGGGGTGGAAATAATCCCTAGGCGGCAGCCAAGGCTCAGCAGATGATCTTCTGTACGGCCAAATCCGAACTGAGCAGCAAGGCGTCGTTTGGGAGCGTATCCACTTCGGAAGGGCCTTTTATAATGCGCAGTCGATTAGCGTAGTTACCGCATATTCGGCATTGATTGGCATATAGGGAGAGGTAGATTTTGTTTATCATGCTAGGCTGAGGGCAGGTACTGGTTCGTAGTTCTTACCAATGAATTTCTTGCTATTTATGTAGGAGCGAGCCAGGGGAAAATCGCTTCGCCCCAGTTTGTAGTGTTGCCTGATTTCAATGTAGGTAGAAAGACATTCGGTGCACCCTTAATCGTCCTCTACGCCCGATGCTCGGTGTGTTAAAGCTAGAGCGGTGTCATAAGAGCTTGCACTGCTTGGGAGGGAGTTAGGGGGATTTCATCGTAAAAAACAAAGTTCGCCTTAACTCCTGTTTTACACTGTTTTGTTCAGAGTAGTCACCTTGGGCATGCATACACCGATCATAGCATTCCTTTCATGATTCCACGGATCCGCGGAAGTCACAACCTCTGAGTGCGTTGAGGAACTCCTGCAATTCGGACTCTATCTCTTGAGTTTCATTAAACCGAGGGCCTTCCAGCCTCATATTTATATTCAAGAAGAAGAAAAAATCACGAGGGACAGTCAGGCGATTAGTGAAGGTGCGGAAGCATTGCCATATTTTTGTAGCTCGGGAACAGTGGAACGAAGAGCCATGTATGAGCCGGCGCGTTGTCATGGTGGAACAGACAGTGGTTCTTCCACTTTTCTAGACGTTTGCTTACAAAATTATCCAGAAAACTGTCCCGAAACTGTCCTTTAGGACTGTCATAAAATACCATGTACACGGTGGATACGTTCAGCTGCGATCTGCAAGGTTATCTTCGCCAACTTCTGTTATTTTTCCTTGTGTTATCCTTGTTGGCGCCCGTCCAGGAGGCTCATCGCTGTCGACAGAAGTTCGGCCGTTTTTGAAGCGTTTGTACCTCAAAAAGGTCTGGCTTTGGATCATGAAATTAGCTGCGAAATCTTTCTGTAGCGTACGATGGGTTCGCTGCAGTTTTGTTAAATTTGGATCAGAATTTTATGCAGACTCTTTTCTTCTTAAAAGTCCATCATTCCGGATAAAGAAAATGCGCCTTAGAACTGTACCCTGTGTACAGAACCAAACAACAATACAGAACCAAACAATGCGCCCTCTAAGGTGCATGGTTGAATCTGCAGCCCTTTAAGTCTTTTCTGCGCAGTGTGATGATGAAGACAGGAAGGCAAGGTCGCACGCAGATGCACTGAAACACCGATTAATTTGTGCGAAATATACCCTTCACAAAAAAACAAGCTGAGTGGAATCGATAGCATACGGCAGTCGTCGAGGTGCGATTGAATGCCGCTATGGCCCGCACTCGGCTTAAAGATGAAAAATAACTTTCTGGATAAGGCGCACAAAATACCAGAACGATTCTCGACATTGTAGACGACGTCATGCGTGATGACAATCGTACCGCGGCGATCTCGTCTCGTCCCGTAGGAAATAATATGGGATAAAGCTACGTACCGAGGACAGTTAAAAACAATCATAAGAAAACATCTAAAGAGGATTTTTACCAACACACGGCATTAAATACACGGGCTGACCAGTTTTAGGCACAGCTGCCGCGATGGCTCAGTGCCTACAGTACTCGACTGCTAACTCGAAAGACGCGGGTTAGATCCCGGCCGCTGAGATCGGATTTCAACGGAGGCGAAATGTTAGAGGTACATTCAATGTGCGATGTCCGTGCTCTTTAAATAATCCCTGATGGTCAAAATTATCCGGAATCCACCACTACGGCGTCCCTCATAGCCTGAGTCGCTTTCGGTCGTTGGGACAAGCTTTCAGTATGTAGTAAGTGGAGCAAAACACCGTAGTGTAGCGCTTTGTATTGATGTAGGCCAGCTGAATTTCCTATAACTGCGTTTCACACCAACGTTTTTAAATTTCACCTCCATCGGATGTCAGTGCACTTTAAACAACCCCAGGTGGTTTAAATTATCAGGAGTCCTCCACTACGGCGTCCCTCACAGCCTAAGTCACTTTAGGACGTTAAACCACCACAAAATATAAACTAAACTTACACATTCCAGAGGCAATTCATCCACATTACTTACAACATTCCAGAGACAATGAATCTACATTACTTACAACATTCCGAAGACAATTCATCCGCATTTTTGACAACATCCCCGACGCAATTCATAACATTACTTACATATTCGCCACCGCGGTGGCGCAGTGGTTATGTCGCTCGACTGCTGACCTGAAAGACGTGGGTTCGATCCTGGCCGCGGCAGTCGAACTTCGGCGGAGGTTGTATTCTAGATTTCCGTGTACTGTGCGATGTAAGTGCTCGTTAAAGATCCTCACTGGTCGGTTGAAATTTCCGGAGCCCTTCAGCGTCCTTCCTAGCCTCAGTCGCTATGGAACGTTAAGCCCTATGAAGGAGAGGGAGAAAAGGAATGCGGTATGCCCGTGGTCTGGATTCGATTCCGCGAACTTGGGTCTGACAGCCGAACGCCAAAGCTGCAAGGGCACCACGGCAGCTTTATCTTCCTGTCGCTACGTTTCCTTCTGCTCGGTCATCGTTTAAATCCACGGTGGAAAGCAAAAAGTGTGCCACGGAATATTCACATTTCGACGCAGGACATCCTTACGTGTCTCTCTCGCTGTCCATGGCGGGTCGTTTCGTCCTCATCCTGTCGGCATCCGTCAAGTGGGTCTGGACCATGGAGCTGTTTCCGACAGCTGCCCGGGGATTCGGCTTCGCCGCCTGTTTCACCATCGGCCGCATTGGAGGCATCGTGGCTCCATTCATGAGTGACCTCGTGAGTATGAACGCTGCAGTTTCGTGTGGGTACGTTATAGAGTACGTTCTGCTGACTACTGTGGTAATGATGTGGAGTACTCATAGATGAAATTTATGGCCCACGTTTCTAGTGCCTGAGGTGTATTTCTTTCTTTTTTTTTACTGGAGTACCGGCATCAGGGGAAGCTTATGAGATTGTTTATATCCACCGCTGTGGCTCAGTGGCATTGGCGTTCGGCTGCTTGAGCAAAGGTCACGGAAATAAATCCCGCCAGCGGTGGCCACATTTCGATTGAGGCGTGATGCAAAAGACGCTTACGTGCTTTGCGAAGGCAGAGCAGGTTGAAGAGCTCGAAGTTCTTGGAATATGTTTATTGATTTACTTATCTAATAATAACAAGTGATTTAAAATCTCGGAGGCATTACAAAAACTAGTTGTCTTTTTGTTTTTACGCTGTACTAAATTAAGGCAAATGATGTACGGGCTGTACGGTGTACTGTGTGATGTCAGCGGACGTTAAAGAACACCAGCTGAGCGAAGGCTATGAGATTATGTGCCCCAAAATGGCTCATAACCTGTGTCACTTTGGGACGTGAAACCCCATAAACCAGCTAATGCAGCTACCAAGCATGTTGGATGACGATCTTGAAATTGCATGGCGGTGCCATGGATGCAGACTGCAGGGACAGGGAGGCAGTTTTGTGCAGTGCCGATTCTCGACATAGAGATAAGTATTTGTGCAGGTTGGCATAGTAACTTTGGTAGTCAATCTGGCGCTCTTGAGTACAGCGTCCTTGATTGTCCATGCAAAGCTTAAGGACTTCAGACTCAACTTACTACACAATTTGATTATTTAGGATACGCATATTCGTTCGCATTTTCAGCGTACACGAGGCTGGTAGAAGCTGTGACGACGCAACGGAAAAGGAACTTTACTATGCATGGCTCAAGTGCAACACTGCGATGCTATTGTGTCAAAAGAGTGCGAAAATTTTGTTGTTTTGGCAGAGATGAGAAGAGCGTCACTCACGGTGACGATGACGGTAGTTCTCATTGGTAAAGCACTATTGATATATAGCATGCAGGTTTAGCTGGTAACATGAAACTATTCCAGGCGCCATGAATCAATTTCGCATCATTTTCCATTCTTTTTTTTCCTTTTCGTATTTCGTTGTTTGTCACAACAAAAACCTATGACAGGAAGCTGTTCTGCGACGGCCTGCAATGATCCTCCTCGATGCGCAGCATCACCATCATGAGCGCTCTTCACGCGCCTACGGCTTTTTTGCAGCTCAGTGCGCACGCCGCGCAGGACATGTAGCTCCTTCGCCATGACAAAGGCGAGACCGTTGGCTCAGCCACAGTCAGCAGCCGTGAATCGGCGTGCCCGTCATCGTTAGAAGTGTCGGCAACTTGAAAAGCCCTTCGTGCGTTTGTTTGGTGAAACGTGACGCCTCACATTCGAAAGAAATATTGGCGTCAGATGAACGGAGCATAATCTCTGGAGAAGGAAGCATCCCAACTATAATTCTTTCCTTGGCCGTGGCCGGACCGTTGACGGAGCCGCCGCCTACACTAAACACGTTCTAACGGATGAACAACGTGTACACGAAGTCGAATAACAGCGGAACGCATGTGCGTGAACAGCTTTACGCTGAATTATTCTTCATTGACGTGTTTTTTTTTTCTGCAGTGTTACAGACGAAACAACAGCTTATTCATTGGAGATGTCGTTCAGACCACCGTTTCGTTGATTTGTTCATGGGGTTTAACGTCCCAAAGCGACTCAGGCTATGAGAGAGGCCGTAGGGAAGGGCTCCGGAAATTTCGACCACCTGGGGTTCTTTAACGTGCACTGACATCGCACAGTACCCAGGCCTCTGGAATTTCGCCTGCATCAAACTTGGACCGCCGCGGCCGGGTTCGAACCCCCGTCTTTGGGATCAGCAGCCGAGCACCATAACCACTTAGTCACTGCGGTGGCGCCGTTTCATTACGTCTCACTCATCGCTATCACCATATGCCGCGGCGCACCAGCCACACAACAGTCGCAAGTCGCACA
This sequence comes from Amblyomma mixtum, assembly GCF_055824585.1. NCBI lineage: Eukaryota > Metazoa > Arthropoda > Arachnida > Ixodida > Ixodidae > Amblyomma > Amblyomma mixtum. The sequence continues at coordinate 2,252,752 of NC_143018.1, read as the reverse complement.
CATGCTCGAACCTTTCCGCACTTTCCGCTTTAAAGCATGGAGGAGACTTTTTGCTTCTGTTTTCTCACTAACGGCTGCATGAATAGTGATAAACGCAAGACTGTGCCCATGCAGTATGAACGATTTTAATAGACGTACACTCTAAAAAAAAAGGTAGTTGAGGTTACTACATTTTAGGGTAGTAACGACTGTCACATATATGACTACCTAGGTAGTAACTGTACGTAGTAACTGCAAGGTAGTAACGTTTACTACCTCTCAGTAACTGTACGTAGTAACTGCGAGGTAGTAACATTTACTACCTCTCGAGAGAAAACACCTTAAGAAATAATCTAATGACTTTTGACATTAGAATCGTATGCATATAAGATAGTAATAAAGCAAAATAAGAGCAAAAAAAAACTAGAGCAAAAACAAAAAGAAAAAAATCCCTGCTTTCAGGTGGATTCGAACCGCGGACCTTTGACTTTATATGCTGAAGTTGTTTCTATCCTGTTTCTATACTTTCTATCCTGCCACGCTAACCACTACGCCACGCCACCAGACGTTAACTTGTCAACTTATGTGCCGTGATATGTGCAGCCACAGTTGTTTCTTGTTCTTTTCATTGCGTGTAAATGTAGCAGCAGCATCTACATTCTCGCACGGGACAACAATGTTGTTGAGAAGGACCTTTCAGTGGCTGATGGCCAATGACATAAGGAAACCTTCTGTGCTAACGAAAATGAGTCTCTGCTGAGTTTTTATTGTCGAAAGACATGAATACCTGACTTCGTGGTGACTTTCTAATGTGTCACAAGGAGTGCATGAACATGACATCAGAAACTCAACACCCGTTTTTGTGCATCTTGTAGTGAACCAGAAGGAAAAATGAGCACAAGTCAGGCACAATAGCTTGGGGTTGGTGAAAAAGTGCAATTAAGAAATCAAACTAAAGAGTGGAACACATACGCGCTGCGTATATTGTATTGAAAAAAAAAACAGCACTGGCAATTTTGTTAGATTTGCTGCCAATTAGGAAACCCTTTTCATTATATAAAAGCATGGGGCATTGAGTAGCAATGTCACCGGGAATGTTAGTATACGTACATGTGCATATTCCGATCATCCATTTCCAGATCAAGGTAGTAATGGATACTACCAGGGTTATAATGAGGTAGTACAAGTGTAGTAACTGCCAAAAAAACGTAGTAACAGCAGAAGTTACTACCTTGTTACTACTTAATTTTCTTCGAGTAGTAACAAGGTCGTAGCAACATAGTACATAGGTAGTAGGGGTTAAAAAAAGGTTGTAACAGCAGCCGTTACTATGTTTTCACTACCTTTTTTTCTAAGAGTGTAGTTCAACAGGCTACATTTAACTGTATTTTAGCCCAGGCGCGAATTTCATTTCACACAGAAAACAAAAGATATGAAAATGCTAAGCGGAAATGGTTCACGAGGAAATGACAGGCACTTTTACAGTCTCGCTCTCGATGTACGTCCAGACCGCAACGTCAGAAAAGGAACGAAGGAGGGAGTGAATGAATGAAGAAAAAGTCGCCGTACTAGAGGGCTGCCGATTATTTCGACTAGCCGGGCTTCTTCTGCTTTCACTAACATACTTTTCTGCGTTTCGACTCAGCCTAAATGCGGCTGCAGCGGCTGGTTTGGAAGGCTACTCACCCAGATATATATTTAGGCGGGTGCGTTGGGGCATGGCATTCCCACCCAATACAATTAACATGCCACCGCGCACAAACTAAGGAAAATAATCGCTTATGTATTCGACTAAGAAAAAAAACTGTTTAGCAATGCTAAACTTGTCAAGCTTAACTAACCGACGTACAGCATTAATCAGCGAAAGCTGCTATAACTTTGGTTCGGCCACAATTAGCCCTTCATTTGGCCCTGGAATCTACATCGTCAGCCGTAAGCAAAATTTCTAGCCGTGCTCGTGTCAATTAGCGAAATATGACCTGGCAACCTGTCGGCTTCCACCCTCTTTCTCTGTGTTCCCTCTCGTACTTTTCCTCTGTCCTCTCCACTGAACGCGGACCGGGGATTTTACTCTCTCCTCTTTCCAACCTGCCATTTGGCAGGTGTAAATTGAATGAAATTGGATACTTTAAAGTAATTGAAATTAAATCGCATTATTTGCGTTAAATAAAATATTACACCAAGTATTTTTGTTTTACGACGCCTGTAGATTTCACAATAGAATACAAGGCCATATGCCTAAACCAACGCTATAACAGCTTTTGCTGTAAAGGTAAGTGGGAGACAGACGGCTTATTGTCTTTCACCTTGCATCAGCGGATGCCAGTGGAAATATGCAAGCAGCAGCTGGGTTTTCGCACATGACAATTATATCCTCCCTTGCAGAAAAAGCACGCGCCTGTACTCGTCGTTCCCGGTCTTCTGGCGTCCGCAGGCATGATAGGTGCAGCGGCGTGCGCTCTGCTGCCGGAGACTCGGGGCATCGAGTTGCCTGACACGTTCGACGAAGCCGAAGACGTTGCCAGAGGCAGAGCAAGGTGGGAACTTAATTGCAAAGGGATACCCTAGAGCATCTTTTAGCACATTGAAATAAGTTTCCTGGGCAGGTTTCAAAACCAATACAGGCAATATGGTCGGTATACCAGCTTGTAAAACTCTTCCAATGACATTTGCGAAGTTAGACTTGTGTAATTTAGGCTAACGGTACAGGTACACTTTGCAGCGGAGAATGCGCAGAACTGTACAAGCGTTTTGGCCGTGAATTACCGGGTCAGCTTAGCCAGCAGATTCACCAAAATGCTGAAGCGATATCTGCGAACAATGATCAACATGCATTAATGTCATGCAGTAGGAATCGTGCCATTTCTTATTAGTACTAAGCGAAAAAGAATTTAACGGCGATTCCGGCGCGGTACTGCGGATGCTGAGCGCTAGCGGAGCCTTCGTGTGCTTTCGCGATTATTGCGTTCGCCACACATAAGTCTATGTGAAGTCTGCGCTTCTGTTTTGGGGGGGTTAGCTATGTCAAGCGTTTTGGCAGGCAAGCAGTGTTCACAAGAAGTCGATCGGTGCCGAGTATTCGAGCAGGCCCCCGTGACCCCCTCGCGCCACGCTCGGATGCCCGATGATCACGACAACGGGAAGTTGCGCCTTTCGCCTTAAGAGCTAGAACGGTAAAAAGGGTTTGAAAGCGTTCCCTATCCAAGCAGCACAGGTGATGGGCCCAGTATTGGAAATGTACTGGCAAAAGGCCGGTCCTACGAAGGTATAGAGTTTCTTACTATTACCTAGAGGGAAAGCTGGCGGCGCTGCACTTCAGCCACCATGGACGCCCAAGGCATCATGGGGCGGTGAGCTACTTGTTGCGGCACAGTCGCAGTTTTTCAGGAACACGGAGTGTCATTACTAAGACGTTTCATTCCAAAAACGCTGTCCGTGTGTGCGCAGACGACTTTCGCGCGAACGCAGTGTGCAAAACTCATAGTAGTGAAAACGCGACGACACACGACGCCAATAAAAGGTTGCACTTTTCCGAAATGCCATTAAAAAACCTCTTATAGTATTTAAGCAACAGCATCTTTTCTGGAAACATATTTACTTTTAAAAGTGCGCCTGTTAATTACGAAATATTAGTTTTTATAGTGTTCATTACTAGGCCAATAGGAGAGCGAGTCGTCTCTTATTTTGGGCAAACTTTGCACTTAAATGCTTTTCTGCTCGTTTGTTACAATCATTAGACAAGATATTGAATATTAGGACGTTTGTAGTTATCAAACAGCTTAATTTTTTTATTATTTTTTGGCCAAAAGTTGCAGTTCCGCAACAAGTAGCTCACCGCCCCATGATGCTTCGAGCGCCCATGGTGGTTGAAGTGGTCTCGAGGGGTCGCCATGCAAACTCCCACAGACGGGCTGCCAGCTTTCCCTCTAGGTAATAGTAAGAAACTCTATGTACGAAGGACCCCAGTGGAACCATCCATTTGCAGTAATGGGCCGATTGCCTTCGCTGCTTGGGTATGTGCTGTCAACGTGTTTGGATTGATGGTGGGCTTTAAACCAGAGAAGATCGCGCTCTTGGTTTTTTAAAAGCAAGAATGTGCGAGTTATGATTCCATAATAAATAAATACCAACGCAAACCAGCAAGACACACGGCGAAGAACAAGGACACACAAGCGCTGACTTCCAACTGACGTTTAATGGGTGAAAAAATGTTCTTAAAGGTGCACTGAAGAGGATTCTGAACTTGTCTTTTTGCCGCGGGAACTCGATCTACACGTTCCTAGCATTCTTAGAAACTGCAACTTATTGCCCTGTATGGCCGATTTCCCTAATTAAATCGAATTAACGTCCGGCTCCCGCCCTTTTTTTTGAATTCTGCCTCGTACGATGGGCGGAGTCGACCAACGCGTGAAGTTCCTTTCAGCCAGCTCCGTGGAGGCTTTGCTTTCGCTTTATTTTTTTTTTTAGGTTTCCATGAATAAATAGTTTCATTCGCAGATAATATAGCCGCAAAATAACCCCGCAGAAATAAAAATACGCGCGGTCTATTTGCTGCTACGGACTACTACGTATTACTCCGCCGATGGCAGAGCGGCTAGCCGCCACGGGACTGGGTGAAAGGCACTCCACGCGTTGGTCGACTCCGCCCACCGTAGGAGGCAGAATTCAAAAAAAAGGGCGGGAGCCGGCCGTTAATTCGATTTAATTTGGGAAATCGGCCATACAGGGCAATAAGTCGCAGTTTCTAAGAATGCTAGGAACGTGTAGATCGAGTTCCCGCGGCAAAAAGACAAGTTCAGATTCCTCTTCAGTGCACCTTTAAATACTGATTTCAAACAACACAAGGAAATATCCTTGCTTGTCACTTCTTCAAGAAGAGCAACTCCGCGTCTGACAAGGCGATTCAAGGCGCGCTGACATAATTATCTTGAAGCCCGGCTATCTCAGCAGCCTCCATGATCTCCCGGACTATCTGGTCCGAGTGCCTGCTGATTACCGAACAGCTGGCTAAGTCCGGAGTGCACTGCTCTTCTTTCCCTGCCTTTGATGATGCATTTCCGCCGGTGCAGCGCCAGATTGCCTGTAGCTGTTCGGTAATCTGTTCGGTAATCAGCTGTTCGGTAATCAGCAGGCACTCGGACCAGATAGTGCGGGAGATCAAGGAGGCTGCTGAGATAGACGGGCTGCAAGATAATTATGTCAGCGCGCCTTCAATCGCCTTGTCAGATGCGGAGTTGCTCTTCTTGAAGAAGTGACAAGCAAGGATATTTCCTTGTGTTGTTTGAAATCAGTATTTAAGCACATTTTTCACCCATTAGACGTCAGTTGGAAGTCAGCGCTTGTGTGTCCTCGTTCTTCATTGTGTGTCTTTCTGGTTGGCGCTGGTATTTATTTGTAATGGATCACCAACTAGCCTGCACTCTCACCCTACTGAATGATTCCACAAAACACGTATTTTGTACACCCGAACCCCTCGCATGTGCGCATTAGAGGAGGGCACCTCTAAGCCCCACAAATTGTTGTGAAACTTTGTGCCTCTTCCGCATTCTTACTCTCCCAAAATATGGCATACATGTGATTCTTATCACAAAGAACGATTATGAGGCATCGTTGCTACACTGAACACTTAACTGCTCGCACCATAACCGGAAGAAAAATGAATCGCCGGCCGTCGTTCTCTTTTTCATCCGCAGGTCGGAGGAGTACGGCTTGACGACGAGGGTGTCTTTGGAAGAACAGAACCGAATCGTCCTGTCCTGACCATCAGTGACTACGTGAAAAAAAACCTGAGACACTTGACTGGACGACACCTGTCACGTGGTTGAATTCAGGACTCAACGTGCGCGGCCAAGTGGCTTTTGTAGCCGGCGCTGCAGTCGAAAAACCAGAGGACCTTTCCCATGTTCACAATTTACGAGCTCTCGATTTCAGTACACCGTGCGTGTTCAAACAAGTTTCGCAGTACTACCGCGGTCATCACAACTTTAAAAAGGAAATCTTTTCGCTTTTTCACAAAGGTATACATGAATGCATGCAAAATCGCAAACATCTTTTAGCTTCTTACCATGGCACCATCCGCATGCATATGTTCTTTTTGAAATATGAAATGTTTCAGAGGCCATTAGCGACTATAGTGGGTGGCGAAGTGGGCACCAAAAGTGAAGTTCACATTTTGCAAAGTTTTTTGTTCTAGTGGCCTCTAGAAAAAAAAAGAACTTTCCAAGTTTAGTGGCCGGAAAGAGATTCGAACCAAAGTCCAAAACTAAAGCACCTTTATTTGCCGACCGATGGCCCGGATATCCCATCAACGTCTCACGCTGTGTTCTAATGGGCATATGGCCCTTGCCTTTCCCGCAGGCAACTTTCAGTGGCATTGCGGGGCTGGCTAGGCAGGAGAGGGAAGGGGCCTCTGCCCACGTGTCGCTGCGCCAACAAGTCCGGCCTGTAAACGAGCGCTATTTCCTTTTTGTTCAGCTCCTTCGTCGTGAGCCCATCCCCTCATATCTTCATATCATTTAATTGCATCGAGTCACAAGCACGTTATACGGCTTCACTTTTAAGCCGACAAGGCGAAACCCTCGGATGGGAATGCATTACCCATCTAAGCTGGTTTATTACTACAATGGGGCGGCCGGAGGATCCTTCACGGCGCCCGAGGAAACCAGCGTTTGTACGTGCGTTTGCGAGAGCTGCAAATAAAAAAATATTTAGTGCATATGCATGAAAAATGTGACAAATACGTTAGGATGGCTGCCATTGTGTAACTCCAGATTCTGGGACAGCTGTATAGGTATTTTACTTCGTGATACGTTGAGCTAAAGTATGGTTACAACTGTGTAGCCCGAGATCCAGCGACAGCTGTAGAGGTGTTTTATTTTACAATACACTGGTTTAAAGGATGGTTGTCACTGTAACGTGAGATTCAGCGAGATTCAGTGGAGAGATATAGGCATTTGCCCTGCAGCAAGCATAGTCAGGCTGATGTTGAGGTAAAGAATTTGATAGGGAAATGCATGTGCATACAATTATTTAGTGCTCTTTCAAGTTCTGCTCACAAATTCTTCAATCTATTAGCGCTTCCCAACCATACCCAGGTTAGAGATTACTATGCTCTAGCGATGCCCTCCTCCTGCTACGGTAACCACCCTCCGCTTACGTATTCTTCCGCTCGTTCTTCACTGTTAACCACCTTCCCAGTGGTTCCCATGGCAACGCGCCCTCCGGTTATGACCATTACTACTACACCGACGCGAAACACAAGAACGCGCGCTTAACAGCTGTTGCTGTTAAGCCTAGTTTGCAAGTGTTTATTGGCCTTCATGGTTGAAACAATGTGGCAGGGCGAAATGCTCTTTGGGGCTATACAACGCATCTAGCTAAACTTGTGTTTCTGTCCTGTAGCTGTGGCTCCAGAGCCACATAAATTTACCCCCTAGTACAGCAACTAAATCACTGTCAACGTCATCCTCCACGCGGCCGTTCGCGGCACCCAATGCTCGGCGGCTGCGGAACGCTTGACTTTGCAGTGCAACGGATGCGTATGAGCCAAGATACAGGATATCTCGCCTATTTCACCCACTCCAGGTTTATGCAGCCGCATGTGAATGAAAGAACACGGCTGAACGCTTCTCTAACTCTCAGTAAGAGCAGGCGAGCACAGTGGCCCCTTCAAGAAGCGAAGGCATCGAGGGATACTGAGCACACTGCCCAGCGCGAAAAATATCAGCGACTCCATTCTGCGGCACGTGAAGGAGGAAAAACTTTATTAAAGTGAAGAGAGTTGAACGAGCTTATGGGTAGGGTCCTCACTCCAGTGCTCCACTGGCTTGAGCTGCCCTGCGAACCTCTTGTTTGAGGGCCCGTTGGGCTTCCAGATTATCGCTGGTCAGCAGCGCCTCCCATCGCTTAAGTGGCCATCTACAAACTGGAGCAGTTATGCGCCTTTTCTTCTCTAGAAAACAACGCATGATTTAGACTGGTCAAATGTTTTAGGGGAATCCCCCAAGGTGGAGTAGATTTGTAATAAGGGAGTAATTACTCATTGGCATCCACCCGAGCGCAGCCATACGGCTACTCCGTTAGTTTACAGGAATGGAGAGGAGCATAAATGGCTCCCTGAGTAATTAGACACCTCAATCGCACATTGAAGTAGATGGCGGTGATGTCCACATAACGCGTTACATGGCTTCTTTTGTACCGCCTAATTTCCTTCCACTAAATGTCTTGTAGAAAGCTATCACACCCTTCACTGTAAGATGAAGGGTCTGACGGGGAGGGTATGACGACGATGGCTTGCCAAGCCGCACTAGTAACCATGGAGACCACGCACTGCAAGCTGACAGCGCCTATGCGGCATCCTGCGTGCCTTCGCCGAAGGTACCGGACGCGTTTTGCCGCGCATGTGGAGAGGAGGAACTGCGCTGTGCATGACTGACTGCAGCCCTTTTTCCCAGAGGGCGCCACGTTGCCTGAAGCGCTGGGATTCACGGTATCAACTGAGTACATGGAGGCTCCAACGTTCATACAAACGTTGGAGCGCACTCGAATGGCCATACAGAAGTCTATTTTTGCGGCCTGTTGTTTTACCGTTCCTCTATACTTTTTTTTTCATTTTCCTCCTTGTCATTTTTTACTTACAGTATGCGCGCGTCGTTACAGGGGCTTCGTTGCAAGCCACACAACTTTAAGCGATATGATGAATATTCACAGAAATAAGGATTAAGTGCAGTTCGTAAGTAAGATGTTTACGGCCTTTGACTAGTCCGTATCTTGAAAATGTCAGCGGCGATTAACAGCCATCCGATGACAGGTTTTAAGTAAATTCGATGTTCATTAGAAGGCCACTTGGGATGACTGCATTCAGATATTGTTATATGAAAAAAATTGGTTCCCCGGATATTTCTGGGTATGTTGACGTTTGTCTGGCAGCAAAAGACGAGATTCGTGGCTGAGAAATTGTAACTGTAAATTTGCCCACCAGTCGATTTAAACTCATGGCGTTTGCGCTCAGACGACAGTTCCCTCATGTTTGAACTGAATGGGGGCATAGCATAGCCTCCGCGATCCACGAAAAAAATTTGTTTTTGCCGCACGTTGTTTACTTGCGAAACCTGCTGGTGATGGCGACACTTGTCTTCATGTTTAGTCCTTCTTAACTTATAAAAGCTGCGTTTGCTTTGAGGGTGGTTTTTTGTCATTAGATTGTTGTAGTCTCTCGCTACAGGCCAAATTCCATTTTTCCTCAGTGTCCCTCTAACGTTCATTGCAATTTCCCCTATTATAGGGGTCGTATCCGCCATGAAATTCGTCCCATTCGTTTTTTCCATGGAACTGTCATTATTTCCCTTGCAAATGTCCTATTCTTACAGATCAAACATCGTGCGCGCCACGGTTTTTCACCTGGAGAGGGTACTAGCATTCTCTGCTGCTGCCTGTTTGCGACGAACATTGACCGCTCTCTATAATGAATACTCAGTAGCCAGCACGCCAGGCTGTCCTTTGTGTCTTTGCCAACTGCCGCCGGAATATCATAAGGCAAGCGCTAACGTCACACGAATTGACCACGTAAACGAATGTATAAATCACAACAGGTGGCTTTTTACACCTATGTATTGCAAACTACTCAGTAAGAGAGCTTTGAAGCACGCTGTCACTTGCTTTAGCAAAGTGAAGGAAAATCTCTAAAATTGAAAGGCCGAAAGCAGCCCTCTGATGTTCAATGTGGCCTACAAGGTTGCTCAATGAAACTTGGACCGAACCCTGTTATACACGTTAGCACTTCATTAGTTCCCTTTAGGCTCCAGCCATCATGTTAATCGAGCACTTGCCAGTTTTTGTTTTTGCGTGAGCTCAACAACATAGGATATCAGACAGGACGATACGAAGCCAGCTCCGTCATCTCTCAGTTTCGGGCACGGCAGAACCTCTCTGGTATCCTATACTTAATCTAAGTAGTTCAGAAGCGCCTTCATGTGGTCAAGAAAAAGGCTTTGCATCATTTTGTTCATGATGCCGTCAGAACCAGGTGCAGAGCGACTTCGCAAACAAAGGCTCTCTACAATTTTCTGATGGGTAATGGGACGCTCATGGCAAAGTGGGGCGAAGCCAGAGGAAGTGAGAGCACGACTTAAGCACGACCCGCCTTATGAGATGACGACTTGCTCACTAAGCCGTCACTACCGCACGTGTGCGCGGAAATATCGTTTTTTGGAAGGAACTGCGCACCGCAACAGGTAGAGCCACAACTTGGCCCTACACCGACATACTCCCGCAGTATGCTTGGAATGATACGCAGCTTTGCTGATTGTGCGATCATGAACGCGCCGTTGAGACATTGTGTGCGTATGTAATTAGATATTCAAGGGGGTAAGCGGTAGTTTTTTTTTTCAGAGCGGAAGCTTTTACAGTCATAGAAGTCCTTAAAGGCATGACAAACCCTGTGTTATGAAACCAGGATATGCGTGTTACGTGCTTAACCAGATCATTCTGACATGATTACTGGCGGCCCTTCAGGAGATCAACCTCTTCAAACCTATGCCTAAAGTTCTGAGAAGCACTCTAAAGATAAGGTGACCCCAAAATACACACGAATGTAACCGCGACGATAATGCCTGTGCATGAATGCCTCTGTGTTCCTCCATCTCTCCTTTCAAGAATGTGGCAAGAAAAAAAGAGGTCAGAGAGCTCGATATTGCCTTCAAGCGCCGAGGAACAATTGAATGTTGCATAGAAAACTTATAAGCTCTGAAGAATGCTTGCCAGCTATAACACCCACTAGGCCCCGATAACTCTGCCGGTCGTTTGGGAAAGATAGTAAACTTCATTCGGAAAGGCTCTTCGATGGGAGCAGTGTTGGCCACTCCTGTAATATTCCGTCTAATTTAGAGCCCGCACAGAGACAGCCGCCGCTCAGGTTCGTTCTATAAAGGCGAGTTGTACGTCCAGGACCTCGGTGGACAAAACCACCTCCCAATGATCCAACATTGGACTTTCGTGAGAAGACACTGTCTGGTTACGCTGGCAAGCCCACGTGGCGTTGAATAATGTAGTCACATCTTCGTAACGCGGAGCCCGATCCTCATAAGCGGCGGGATGAATTTCGCTGGAAAGGTGCTTGCCTGAAGCTTGCGCAAGCGTGTCGCCTCTTTGCTGAGCTTAGGATGAGGCAGAGGGTATCGTCTCCTACTCCATGTAATGCGCTCGAAATTCTACGCCGTACAGTTAAGATACAGGCTACGGGGGACACGCTTCAGCCTCTGCTCAGTGAGTGTCTCCTCGAGCGGTGGTGTCAGCGGCGTGGTTCCCAGAGAGCCCTACATGCCCTAGTGTCCATAATAGCTGATGTTTGATTAGGGTGCTTGCACCCCCACGCTGATGAATGAGTTTCATGGCCGTCTTGCCTAGTCGTCCGTTGAGGTAACTCCTGCAGGCTGGCTGCGAGTCGGCGATGATGGTCAGAGACTCTCCCCGCTCGTTGCCGATGGCTACCGCAAGAGCCACAGCAACCTCTTCGGCCTCGTTAGGCTTTCAGTCTTTGATGATGACGCTGGCGATTTATTGATACGCAGAATACACTGCCGTAGCAAGAGCCGCTGGTATTCCAGCGTAACAAGCATCATCCTCGCACACCACGTCCATTCAACCCGCCAATCGCTATCCCACACTCTTAGCTCTTGCCCTGCCTCAGTGTAGTTCCAAGTACACGTGCCGTGGAATCAGGAGGACCATTTAGGAGAGCAGAGTAGAAATTGGGGCCTGTTGGTAGTTCATGATGAGGACGTTAGAGCGCAAAAAAAAACAAAGAGAAAGTGGAGACGTGGACGGGACAAGCGCTAACTTTCAACAACTGCTTTATTGAAGTGCGGGAAGGGAACCTAGCGGGGCCGCCGCGCATGCGCTAAACCTCTTGTCTCCCACACTTGCTGTTGTTAAACCCTGAGGCGAGTGTGCAGAAGGTGGTGAAGGCATACATAGTTCAAAATAGTTCAGATTATACACATTATGATAACAAAAATCGATGTTCTTTTGGAGTCATGTGCACTGAGGGCGTGCTGATGCATAGATCGTTCTGAGCGATCTTAGCGGCTTCAAACAGCTCACGTTCGAGCCTACCTTGATGCCTCCCGATTACCGAGGTGCTTTTCAGCAGCGGTAGACATTTGCAGTCCTTACAATGGGGTGGGAGGTTCGAGCCGTAGCCTTTATCAATTGAATTGGCGTGCTCCCTCAATCTGTCGTTTAAACATCGACCTGTCTGACCGATATAAATTTGACCACAGTTCAAATCTATATCAACAGCAAGTTTGGGAGACAAGAGGCTTAGCGCATGCGCGGCGGCCCTGCTAGGTTCCCTTCCCGCACTTCAATAAAGCAGTTGTTGAAAGTTAGCGCTTGTCCCGTCCACGTCTCCACTTTGTCTTTGTTTTTTTTGCGCACTAACTTCCTCATCATTTAGGACGCCCTTACTTCTTCCGGGACGCCTGAATATTCATTGATGCTCTCGAGTCAATGTCGGTAGCTGATTCTCTTCAGTATAGATCTTCTGTTCGTCTTTAGCAGGAGGCGTTCAACTTGTGAGCTGAGTTGCACTTCCGGAGATTCTAGGCAACTGTTGGTTATGCCAATGTCCGCCATCTTGTTCATATAGGTCTGGTTAGGGGGGCCCAAGGCCACCTTATAGGCTTTGCGGAGCAGGGCCTCTACCTTCTCGGTTTATGAATTAGTTTCTGATACGGCAATGTGTGAGTGGCCACGCTGACGACCAAGAGTCGTACTAGCCCCATCGTATCCTCTTCCCTGTCCCCTGTTCTGCTGTTCACGACTGATGATCATGCGAGTCACCTGGGCCCTCGCTGCGGATATGGAATATGAGTCTGAACGTGTGGTCTTCCCTTTGGTTAGACTGCAGTCATATGCGCAGTATTCGCAGTCTGAACTTCTGGAATGACTTACCGACAGGCATGGCCTCCAGCTGGAGGAATTTGCCATACCTTCGGCTGTTTGTTATAGCGATATGAGACCAGTCTGGAGAACAGGCGTGGCCACACTCATTGGCGCACTGGTTCACGCAGTCAGCCGCTTTCTGGAGCGGATCGCAAATTTCTCTCAGTGAACCCTCTTTGGCCGCATCGTGATGTGGTCGGCATATACGGTGTGCCGAATGGCTAGGACCTCCACCAAATGTTACGTGGCGGCTAGAAACAGCAGAGGTAACCTGCTACGCAAGGAACCGACAGCTTGAAGTTGGTTAGTTGGCTGGCCTCAAGTAGAATGGCACATACCCACTACGGGGGAGTGGCCAAGACACAGGCGGTGAACTGTTGGAATGATTAGCAGTTTTAGAGTAGTCTCACAGCACAAAAGCGCGCACCTCAGCGTCGTCTTCGTTACAAAACCGCTTCGTCGTCCTCTTAGCGTCCGTAGCAATACCAAGCCGTTGCGGAATTTCGGACATGGAGATATTGAAGAGTATCGGGGAGATCACCGCACCCTGAGGTGTGTCCTTGTTTGGCATTTTGATGATGTCGGACTTCAGATCAGCCCTGCCCGCTGTTGCAGTTCTACGAGCCAGAAAGGCCTTCACATTAGCGTGGATCTTCCGACCGCTGCCTAGTCGGCTCAAACCCTTGCGGGAAGCGTCGCGAATCACGTTGTCAAAAGTTCTTTAGATCGAGGGTCATGACTATGCCTTCAACGTAATCTGGCGTTCTGCGTAAGACTTCCTTCTTGGGAAGAAGGAAGACGTCTTGAGCCGACAGATAGGGCCGGAAGCCAAACATCGTCTTAGGTAGCAGGTTGAGATCGCTCTGGGATAGCGCTGCACACGGGTGAGCACCACTCGCTCGTAGTGCATGCTGAGGCACGATGCTAGCGAATAGGTCGCAGGTTCTCGAGGTCCGATTTCTTCCCAGGTTTAATGATGAGCACTATCTCCTCGTGTTTCCCCTACTGGGGCATCATCCCACTTCCCACAGCCCGTTCCCCTTGTTTGTTCTGGACAAATCTCAAATTGCGTATGATCAGGCTGCCAATCTTGTCACCATCTTGGGCAGTGTTCTTGATCGCTGTATGAACCGCCGCACATATCTAGTCCTCGGCAGTCGGATGTTCTCGCTTGGTGTTTCTCTGGGCAGTGATTCATTGCATAGCTGTGTATGCAGAAAGCCACTCGTACCAATGTATCTTAGAATCAGCGGCACTTCTCCCAAAGCCGTCTCTATTATGCTCTTTGGGTCTCCTCGCGGGTTTCGTCGTGTTTTGTTTTTCTCTGTGCTTCCTCTCCCCAGTTGCTTGGGTCGTGGACGTAGTCGTCCGGACCGAAGTGTCTTTAGCAAACCACCACATTCTTTACCGTTTTGTCAGGAAGGCCGATGCGTTGGAGCCAGCCACGACTCAGCTCATAATCTCCTGGAAATATGTGCCGGATCGTGGTTCGATTCCAGTCGCTCTGTGTATTTGTGTCTTTTCTCCGCTCCTAAGCTCATGTCGTTCATTGGAGTCAAGGCGTAGTCAAGATGCACGAACGATAAGCAGTATGTGTCCGGAGCGGTCAAGTGGGCGAGCGAGGGAAAGGCTCTACTGCACAAATAACTAAAACCTGGTTTTGGAGGGCTGCATGGAAGAAAAAAAAAACTGAGAAGGGAGCGCGCACGCAGAGATCTATCTCATGACGTAATCACGGCGGGGGGCGAACCAACTCTCTGTTTTACTATTTTTTACTTTTTATGACTAGGGTTCAAGGCTGTCGCCGTACGCTCCCTCCGCAGTTTTTTTTTTTTATTGTTGTTCATTCATGCGGGTTTGTAGGCGTGGGCCAAAACGGAAGGCGCTGCGGAAAGCGTTGCGCAGACGACGCGGCACCCAGGCTACGCCCAACCTTCTCCCGTCAGTCAGAACGAGGCACCAATGGAATGCCTTTAGCGAAAGTAACCCGTATGACGTCAAAAAGGGCCAGAGTAGTGGGCGGGGACATTTGCTTGGGGACGGAAAGAACGAGCGGGCTTTGATTTGAATTTCTGCAGCTTTTCGGGGCGCGCATAGCTCTAGTATTTTGCAGAGGTTATCTTCGATGCCTGATCTATGGTGGTTTGGTTTGGTTTATGGGGTTTAACGTCCCAAAGCGACTAAGGCTATGAGAGACGCCGTAGTGGAGGGCTCCGGAAATTTCGACCACCTGGGGTTCTTTAACGTGCACAGTGGGCTTGTTTTTCAAAAATGTCCGGACCCTGTGCAGGTACCCTTTAAGAGCGTAAATGCGAGGGCCTTTCCCTGTCCTCTTTTTCTCCCTGGGTTTTCTCTATTTTTATTTTTTTATTTTCCCCTTTTTGTTTTCAGATCACCGCGGCGATCCGCAGTGGAGCAGTGCGAAAGCAATACGTCTACATACTATATCGACGTCCGTGGCTATTCTGATGTCCATGTACTACATTGACGACCATGGCTGTGTTGACGTCTAAGCGTATTTTTTCGCGCTTTTTCGCGTTTAATCACTTCCCTAGTTACACCTCATCAACCAAATTTTTCCGACAGCAACATTTAAAGGTGGAAGCCTTTAATGCCTCATCGTTGTAAGCAGAAGTTGTCGACAGAAATGTCACGCCTTTCAATTGGTCGAAACGGTCGTGACGTCACAGTGCGCGAATTTCAAACGGGGCCAATTGTACTTTGGCTAGTAACCATGGAGAGCGCCAACGGAGGCACATGTGCTTCGTATGGCCTCCGCGTTCGAGCACCTTCTGCCAGGGAAAACCCCTGGATACTTTGACTCCGACACACGGACAAGAAGCGTGAGTCTATAAGGCACCTTCCAAGACCTCATTTAAGCAAATCGGAGCTCGGGCGACCGAGCTCCGACTGTGTAAAGCCAGCGTCGCTCCGGCGCCCTAGCTTACCCGATCGCCAGGCCTGGCGCGGCGCGAACGCCACGGCGGCAGTCATGGAGTACGCCGTAGCTGGGACGAACGCCTCCCCAGACGAATTCGAAACGCCCGATAGGAAAACGATTGTGTCTTACCGTAATCAGGACCCCAAAGCTGTGTCATTAACAGCTCAGAAGCCAAATAAGCAGACCGAAAAGTCGAAGGCGCAACCTCTCCCTCCACTCCATCCTAAGAAACCGCTTCCACGACTACCGGAGGAAGACTATAAAATCATCTACAGACCAACGGGTGGCGTAGACATCACGCGCTACACCGAGGAATCCATCAGGCAAGCTATCGCATCAGCGAGCGGCGTTACCGCGGTCTAGGCTGACAAAGACCAATCCAGAACGAACTGTGCAAAGAATGTGTTTACCATATCGACGCCAGTGCAGGCAAACGCACTACGTTACGTCGCAGTCAAACAAATCAAGATGGAAGGCAAAGACATCATCATGACGTCGTACATCGCTCCTCCGGACAACGCCTTGCAGGGCATCATCTACCGGGCTTACGATGGCGCAAGTTAGCAAGAAATGATGACAGAACTTCGCAAAAGAAATCCTGAAATCGTCCAAGCACGAACCATGGGAAGAACATCAAAGTCCCTCCTGCTCCACTTCGACGCGGACGAATTGCCAGATAGCATCGTATACTTCGGCGTCCTGTATCCGGTCTACCCCTTCATTCAAAAAGTAGCGGCGTGCACGATCTGTAGAAGAGTCGGACACAGAAGAGACGTATGTCCGGAGCCACCGCAGCAACGGTGCCCGTACTGCGGCAACCAGCACCTCAAAGAAGAAACCTGCGACCCAGTCTGCATTGTCTGCGGAGAAGGGCACCGCACAGGCGATAACAGCTGCAAAAAAAGATTTCAACGACCCCACACTCGTCGGAGCACCAGTCAAGATCAAAATCCCGGACCACCGACGACTCAACATCCACCCAAAGGAAGGACCGCTCGAGCTCCTTCCCGCCCTTGGACAGCGGACGCAGCAGCAGCCGCAGTGGAGGTGACAGCGGCACCAGCAGCCGGACGCAGAGCCCCGGACCGAAACAGGTGAGCTGGGCGAGTGGCCTCTCACGGAAAGGGAACGGAGCTGCAGTTATTACAGTCTAAACTCGATCAGGCACTCCACCACATTCCAATACTTACGGACCGAATCAAACACTTACAACAGGAAAACAGTAAATTAAAAGCACCTGCCAAATCTAAGGACCCTCCTCCAAAACCACTTGCAATGCAGGAAGTTACAGAAATGGAAACTACTGTGTCCGCAACAGTCGAAACACCAGTAAGCTTAGTAAGCAAGCAAGAAACACCGCGCAAAAAACGAGCAGTAGCTGATGTTAGAAATCCCTCATTGGAGGATAGAGTCCCAAAACTCGAACAAAAAGTGGAAGAGCACAGTCAGAAATTCGATAACGTAACACAAACAGTGGACAATTTATCACAAAGACTCGAACAACACATACAGGATGTAAATCACAAGTTCGGGGTAATCGACACCATTTTACAGGAAATTTTACGTCGGCTTCCCCCGTCAGCTCAAGGGGTGCCAATCGATCTATCCCAGCAAAATGGCCAATCCTAAAACCACAACAATTTGGCAGTGGAACTGCAGATCTATGCGCAACAAAAAAGCAGATCTGCAGTTACATATTCAATCGCAATCCGAAAAACCTGACGTAATAGCGATCCAAGAACCCAGAATATCTCGACTAAAACTGCCAGGGTACCGGGCAGTTCTGCCATGTCACATCACAGAACAACCTTTAACCACTAGGATGGTACATAGAAACCTTACCGTGGTTAACCACGAAATTGAAAACGTAGAGCTCGACTGTATATTAATCGAAATTTTACCCAGCAAAAGAAACTTCTCTTCTCTGTTCATACTGAACGCATACAGCCACCCCAGGGCGCAGGCTGGACCAGCGAAAGCCGCTATACTGAAAGCCCTACAAATTGCAGGCCACAACCCAACCCTAATTGTGGGCGACTTCAACGCTCAACACGTGCAATGGGGACACGCAACTATATCTAAGAAAGGCACGTCCCTAATAGATTTTATCCAGCAAAGAGGGCTAACCCATTACATGGATCCCATAAAACCTACCAGGATAGGCAACAGCGTGAGCAGTGACACGTGTCCGGACCTCACGATAGGCAAAAATCTCCCAGACTTAAGCTGGAGCAACACCAGACAAAATCTCGGAAGTGGCCATTATATAATAGCATCTAAAATCGCCATTGACAATCTCAAACCCCAACCCAGAAAAAACAAGATCACCGACTGGGACAAACTTAGGACGATCCGCGACCAAAATCAGGAACCGATCACAGACCTAGAACAGTGGACACAAACCCTCCTATCAGATGTGGGAAAGGCCACTAAATAACTAGTACATGACCTAGGCGTAAATGCGATTGACAGCCGACTTGCACACATGTGGGAGGCAAGGCAACGCATAGAAAAAAGATGGCTTAAACAAAAATACAACAAAAAGCTTAGAAACAAGATACATTCACAGAAGAAATTCAACACCACTCCGCAGAAATCGCAAGGCAGCAATGGGACCACATCTGCGAAAATGTAAATGGCAATCTAGGCACGAGAGAGACGTGGAATCTTCTGCGGCATCTCCTTGATCCGGAATCAAACAAAGCTACGACTCAAAGGGAAATCACCAAAATTTTAAACTTGGACCCAGGCACGGATCAACACATTATCAACACGCTACAGCAGAAATACTTCTGCACAACCCGAGAGATGCAGTCACTACCAGATTATAAAGGACAACCTAACTCCCTCCTGGACGCTGACATAACAATAGCGGAAATAGGAGCAGCCCTCCATAAGATACGCACGACATCCGCCCCGGGAGAAGACGGTATTAACAATAAGACACTCAGAAAGCTAGACGACGCTTCCATCACAGCCCTCACGGACTTTGCGAACTAGTGTTGGAGGGAGAGCAAACTCCCAGCGGCCTGGAAACATGCCATCGTTAAACTCATCCCAAAACCGGGCAAAAAGCTCGCGCTCAAAAACCTCAGACCTATTTCGCTTACATCTTGCATAGGAAAACTGATAGAGCACGTCATACTAGACAGACTCCAGTCTCACATGCACAAAGAGAATTTATATCCACACACTATGATTGGCTTTAGACCACATTTATCAACACAGGACACGATGCTCAGACTAGCACACGAAGTCCTATCTCAGGAGCAAGAAAAGAGCACCAAGGCAATCCTAGCTCTAGATTTAACAAAAGCGTTTGATAACGTCAAACACAAAGCAATCCTAGAATCTCTTTCACCGTGGAATGTGGCCGAAAGAGCGTTTAACTACATCAAGGACTTTCTTTGCGATAGAACGGCTAAAATTCAAATTGGCGCAATCAAATCCGACAACTTCAGTTTAGGAGACAGAGGAACGCCGCAAGGATCGGTCCTCTCTCTCTTCTTATTCAATATAACCCTCATCAAAATGGCACACGAATTCGCAAAAATCCCAAACATAGAACACTCTTTGTACGCGGACGATATCACCCTTTGGACCACCAAGGGGAGTATCGCCGCGATACAAGATACGCTACAACAAGCGGCAGATGTAGTAGTAGAGGAGGCACAAGCCGCGGGACTCGTGTGTTCCCCCAAAAAATCTGAAGTCCTCTTCCTGCACCCAAAGCGTCAAAGGAAAAACAAAGCGCCTGAGATCAAACCAAAAAAACGACTCGTTAATTAAGAAACTGAGAAACACTGTCAACCAAATCTCCTTCCTCATCAGACGCATGGCGAATAGGCGAGGAGGAGTTAAAGAAGCCGAGACCAGGAAACTAATACAAGCCTTCGTTCTTAGCAGAGTCAACTACACTACACCATACGTCCCCCTCACAGTGAGAGAAAGAGGCGACCTGGATTCTCTAATTAGACAGTCCTACAAAATTGCGCTCAACCTCCCTCGTCATACTCCAAATGAAAAACTATTACAGTTAGGAATTCACTACACCTTAGCGGAAATGATAGAAGCACACCTCACCGCACAATATGAAAGACTATCAGGCACTGAAACGGGACGTTTCATCCTAAAGAAAGCAGGAATACAATATGAAGGAGTCAGTACACACACCTTTCCAATTCCAAGACACGTGCACGAACGCTTAACAGTCCCTCTTCTGCCCAAAAACATGCATCCACACTACGATACGGACAGAAGAAAGGCTAGGGCACAAAAACTTCACGAAAGATTTTCGGTTCAGATAGACACGGCGCACGTGGACGTGGCAGAACATGCCGACAGAGACGCCTTTTCTCTGGCAGTTGTCGATCATCGAGGTTCTCCCCTTGCATCGGCGACAATAGATAAAACAAAATTTCCGGAGGAGGCCGAAGAAGCTGCCATAGCTTTAGCCATTACCTCCACCACCACTGCCAAATACATCATAAGTGACTCCAAAACAGCAATTCGAAATTTTGCAAACGGAAGGGCCCCCTCAGCAGCCATCAAAATCTTACAAAAATTCTCCAATGCCCGCCAGATAACATTGTTCTGGGTCCCCGCCCATTCGGACCATCCTGGAAACGAGGCGGCGCACCAATTTGCCCGAGGATTCGTGGTTAACCGGGAGGTGCGCTACCCCGAGCTCAGGTCGGCCAGGGAGCGAATGACGACCTACAAAGAAATTAATCAATCAATCAATCAATCAATCAATCAATCAATCAATCAATCAATCAATCATTTTATTTCTGCCTAAGAAAGTGACAGAGGAGCTGCAGAAAAAGCTGTCATAGACAGCTTGACTGAGCCGCAGCCCCCTTATACTGGGCAGCAGTGACAGGCGACGAGAAAAAAATAACAAAAAAACTAAAGAAAACAACTCGGAGAAAAACACATTATTAACACCAAGAAAAATCTTACCTCTAGTTTGTACATGTGTGGAATTTACATGGTCATCCAACATCATTGTATAAGTTAAGTATCTTTTAGCAGTACAACAAAAGCACAATGAATCAAACAATACAAATTAAAGAAAACAAAAAACACCACTTAGTGCAGTTTAAAGAAAAAAAAGTCATTTTGTAACACAGTCTATGTATAAGCAACGCAGCTCACGATGAGTACAGGTAAAAAAGTTGAAATTGGCAGATTTGTATGTGTTTAGTAGAGAAGGAAGTCTATATTGCAGGCGCTGTTTGCCAGTATTTATGCGTGGTGTAGGCACCAACCAGGTTTCAGGCTCTCTAAAAGGGTAACTCGCTTCTTTTTCTTTCAGATTTGCCAGACGTCGAATATGACTTATGTTATTTTTGGTTTCTAGTTTAAAACGAACGATCAGTCGATATTGATATAAATCAAAGATTTTGATTACGCCAGTTTCACGAAAGAACGCTTTGCTGGGTGCTCCATAGTTCGCATTAAACACGTAGCGAAGAAACTTTTTCTGCAGAACATGAATTTTTTTGTAATGAGGAATACGTTGCAGTGCCCCATACAAGCTGGCAGTAGTTAATGTGGGTATAGAGCATTGTGTTATAGAGAAGTAGTTTAATTGATTTAGGAAGAATGTATCTAATGCAGCCAATCGTGCCTGTTACCCTGGCTAACTGCCGGACAACATGATTTGCGTGATCCTCCCAAGACATGTGCGAAGAAAATACTACACCTAGGCATTTGAAGTGATCAACAATTTCTATTTCTCTCAAGTTAAAGTTGATACTATCGTGTGGGGTGATCGGTTTGTTTCTTGGACGAAATATTACAGCTTTAGTCTATTTTTCATTCACGCTCATGTAGTTTGATTCTGACCATCTTTCCAGTGTGATCATTGTCGTGTTGCACATTTGTATCAGGTCATGAATGTTACTTCCAGAGAAAAAAATGCTAGTATCATCGGCCTATATGATCAACCTGGCATTTGGGTTAATGTTCACAATATCATTAAGGTAAATGTTGAAAAGTAGGGGCCCAAGTATGCTTCCCTGTGGGACACCAGAATAAATTGGTTTTATTTCTGAATATGTATTATCTATGTTGACAGTTTGTTTTCTTTTTGACAAGTAAGATTTTATTAGTTCTGCAGCCTGGCCCCG
Source organism: Amblyomma mixtum (assembly GCF_055824585.1). NCBI lineage: Eukaryota > Metazoa > Arthropoda > Arachnida > Ixodida > Ixodidae > Amblyomma > Amblyomma mixtum. Next base: position 2,230,756 of record NC_143018.1, on the reverse strand, counting down.
AATTCAGTAGTGCCATAGCTTCTCTAGAAATAACTTATGATTAACCAAGGCAAAGGCCTTTGAGAAGTCTATGAATATTCCTATCACGAGCTCTTTGTGTTCAAATTGTGTCAGAATATATTCTTTTTGCTCTAAGAGTGCTAGTTCGGTCGATTTGTTTTTCCGGAATCCGAACTGTTATGGTGTGAGCAAGTTGTATTTATCTAAAAATTTATTCAGTCTAGAGTGTAGAATTTTCTCCAATGCTTTAGAGAAAACAGGCAGTACAGATATGGTCTATAATTACCCAAGTCATTTCGGTCTCCCTTTTTAAATAAAACAGTTATTTTAGCAATCTGCATTTTTTCTGGGAATACTGATGTAGCTAAACAAACATTAAAAAATGGCTGAGGCTTAGTTAAGGTTAAGCCTAGTCAGATGCGAAGCATATTGATGGCTAGGCTTGGTAATACATGGCTTTCCTTGGTTGAATACTTGGTCATTTTAATACAACCACTAGAAGCCTTCGTCGTGGGGGAAGACAACGGCATGGCTACAGCTAAACGCCGACTAACCCCGAGACGCGCGTTGGGTGAGCGCCTGGATTGCCACGGAAGCCGCGTCCGCCTGCCCGGTGGACCGAGCGTTTCCCCTACACCGAGTGTGAACGCGCGTTCGAAATGCGCGGGAATGCCGCTCGAGGACATTCCGGCGTCTGTGCGATGGCACTCCCAGCGCGTGACGGTGATCTGTCGTGACGTCATCGTGTCACGTGGTGTGGCATCATCGTGTCGCGTAATTTGGAGGCGCACAACCACAGCGACGGCGCGAGGTGGGCCCCTGTTTCTCCACTGCCGTGACGTCATCGTGTCACGTGGTGTGACGTCATGTATCACGTGATTTGGAGGCGCACAACCACAGCGACGGCGCGAGGTGGGCCCCCGTTTCTCCACTGCCGTGACGTCATCGTGTCACGTGGTGTGGCATCATCGTGTCACGTGATGGAGGCGCACAACCACAGCGACGGCGCGAGGTGGGCCCCCGTTTCTCTACTGTCGTGACGTCATCGTGTCACGTGGTGTGACGTCATGTATCACGTGATTTGGAGGCGCATAACCACGGTGAAGGGCTGAAGTGGTAGCTAAAGTAGTATGCTTCGCATAAAATATGTGCCACAGCTGGAGCTATAATATCGGCTACATATTTTATGGGCTTTATCTGGATGTCGTCAATATCTCGACAACTGCTATTCTTTAGGCTAAGTATGACCAATGCTACTTCATCCGTCGTGACAGGTTCAAGAAATATTGTATTATCGTTATGAAAGTCTAAGTAATCGCATGCATTCCGTGCAGACCCATCCGTTCTCTTTTTCGTGAAAAAGTCGTTGAAAGCATTTGCCAGCTCTGTCCCTGAAAGTTCTTTATCATCGATTTTAAGATTCCGCACATGGCCATGTGACTGGTTACGTTGCAGCAATGAGTTTAAACGGGTCCAAACCGCATCATGACGACCCTTCTTGACGTCTAGAAATGCAGAGTAATATTCTGTTCGTGCTGATCGCAACTTCTTTGTTAATCTATTTCGAAATTGTTTAAATAACCTCAAATCATCAACTGTACGTGTGGTTAGGAATGTTCTATACAGCTTATTTTTAATTTCTATTTCTTTTCGTAACTCAGGGTTGATCCATGGTTTCCGAGTTTTTCGTGAAGCTTTATATGTTGTAGAGGGAAAGTACAAGTGGTATAGTTGTTTAAAAATATCAAGGAACTTATTATAAACTCCATTAGCATCATTGAGGTGAGCTATGTGGGCCAGGTCAACTTGTTTAAGAGCATCGCGAAAAGCTTTCAGTGTAACATTGATTATACGCTGGTACCTAATACCATCTGGTTCTTTCAGTGTATGGGTTGGCTTATTCATGCACAAGAACACTGGGAGATGGTCACTGATAGGACATGATAAGGCACCGGTCTCAATTATTGGATGGGCGAGATTGGTAACTCTGCTGAAAAAAAGTTATATGATGCAATAACCTCATAGATCATTCATCATAGAATACCATACAATCTGTATGATATATCATACGAATTGTATGATATATCATACAGATTGTATGATATGTCATACAGATTGTATGATATTCTATGACGAATGATCTATGGGGTTATGGCATCATAGAACTTTTTTTCAGCAGGGAATGAACAAGTCTAAAGTGGATTGACTTCCTGTTGTTACTCTGGTAGGGATTTCTATTACACTAATGGAACCATTTGAAGCCAAAACAGTCCTAAATTTTCTCGTAGAATAATTGTTACTGCTCATGTCGATGTTGAAATCACCTCCAGCAATAAGCGTATAACCTCAATCAGCTACAAAAGACAAAAAGTGTTCATAGAATTTATGAAAAACGGATACATCTCCACTGGGTGGGCGGTAACAGACAGAGTAAATACATTTCTTTGAGCATAATGATATTATCTCGTAGTCCGGCGTAATCACACTGTATGGGCTTTAGCATTTCACCAGTTACATTTTCATTCAGAAGTAAAGCCACTCCCCCGCCACGCCCGACGGGTCTGTTGAGATAGTAGGTTTTGTAATTGGTCATTTTGAAAACATTATGCGCGCTGGTGCTAAATGTTTCACTCAGCATTATCACTGAAAACCTAAACCGAAATTCGCTAAAAAATTCATCTAGCAAGACCATTTTATTTTTTACTGAGCGTGCGTTGACATGTATAGCTTTAATGGATGCGGATGAGAAAGAGGAAGCGATGTGGTTCAAGTCATGCGGAAGGTGATACGGGCACTGCGCCATTTTTCTTTTCCATTTTCCTGTGGTACTGAGCTTGCGCAGTGCTACGTAAGCTGGTCCAGATCGCTTGCTCCTTTGATATGTATGGCAGTCATTCCTTGATCTTTACGAACTAGAATTTTCCCATTCGTATACCAGAAAAAACGATAACCTGTATCTTTTGCCTTCTGTTTCGCACTTCGAAGCAAGTCTCTGTGATACCGTGTCAGGTTTTTCTGAATCACAATGCTCGGTTTATTATCTTTTACTTTGCTCCTAGCGTTCAGCCACGAATCTCTTGTCGTCTGTCTGGTGAAACGAGCGAGTATTCCTTGTGTCTTATCCCGTCGGGCAGGCAGTCTGTGTATTGTTTCAATGTCTGCTGCCGTCAGAGCTTCGGGGCGATGTCATTTAACTAAGTAAGCATATTTTCATCGGGCAGAGCAGCAATACCGTGTATCTCTAGATTAAGTTTCCTGCTTCGGTATTAAAGATCATTAACATCTTGTTGAAGTTGTGCTTGCACAACTTGCGTCATGTCGTCTTTTTCTTCTAGTTCTGCTACTCTTTTCTTCAGTACCTTGATCTCATTGTCCTGGCGGGAAACATGTCTTTCAAATTCATCAAATTTCTTAGACATATGTTGGACAGATTCTTCCATTTCTGCCACCTTTTTTGTTAGCTCTCGCAAGCTCTCAAGTTTCTCTAGTATAGAGGCAAGAGCTAGCTTAACATCTAGTTCAGAATCACTGTCTGCTCTACTACTCGTTCGCGAGCCATTTTCCCGACATGTGAGGCAGCGCCACGCTTTTTACGCAGCATTGTTTTCTGCTTTGAAAGATTTCTCCGTCACTCCCGCGCATTTACCGAAATGGTAAGCGCTTTGGCACTCTGTGCATGTCGCACTCGGCACATTGACATGAATAGTTCCCTCGCAGGAAGAGCACACACTAGACATTTCTTTTCGTAGGCGGACACTTCACCAAACGACACAAAAGCACGCTTCACCAAAATACAATGGCAGCAGGGGCAGCAGCAGCGGCAGACACAATGGCATGAACCACAAAAACTATGACAATTCTACGTAGGGCTGCACTAACCTGCAACAAGGGCGAAGCGCGTTACCGATGTAGTCGCGTCGCTGCCGCTGCTGCCAAGTAACCGCTGGTCCGATTGGTTGCGTTTATCTTGCAGGGCCCTCCGGTCAGCGTCTGCGCAGATTGTATCCGAAGCGTGCCAAGCGTCCCATGGTTGAGCTTGATGATAGAAAGGCGTAGCTTTGGCGTAGGCATAAGAAGGCGTACAGCAGAAGCGGTTGCCGGTTCCTAGCAGCAGGATCACTCGAGAACGGGGAGCTCGATCTGCAACAAGGGCGAAGCGCGTTACCGATGTAGTCGCGTCGCTGCCGCTGCTGCCAAGTCCAGTACCCACCCAAGTACCCACTTCAAGAAAGAAAGACAGATCTTCCCAGAACCACACAAATCCCTGAGTAAAACACAACAAGTCAGTTGGCGGCAGCTCCAAACAGACACTTTCTTTAATCCGTACATGCACTCCATATGGTTCCCGGAGCAGTACAGCCCCGTCTGTTCTCTCTGTTGGCACCAAAAATCAGACATGCAAATCACTGTCCCATACAAACCACCCCGTCACGCAAATACGACACACGAACTCATGAACTGGGATGCCTTTCGCGCTGCACGCACCGCCCTCCCAGACACTCCCATCGCAGACATCGATGCATGGGTGCAGTCACTCAACCATGACGTTCACCACAACACGCGACACATTGAAATTACAACCGAAACACCGACCCTTGACACACGCCTAGCCCACCTCTGGGAGGCTTATCACAGCATCCTGGAACGCTGGAAAGGCAACAAACACAACAGAACGCTTAAAAAGCGGCTGGCCGCGCTGCAGACACAAATCCAACAGCACTCTGAGGAGCTCTGTCGATCCAACTGGGGACAGATATGTGACGGCATCGCCGGAAACCTGTCCAGCAAACGTGCATGGCAACTCCTCCGACACCTCATTGACCCCACACGCACCAAATCAGCAGCACAGCACCACGTGACACGCCTCACACATGAACACATTGACGATCCCGACACCCTTTTAGACACACTTCAAACCATGTACACATCTCCAGGCGGCCCCACACCTCTACCCCACTACACAGGACAAGCAAATCCCACACTCGACACCGACATCACGGAGACGGAAGTCAGAGCGGCCCTCCTGATTCTCCGCGCCAACTCCGCACCTGGTGCAGACCAAATCACAAACTCCATGCTCCGCAATCTGGATGACCGATCGATCACCCACATTACGAAATACTTCAACCAGTGCTGGAGGGAGGGTAACCTCCCGCAGTCCTGGCGCCACGCGAAGGTAATATTTATACCAAAACCCAACAAACCACTCACCATTCAAAACCTTCGCCCGATTTCGCTAACCTCATGCCTCGGGAAGCTCCTCGAGCATGTTGTGTTAGCGAGACTCACAAGTCACATGGCGGACAACAATCTCTACCCGCATAGCATGGTGGGATTCCGCCCTCATCTATCCGCACAGGACGCCATGCTGCAACTCACACACGACCTTTTTGACCCGCTTCTTCCAGGTCACACCAAGGCAGTCTTAGCTTTGGATCTCTCCAAAGCTTTTGATCGCATTGAACATCAGGCGATCATGACTGCTCTATCCCCATTGAATGTGGGTGTGCGCACGTACGCCTACATTCAAGCATTCCTAACTGACCGCACGGCTGAGATACACTTCGGCCCTCTGTCTTCCCCCTCTTACACACTTCAGAGTATCGGCACCCCTCAAGGGTCCGTCCTTTCCCCCTTTCTCTTTAACATTACCCTCATACCCCTCGCCCGGAAATTGGCAACTATTCCCCATCTGAAGCACACTCTTTATGCCGACGATATCACCCTGTGGACCACCGACGGCAGTGACGGTGACATAGCGAACACCTTACAGGAAGCAGCCACCCTCACCCAAAATTACGCACGCACCATCGGACTGTCTTGCTCCCCAGAGAAGTCCGAACTGCTCCTCATCCGGCCTAAGAACCACCGCTGTCCCCGCTCCCCCATTGCCATTGAATTGTTATTGCTCTTTTCTTGCTTCTTTTTTTTACCCTCTTACTCATGTAAATGTTCCTTCTATGTATACAATTTGTAATTTTTACCACCCCCTATGTAATACCCTCGTGAAGAGGGCCTTTAGGGGTATCTTGAAATAAATAAATAAATAAATAATTGAATGGTTACCCGGTACCTGAGGTTGGCACCCTCCGTGTATTGGGCCTGCACATCCAGAACGATGGCAGAAACACCACTACCCTCAAGAAACTCAAGCAGGTTGCAGGCGCGATATCGCACCTCATCCGCAGGGTTTCGGGACATCATATAGGCATGAAGGAGCGCGACCTATGTCGCCTCATTCATGCCTTTGTCCTCAGCCGTGTACTGTACACTACCCCATACTTACAACTATCCAAACATGACATAAACGCTTTGGATGCTTTGATTCGCAAGGCATTCAAGGTAGCATTTCATCTTCCCCTCAACACACCCACAGACAGATTACTAGGCTTGGGCCTCCACAACACGATCGGGGAACTGGTGGAGGCCCACCGACAGGCCCAATACATCAGGCTCACAAAAACTTCCACAGGTCTGTATATCCTGGACTCCCTCGGAATCAGAATACCGGCCAACGACCCAACCCTCCTTGCCATTCCACGATCCCTTCACCGAGAGCTTCTCATCAGGCCGCTCCCGAGGAATATGCACCCGTCCCACCATGAGCAGCGCCGCAGAGCCCGTGCGAAGGCACTCCATCGAGCCTACGTCCCCGAGCCGGACGCCGTATGGGTGGACGCTGCCTGCACGGGTGATGAAGCGACAGCAGCTGTGGTGGACTCCTCTTCATCCACCCTCCTCACACTACCTCTCCCTCCAGACACGTCCCCAGAGGCTGCAGAGGAAGCCGCCATTGCACTTGCTATCACCCGCACGGAAGCCCGGTATATCTTAAGTGACTCTAAAACTGCGATTCTAAATTTTGCTCGAGGCCGAGTTCATGTCCCTGCTTTTGACATACTGGACTCGCCCGAGGCACCCTCGCCCCGCCATGTGGAGCTGATATGGGTGCCTGCGCAATCCGGGAATACCGGAAACGAGGCCGCCAACCTTTTAGCCCGAGGTTCTTTAAACCGGGCTCAGGTGGCCTCGGATCGGGATTCACGAAGGATCGCATGCACTCATTCAGTGAGCTGACCCAGGCATACAGAGCCTCACGCCAGCCCTACCCCCCGCCCCACCCCTCCCTAGATAACAGACACGCAACACTCTGGCGCAGATCACAAACACATACTCTCCCCTCACCCCTTACCCTAACCCACTATCATCCCTCCTTCCCCACCCCTGCTTGCGCCCTATGCCCAGAACGCTTCGCTTCTTCCCTCCACATCCTTTCCCTCTGCCCGGCGGACCCTCCCCCGCGGGACCTAGAGAACCTCAAGACCTGGGAGGACTGGGAGACCCTGCTGCGCTCGGAGGACCCGGCCGTGCAGGCCATCGCCACCGGCCGTGCTGCCAGTGTTATGGACCTTAGGAACAAACACTTGAGTGCAGTGGGGTTGTGCGGGGACCCTGGGGCGTGCCCCGAATTCCTGTTAAAATAAAGTTTTTCTCTCTCTCTCTCTCCGCATATCCTACACTCATGTACTGAAGACAAGCCATCGCACAGTCTGCAGCTCTCTACCCAATCTCAGTGGGAGGCCACGCTGCTCAGCTCGGACCCGGAGGTTCAACTTCGAGTCACAGAGCGAGCCGAAGAGGTCGCCGAACGACATCGTCGGTCGGCCACCTGGCGTCCGGCTTAGAAGATGAGCCCACCACGGGGAGGGGAACATCACCCCAATCCGCGCCTATAAGACTCTTCTTTAGTAAAGTTTACCTCCTCCTCCTAGTAACCATGCAACCAATTAAAGGGATCGTATAGTGATGCTCCAAGTAAGTGGGACTGAGTTTAGTTAATTACTTAATTACCCAATTAGCCTAATTAACTCTTCTAGTCAAGCCAGATCAATAAATAAAACCGAATAAGAAATCGGTTGAGTTCGGGAATCGAACCGCGGTCTCCGGAGTGCGAGATGAGCACCCTAACCACTCCGCCATGCCAGCTCGATAGTTTGGAATGAACAAAGACGCGTCTAGTGAATACGGTGTCTTCGTTCACTCTCATCCTCCTCCCTTCCCGTTAAGGCGAGGTTTAGGTGTCCACCTATATATGCGAGATAGATACATTTCCTTTCCTCAAAAACCAGTTTACCGACGAGCAAGGCGTAGAGCCGAACGGGCGATGGTGTTCTATGGACTCCCTGGCAGCGTTGCAAGGCGCTGTCGCGTTCCACCCTTAGAGGCGAAGCTTAACATCTTAACCACCAGTTTACCGACGAGCAAGGCGTAGAGCCGAACGGGCGATGGCGTTCTATGGACTCCCTGGCAGCGTTGCAAGGCGCTGTCGCGTTCCACCCTTAGAGGCGAAGCTTAACATGTCCCGAAGAACGTGAACCCCGAGCACAACAGGGAGCGGAGGTTGGCGAGGGCCAGGGCTCTCGTGGACCTCCACGCCAGAGAAGAAGGCGCCGCCTACGTGGACGCGGCAGAGTATCAAGGGAGCACCGACGCATACGCGGCGGTGGTTGTCGGGGCATCGACGGGTGCAACGAAGACCGCGGTGAGCGTCCGGACTCGAGAAGCGCACCGGGCGGAGGAGGTGGCCATCGCCTTGGCCGTTTCCGACCCCGGATGTACTACAGTGTTGTGTGACTCTAGAACGGCAGTGAAGAACTACGCCAAGGGTAGGGTATGTAGTGAGGCCGCGCGCATACTGCGCAAGGCCGAAGACATCGGACGCAACAGTCCTGTGGTGATCAAGTGGTTTCCGGCCCACATGGGCAGTGACGTGTCGGAACACGGAAACGTGAACCACAACGAGACGGCCAACTCGGCCGCGCGAGGACTAACCAACCGCGCGGCTGAAAGCACGGCCGACTCGGAGTCCTGGTCGCGGCGCAGTGCCAAGGACAAGATGACCACCTTCAACGAAATATTGAAATGGTACAGACTGAACAGACAGACTATGCCGCCACCTCACCCGGGGCTTACCCGGAAGGAGGCAGTGTTATATAGACAGTTACAGACGGGGTCCTTGCTCACCCCGGTGCTAGCTAAGCACGTGTGTCCGAGTGTGCACGCGAGCGACATATGCAGACTGTGCGCGAAGGAGAGAGCCACCGAGGCTCACATCCTTTGGGACTGTAGCGTAAATCCGCGCGAAGCCAGCAAGAAGACGACGATCCCGCCGCAGCTAGAGGCTGCAACGAGGAGCTGTGATCAAAAGACACAACTCAAGGCCGTCCAGCAGGTCTCGGCAGCTCTCGAGAGGCAGCGACCGAGCGACACCGAGGAGAGGGGGGCGGCGCCCCCAGGAAGGGGGCGGCGGCCCTCTCGAACCCGCGGAAGTAGCGAGGGACGTAACAAGACCTCAAGGAGCACAACGCACGAGATTGACGTAGTGGCCGCGTCGCGGTAAAAGCTTGTCCTCCCTGCTTGGAGGGAGCCTAACCGACTCTGCAGGCTTTCTAAATAAAAGTTGTTTTCTCTCTCTCTCTCTTAACCACACATCAGTGACATAAGCAGCAACACAACGCTTAAGGCTTCCGCCTCACCGCACTTTAGGTCAACAAAGTGCCCCCTGAATTTTTATCACACACTGTCAACCACACTTTCACACATTTATCTTCAGAGAACGACGTAGTCGTGAGTACAAAATTGCGGACCCTTCTTGGTGACGCGACAGAGCCGTATAGTGCTATCGCAATAATAACGATTTTTGTTAATGAATCCTCATCACTCCAGTTAAAAAAAGAACTAATCAATGCACTACAGACTGATGACATCTCCTGACGAAAACTTGCAGGGAGACAGTGAGCAAAACAAGCATGAAAGCACCAAGGCTGCCATTGCACACTGTTTTGTAGGAACTATTTAGCTTAACCACGACCCGCCTTATGAGATGACGACTTGCTCACTAAGCCGCCACTACCGCACGTGTGCGCGGAAATATCGTTTTTTGGAAGGAACTGCGCACCGCAACAGGTAGAGCCACAACTTGGCCCCACACCGACATACTCCCGCAGTATGCTTGGAATGATACGCAGCTTTGCTGATTGTGCGATTATGAACACGCCGTTGAGACATTGCGTGCGTATTTAATTAGAGATTCAAGGGGGTAAGCGGTATTTTTTTTTCAGAGCGGAAGCTTTTACATTCGTAAACGTCCTTCGAGGTCGGCAATACTGACGAGTGCGGCTGTGATCATAGACTAACTGCAATGATTTTGTAGTGAGAGCTACATTACACGCCATCTCGCCGTTTCGCTGCGGGCCTTCGGCGCAACTTGCGCGCATGCGCGAGGAGCTTATTTACGTCACAGCCGCGCAGCTGGTGCGCCGCGTTTTGCGGCGCTCGCCTCTGACGAGAGGAGCCGCCGAGTGACGTCACAGCTGCCTCGTCACACTGTCATGGCGGCCAAGGAGAGCGAGGCTGACGCTGCGCGGCGTAGCCATGACGATAAGCAAAACAACTGGACGTAACCAGGGATATACCATACCACTAGCTACGTATATTTTTGCATAGCTGAGCTAAGCCACTGCCAATTTTTTTCGGGGTTTTCTTTTCCCGCACGACTGCAAAACTTCACAGCGATTCCTTTTGCTGTGTGCGTTGTAGACTCACGATGTAACACGAAAACCGTTTCCCCTAATTTAGGTTAAAGCGCGCGCTTAGGAAGCTTCCCAGCTTGTTATATTGTGCCGTTCTCAATTGGTTGCTCATCATTTCGAATAACACATTCTGCAGAAACAAAGAAAACTTAAAGAAATAATCACAAAAATGTTTCGTCCACATGTTTCCCCTTATGCATGCGTCAGTCGCGCTAAACGTTCAGGACCTTACGCGATTTTGGTTCGAACTCAAGAGTCTCTCGGTTTCCGAAATTTTGTTTTATTACTCGTTTGTTGTGTTTCTTCCTTTATATGTTGTTTGATATTTTTTAGGAATGTGTTGTATTTTTTTTACCTACATTATAACGATATTAGCTTCCGGCTGGGCGCATCACATTATTCACCATCCCGCCTGCACCTGCACATTTCACGTTGTTTTTGCTCTGTTTTTCATGCCATACCTATGCCTTCTCAAATAAAGCACCGATGGACAGTCAGTGTTGGCGCTGTCCCTCTTTCTCCTGTCTCGTCATTCACGCTGTAGGAAGCATAAACGTCTTGAGTATGGCGTGCCAATATTTTTATATATATTTTTCTTCCTTCGCACTCTCGCTATGGTATACCTGTGGTTGCCAGAACGTACCCAAGTTCAGTATCTTAAAAAATTCGTATAAGTCACATGGTTCCACATCTCTATCGCGGGAAAATCGAGGAATCGGATTCATTTTGCCCCACGTTAATCTACCCACTAATTCGCCTTAATCCATTTCCTGGGGTGGGCCTACTTTCAAAGTTTTGCGGGTGGGCGAACTTCCATATGCCACCGCATTTTTTTTCTTTAAGAACGTGGTTAAGGTGGCACCAAAATTTTTTCCACCACTTTCTTTCAAATATGTGCCGATGTTTCAAGCACCACGAAAGCTCTTGCGATACCCTTAGTGTGACTGCGACACAGTGCCCTATCTCTAAAGCATTCCTGTACACGGCAGAGACAATGGAAGAGAGCCTTTCAAAGGTCATCGGCTAATCACGCTACCAATCCTGCCAATCCAAAGGCCGAGCTCCCCTGTGCTTTTGCAGGCATCAAAGAAAGAGCCAAAAAGATGTTGGGGCGTAAATCTTTGTTTCGGATTGTATTTGAAGAGGACTCGTAATGTATCTTTTCTGTGACCGTCTTATCTCTTCGCTATCTTATCTGCAGCTCCCTTAAAGAGATGTGCGCGAATGTAGAAGCAGTTGCAAGGTGAAAAACGTAGCGCAAAGAGACGAGGACACAGAAAGACGGACAACACACGGCGCTAAGCAGAAGCAGTTGCCCTTCCGACAAAGCCTAGTACGCGCCGTTTAGAGCCTTCGTTGGCCATTGTATTCAGCACGGGCAGTGCCAGGGCCGTGGAGTAGAATTCAAATAATTTCATGGAATGCTACCATCAATGATCACAACTAGTTGAAGAGACATTTAGCTAACATGTGCACTAGGAAATTCAATTTGTCTTGACTAGTCCTTCCCATTTCCGTTTGTTGTATTTATATACAGTGTTATATTACTGCTATGCTTCTTCAAGTTTTCCATGTATAACGCCTGTAGACACTGGGTTCCCTGGAAAATAATAAACAAGTAAACATAATAAAGTCATACGTTACTTATAAGCATCCACTCCAGAGCAACAGTATGGCTGAAAAGACAAATTATGTAACCTCAGAAACTCCAGTGCTGAATAAAAGTTCGTTCTGGTCATGCCTTTACGGCTTCTTGTTATTCTCTTGATCATCCGCGAGACCTGGTTCGTTGTGGACCTTAGGGTGTGGATGGTGTTGGAGGCTTTCACGTTGCTGTGGATCCAGAAACCCATAATCCCGGTCTTCTTGATCTCTGGGATCTTCTAGCCCAGTGAATATAAGTCTATGGAGCCGGGGGACTTGTAGATTCCTCCTCCGCGTACCCGGATCACCTCGGACTTTTTGGGCGCGCAACGCATTCCGCTTGCGGTCGCAAATATCTGCCCGACTCTCGCGGCCTCCTGAAGGGTCGCCTCTTTTTGCGTGAAAGAGCCCCTGGTGATCCAGAGCGTGATGTCGTCGTAATATAGGTGATAACCCATCTCTGGGATATTCGGCACGCTTTGGTCCGCGCCAGCAAAGAAATGTTAAAGAGGATCGGAGAGACCATCGTCCCTTTTGGCGTTCCTTTGTACGGTACCTCGATCTTTTCTGATCGAGTCTGGCCTCTTCCAATGATCGCCGTCCGGTCCGTCAGGACCGATACGACCCATTCGAAGATGCGTTCCCCGCAGCTGATGTCATTCAGTCCCTTCATGATGGCCTCATGAGAGATGTTGTCGAAAGCCCCCTTCAGATCGAATGCGAGCAGGAGGCGTTCTTCCAGATCTCGAGACCAGCACGTTGTGCTAGAAGAGGTCTTTATGTTCCTGATCGTTTCCGGGAACTTGCGAGCTATTTTTTGAAGCGTGCGACTGGTTACATACTTAACCCTGTCGGTCTCGATCAGGCAACGCAGGATGGCCCACGTCTGCGCCGTACTTAAGGGGCCGTTGAGTGAGGTGCAAAACTCGACCCAATTTTGCTGCGTAAGTTCCGCCGCGTATAATGTACGGCTTCTCCTGTCATCCGATCGATTTGCAGACAGTTTCCGGTTCATTCCCTCTCGCTTTCACCGTTTGAGGAGGCCCTCGTGGTCTTCCCACTGGTGTAAGAGCCGGTGGTCTACCTCGGACGTCTTGACCATGTGCTAGATTATTTTGTTGGTTTGGGTGGACGCTGCCGGACGCCGTATGGGTGGACGCTGCCTGCACGGGTGATGAAGCGACAGCAGCTGTGGTGGACTCCTCTTCATCCACCCTCCTCACACTACCTCTCCCTCCAGACACGTCCCCAGAGGCTGCAGAGGAAGCCGCCATTGCACTTGCTATCACCCGCACGGAAGCCCGGTATATCTTAAGTGACTCTAAAACTGCGATTCTAAATTTTGCTCGAGGCCGAGTTCATGTCCCTGCTTTTGACATACTGGACTCGCCCGAGGCACCCCCGCCCCGCCATGTGGAGCTGATATGGGTGCCTGCGCACTCCGGGAATACCGGAAACGAGGCCGCCAACCTTTTAGCCCGAGGTTCTTTAAACCGGGCTCAGGTGGCCTCGGATCGGGGATTCACGAAGGATCGCATGCACTCATTCAGTGAGCTGACCCAGGCATACAGAGCCTCACGCCAGCTCTACCCCCCGCCCCACCCCTCCCTAGATAACAGACACGCAACACTCTGGCGCAGATCACAAACACATACTCTCCCCTCACCCCTTACCCTAACCCACTATCACCCCTGCTTGCGCCCTATGCCCAGAACCCTTCGCTTCTTCCCTCCACATCCTTTCCCTCTGCCCGGCGGACCCTCCCCCGCGGGACCTAGAGAACCTCAAGACCTGGGAGGACTGGGAGACCCTGCTGCGCTCGGAGGACCCGGCCGTGCAGACCATCGCCACCGGCCGTGCTGCCAGTGTTATGGACCTTAGGAACATAAACACTTGAGTGCAGTGGGGTTGTGCGGGGACCCTGGGGCGTGCCCCGAATTCCTGTTAAAATAAAGTTTTTCTCTCTCTCTCTCTCTCCGCATATCCTACACTCATGTACTGAAGACAAGCCATCGCACAGTCTGCAGCTCTCTACCCAATCTCAGTGGGAGGCCACGCTGCTCAGCTCGGACCCGGAGGTTCAACTTCGAGTCACAGAGCGAGCCGAAGAGGTCGCCGAACGACATCGTCGGTCGGCCACCTGGCGTCCGGCCTAGAAGATGAGCCCACCACGGGGAGGGGAACATCACCCCAATCCGCGCATATAAGACTCTTCTTTAGTAAAGTTTACCTCCTCCTCCTAGTAACCATGCAACCAATTAAATGGATCCTATAGTGATGCTCCAAGTAAGTGGGACTGAGTTTAGTTAATTACTTAATTACCCAATTAGCCTAATTAACTCTTCTAGTCAAGCCAGATCAATAAATAAAACCGAATAAGAAATCGGTTGAGTTCGGGAATCAAACCGCGGTCTCCGGAGCGCGAGATGAGCACCCTAACCATTCCGCCATGCCAGCTCGATGGTTTGGAATGAACAAAGACGCGTCTAGCGAATACGGTGTCTTCGTTCACTCTCATCCTCCTCCCTTCCCGTTAAGGCGAGGTTTAGGTGTCCACCTATATATGCGAGATAGATACATTTCCTTTCCTCAAAAACCAGTTTACCGACGAGCAAGGCGTAGAGCCGAACGGGCGATGGCGTTCTATGGACTCCCTGGCAGCGTTGCAAGGCGCTGTCGCGTTCCACCCTTAGAGGCGAAGCTTAACATCTTAACCACCAGTTTACCGACGAGCAAGGCGTAGAGCCGAACGGGCGATGGCGTTCTATGGACTCCCTGGCAGCGTTGCAAGGCGCTGTCGCGTTCCACCCTTAGAGGCGAAGCTTAACATATCCCGAAGAACGTGAACCCCGAGCACAACAGGGAGTGGAGGTTGGCGAGGGCCAGGGCTCTCGTGGACCTCCACGCCAGAGAAGAAGGCGCCGCCTACGTGGACGCGGCAGAGTATCAAGGGAGCACCGACGCATACGCGGCGGTGGTTGTCGGGGCATCGACGGGTGCAACGAAGAGCGCGGTGAGCGTCCGGACTCGAGAAGCGCACCGGGCGGAGGAGGTGGCCATCGCCTTGGCCGTTTCCGACCCCGGATGTACTACAGTGTTGTGTGACTCTAGAACGGCAGTGAAGAACTACGCCAAGGGTAGGGTATGTAGTGAGGCCGCGCGCATACTGCGCAAGGCCGAAGACATCGGACGCAACAGTCCTGTGGTGATCAAGTGGTTTCCGGCCCACATGGGCAGTGACGTGTCGGAACGCGGAAACGTGAACCACAACGAGACGGCCAACTCGGCCGCGCGAAGACTAACCAACCGCGCGGCTGAAAGCACGGCCGACTCGGAGTCCTGGTCGCGGCGCAGTGCCAAGGACAAGATGACCACCTTCAACGAAATATTGAAATGGTACAGACTGAACAGACAGACTATGCCGCCACCTCACCCGGGGCTTACCCGGAAGGAGGCAGTGTTATATAGACAGTTACAGACGGGGTCCCTGCTCACCCCGGTGCTAGCTAAGCACGTGTGTCCGAGTGTCCACGCGAGCGACATATGCAGACTATGCAGACATATGCAGAAGGAGAGAGCCACCGCGGCTCACATCCTTTGGGACTGTAGCGTAAATCCGCGCGAAGCCAGCGAGAAGACGACGATCCCGCCGCAGCTAGAGGCTGCAACGAGGAGCTGTGATCAAAAGACACAACTCAAGGCCGTCCAGCAGGTCTCGGCAGCTCTCGAGAGGCAGCGACCGAGCGACACCGAGGAGAGGGGGGCGGCGCCCCCAGGAAGGGGGCGGCGGCCCTCTCGAACCCGCGGAAGTAGCGAGGGACGTAACAAGACCTCAAGGAGCACAACGCACGAGATTGACGTAGTGGCCGCGTCGCGGTAAAAGCTTGTCCTCCCTGCTTGGAGGGAGCCTAACCGACTCTGCAGGCTTTCTAAATAAAAGTTGTTTTCTCTCTCTCTCTCTTAACCACACATCAGTGACATAAGCAGCAACACAACGCTTAAGGCTTCCGCCTCACCGCACTTTAGGTCAACAAAGTGCCCCCTGAATTTTTATCACACACTGTCAACCACACTTTCACACATTTATCTTCAGAGAACGACGTAGTCGTGAGTACAAAATTGCGGACCCTTCTTGGTGACGCGACAGAGCCGTATAGTGCTATCGCAATAATAACGATTTTTGTTAATGAACCCTCACCACTCCAGTTAAAAAAAGAACTAATCAATGCACTACAGACTGATGACATCTCCTGACGAAAACTTGCAGGGAGACAGTGAGCAAAACAAGCATGAAAGCACCAAGGCTGCCATTGCACACTGTTTTGTAGGAACTATTTAGCTTAACCACGACCCGCCTTATGTGATGACGACTTGCTCACTAAGCCGCCACTACCGCACGTGCGCGCGGAAATATGGTTTTTTGGAAGGAACTGCGCATCGCAACAGGTAGAGCCACAACTTGGCCCCACACCGACATACTCCCGCAGTATGCTTGGAATGATACGCAGCTTTGCTGATTGTGCGATTATGAACACGCCGTTGAGACATTGCGTGTGTATTTAATTAGAGATTCAAGGGGGTAAGCGGTATTTTTTTTTTTCAGAGCGGAAGCTTTTACATTCGTAAACGTCCTTCGAGGTCGGCAATACTGACGAGTGCGGCTGTGATCATAGACTAACTGCAATGATTTTGTAGTGAGAGCTACATTACACGCCATCTCGCCGTTTAGCTGCGGGCCTTCGGCGCAACTTGCGCTCGCCTCTGACGAGAGGAGCCGCCGAGTGACGTCACAGCTGCCTCGTCACACTGTCATGGCGGCCAAGGAGAGCGAGGCTGACGCTGCGCGGCGTAGCCATGACTATAAGCAAAACAACTGGACGTAACCAGGGATATACCATACCACTAGCTACGTATATTTTTGCATAGCTGAGCTAAGCCACTGCCAATTTTTTTCGGGGTTTTCTTTTCCCGCACGACTGCAAAACTTCACAGCGATTCCTTTTGCTGTGTGCGTTGTAGACTCACGATGTAACACGAAAACCGTTTCCCCTAATTTAGGTTAAAGCGCGCGCTTAGGAAGCTTCCCAGCTTGTTATATTGTGGCGTTCTCAATTGGTTGCTCATCATTTCGAATAAAAAATTCTGCAGAAACAAAGAAAACTTAAAGAAATAATCACAAAAATGTTTTTTTTTAACGTCTTTATTTCTGCATTTAGTAGGCCGATACCTTGCGGCAGAACTAAGGTGCTTCATGGAGGTTGGGGTGGGGGAGTGGTTAAGGGTGGGGGTGAGGATGGGGGTGGGGGTGAAGGTCGGAGTGCGGGTGGGGGACCGGTGTCCGCTTCTTCCTCGAGGTAGTGTCGTCCCGAGGTCGGCTCCGCGAAGTGATGGCCTGGCACTTCATCTTCCTTGAAGTAGGAAAGAAAAGTTCGCCAGAGCTGGAGTGTGTCTGATGGCCCGATGTGCGATGGCGGATCGACCCATTCCTGCAGGGTTCCAGGTCGAAGCCCGCCGAGGGACTTGAGTGCTCTCTCCCGTACTGCGTCAAAGGTAGGGCAGCTCCACAGGAGATGTTCGGCCGTGCCTCTGGCAGGGCACGTCGGGCACTGAGGAGTCGGGTATGAGCGCGGGTTTATGAGATGCAACTTCGCTGGTGATAGAAGCTGGCCGGTCTGGGCTCGGCGAAGGAGCACTGCCTCCACTCTCCGGAATGCGCTATGTGGACGGCGATATAGTTGCTCAGGGTTGGCCAAGTGCTGTAGTATGCTGCGACGATAGCGTTGTGCGCGATGCCATGTCTCCGCCCTATCCATATGGGGCGACGACGGGTGCGCAACGTCATTAGGGGGCCAAGAAGCGGAAACGAATGTGGATCCAGGCAAAGGTGCGGAAAGAGCTGCTGCGCGCGCTGCCTGGTGTGCCTTTTCGTTTCCAGTGATTCCTTCGTGTGCAGGAATCCATTTGATAATGACAATGTAGCCCTCCTCTCGCAGGCGACGGGCTTCTGTTCGAATAGTGTTGAGAACGGCATAGTCAGCTCCCCCTGCGCGGCAGGCGGTGTACGCTGCTTGTGAATCTGTGTAGACATGGTAGGTGCAAGGAGCCGGATCTTGCCTTTCTACTATTCGAGTAATGGCAAGTCGTATGGCTATGAGTTCGAGATTGGTGACGGTGTGTTCCTCGGAAAGCCGTTGAACTACAGAGGTATCTGACACAGAATCGTGACAAGCTATAGCGGCGCAGTGTTGAAACTGAGCGGCGTCTGTGTATAGTTGGATGGCTCCTTCCTGGGCTAGCTTGTATGATGTCTTCTCGTGTCGTTTGGCGGCAGCTTTGCGCCTTTGAGGATTAGCCGAACTCATATTCTTTGGTAATGGCATACCGTCTACTAAGTCGATCAGTTCCCATGGCGGCGCAGCGGACGAAAGTGGCTCTAAGTTGTCAACGTTGTAGCCTAATTCCCGCAGGATCTGTCGGCCAGCCGCCGTTGTGGAGAGACGGACTCGCTGGGCTAGCGATTGCTGCTCTGCCAGATCCTGCAGGGCATTGATTTTGCTGCAAGCGTGTAGGTTCACTACTGGGCAGTACTGCGGCAGACCAGTAACCAGCCGCATCGCCTTGCGATTGATTCGCTCAAGCTGAAGGCGTTGGGTTGCGTTAAGCCACATGTACGAATATGCGTACAGGATTTTTGATGTTATGAGTGCCAGGGTAATCTGACGGAGCCCCACCTCCTTGATTCCCCATCCACGCGCAGAGACGCGGCGCATAAGGTGTAAAGCCTGATGACAGCTATGCATCGTGTTACGAAGCCAGCTTTTGGCTCCTCCGTCCTCGTCAATAAGCATGCCGAGTATACGGATTGTTGGTTTCCGGCAGATAACTGAGTGCCCTAAATGAAGAGAGATAAGTTTGCGTTCGACCTCGGCTCGTACTCGCGAACCATTTAAGACAACCACATACTCGGTTTTTTCGGGAGAGGTTTCCATTCCACACTTCTTGATGTATTCATGGACGGCATTAAGGCCTGTTTGTAGGGCTAGTTCTTGCTCTGCAGGGGACCCTGAATTAGTCCACAACGTTATATCGTCCGCATACACGGCAAAATTAAGACCGGGTATCGACGACAGCATTGGCGGGAGACCTGACATAGCAATGTTAAAAAGAGCCGGTGATATGACAGCGCCTTGGGGAACACCTGTTTGGTTACGTTGCCATTCACCCTGAGTATCTCCAACCATTACTGAGAAAGTTCTTTCTGCAAGAAAGGCTTTCACGAAGCGGTAGAGGTTGCCGCCTATCCCCACTTCCTGTAGCCGGCGAAGTATGGTCGAGTGGGGCACGGAATCGAACGCCTTTTTGACGTCTACCCCAACAACCACTCGGAGCTGTGCGCTGCTAGGGTATGCGAGAACGTCGTTATAAAGCCTTCTGAGAATGTCTTGGGCACAGAGCCCTCGACGAAAACCTACTTGCATAGGAGACAGGACGTTGTACTTGTCTAAGTACCATTCAAGTCTTCTTAGAGCCATACGTTCCATGACCTTACAAAGGTTGGACGTCAGCGATATTGGCCTGAGGTCTTGTAATGTTCGACTTGGCTTGCCAGGTTTTGGAATCGGTATTACCACTGACTTCTTCCAGGCAAGAGGAAGATCACCGTTGGCCCAGTACTTGTTCATCTCTTTCAAGAGGGCAACTTTATGTGACTTGGGAAGGTTCAGGAGTGTTGAGTAGCGTATATCATCCGGCCCTGGGGCGCTATTATGATTGGAGTCATACAGGGCTGCCTCCAGTTCGTCTAATGTGAAGGGAGCGTCGTAATCGTTTGATGTACCTGATACGGGGTCCGCAGGCAAGGCATCTGCATTTTCAGGTTGGGGAAAAAATACCTTCCCTGCTTGTATAGCTAACTTCGCCGGGGAGACATTCAACTTCAAGGCCATGCATTGGGCAGGGGAAATTGGCTTCTTGCGTCCAAGGATGGCTCGAAAGATGTGCCAGGCCTTCGATAAGTTAGCTGCTACATTGAGTGAGTGGCACAGCAGCTGCCAGTCTTGGAGAGCGAGCTGCAGAGTATACTTCTCAACTTCTTGACTGATGCGAGTGAGAGCACGCCTCCGATGGGGTGCCCGGCCTGATCGGCGATACGCCTTGAGAGCACGAAGCCTACGATTCCACAGACTCAAAAGGTGGGAGTCCGGCTTTGGGGCATCAAACTTGACTGAAAGCTTCGTTGTAGCTTTCTTCTTGGCATCGCTGATCTGAGTAATGAGCTCGTCTAACCCTGTGGGAACGTTCACCGTACCGAGCATTCTACGAAAATCGTCCCACGAGACATGCTCCTCTATTCGACGGCGTTGTTGCCGCTGTAATGACTTTCGCCCTCGAGGAGCCCATGAGACCACCACGGGATAATGATCACTGCCCATGACATCATCAGCCCTCGACCATAGGATCTCACTGGGATGAGACACTAGTGTCAAGTCTGGGGAAGTGTCTTGTTGACCTTTGTGCTGGCCAAGGCGAGTAGGTAGCGTGAGGTCGTTGGCTATGGTCAGTTTCGCTCTGACAATTTGCTGCCAAAGGTGCCTTCCCCTAGCATCTGAGTGATGATATCCCCAGCTGCTGTGCATGGTGTTAAAATCACCCCCAACTACAACGCGATCCTGGGGATATATCCTTAAGAAGTGTTCTACAAAAGACATATCCACTCGATATGTCGTAGTACCGAATGATCGCGCATAAATTGAAAAAACTAAGGCTTGTTGGTCGCCATCTAAGCTAAGGCGTACTCCCGCTACCTCCTGCGTCTGCGTGCACCACGCGGAAGTATCTAGTTCAGTGTGGGCCGTGCGCGACAGAACAAGAACGCATGGCTGCCCATTGGCCATTGGAGGCGCAGATCGCGATCCTGGCCCGGGACGCCGGTGCTCTATGGAAGGGGTGCAGTAAGGTTTGTACCCTATTAAATTGGGGTTATTAAGGCCAGTCTCCTGAAGCAGGATAGCTATAGGAGGTGTTGGCGTGATGGACAGTCTCCTCTGAAGTTCCGCTTGTTTGCGACGGATTCCCCGGCAGTTCCATTGCAAGAACCATATAGGAGAGTCCGAAGCAAAAATGTCATGTGGTTTCGCGCTAATTCCTGCCATTATTAAACTGGAAGGTACGCGGGAGTGAAGATGATGTGTGCCCAATTTCGGGCTCTTGATTCGGAGAAACCTGTGACATTCCCAAGAGTGGGAGCATACGCTTGATCACCTCGGCAGTGACCAGTTCGATAATGCGCGTGAGCTGGTTTTCATCTAAGTGTAGCGCACGCGAACTATCTTTTGCAAGATTCGTTTGCGCGCCGCGTTGCGTATCACGGAGTGTTTCGGCGTAAAGCCGATGAATGCGCGCTTGCTTTGGTGCCGTCGCGGTATGCTCAAAAACTGCGGCTAGAGATGAGGTGGCATTCCTTTCACTATTGCTCTCAGATTGTGTGGAGGGCTTGTGCGCGCCTTGCCGTTTAGATTTATGTTCGCTGTCTCGTGTCTTCTGCTTCGGCTGACTTTGTAGTGGAGGGAAGTCCTGATTAACAAGCACAACTGACTCCGAGGCTGATTGCTGCGTATTGACAGGGCTCTTGTGCACCGACGTCGACACCGTTTGGTTACCACGTAGAATCTCGGCTTGTTGTTTGCGTTCTTTTCGTCGCGATACTCGGATACGACGGAAAATGCCATTCCTCAATGTTTTTGTGGCCTGCCGCCGAGCAGGGCACTTTGGGTCCGTGGCTACGTGAGGACCTCTGCAATTGCGGCAAAGTGGTTCCGTCGGACAAACCTCGAGGTTTCCATGTGCAAGGCGACCGCAGTACGAGCATCGACGTTGGTCGACTAGTGGACACAAAATTGCCCTGTGTCCGATTTTGTGACAGGTCTCGCATATCATAGACTTCGGGTGATAAGGTGTCACCGGGAGGAGTATGCTGTACAGATGAATTTTTCGGGGAAGTCTGGAGCCCTCAAACGTGATTAGAGCTGCTCCGTTCTTGCCCATAGGCCTGGCGTTTATTATCCTGCACGAGTAGCACGTGAGGTTTGCCATGAGCTGTTCGCTTGTTAACCCGTTGGCACGATAAATGACCCCACGGATCTGGCCGGGGCGTATGGTTTCATAAGCTTGAATAGGTGTCTCCTTTCCAGAAATTAGGAGAGACCGCAGTCCAATTAGATGGTCTCTGGCATGCATATGCGATATGTCGACAGCAAACTGATTGCTGCGTTCAAGAGGCCGTACTTGAAAGCCAGAGTGAAAATGAATTTTTCGAAGCTCATTGGCAACAGCTTCGTGCAGCCAGTGTGCGGGGAGTGTCCCTAGTTGTCCAGGTGAGGTTAGCTTAATTATCACAGTGTATTTAACACTGATTGGATCGGCGGCTGCGGCCTTGTTCTTTCGCCTAACAGGCTGCCAATCATCTTCTTCAGTATGTTCATTATCAGCCAAGTGATCGATTCTGCCCATTGGGGTGACTATGGACGCTGAGGCACAGCCTAGCGATCGATAATGCGCATCCGTGAAGCGAGCATTTATAGCTATCGGCGAGTGGGCATGTTTTACGCCGTGTCGTTTGTTCTCAAAGCGAGTGCTTTCTTGGGCCATCCGCGAGGTGCCTGACCCCATCCTAGGTTGCTTGGCAAATTTCGAAAACGGAAAAGTGCAAGATCCTACGTCGGAAGGGGCGCTTCCCGGCTTGTTTTCCGTGGAAAGAACAGAGAATGGGTTGGAGACAGGTATCGTCGCAACCACTTGAATGGCTTCGTCATCCGCCATGCTTTCGTCGGCGCCGAGCACGGCGTCAGGTTCGGCCGCTGCGTTATCTGTGCCGCTGCAAAGCGATGTTACCGCGGCGTCTTGCCGAGGCTGCTGCGAAGCCATGTTGGCGGCTTCGGCGGTAGGCGTATCCGATGCATCCGGATGGTTTCCTGGGGTAGTCGTTGACGCGGAAGCGTTGAAACCGTCGTCCACAGGTGACGAGGAACACGATGGCGGTGGCCCATTCATTTTTGGGAGCCTAGCCCAAAAACGTCTGGGCCAAAAAGCTTGAAAAAGTCGGAGCGATGCGAACGTGCGTCTCTTCGAGCACAAAAATGTTTCGTCCACATGTTTCGTCTAATGCATGCGTCAGTCGCGCTAAACGTTCAGGACCTTACGCGATTTTGGTTCGAACTCGAGAGTCTCTCGGTTCCCGAAATTTTGTTTTATTACTCGTTTGTTGTTTCTTCCTTTATATTTTGCTTGATTTTTTTAGGCATCTGTTGTATTTTTTGTTTTTACCTACATTATAACGATATTAGCTTCCGGCTGGGCGCATCACATTATTCACAATCCCGCCTGCACCTGCACATTTCACGTTGTTTTTGCACTGTTTTTCATGCCATACCTATGCCTTCTCAAATAAACCACCGATGGACAGTCAGTGTTGGCGCTGTCCCTCTTTCTTCTGTCTCGTCATTCACGCTGTAGGAAGCATGAACGTCTTCAGTATGGCGTGCCAATATTTTTATATGTATTTTTCTTCCTTCGCACTCTCGCTAACGTATACCTGTGGTTGCCAGAACGTACCCAAGTTCAGGATGCTAAAAAAATCGTATAAGTCACATGGTTCCACATCTCTATCGCGGAAAATTCGAGGAATCGGATTCATTTTGCCCCACGTTAATCTACATACCAATTCGCCTTAATCCATTTCCTGGGGTGGACCTATTTTCAAAGTTTTGCGGATAGGCCAACTTCCATATGCCATCGCATTTTTTTTCTTTAGGAACGTGGTTAAGGTGGCACCAAATTTTTTTCCACCACTTCCTTTCAAATATGTGCCGATGTTTCAAGCACCACGAAAGCTCTTGCGATACCCTTAGTGTGACTGTGAGACGGTGCCCTATCTCTAAAGCATTCCTGTACGCGGCAGAGACAATGGAAGAGAACCTTTCAAAGGTCATCGGCTAATCACGCTACCAATCCTGCCAATTTGCAGGCATCAAAGAAAGAGCCAAAAAGATGTTGGGGCGTAAATCTTTGTTTCGGATTGTATTCGAAGAGCACTCGTAATGTATCTTTTCTGTGACCGTCTTATCTCTTCGCTATCTTATCTGCAGCTCCCTTGAAGAGAGATGCGCGAATGTAGAAGCAGTTGCCCTTCCGACAAAGCCTAGTACGCGCCGTTTAGAGCCTTCGTTGGCCATTGTATTTAGCACGGGCAGTGCCAGGGCCGTGGAGTAGAATTCAAATATTTTCATGGAATGCTACCATCAATGATCACAACTAGTTGAAGGGACATTTAGCTAACATGTACACTAGGAAATTCAATTTGTCTTGGCTAGTCCTTCCCATTTCCGTTTGTTGTATTTATATACAGTGTTATATTACTGCTATGCTTCTTCAAGTTTTCCATGTATAACGCCTTTAGACACTGGGTTCCCTGGAAAATAATAAACAAGTAAACAGAATAAAGTCATACGTTACTTATAAGCATCCACCCCAGAGCAACAGTACGGCTGAAAAGACAAATTATGTAACCTCAGAAACTCCAGTGCTGAATGAAACTTCGTTCTGGTCATGCTTTTACGGCTTCTTGTTATTCTCTTGATCATCCGCGAGACCTGGTTCGTTGTGGACCTTAGGGTGTGGATGGTGTTGGAGGCTTTCAGGTTGCTGTGGATCCAGAAACCCATAATCCTGGTCTTCTTGATCTCTGGGATCTTCTAGCCCACTGAATATAGGTCTATGGAGCCGGGGGACCTGTAGATTACTCATCCGCGTACCCGGATCACCTCGGACTTTTTGGGCGCGCAACGCATTCCGCTTGCGGCCGCAAATATCTGCCCGTCTCTCGCGGCTTCCTGAAGGGTCGCCTCTTTTTGCGTGAAAGAGCCCCTGGTGACCCAGAGCGTGATGTCCTCGTCATACAGGTGATCACTCATGTCTGGGATGTTCCGCACGCCTTGGTCCGCGCCAATAAAGCAACGTTAAAGAGGATCGGAGAGACTATCGTCCCTTGTGGCGTTCCTTTGTACGGTACCTCGATCTTTTCCGATCGGGTCTGGCCTGTTCCAATGATCGCCGTCCGGTCCGTCAGGATCGATACGACCCATTCGAAGGTGCGTTCCCCGCAGCTGATGTCATTCAGCCCTTTCATGATGGCCTCGTGAGAGATGCTGTCTAAAGCCCCCTTCAGATCGAGTGCGAGCAGGAGGTGTTCTTCCAGGCCTCGATACCAGCACGTTCTGCTAGAAGAGGTCTTTATGTTCCACGTAGTTTTGGAGGCGGGCCCACCAGCTGAGCTCTCCAACTTTACTTTCTTTAAATTACTTTCTCTCTGGAGGCGGGATTGGATGACCCTCTCCTACACCTGGGGCTGTAGCAGGCTGGCTCTCAGTGCAGTTGAGAACGCGAGCGCACTTTGAACTGTATGCCTTCAAAGACTTTCGTATCTAAATTGTGATGCAATCGCTCGCCGTACAGCGCTCTAGGTGGTGTCGTACGCGTGTGCGTATTTTGTGTGTGCGGGGGGGTCACCAACAACCAAACGTCTACGTCTTCCGTTCACAACAAGCAAACTCGGCCAACATTCGCCGTGAAGCGAGAGGGTGTGAACTTTTGCGGTCTGGTGCGCGACCCATACGCAAACAAACTATCTAGAAGAGAACTTCAATGCAGGCACAAACATTACGCGTAAAAAATGCACCCTGGGACAGTAATATGCTTTCACATTCCCACTCGAAAGCAGCCTCATGTATCTCTGTCGAATTTTTGTTATGCACTCAGTAATGAGGCCAGTCCAAAATTTTGTAACCCGCTTCTGCCGTAACTCAACTCGTATTTCGTACGATTACAAAACTACGCATGCCCGTTAGGGCGTTGAGTAAGAAAAATTCATGTTAACGGCGAACTCAAAAATGCAAGAGCAACATACAAGTCCGAAACAAACGTACTATTTCTTGACAAGCTAGATAATTAGAGAATACTAACAAGTACAGGTTGTTATCGCGGGCCTTGAACGAAAACGGCTAAAATATAAGAAAGACGGAAAGATAAGAAAGTGAACATTTGATAAGACTGTTCAGTTGTCTTTTTAATGTATCAGCTATTTTTAGTGAGATGATTGGTGATTAGTATGGATCGGATATGATCACGAAGGTTATTCCAACACTTGATGGGACGAGATAGCGTAGACGGAATGAAGGCTCCCATTTTGTCGAAGTTGAGCTTGAAATAGAAAGTGTTACCAAGTCACCTGGGCATGCTGAAAAATGGAAAAGATGTGGTCTTTTATTGTAGAAATACGTAAGAAAGATTTTAAAGGGCGAAAAAGCGCTGCATGTCTAACGATTGGGGTACAATGTCACGTCTGATTGGTGTTATGCTAGAATGTATTCTGGATTAACCGAGCGTCCTCATTCAGGATGGCCTGTATAGCAAGTATGTTAGATAATTTTGATATAGCGACCACTCAGGTGAAACTGCTTCTAGTTACGCACGAACAAAAGCCAGTTTGTGCAAGTCATCTGAGGATTATCGATGTGCTGCCTAAGTAACCTACATTTTGGATTCTTCGGCACAAACTGCCTAAATGTACCCGACAAGGTGAGCTTATGTATGAAAATAACTCCTACTTTTTGTCCGGCACCCAAGTCACCCTGCCGTTCTGTATCAGCTAAGCGAATTTATAATGCTATGCTTATCGATAGACACAGAAAACGTGCCCTCCAATTAGTTTATAGTGATTACGTAGATCGCCATTTATGAGTTATATGAATACAACCTTCAAGACCGTTGGTAACCGTTATTACTTATCGGACGGCAGATAATGCACTTCTCTGAGTGTACTCTGATACGCGATAAAATGTTATTTCGCAAATTGTTAATATATATTTTAATTAATAGGTGAGGAATAACTGCTACTTGCAACAAATCATTGATATGGATAAAAAACGTAAAGCTGTAAAATTGAGGCCCAGAATGTCGGCACACTCCCCAAATACACGTCATCATGCATGCCGACCGCATGCACGTCAAAAAAAGAAAAAAGGAGTATGCCCCTAATCTTGAATGCGCCACCTCCTACGCTAAGGATGAAAGCCAGGCAAAAGCTTCTAAAGCTCAAAAAAGGGTTCTTGCCAGTATGTGCCCTGTGGAGTAGGCCCCACAATGCTGCGCCGTTCTTATGCATTCCTCCATCACCATTTGAAGACAGTGCGTCCGAAAGTTGGTCGAATGATGCTTTACTTGGTCCAGCCAGCTTTTGAAATCAGGTCTGCTGCCGTCCAAGGTCTGATGATAAGACTGGAATCGCAATACCCCCGAAAGAAAAAAGTATTTTAATCCAAATCAACTGCACTCACTTATCCGCGGCCGAGGTTCGTACGCTCCGTAGCACCCTCGGCGCAGCAAACCTGACATTTACCTTTGACCAGCGTTCAATTTCGCAACTTATCATGTCGTCGCAAAGGGGACAGTTTGCTATCCACGAAATACGAAAGCGCGCTTCTCCTTCTCTCAGCTTCATCTTCCTTCTCGATAGCTCCAGGTATTTGATAAGAAGTGCAGCTGCGTCAATACCGAGCCACGTGCTTCAGATAAGCCACAGTATATAACTTTCCGGCCGTGTGGTTCCTCGTAGTCAAGCGTAAGCTGCGAGCTCTCGCTACTTACCGGCATCGTTCACCTCCCCGAGACCTCAGCTTAAAATTCACGCCCCTGGTCGCCCCAGTAGAGACTGCACCCGCACCCTACAGTTGCAGTTGAATATTTGGGGCTCGCGGTCGTCCTTGGAGAGTTCCGCCCCTGAACTTGGCCAGCATAGTTCCCGAGGAATCTTCTGAGTACCAAAGTGGTCACAAAGTTATCATTACCTCCGCGGTCAACCTTATCTTGAAGACAAAAGGGTGTACACGAAATAGTGATGAAACTGACTGCAGAAGAAAAATGATAGTAATATCTACCGTCCAGCAGCAGGGAAGTCGAAAAAAGTAGTAGGGTTCTAAAATATTTAAACCGAGTAGACGTACAAAAGATTGTGTTTAGCCTCGTTGGGTCAATGCTGGGTCGTCGGCCCGTCTCGCGACGATATTAGTCTCAGGTTAAGCTTTGGTCGAGGTTAAGCTCATCCGATCGCTTCGCGCCGCAGATGGAAGTCGATGAATACGATGACATGCAATGCACAGCGCGAGAGTGTGCTGGAGTTTATAACACGAGGCGTAATCGGCTGCGACGATAGCGTAGTACTCTCGTGCAGTGGCCAGCGAAGCTGATCTGTGCGACTCGCCAAGGGTTCGAAACCACGTAGCGTCAATATTTTATTTTCTGCATGAGCTCTTGTTGACTTAGATTTGCCCAGGGTCACTCTCCCACTGGATGCAGCTTGCGCGACGCTCTGAACTATAGCCAGAGTTACTCCAATCATGAATGGCAGCTTACCAATACCCTCATGAAAAAAGTACACAACAGCTGTATCTTACCGGTGCTCGCCTGTGGGGCATAAACGTGGAGGCTGACGAAAAGGGTTCAGCTTAAGTACAACGCAGCGAGCTATGGAAAGAAAAATGATAGGTGTAACGTTAAGAGACCGCAAGCGGGCAGTGTGGGTGAGGGAACAAACGCGGATTAATGACACCCTGGTTGAAATAAAAGGATAAATAAGATTAGGGCATGTAATGAGAAGGCAAGATAACTGCTGGTCCTTAACAGTAACGGAGTGGATTTAGAGTGAAGGCAAGCATAGCAGGGGGTTGCAGAAAGTTAGGTGGGCGGATGAGATCAAGAAGTTTGCGGGGATACGGTGGCCGCAACAAAGAACCAGGTTAATTGGAGAGACATTGGAGAGGCGTTTGCACTGCAGTGGGCGTTGTAAGGCTGACGACGACACCGAGGCTTCACGCAAAATTCGGACAGTGTTAAGTAGTGCTTTCGAACTAAAATAGTCTTTCCGTTTCATTTGCAATGAAGCTTCCGGAAGGGAAAGACAAATTTGAATAACTGGTTTTCGTTTGGCAATTGGGTACTACTGAGTGCTATATATGGAGAAACGTGTACTCCCTATTTTCGCTCTGCTTCCTTTTGCTGTACTCGATTTTTGGACGTGAGATTCATGAAAGGTCATTAGTGGAAAAGGGCTCTTACATATACGCTGCGTTCGCCTGTTATATGCAATCTAGAAATATACACTGAACCTTAATTAGGTTGGCAGCGAATTACTGCTCAATTTATATTCACCGTCGTATGTTTAGTTTCTTCTGATAACCGAGTGCAGTGGAGCTGGAGTACGATACATGGACCCACCCATAACAGCAGCCCATTAAGACGGGAACAAGGCTGGCTAAACAATTGCCTGTTAAGTAGAAAAAGGTTGGGCCGCCTTCTGGATTTGTGCGGAGGAAATTCGATACCATTTCTTCTATCCCACTCCAATCTATTCCAATTCAGTGTTCATTGCCTTTGACTAAGCTATCTATTCGAACTCAAGTTGTGTTTCAATTTACATTCTTCATTATTTATTTATTTATTTTCAATACTCTCAAGGTCCGGAGGCATTACAGAGAGGTAGGGGCATACAAAATCAAAAGTAATTTTCTTGAAATGTTTTACATCGGTGATTGCAGCGATGAAGGCAGGCAGTCTCTATTGCACGCAGACCTGCTGTTGTCTTCAGAATTCGTCTTTACGTCTAGGGGTTCATTTTTGTTCTTCACATTCTGTTATCTTCGGTTGTTTTTTAAATCCCGCTGTGGTAACTACAGAAAACTTGTCACATTGCAAGACCGCGGTGATTCCTCATATTGATGCGCCTATGCACCAGGACTTCGTCGACCCAGATTGCTTTTTCCCGGCAATACGGAAAAGTAATAGCCCCGGCAAGCCTCATTTCTGGAGAGATATTTCTCGGGGAGGCTGTCTAATTTGCTTGTTGGGCTCCGGTTGTCTGTTTTTTTAGCCATTCCTAATTTTGCTGAATCGTTCTTAGTCCGGCGTATCCCTCCTTCCCTTACAAGTGAAGGGGAGGCGAGAAAGTAATGGTTGGTGGGATGCCGACGCCGGACAGTTTTCGCCTTCCTGGCCCGCTTAATGCTGTCGCAATAAAAACACCAGTGGGCAGTCACACGATGCGACATTAATACTCCGTTCGCAGTGGTAGTCGCACATTTCGCTTTTATACTCATCCCCTACCAACAGCATTCTTTGACTTTGATTTCGCCGTCTCTTTTTTTCGTTCTGATGTTGCGTGGGATTCCGGAGGATGGAGTTGGGTGGAGTGTGTACGGGTATGGGCGGGTGATGACGCTTCTGGGGTGCGGAGGTGGCTCGATCGAAGAGCGATGTGATGAGGTGGACGGGTGGTGTGGCTCTCTCACTCTTTTGCTAAAAGCGCAGCTACTACCCCACACCATGCAGCCCGTTTGGTGGGGGGAAGTTGGCGAGAGAGGCTTTCTGTAGGGGGAAGTGGGCAGAAAGTGAAGAAGGTGGGTAAGCACTGGGTGCCGCATCTGGATGGCTGGCGCTTCAGAACAGTTTACGCGTTTCTTGCCAAGGGTTGAAAATCTGTAGGCCATTTGGAAAACAAACACATTTGTTTTATCACGCATTTGGCTTTCCCTCTTCTGATGAAAGTACTAATGGGAGCGCATTTTGGTTCGACTCCTCATTCACAAGGCAGAGCTAACTACTTTGGGTGCGTTTTTGCGCACTGGGCTGGCATGAACGATCGTGTTACGTAAGCACTCCAGCCGCACCTATGCATCTATATGTACTTTTCGCAAGTTCAGTCCATCGGGGGCCGTCGTATTTTTATGCTGCTGTTTCCGTTGCCGCTCAGAAACCATCCTTTGGGTATGTTCTTATAGATTGACGCTTTCAATCAACAAATAACTCTAAACAGCGCCCACAACAAAGGGACATGAGATCAGATTCGACTATGGCTTTCTTGATGCAAAACCTCTCATGTATAAATGTGTGCGCGCTTCTCTCCATAAGGAGGAGGAAAAGAGGCAAAGTTCACGACAGGGCTTAGCCACTCGTGTGATATTTAGGCCCCCCTCCCCATAAGTCATTATAGAGGTGGGGGAGGGGGGCTACCCACGTGAATGGTGCATCCAGCCTATTCCATTCATGTAGACGGCAAGTGCTGTTTCAAAACTGTCGTTCCTCCACTCACCACTTTGTATGTTTTCACACTGCGGCCGCTTTGGACAGCACGGAAAATATAATTTCCGGCTGCACACAAGTTATCAGCCAAAGCAATGCCTTCCGTGGTCATGGAAACATCCACCTCTCTTCCTACGGCGACGCAGGCCACAGAGCTTTCTTCACGAGCATGGCACCCACGGCGGAGACAGACTGCCGGTACACACTCACGGGATTCGGCGAGTTTCTCGAGTGGCGAACCTTGCGGTTCGTGGAGCCCATGCCCAAGATCCGAGTCTGCCGGCTGTGCGGAGTCGTCGCCTCGATGGGGAAGCTGCTGCCCTGCACGCACGTCCTGTGCGAGTCTTGCAAGGACCAGGCGGCTGACAGGGGACTCCAGTGTCCCATAGATGGCGCCAGTTTCATCGCCGAAGACGTTCAGGAGATGCCGTTCACCCGGCGCGAGCTGGGAGAACGCTACGTACACTGCCTCAACGACTCCGGGAACGGCGCTACCGGCTGTCCCTTCGTCGGAAAGCTGTCCTCGTTAGAGGAGCACTTCATCGCCCACTGCGTCTACGGGACGGTGCGCTGCTCGAAGTGCCGGGGGAGTGTGCTCCGCAAGGACCTGGTCGACCACTACCTTAACTGCACTGCCGATGAGAACTTACGGTGAGGTGACATTAAAAATGCGGAAACATCTATAAAACAACTTTGGGGCAGTTCATGCGTGCTGCACTTCACGAGAAACGCGCTAATAGATGTGGATCAACAAATATGAAATGCTCAGGAGCAGAAATCATTCTTATTATCAGTCCATCAGTTCAGTGCGCGCTTGAGGCGACGGGATGAATCATAATGTTCGGAGATTTAGTTCTACAGGCAGACCTGGGGTTCCTTAGTGTTGCGTAAGAACTTACTCAGAACTGTGTCTAGAGGTGACGTGGGGCGAGTGATTTAGTTTTGCCACGAGGAAGGACGATCGCTGCAGGGTTGGGGTGAAAGTCTTAGCTGGAAGCAACGTTTGAAAAGAAGTCAGTAGTGCTACGTGTAAAGAAAGCACTGTTGAACTAGCGCGGCTGCACGAGCAGTTGATGTGGGATTCGAGCGCAGAGAAGCGCTCGAAGCGTCGTAACAGCGTCCTTCATAATGGTTCGTAAAGGTCTCAGCAAACCAAAGAATGTTTAATGGTCGCGTTTCGCCTTACTGTAGCCCCGGGGATTCTTTTCTGCCACAAGAGGCCGATGTATTAGCATTTATCTTGAAGATACTGCACGTTATCGGCAAGAACCCGAAAGGCGCGCAGACACCGATACACCCGCCACCTGCTTCTTCAGGGAGGAACGAAGGGATCATAAATTTGAATTGCCATTTTTCGCGACCCTAAGTTTTGGATGCAATATTTATGCGCCACTTTTCGCTACAGTGAACATACAGTATTGCGCATCTTGTGGTGAAGACTTGTAAAAATTTTTCCCGCTCAACCGCTGGCTCGTTCGCTGTAAGACGGCGCACAGCGCTTGCGTGTTGTGGTAACTTTTGTCTATCTCGTAGCCAGTTTGACAATGGTGCTTACTCAGTCCAGCCGCGCATCATGCAAACTTGTAATAGTCTGCACCGAGAACAACGAACTGAAATCCATCGCAACCGAATAGCCGCCGAACGGTGTCAAGGGCGCCATCAAAGGACCCACGCAAATTCGCCTCGGCGTCTTTCGCTTACGCGTAGCACTTTCAACTGCGGACAACAGATGGCGCCGCCCCAGCGCTTTAGCGCGTTTTGTTTAATGTTTTTTCCCGGTTTCCTTTCTTTATTTTTTTCTCCGGCTAGGAAATAAGCTTTGTGCCCGTCCGCTTCAAAGGGCTATGTCACTCTATCATCACCATAATTATCATCCACAAAAAAAAAAACTGCGTTGAACGCTTTTTTGTTCGTCGATCTAGGGGCTGAACCAGGTAAGCAATTTGTCAGACTTACTACGAGAAGGAAGTTAAGCCCAAGCTCTGTG
Source organism: Amblyomma mixtum (assembly GCF_055824585.1). Classification (NCBI taxonomy): domain Eukaryota; kingdom Metazoa; phylum Arthropoda; class Arachnida; order Ixodida; family Ixodidae; genus Amblyomma; species Amblyomma mixtum. The sequence continues at coordinate 2,197,348 of NC_143018.1, read as the reverse complement.
CGCAGTTTCAACGTATACGATATAGGAGTTGTAACGGGGAAAATTTATAAATCTCCACGATAAATATGCGCAATACTGTACTACCGACAGTTTTACGCCATGGGATCATGGGAGACTAGTACATGTGCTTACACGACAAGAAACGTGAAATAATTGCCGATAGGTACATATCCTGGCAGTTCATTGTTTTAAGTGTTTTTCTTTGCCCACCTTTCTAGGACTTTTTCTGATTTCTCTTTGCACGTTTGATTACCATGTTATTGTAGTAACGACACAAAACCTGTGGACGTCAATTAACAACCATGTTAGCTTGAAATATAAAAGCTGGCAGTGTAAATGTGTACAAACTACGTCGTTGTGTCATGAAAAGGGTCTCACAGCTAAATGACGAGGAAGGGCGAGACAGAAGAAGGAGGGGCGGGAAAGGGCTTGAGAGGGGCGAAAGCCACCATTTAAAGTTTGCTTGCTTCAAGAAAACGAGCAAATATATATGCGACTTGTGAGTGAATTCCAATCACAGGAACGTGTTATTCATCAACATCGTCCAAAAAAAGGCACTTCCGTTTCTATGCAGAGTCAAAAAATGACAGTTCGCGCAATCGACCCCGATATACACGGTTTACTCTGAGTATACTATCGTGTTGTTCAGCGCTGAAGCCCTTTTCTTAGTCAGTGAGCTCCATGTCCAGGGTGCAGTTTTAATCTAATCGTGTTGTCATTTTCTCCTGATGACTCTGCAGTGCCGCCGATGCTACTCCGAATGGCAAAGTGACTGTCGACGCTGCCGATGCCGGTCGCCTCGCCACAACGTTGAGGGACATTCAGCACGGCCTGAAAGATGCGGTGGAAGGCGCCCCCAGGGCCGACATGAGGCTCGGCTCACTGCAGAAAAAGGCCAGCTCGGTGGCAGACATCCTCGAAGTGCTGGATCCGAAGGGGACTTCGCCTGAGGCGTCACAGCGCAGCAGTAGGCGCAACTCAGGAGCAGGTGCGCATCCTTGCTCTTACGTGACGTCAAAGCGGGCCATCACAATTAGCCGAAGTGAAGTTGTAGGTGTTATTAGCCTCATGTAGATATGTACAGAGTTTCAGGAAATATTTACAGGAACTCTGATCAAGCCCACCCTCCCAGGACTTTCTAGTCATAAAAAATTGTTTCTCAACTAAAATCAGTCAATACGCTATCTGTCCGCCGCCTGTACTGGACACCATGCAACTCAAAGTGGATGCATTCATTTGTAATTATGAGTAAATTGGAAGACGTTGTAAGACCTTTCACAACCACGTTAATACCCATGACCTGATCTTCCAACGCGCTGCAAATTCTGACTTTTAAAGTGATTATTGCGTTCACACGCTGTAGTTCTGACTGTTACAAAAAAACCATTGATATGTACTTAACAAGCGAAACTGCAGCGGTACTTTCGAAGGATTCTACGGAAACTAAACTCATCTGCCCAGATATTCAAGGTTCACTCGAAAGAGTGAGCTCGTTCTCCTAATCTTCGCACCATTCGTGTCAGCCTCCGATTCCCCGCGTTTTAGTGAATTGCATGGTTTTCTGAAACGAGCAGATATACATATCTCATTGCAAAATTTCGCCGACAGTACACTGCTGCCATGCCACTTCGTGATGAATTAATTTCAAGCCAAACGGCTATTTTGGTGCCAAAAATTTTAGCACGAAACGACCTTGTACGCTAACAGACATAGTCGCTTGATAAAGATTGTTGCGTTTGCAAAGTATTCATGGCGCCTGACACGCGCGGATAGCAACCACACATCAACCATGTTCCGGTTTAGCAGGCCTTCACTTCGAGTCACCTCTAACGGTGAGATTGTAACGTAAAGTATCCGGAAGCGAGATATAAACCTGAGCTAGTTAGTAATAACTGCTGACCACACAACGCTGTTCACAATAAACAGGCGCAAGAGGTAGGCAACAGATTTCGTGCCGTGGTCTTTCTATACTCCTGTACCTCTTTGGGCTCTCTGTTAGTGTCTTCGATGTCTAGAGGACTGCAGCCTGATGTTCCATGTGTCAAGTCTCAGCCGGTTTCTACCAAGCCCCATGTCAAATGAACCGCTGTTTGAACCTTTCTTAGACAAAGCACAATCAACTGCATCAAGAACTTGCATTGTAAGGCCTTCACTGCACGGTGTTTAGGTTGGCAGTCACTCCTTGTGTGGCGCTCGCGATAGTGACGACCTTGTTCGGGAAAACTAGGGCACAATGTACTGCTTAAAGCGAATTGTAACGTTATCCCAGTCATTTCGGCTGCGAAGGAAAAAAAAGTTTACGTGAAGCACTGCAACTTACTTTAATATGAAAAAGCACCGCAAAACAAAAAAATTCCAGCACCTATAGCTTTCGTTCCTTATTTGTTTATTGTTTTCATTTTATTTGCAAAAAGTGAGGAGGCTGAGGTAAAATCCGCAAACAAGCGGCTTGTGAGCCCTCAATCCCACTCGACATAGAAGCAGCTAATACAAAGACAATAACGAATATACAAAAATAACAAATGCAGTGAAAACATTCAATTTTAAATTTGCAGATAAATTCACATTTAGCACTTAATACACTCTGCGCTAATGACAGTGCATAATATTTTGTAGCGGATATACTATTATTGGGCGATGAGGCATGTTATCGAGGAGACGAACCTTAGTTGTGAGGGTCTCATTTTGAATGTACCAATACCTTCGTTATGGAGGGTGTTAAGGAACCTTGGCAGTGTACTTTTTACCGTTTGAGAAGCATAGAAGAAATCGAGGTAAATTCCACAATTCCGACCATCTAATGTGGTACGAGACAACGTTTTCCTCTAGATAAGGTAAATTGTTTAGAGTAGCGATGTTTCTCTTAACGCTCAGGCTTTATTCATGCAGAAGACTGAGTGTGTATGCATGCTGTACCTTGAGTAAGTTTGATTTCCTAAATAAGTCAGCAATGTGTTCACTGTACTGAACATTAGCTATTATGTGTACTATCTTTTTCTGCATCAGAAATAACTTATACTAGTGTGAATCCGTCGTTGTGCCACAAACAAGTTGTCAGTAATTTATGTGGGGAAGGAACAAAGCATTGGTAATTAACACCTGCTAAACTTGCGTAGTGTGTGCAGCCGTCTTGGAAAACTAGACTCAGTTAGAGCCCTCTGGTACAAAGTCTATAGCAGTTACCTTCAAATCGTGTCAAAAACAAAGACATGATGCCAACTGGCCACGAGCATGACTTGCTTTGTAAAGCTGGCTGTGGCATTTCCTTTTCACAGGGTCATCCAAGACCTTAATGTTCTGTGGTATTGACGCCATGCGCAAGAGTCAAGACAGCCTGCTTCTACCCATCGATGGACCCTGTACGCTGGCTAACTACACGTTCAAGCTGGCATGCAAGTTTGAAAAGAGCTGGGGCAAGCTGTCGGCTGTGTCGTTCCTGTTCACCTTGAGCGTCGGTGACAGGGACGACTTCGTGGAGTGGCCGTTTGCCAAGCAGGTCTCCATCAGCATCCTGCACCCGACGAAGGAAGGCGGGGACATCCAGGTACCTTTCAAGATATGCCCAGAGAAGAACGCGATGTGCCTGAAGAGACCCCAGGATGGCGTGCTACAGAAAGGAATACTCTCGGAGAAGATCAGCTGGAAGTACATCGAGAAGAAAGAACTCCTCTCCAAGGACTCCCTCATTGTTTACGTGGAGTTCGTATGAGCGCTCACTTCTTAGCATATGCTGCAAATATTCCACCCGGGCCCCTTCCTCTACTGCAAGTTTTCTGCTTATTCTACCCCTGCTTACAGTACATGATTTGGAGATAAAGATCTGTGACGTTTTTTAAGCTGCCCGTTATGTCCCATCCATGTTTTTCTCTCTCACATCCTGACAACTGTGTTTGGCCACAATCTTGCATGCGCTGAAGACAGGTTTACATGGTTTCTTATTCTTTACAGCACAATCATGACAATGTTCAGAAAGATTACCGTCTCTATAATTGCCTACCTTCCTCCTGTGTTCCAGTAATCTTTCGTTCAGACATCGGCCAGTTTGACCGATGTACCTAGAGCCACACGATAGAGGAATGTCATAGACCACACCAGAAACACATGCTACAAAAAAAATCCCGGTGCTTGATACCGCATGGTTCTTTAGGCTTTAGAAAAGGATTAGTCAAATTGACTAGTTTTTCCAGCTTCTCAGGCGCCGAGAACACTACTCTGACGTCACTGCGTTTCGCAATCTTCTTTAGGCGATGGGAGGTGTTGTGCAAATAGGGGATGACTACCGTTTTTCTTTTCGTTGTTTGGATCGTCATATATATATTTCCTCGTTCCAAGCAATAAAACTTTTCCTGCGAGTCAGCGCCCGTCCACGTGTCTTTTCTCTTTTCGTCACTATCAAAAGTACGCGCAGTATATCTTTTTCTAAATCTCTACCCGCGTTTGTTGACGCCTGTACACTGAACCCTTACCTGCTGACGCTGAAGCTACGAACGAGCACCGGTCACTGCTTATATGGAGCACCGAGAAGGTTGCGGAATTGTCATAAATCTTTATAGGAGAAAAACCTCAATACCTGAAATGTCTGTCATCGTTTCGGAAGAGAAATGCGAATAAACGGCTCCAACGCGCTTCTTAATGTATACAATGAAACTTTCGGATATGGAAAAGCTCTTAGCGAGTCTTCAAGGTCACTAATGCTTCACTCATGAAACGAACCAAAAACAAATCAAGTTACGGTGTTTTCTGCCACAGGTGCGCTCCTTCATTGGCCAGGCCTGCTCATCAAGTCATATTGCAAACAAAAAATGAGCCGACGCTGAGGCAGCGATCGAATATCGAGCGTTAACACACCCAACACAGGTCGCCAGTTATAATCACTGCCGAAAGCTAGACTATAACTTGACTAGTAAATTTATGCTGCACGAAACACGAAATCGTATGTCACCACCCTGAACATTGCGAGAGACGGCTGAGCCGCAATGTCCATGTGAAGATTCGTAAAGACGTGGAATTGGAGGCACATAGGTCGCCGGTTCGAATGTCTGCCACAAGCTAGGTTGCACGAAACGGTGAATCGTATGATACCGTCCGGAACATTCTGCGACGAACGGTTGGACCACAAATCGCAAACTAATGTCGGTACTAAGTGACCCGATTTTGACGTCTGCCACATAGGGATAATATACCACACAAGGTGTTTAACCTATGAATTTACGCAATTTTCAAAAATAGGCTTCTTGTGTAATAACACCACTTTTTGCGGCATATGCATTAGTACTGAAGCGCATTGCTTCAGATTTAATGGTGCTATGTGCAAATCGCTCAAAGACAATTACGTTTAATGTACATACTTGAGAATGCTTGGATAGACAGGGATTAAAACAAATTTTGCAGTCCATAAACTTCTAATCGAGGGTGTACCTAGCTCAATAACTTTGGTTGTGATTCAGCATCATCTGTTCGGCGTTCTTCAGTGCGCGATTAATATTAACTGGTCCGCAGTGTGAATTGACGGAAATATTTACGGTAACTTTATTCCATTTTAGAAGGGTTAATGAACGAGAAAATTTATTTAGTCGAGTGAAGCCTTCTCTGCCGATTGCGGGCAAACATAGACCCCTAGAAAGGTTGCCGTAGCTCTCACCCTGTCCATCAGACGCTGTTGGTCTACCAGGCTTGAGCTTGAAAAAGAGTGAAAGTCGTTAAGGGCGTGACTTTTAATGAACGCTTACACTTAAAGCACGCGGAATGGAGCTCAGGAATTGGCTGACGAACCCAACAGCTAGAAGCTATTCAGGGCGTGAAAGTCCTGTGAACACCAGTAGAGTTTGGAGCTGCAGGGCTTTAGATCCATAAACTTGTTTTACTTTTCCACGATAAGATCGCTAAATATCGGGGTGCCTTTATGAGACCTCGAAACGGAAATAGACACATAGCCTCCGGAATTTCCAAGGAAAGGAAAGGAAATGGAATTGTATTGTCAAGTACGCCTTAGCTCAAATGCTCACGGTCGACATCTCTTACGAGCCAAAATTTATCAAATATCTTGTACAATACAATAGTAACAAAAAGCGCGTATATGCTAGCCGCTACAAACGACATGCGTGTAGAATAGCGTTCTCACTACGGATCGAAAGTGCGATAGAGCTGTGTCGGGAAAATAATCTGCTGTGTCAGATTTCGTGGAAAGAGAATAGAAATAAACACAGATGACATCCGGTACATCAGATAAACAGGCTCTTACTGACGTCTCTACAGACAGAAGTTTCCCGTGAAGTTTGCGGACGACAGGTTGTCAGAGATTTATGGCATATTTCAGGACAGAAAATGCATACAGGAGCCGGCTATTGAAAGGGCAAACTTCCTGATAACACCCTCGATCTTGACAGATCGATTTTGTGTCCAGGAGGTTATTTGAGATGTTTTTGCATATTTCGTAAAAAGACATTAGAAATGCATGTGCAGTGCGGCCGCTACAAAATACCACCATGCTGACAGAGCCTTCAATAGGGGTCGAAGCCGTCTTGCGAGTGTTGTGGCCAGGGCGTTTTCTGAGATTTATTACACGTGTCGCGAAAAGAGAATGCGTTCCAGCCGCTGCAAAGAGCAAATGGGCTGATAATTCAGAGAGCATATCGAGCAGAGATGCGTCCGCTGTGTTATCTGAGGCTTACCCCGTGTTTCGCAAGAAAAGAGAAATGAATGCTTCATCTACTTCTCCAGGAATTCGTGACAGCGCCCAGCTAGGCCCGCTAAGCCTATAGCGGCTGACGGCACATCAATGGGAGAAGCATGTTTTTTGCAGAATAACTGATCGTAAAGATAACGGAGTCGATGTTATCCCGAGATTCTGGTTTCTGATGAAGTTCCGCACACGTCAAGGGCTGTTGCTTCTCGATGCCACGCCAAGTAGTTTCCAAATGCATTCAGCTTTAATTTATGAGCGTCATTGGTAGTGGCCAAAATTATCAGCCGTTTTGGGAGGCAAAGAAAGGAAAACAATGTTCGAAGAATCTGCGGCTCCAAGCCTTTTCTTTTTTTCCAACGCCTACCAGCCTGGAAACGGAGAAGGGCCTGTATTTGTTGGAAGAAGCAGTAAATGTGTCCGAAGTTGACATTTTCAGAATGCGGTCCCTCGATATCGCGTAGTCGGGTCATAAGCTCATTCTTCCGCAGATTACGCATTTTTCGCGACAGGCGTGACGCTGCTACGTGTGGACCAACAGGACCTGTGATCAGGCCTAATCTATCTGAGAAAGCAATTTTTGTTCAAAGCAAGTGTGTAGCTCCGTCAATTTTTTTTTCTTTGTGCCAGCGAGACTGCCTGCTCGGCCAGAACTAACGCAGGTGATGCGCGCACATAGCTTTGGGCATGCAAAGCAAGATGACCATGGAATGATCGCAAAAATGATTTATGTCAAATTTAGCGATCTCTTATTTTATTTGTTTTTCCTGCAGTTTTGAATTTGAAACTTTCAGCGGAAGAAAAACGGGACGAATCCCGTGAACGCTGGTAGTTTGGTTTATTGGTTTATTGGGGTTTAACGTCCCAAAGCAACTCTGGCTATGAGGAACGCCGTAGTGAAGGGCTCCGGAAATTTCTACTATGTGGGGTTCTTTAACGTGCACTGACATCGCACAGTATACACGGGCCTCTAGAATTTCATCTTCGATGAAGATGAAATTCTAGAGGCCCGTGTACTGTGCGATGTACTGTGAGATCAACACGCATGACATACAACTTTGAACTGTGTGTGTAGTAATGCCTGCTTGTACATGTGTATTTTGGACTAAGCCAATAAGAAATGATCTAGTAACGGTTAACATGTTTCCTGAAAAGCTTTGTCTTAGGTAATGGATTTCGAACTGTAGCTTGTAAAAAAAGAACGAACCAATGCCGAATTTCGTGCCGGAACACGTGTTTAACTTTTGCTTGAGAGTGTTGAAGGTACCAGCTCAACATTTGGGACAAGCAATTAAGCGAACAGCTAGGGGTCTCCTCAGTGTCACAGAATAAGTCCCCCTGCCTTGGCGCCATGCCTCTTGAAGCTGTAGACGTCACGCAGACTTCGACATCAAGATGGCTCCAGTGTTGACAAGCTGCGTAGTTAATAAGACGGCATGAATTCACATACGAATGTCGTGTCAATTGCTGCTTCTCTGTAAAAGGCGACTGCCATTCGGTCGGCAAAGTAACCGCTCACAACTACTGAATGCGTGTCGTCAGCGAGGAGCCGACAGCATCGCCTTGCTTCGACCTATCCGCATATCTATCATACTGTATTCTAGGAGCTGTTGGCCTAAACCTGCACTATGTTCATACAAAGAACGAAAGCGTGCAGCGGTGAGGCAGATCGACGCCTTGAAACGAAAACCCAGTGCTTCCTTTGCCTCAGTGAACAGTGAACGCAGGCATCGTTGCGCTGTACTTTTTCCGCTAAAGTACTACTCCAGATATACCAGCCTTGATAGGAATTTTGTGTTGTTTTCGGAGTAACTCGGGTAAGCCCGAGTTAGTTCGGTGGTGCGCCGCGCCAGCTGCCGCCAATTGGACACAGGGTGTGATGACGAAGAGCGAGAAACGCAGTTCCGTGCATATGTAGGTGCCAGGAAGAACGGGCGAAGAATGAACACATGTTTTCTCGCTTCTACTCGGTTTAAATACTTTAAAACCCTACCTCTTTTATTTCTAATAATTACTTGTTTCAAAATGACAAAAGTATGTAATTAATGTTGAAAATTAGGTGACAATGATGATAACGGAATAAAAAAACAACTAAATAGTTCAGGCTAACGCAAAGGAACTACAAAATGAGAGTAAGTCCGACAACTTATTCTAGTTATTCTTTAACTTTTGGCTCGCATTACCTATGACACATTCTGCTAGTATCTTGGGAGATCAGCCTCTGAAGCTCAAGTTTAGCTATTCTTTGCACTGTTACAATGAGGTGCAATGTTTCCATTCGCCTTCGCTACTACGACAAGCTTCAACATGGGGGACTTTCAGCCCTTTTGGCTCCAAAGTAATTTGCAAACATCTGAAGCTGCCAAGAAATTCTCCTGAAGTAAGTCTTCTGTGGAATGTGTCTGCGTTTACTTGACACGGTGAAACGTTATATACAAGAGGGCAGAAGTTTCCGACCTCTCTCTGTTTGCATCATGTATGCTCATACATATTCCATACGAGTCGCATCTATAGCCTATGAAACTCTTACTTGCGTGTTAAGTTCCGTTGAGTAAATTCTGTATTACGCTTGGCTTCGATGTCTGCATGGCAGTAAGCCTCTCGGCCCTTCTGCAATTTGCTACGTGATCAGTACCCACGCGCCTGTCATTGCGACATTGCATGCATTTGTAGCAGCAGTACACTCACTCCATCACGAAGTCCTTCATCAGCTCTGTGTTATAACAAAGCTGTATACGTTACTGTGGCCCATGGAGGAAGCGAGGAAGGGTAGGACCTTTCTACAGGGTGAAGAGCTCGCTCATGACATTTGCTTAGCGTCATATGTCATACATTCACATTATGCGACGAATGCTAGGCCCCTGTGTGCAGCGTACAGCAGATCTACGGTGAGTCGTTTTGTATTCGGGAAGAAAAAGCTTGCTAAGGGTGTGGTTTTCCAAGAACGTTTGCCCTTGAAGCGGGTTGCCGGGAACTCAAGACTGGCTAGTCCAGCAACCTTCATTAACTGACTGAAATTCCTGTGAACACCAGAAGGGTCAAATGGCAAAGAAGAAGCTCCCTTTAACTCCAGAGGGCATGCCCTGTACCCAGAACCTTTTCTTTTTCTTTTTTTTCTTTTTCGCTGATAAGGTCAGTCGATGTCGGTGCCGACAAAGCCTTAGCTTGAAAGTCAAGCACAACTACATTGGATAAAAAAGAGTAAATTGATCTCAACTGCTATGTTCACCCCATCACGCAAAACACTGAGGCGGATGGTCCATGCATCTTTTGTACGCCAAAGTTTACCGTATAATTTCTTAAAAACACCAAAAAAAATGCGTATAAAAATTGAAATTTTCATAAAGTTGCGCACGGAACGTTATCTGATGTGTCTAAGATTTCATAAGGTGAGAAGAGAAGTGCATCTATCAGAAGACCAGTACAAGTGAAAAATAGGCTCATATTTTCCTCACGGGAGATCCAAGGTGTCCGTGAAGTTGCGAACGGCAGGTTATCTGAGATTTATGGCATATTTCAGGAGAGTAGAACAACAATGCATACATGGGCCGACCACTGCAAAGGATAACAATCTCAACAATCTCAACAAGGATAACAATACCTTGATAACAATCTCATGACAACACGGATGGTGTCTCGGAAGTTTTAACTGAGCGCTATCTGGAATTTATTGCATATTTCGTCAAAAAGACAATGGAAATATATGCCAGCCACTGCAAAGAAAAACCATGCTGAGAACGCCCTCACGACAGATAAAATGCCATGAAGTTGAAGGCAGCATCGTTCTGAAAGATTTATTATATATGGCATGAAAAGAGAATAGGAATGCGTACGTGTATAAGGCAGAGCAAAAAGTCGTGGGGCGTGTTGATAACGCCCCACGACAGGTAGGACGTGTCTATAAAGACGTTTCCACGATTTTATCTGATATTTATCACGCGTTTCCCAGTAATAAAAAAGAAATGCATATACATATAAGCTGGTAAAGGTCAAATATAACAATAGCGTTCTCCCGACAGATCGAACGTTTCCATTATGTTCCATCTTGGACGTTATCGTTTACACAGATCTGTTTGAGGGGCCGTACTTGACGAGCTCAGGTTTCCGTGGCCAACACAGTTGCGAAACGAAAAAATGACGTGTGTGCTCGTTTGCAGACGGCACCTGGATGCAATTATCTCCGCCGATTCCTCTTTGTCCGGTACTCAAGCTCTTCATGATCCCTGCTCTTCTTGGTAGAACTTGCACCACAAAAAAAAAAGAAAACGGTGTTGCGAAATGAGAAATGGAACATAATAGAATCATCTATATCGCGCGTTAGAGTGAAAGAGACGCGTGACGCAAGTTTTGCCAACTGAAGAGCTCGAGCTTTGTTCTGAAATAACCGTAGTTGGATAATTTCATTTTGTTTTTTTGCGTCTGGTGCGTTGAAGATAGGGACTTGGACTTGAATAGATTCCCATGTCTATAAGTCAGCAACTGTTATGAGTTACTCTCACATAGAAATAAACCTCATTTTACTTTTCGTTGTTTGTTCTTTTTGGAATAGAGTAAGCTGTCAGCTCAAGCGAACAGATGTTAAGCCAAATGGTTTCCTGAGAACAGAATTTCAGTGAACACGATGAAAACGAAGATCATGTGTTTCACAAATCCTACAAAAACATTGCTTACAGATAAGCCAGTATTTTCGCATGAACATGTTTCACTCTCAGGTCACTGTCAGCCAGTGGACACTTTTTTTTAATGTGAAATCTTTTTAATGTGAAATCTTTACTTCTTAATGTGAAATCTTTGGCGCTTTTGTCCGTAAAAAAAATTATTATGCATGCGCTCGCATAGCGTGCTTAGGCATGTCATCACTGTTTATGCTTCCTCTCCTTCCCGTTGGCATGACAGCGTGAATATTCTCTTGAAAAATATGTTAAACTCCATTGCGTATGATTCCCCACTGTCATCCAGCTCTAACGTTTTTAATGCGTCAGTCTTCCATCGTTTCGCTCCTAATTTGTACAAACAGTCGTTCGTCGCCGTTTTTAGAATTCAAACTTTATAGAGCTAAATGTTGCGAGTAGAAAGTTGCGGGAATCGCCTCGTTGTTTTGTGCCGCGGAGTTTAACACGCTACGGTAGATCAAGACGCTGCACGTATGTGCCTGAAATCTTTAATGAATTGCCTGATGAATTTTTTGAAGCGACCCCTTTGCGCTCCCTGAAGATACACTTGAAAACTCTATGTTGACCACGATCGCTTTTTGTTTATCACGAAGATGCACGTGATTGTTTTTATGTTTCCTTTTTGCATAACCTTTATATTGGTGCTCAATATGTGAATTCTCTAATAATTTAGCTTGAGTTGTACATTATAGCGACTCGTGTTTTTCATTGTTATTCTGCCATTTTGTCACTTTGACTGCCGGGCCTTGTCTGGCAAGCCTCTTTTTGTCTTTGACGGGCCCGACCCTGATTTTTACTGTATACAAAGCGGCAATAAACTGTATTATTATTATTATTATTATTATTATTATTATTATTATTATTATTATTATTATTATTATTATTATTATTATTATTATTATTATTATTATTTTTATTTTTATTATTATAATTATTATTAAGCAGTCGGCAGCGATGCGCTGGGCACATCACTGATACCTTGTACATTTCACAGGAACTAAATGGACTCAGCCTGCTACATCACCCTCAACGGACAGTGCAAGATTCCCAGGATTACAAGCTACTAGCTGCCGCCAATTCAGGATTCAGCCCAGGCTACCTCAAGCAACACTGAACCAGAGCTTCAAGATAAAAGGAACCGCCTTCCCGGACCCTTCTGCAGTCGGCGGCGATGCGCTGGGCACATCACTGGTGCCTTGTACATTTCACAGGTAGTGCGTCTGTTCACTTTTGTCATTTAATTTTTTTTGTTCATTTTGCCGCCGACTGCTCACTTGTGCTATTTTGCCCTACAGTGTTATTGTTGTGTCCCCTTATTGCTTTTGTGTGTGCGCCCTCGCATCCTCCTCCTAACGACAGTTCGCATCCTCCTCCTAACGACCACTCAATCCTCCTCCTAACGACCACTCGCATCCTCCTCCTAACGACAGTTCGCATCCTCCTCCTAACGACCACTCAATCCTCCTCCTAACGACCGCTTGCCCCTCGTCGCACGCTGTCGCCGGATTCCCCCCCACGGTGCGCCCCCGCACCCTCCTCCTGTTCTGGGAAGCCACTCCCTCCCGTGGACGCTTCTCCACTCCCTCCTTTCTTCGGGCGGCCAGTTCGGCTCCTGCCTCGGTCGACGCTGGTCGCACCCTCATCGGCTTTAAATAAACGAAGTCTTAAAGTACCGTGTGCGTCTTTCGCTGCATTCAACACAGCGACCGGACACGACAGTGGCGACGAGAAAGTGGATTCGACCCGCGCTACGCAACGCTATTGACAAGCCATGGCTACGCGAGGGTTTCCCAATCAGATACCAGAGTTCAACGGCTCATCGTGGTCATCGTGGGTTGGACGCCTTCAGTTCTACTTTGAAGCTAACAACATCACAGACCCAGCCTTGAAGAGGGCCAACCTGCTGACGCTGTGCGGGGAGCAGACCTACGATACTGTCTGCGCCCTCATTCAGCCAAGCACACCAGCGGCAGTGTCTTACGACGACATCGTAAAAGCGCTGCAAAAGCACTACGACCCAAGGCCATCCGAGGTCTACAGCCGGGCTCGCTTCCAACGACGAGATCAACTGGGAGGAGAAACTGTGAGCGCCTACGTAGCCGCGCTCAAGAAGCTCGCTGCCGACTGCAATTTTGGAACGCTGTCGACAACAGCTAACGGGCAGGAGGGAGACGCAGCTTCTTCTGCTAACACCACCATGCTTCCCTTGGACGTGATGTTACGCGACAGATTTGTGTGCGGACTGAGTGACGAGTCACTGCAGCAGCGCCTGTTCGCTGAGAAGGACCTCACATTCAGCAAAGCTTACGACATCGCCGTTCGAGCGGAGAGCGCCGGTCACCAGCAGAGAGGGATTCGCCGGAACACCGAGCCGGTACACCAGACAAGCAACCAGGTGCGCAAGCCTTCTGTTGTTGTAAAATCGGTCAAAAAGGCACAACGCTGCTGGCGGTGTGACGACCAACACAACCCCCAGGGATGTCGATTCCAGTCAGCCACGTGTAATTTTTGCCACAAGCGAGGGCATATCGAAAGAGCATGCATTACGAAACGGAGACTTGCCAAGATAAAGTCACCTTCCCAGCCTAATCACAGCGTCAACGCCTCAGAGAATACGCCGCTATCTGATCTCCATGGAACAACATCAGCAACACCATCTGTGTTGTACGACCTGAACACCATGAATCTCGGCACGCGACCGAAGATTTTTACAGAAGTAAGCGTACATCACCAGCTGATTAAGTTCGAGGTGGACTCCGGCGCAGCCTGTACTCTGATCAGTGAGGACACGTTCCGAACTTCATGGCCATCTGACGCACCCGCCCTGCAACAAGACGACACGCACCTGCGAACGTGGTCAGGACAGAATCTGCCACTATTGGGCTCTGCCAACGTGCAGGTTAACTACAACGGCCAGACCCATACGCTACCTCTGCTTGTTGTGAAGGGCACAGGATCAAGCCTTCTAGGGAGAAACTGGTTTTCTCCACTAGGCGTGATGATATGCGGAATACACCAGACGCCGAGCCAGAACATGGTTGAGCAACTGCAAGAGAAATACGAAAGAGTATTCTCGGAAGAGATTCCAGGAAACGAAGGGCCCCCGGTCACACTGGAGTTGTTGGACAACGCGCAACCCAAATTTCTGAAGGCCAGGCCGGTGCCGTTTGCTCTCCGAGATTCAGTTGAAAAAGAGTTGGACAAACTGGAGCAGCAAGGTGTCATCGAGCCGACGCAGCATTCCATCAAACTCTCAGCGTACGACTACGCTCTGGTCTACCGCAATGGGAGTAAACATCAAAACGCCGATGCGCTAAGCCGTCTGCCACTAGACGCAACTGATGACGAACCATTTCCACCAGGAGACGTTCTGATGTTCGAAGCACTGCCAGAACCTCCGCTTACAGCAGGCACAGTTGCAGCATCTACGCAGAAGTGCGCAGCTCTCCGGCTAGTTTACACAGCTGTTCAACAAGGCAACGTGCATAAACTCAAAGGGGACAACTTCGACGCTTACCGCAGGCGAGCTACAGAGTTGAGCACCCATCGCGGCTGCATCATATTTGGGTCCCGAGTTGTGATGCCGAGAGAACTACGCGCACAAGCTATGTCTCTCATCCACGCCGGACATCGGGGCATCGTTGCAATGAAAAAGTGTGCCAGAAGCTACATGTGGTGGCCTGGCATTGACAACGACATCGAAACAGTGGTGCGAGAATGCAAGCCTTGCCAGAGCAGCCGGAGCGCCCCGCCGAAAGCTCCTGTCCCAGAATGGGAAAAGCCAGACACACCATGGCACACACTGCACATTGATTTTGCAGGACCAATTGAGGGCTGCACTTTCCTTGTGGTCGTAGATGCCTACACAAAGTGGCTTGAGATAAGGCAAATGGGACAGACGACTTCGGCAGCAGTCATTGACAACCTCCGATCACTATTTGCAACGTTCGGCCTGCCGCGCAAGGTAGTGTCGGACAACGGAACACCGTTTGTGTCTGCGGAGATCCTCAAGTTTTATCGCGACAACGGGATCTCATCAGTTACATCGGCCCCCTACCACCCAGCGACAAACGGACAAGCCGAGCGCTACGTAGCCGAGCTAAAACGCGCCCTTGAAAGAGATCAGACAGGCTCGCTGCAGCGCCGCCTTGCGCGCTTTCTCTTCAAGCAGCACACGACGGTTCAGAGCACAACAGGCGAGACCCCCTCGAAAATGATGTTCGAGCGTGAAATGCGAACCCAGCTCACAGCCATCCTCCCCGAGCCAAAGGCAGAGACGTTCCGGGAAGAAAAAGCAATTCCGCGCTGCGGCACGCTTAATGAGGGGCAGCGCGTCCTCGCCCGACAGTTTCTGAAAAAGCCACGCTGGGAGGAAGCTACAATTGTCAGACGCATAGGCCTGCGCTCTTGGCTCGTCAACATACATGGCACAGTAGCACGCCGACATCTCAACCAGCTGCGTAGATTTACGACGCCGTCTGAGAGCTGTCCGCCAGCGGAGAGAGCACGTGCACCATCTTCCCACATAGCCTGGCACCTCTTCCCGGAAGAAGAGACTTCGCCCAGGACAGACCTAGGAGACACAGCGAACAACAGCCAGCCTACAAGTGTTTCTCCCCCGAGCGCACAAAGCCAGCGCGCCTCCACGCGTGAGCGCCGACCCCCTGCACGATACCAGGCAACTTTCTAAGGGGGAAGGAAGTGTTGTGTCCCCTTATTGCTTTTGTGTGTGCGCCCTCGCATCCTCCTCCTAACGACAGTTCGCATCCTCCTCCTAACGACCACTCAATCCTCCTCCTAACGACCACTCGCATCCTCCTCCTAACGACAGTTCGCATCCTCCTCCTAACGACCACTCAATCCTCCTCCTAACGACCGCTTGCCCCTCGTCGCACGCTGTCGCCGGATGCCCCCCCACGGTGCGCCCCCGCACCCTCCTCCTGTTCTGGGAAGCCACTCCCTCCCGTGGACGCTTCTCCACTCCCTCCTTTCTTCGGGCGGCCAGTTCGGCTCCTGCCTCGGTCGACGCTGGTCGCACCCTCATCGGCTTTAAATAAACGAAGTCTTAAAGTACCGTGTGCGTCTTTCGCTGCATTCAACACAGCGACCGGACACGACAGTTATACACGATGCATAACTGCATAGCTTGTCAAAAAGACCTACCAACTGATGGGCGTATAATGACGTGTTCCGAGTGCGAGCACTCATATCACCTAGGGCAGGGCTGCTCGGGAATAGCACCCAATACTTTTAACACAATAGGCCAGGTCAAACGCGATGCATGGATATGTAAAACTTGCAGGACTGCAAAAAAGCGCGGTGGTAGTTCATCGCAGCATGATGCTGAAGGCGCAAACGAAAGCGCGGAAGCATTATCAGCCTTGACAGAAGAGATCAAGGAAATAAAAAGAAATGTTGAAGCGCTGCCAGCACTAGTGGTTAAGTTAGACTCTTTGCTACTCCTGAAAGCAGAGATCCTTAACCTAGCGAAAACTGTAGGAGACCTGGAAGAATCAGCTGCTTTCTTGTCGAAAGAATACGACACACTGAAAGAGCAGTTAAAGACGAGCCAGGAATCAGAATGCGCTCGGGACAAAGAAATACAGGCCTTGCGGGAGATTGTAGACGAACAGAGTGCGCAGCTGCACAGTATGCTCAAGGAACAAAATGAAGCAGAGCAATACAGCCGAAAAGCTAATCTTGAGATATACGGAATGCCAGTCACTCCAAACGAAAATCTGCTTGACAAGCTACAAAACGTGGCGGAAAAACTGGAGCTGGAAAACTTTTCAACTGACGACGTTGTCGCAGTACATCGCCTTCCTGCCAATAAAGACAGCATTCCTATCATCTTGGTACGCTTCTCTATCTTAGCGACTAGAGAGAGGTGGTTTAGCGCTCGAAGCAAGCTCCGAGAACTGCATGAAGCAGATTTGCTGAAAAAGATATATTTCAATGACAACTTGACAAAAATGAACCGTGACTTATTCTGGAAGGCCAGGAAGGCAGGAAAAGACAGGCAGTTTAAATTTGTTTGGGTAAGAGGAGGCAAAATCTTTGCCAGGAAAGAGGAAAAGGCTCCTCTTATCCGTGTGACATGTGAATCAGACTTAGCACAAATAAAATGAACAGCGCTCCATCAGCTACTCTAAGTTTTCCGGATTTTTAATCGTTCAAAAAGGGCTTTGGGCCAAACTCGGACACAGAATTTACTCTGACTAATGTCAATATCCGTAGTTTGCGAAAATACTGGGACGAGTTCAGAACAATCGCAGAAGGTGCTATTGGTGTTGTAGATATATTTGTGCTAACAGAAATCAATGTTCCAGATTCTTGCCTAGATTTGTTTACGCTGAACGGTTATCGACCAACGTTCTCAACTCGCTCTTCACGCAGAGGAGGTGAAATTGCTGTTTTTTCCCGAGACACGTTTGTTGTATCTAAGATAGATATATCATTTGCACATGCAGAATGCCTAGCGTTGGAACTTTGCTCCAAGCTAACTTCATTAATGTTGCTGGCAATTTACCGACCACCATCAAACAGTATCAGCCGTTTCCTACTGGAATTGGAAAAGATCTTGCAGGACAATAGTACAATAGATCAATTTTGCATAGCAGGTGACTTGAACATTGATGCATTATGTCCCACGAAAACCGTTGTGGTAGATTACCTAGCCATTCTTTCAGCTTGCGGCATAGAAAATGTTATCATCGCACCGTCTCGCGAGGAAGTGCTTGGCGGTAGATTAGTTCAGTCTTGTCTCGATCACATAGACATACGTGCTCCAAACTGCAATCTTTATTCAGCGGTCATTACTCAACGTCTAGCCGATCATTACTTTACCGTTTGCCGATTTTTTGACCGTACTAATTGCAAGACTCTAGGGCGGTCACCTTCTAACGTCGCTCAAAACGACTTGCGCGTAGTTATAGTCGATCAACACAAATTAGACAATCTAATTAGAAACTTTGACTGGTCCGCATTATGTAGGTCTAATCCCCCCGATTTAGTTTATTCTTTATTCTGCCAACAATTAAAGACGTTTGAACAAGCTTCGAAGCGGGTCATCCGCAAAAACCAAAGGCGTAATCATAGCTGGTTTAATGCAGCAATTATGAAGGCAATTTTATACAGGGATTGGTTGTGGAAGCGGTGTAAACGCGCCCCTAAAAATCATGAACTGCGCAGCGACTACAGAGCCGCAAGAAATAGAACTGTTGCGCTTATTCGTTCCGCTAAACGGCATTATTACCGTGAGCAATTTAAACTAGCTGCCAAAAACCCCGCCAAAACCTGGTCACTGATTAACAATTTAAGGGGCGTTGACAGAAATGAGTCGTCTATTAATGATATTTTTTCAGGTAGTCCTCAAAAAACAGCTGAATTATTCAACAAGCACTTCGCGAGTGTATCTCAGCCCAATTCATCCTTGCCACAAGATAGATAGATGTTCATTGACACGTACCATATCTGCGTCTGCCTTTTTACCAAAACTGTCAGCAGTAGACCTGGCGCGCATAATATTCAGCTTCAAACGTAACAAACCACCTGGTCTTGATGGCATTGCAGCGTCTCTACTTCAGAGAAATTATGCAAGTCTTGAGAATATCCTTCTTTTTATCCTTAACAGATTCTTAGAGATTGCCGCAATACCCAAGATGTTACAAACAGCGATTGTGAGACCAATACAAAAAGGTGGCAAGAGAGAGTACCTTGAAAATTATAGACCAATATCCGTTTTGCCAGTACTTTCCCAAATTTTAGAAAAATTTATTCTAGAGTGCATGACTTCTTTTGTGAAAAAATTTTCTATTCTGTCTGACCGTCAGTTTGGTTTCATCGAAGGTCGTGGAACGCTTTCACTTCTCGAAGAATTTGCAGATGAATTGTATACAACTTTTGATCGCAATCTGTTTGCATGTGGCTTGTTTCTAGATATCGCCAAGGCATTTGACACTGTAAATCATAAAATTTTGTTGCAAAAATTATACCTGCTTGGATTTAGGGGACCGTTTCATGACCTGTTGAGAAGTTATTTAGAAGATCGCTCACAAGTCGTAGCCCTTGATTACACCACAGCCGTTAGCAGCCGTCAGATGTTGGGGGCTGGGGTTCCTCAAGGATCTATCCTATCACCATTGCTTTTCAATTTATTTATCAATGACTTCGCCTCAGCAGTAACAAATGCCTTGGTCTTTCAGTACGCCGACGATACGGTTTTGCTTACGAAGCATATTTCCTACAAAAGTGCTGTTGCTTTACTGCAAGAAAATGTCTGCATCACAATGAACTGGTTTTCCATGAATGGTCTTTTGGTAAATCAACAGTGAATCGGTTTTTTTGCACACCCATAATGATGAAGACTGCCATTGTATTCCAGTTGAAAATGTTGATTGCATAAAATATCTGGGGATTTACTTTGATAGCGACCTCCCATGGCATAGTCACATGGCTTACGTTTGTGGCAGATTGCGTAGAACGGCATGGTTACTGTTTACAGTTAAATCTTTCCTTCCTTTATCGGTGAAAAAGACAATCATGCATGCACTTGCATACAGTGTTATAAGATATGGCATCACAGTGTTCGCGCACTCTTCGCAAAGGTGGCATGCTCGGGTAGACGCTCTTCTAAAATATATGTTGAAAAGTACCGCCTGTGAACATTCCTTTCCCCCTCACGTAAACTTGTTTAATTTTCTTGGTCTTCCGTCCTTTGAAACTTTATATAAGCATACTGTTATTCTTCGGCACTTTTGGAATCCTGCTTTCAAGACGAGAGCAGTTTCTGCCAGAACACTACGTAATTGTCAACGCTACACGGTCGCCAGATACGCAACCAGATATGGCAAAGCAAGACGATGTGTATATGTCCCTACAATTTTCAATACGCTTCCTGATCAGGTGTTGAACGCTACATCTAAAGCCACCGTAAAACAGATGCTCAAATCTGTGAAATTTTAATTCTAAATTGTTGCAAGAGACTTGTAAGATCCAATGTGATTTTTTTTCATCTCTTTTATACAATGTATCTTCCTTAGTATTTTTATTTCAGTGTTTGTGCACTTACCCTGATATTTTATTGCCTTTACTTTTCGCTCGCCGATTTTGCCGGGCCTAGTCCTGCAAGCCTCCCTTGGCTATGACAGGCCCCAGTTTGTATGTATCACCATGTGTTGTGGCAATAAAATTATTATTATTATTATTATTATTATTATTATTATTATTATTATTATTATTATTATTATTATTATTATTATTATTATTATTATTATTATTATTATTATTATTATTATTATTATTATTATTATTATTATGTTACTGTGGAAATTTTGTAGTCTCCTTGGTATTTTCGCGCTGGATTCCGAAAATTTTCGCTCGTTTACTAAAGGTGAACCCAAATCATAGCTCCAGTCACGATATTGGTGACTTCAGGTGATATTCTACTTCTCGGACCCGGAAGGCAATCAAAAGAGTATGACCTGAAAGTGGAGGAATTCTTTCCCCCTTAAATTCAACACAGCCACCGGGAGAAAGTTCACGACGGCAGTTTTTTTTTTTTTTTTGGCATCAGGGTGATGTTCCGCTGACTGATTAGCGATCCGCGAGACTAACGACGATGCCCATAGACAGATTTCATTGCTCGGAGTTATCAAACTAAAGTGCCAAGTAAAGGTAAGCAAAACTTTTGTTGCTTTTGGACCATTCCGCATTGCACGAGGAATGCCCGCGCATACACGCAGAAGTTGCTCCTCTGATATTTTGTCAACTCGATCTTGAGCTAAATGCAATGGTAATCAACATTGCGAAATGTTTACTCATTTCTTTGTATCGAATGGTATTGGGATTGGTCAGCGCAGTAATGCAGCACCCTGCCTGCTATGGATCATTGCTTCCAACTGCTGTTTCTTCAAGTTGTATAATCTATAGTCGGATAAAACTTAAGAACGCAGCGGCTTTTTTTCGTCAAAGGGCCCCCTTCCAGCTAATAGAGTCGGCCGATACTCATGAGCCTGCGAGCGTGGCAATTCAGGGAGTAGCAGATGAATTGGAATAATGCCTGCCCTCTATAGGCTCCGTGCGCTGGTATGGTGGAGCCACAGGCGACCACATCGCCAGCGCCCCCGCACGGCACTCCTCGCGTTAACTGAATGTCCAGTGTGTTTCCGTCAGCCCACCCGCATGGCAGACGCGCAGTGACATCGTTGCGAGAATGGCAACTCGGCGGGAGACCTGCTTTTATGCGGATTTGTGCAATGTTCGATATTACAGACCTTTCCCCGCTGAAAATGAGAAGGCGGGAAATGAAGCATGCATTAGACAAATGGCAGATGTTCTTCTACAAAAAGGTCGTCCAAAAAGATCTTGATGAGATAATCGAAATTGCCCTCATTACAAAAGGCCAGGCAGCAGTTCAACGGTTTGTTTTTGTTTAGATTGCTTTTATTTGTGTTCCTGAGCAGAAGTTATAAATCGTTGATGAAGGTGGCACCAAGAACGAAAAGTGCGCGTGAGCAGTTCGACAGCACACCGCATAAAAACAGGAACTGCCGACTTCCAGTATTTAGCCATGCCCTTACGTGCACCAAGGATGTTCTGTAGTGCTGCAACTTCTTAAGGTAAGCTTCGTGGCCTGCTTAATGTATTTGGCCACTGAAAATGTGCTGTACAGCGGTTTAAATTGGCCACTTGTAATCCCTGTCAGCTTCTTTGCAAGTCTTTTTTTTTCCCAACCAAAAGGTCTCGTTCCCCGAAGACACTCTAAGAAACGAAAAAAGGCAAGTTCCTCCTTCTATGTTAGTCAGGAATGTTCCCAGTAGACTGCAAGATGACTCAGGGAGGGGTGTCCAAAGGGTGCATGGGTTGACTACCACCCATTTATCAGTAAAATAGAGGGTGAAGGGGATAGTCCAGCGCCTTGCTTTTCCAGCATGACTGGTTTCGGGCCATTCTTCAGGCTTCAGCCATGAAGAGCGACTCGCAAATGTGAATGCGCCGTAAAGAGACGCCTGCCGCTTTTCGTTTCCGCCATGACTGCGAGAGTTTCATCCTGGAAGGAGAGCTTTCACGGGAACACAACCTTGCAAAGAAGGTGGCTTACAAATTTCCCGAAGTGGTTCATAACGTTTGCAGTAGTAGTGTCTTTGCAAGATGCGATGCAGTTCTGTTCCAACTTCCACACGACGATGCAGGAAAGTAGATGGAAAAAATAGCTAGACAGGAGTTGGAGCTGGCACATGGGACGACAATTCACGAAGCAACCTCAGTACAAACCTAATGATGACATGCTACATCTCGCTTCTATTGCTTTCAGGCTGGGCTGATCATCGATTCTGAGCAACCATGGCTGTGTTGCAGTCCCGACGGTAGTGTGATATAGGGCGGCACATTTAAACTTATTTAAATTAAGTGCCCTTACAGTCTAAGGAACAAGTGCCTGATTGACCCAGACAACGAAATCAGCTATGTGCTATCTATTATGTGAATGGGCACTTACAGTTGCGTAAAACATATTCGTACTACACGCAGATAATGATAATGTTGTATGTCCCGAGAATTGACACTGCTTTACTTTATGTGTATTGTCCTCAGAGAAGCATAGCTGCAACAATCAAAAAGGACGAAGCATTTCTTGCCGAGTACATACCAAAGTGAGATTACTTTTATTTCAGCTATTTCCTGAAAGCACTGATTAAATGAATGCCCAACGGCATTTTGTAAATAATGTGCAAAGCTCCCCCTGTCATTTCATGCTATCGCTACCGCTGACTATCGCTGCCTGCAAACTGAACGGGAGTTGCCCCCACCTTTCGCCCCCTCTGTTAACCAGATGGCGCCACGCGCTCTCCCCAAACTGCAGCGCACGGAGCCGCTCCCTGCAATGTCACCCTTGCAAGGTCATGAGAATTGCCAGACGCCAGACAGGGAAAAGCTGCTCGGCCTGAATGCTCTGTGCATGAGCAAGCATTGCACGATCTGCAAGGCAAGCGATAAAATTATGTGACAAATTCAGGCTATGTGTTTATTATGCGAACATGATACGAACTGCAGTTTTAAAGGCACGGGACGCCGCATTCAAATACATAAACACAATGTGTACGCTTTCGGGCACGTTATCAGCACAAAGAACCCGTCCGAACATTCACTTAGCCTGTGGAAACCTCCTTTATTGTATATTCAGCCTCAACACAAAGTAAAAAGCAGCAATAATGGTAAAGAATAGAAATGAAAAGCGGAATAGTATGAATTTCATAATATTGAAAACCAATACTGAAACAATATGCGACGAGTTACTAGAATAATACTGGGGTAATTGCTAATTTAACAAACCAATCAATGAAAAGCAGAATGGCGAATGCTTCTTGTTATTCAACCACAATAAAATCTTGCAAAAAGAGGTACCGAATTACCGGCGACAGTTTATGGTATAGTATGGTTTATGGCAATGCATGGTATAGTACAATGGCCCATACCTGCAAGCAAAAGGAGCGGCAAGAGTAGACATGGGCTCTCTTGTCGACGCCGAAGTTGATGGGCGCTAAGGCGGGCGTG
Source organism: Amblyomma mixtum (assembly GCF_055824585.1). Classification (NCBI taxonomy): domain Eukaryota; kingdom Metazoa; phylum Arthropoda; class Arachnida; order Ixodida; family Ixodidae; genus Amblyomma; species Amblyomma mixtum. The sequence continues at coordinate 2,173,441 of NC_143018.1, read as the reverse complement.
TTAATCGCTTCTCAATGGCCGTCTATAGGAGGTGCCCACTTAACCGTAGTAGTTGCCGTTTTGGCGTCGATGGAATAGCGTGAAACGCTACAGTGCGAGTCTTAAATCGGGCTTATCCACCCAACTTCCGGGCTACGTAGCAGAAGCGGGACGTCGAACTTAACGGTGGCCGGGTCGAGCAAATACGCGGCTTCCGTATTCTTGGGTCCTGTAACCAGCCTTTGTCGTCGGGGATTGCTGTAGCTTCGGGCAAGTTGTCTCCTGTAGCTTCTTTCTCTGGAGTCTTCGTGAACTCAGGAAGGTTCATGAGGAGCTTGGCTAAGTCATAAAATTTTCCCATCATCACAAGATCCGCTTGTTCACTGGGCACAGACAAGTCAGCGAGAAGAGGTTCGGATGGACACGACACTTCTTTTGCAGTCTCATCTGTAGCTTCTCCTTGCTGCGACGGCGGAACCAGGTCGTCCTCGCCGACAATATCGTTTCCTGCGTACTGCGGGTACTGGGAAATCCAATAAGCGAGGTTTGTTCCAATGCTTCTGTGCCGGTTCCTGGGAAAGTCACACATTGGGTTGTCGTTTCCCGACAGGCAGCGAGTGCACGACTCGAGTTGGTGGAGACAATACCTCGGGTAATGGATCTCGAGGTGCTGAAGCTCGATTATGCGTTTGCAGCCGCTCTCGAAGTTTGGGCAGTAGACGCGTAAAGCCCCCAGATCCTTGACGTTGAAGTATAGTCTCTGGACGTCACCTGTGGTGAACCTAACCTTGTCACTTGGGCAGATGGCCGTTTCTGTTGAGGCGGAGTCGACCACCTGAGTGGCAGCCTGCACACAATTTTGGCACAGCACATGGCCGCACGGGATCATCCACAAAACCGGCGGAACATCCGGCACAAGAAGCACACCCGCGTGTCAGGCAGTGGATCCACGAACTTGAGAGGACGGTAGTCAACGAAGGAGTTGTAGCCCCACACAATGTGCTGGCTTCCGCTGCGCTGACCTAATAAAGCTGTCTCATCGAAGTGATCGTTCACACCCACGCTGCTTGCATCGTCGAAAAATCTTCCCTCCTCCAGCCAGAAGTTGCTGGAAGGGTCTTCGAACATGCCCATAGTTGCAAAGATGTCCATAACTGCGTGAATGAGGCACACTTGTTCAGTCTGCTCGACACTCGGACAGACTGAACGACTTTCCCAAACTGCTTGCATTGGGTTAGGGGAGGAGATAGCGGATGATGAAAAAGGAAAGGAAAACTGCACAGCCTTGTGATTGGCTGCTGTGATCGCCACCACCCCTGCCACGTGCGCAGAGGAGGAGTATAAGGGAGAGGACGTGAAGAAGAATGCAGCTGACAGCCAGGAACGGGCACGTTGCGGTGTAGAGGGAGGCTCTCCCGAGAAAAGAACGTGAGGGAGCGAGAGACCTGACACAGTATTCCGGGAAGGCGAAAGAAACCAGTGTGGTCTCCTAAGGCGGGAGGAAGCGCTAACACCGACCTCCTCTGCAAATCCTATTCTTTCCTCCCTTTGCCATCTGCCATTGAAGCCGGAAGCATCTGAGCTGCGGCTTGTAGTAGAAACCTTCCTTTATTCTCAAAAAGGAAGTATGACGAATAGAAAATAGAGATTTTGGGTGGAGTCCGTACTTCAGGACCCTAATGTCCACCACAGTTGTTCTTTCTTGGAATACCACGGCACGCTAGGTCGCCAAATAGGAGCTGAGCAGCGGAAATAAAAAGACGGACACTGAAAGAAAGAGGGGAGTAATAGAAAGAAAGTAGCTTCCTTGGCTCGTGATTTTTAGATTTCACTGAGGCCGTTTCGCATTTTCAACGCTACCGAATTTTCTTCACTGGCGCAAAGCTAAAGCAAGCGCCCGTAAGATGCCGATCAATGCGAATTTTTTCAACTCAGTGGTCGATGAATCCGCGGTGCCACTTGTGTCCCGACAAAGCAAGCGCCAGGGACTCGAGAGACGACTTGTCACGCTTGTTAGATTTTTCTTTCGCGGACACATCCCCCAGGCAGCGTATCAGCGACAAAGGATCAGTCGACAGTGTATCAGCGACACACAGGCTTTCAAGTCCACATTCGCTATCTCTTCGCCGTCACCACCTCAGTTTTGTAGGTCAAGCAGCTAGTCCTTTTTCGCACGCATCCTGCCTTAAAGGGGCCCAGAAACACAATCTTAGTTAACTGTTTTGCCTGTTGATTGCATACAGTGAGTTATAATGGTGCTATTAGCGTCGGTAACACCGCGTATATTCCGTTTTTTAATATTTTAATGTCCCCCCAAAAACAACTTCATGGCTCTGATGGTGTCGGGTTTTTAGCAGCGGATATGACATCACCTGGCGCGAGCTTGATGACCGGACAAACAGTAAATATACTGCAAATTGTGTGAATAAATAGAGAAACATTTTGTCACCTGTCTGCGTTTTATATTATATCAACAAAGACAATTTGTTTGTCTTAGATAGAAGCCCTGCAAGGCAAGTAAAATAAAAATACACCACCAGGGGCGCTCTGGCATGGAAACAACGCTGCCAGTCTCACAGAGAGCAGGCAACCATGGAGTACAAACTTCCGCGACGTGCTCTGGCTGGCTGTTTTGATTGGTTGCGCCACGTGCCGTCATTGGGAGAGCGAAATAGGAGTGGGAAGCCCCGCCAAAATCGAGTTGAGGGCAGCGTTTTGTTTGCTTGTACTTTGAAATTTCTTCACTGAATAACTCCCGTTCCTGTGCATCGATTCCTGTAATTCTTTTTAAGTCAGCATCTGTGTGACATAAAGAACCCATCTGAAGTATAGCCGGTATTCCCCCAGGCAGTGTTTCGCAGCCCCTTTAACAAGATTCCCGCTCCCCAGCCTTCCCCCTCGGAGGGAAAATGCCTTTTGTCGAAACGTTCAGTCAGCCTCCTAAGGCTCCCTCTTCTCTCATTTACTTCGTGTGGTCAAGAAACCCATCTATCTGCCCTCTCTCGACCATTGAAACAAAGAAGAAGGGCTTCCTTCTTCTTTGTTTCAATGGCTCAAACAAATCAAACAAATCATTCAAACAAATCAAACAAATCATTTGTCTGAGCAACTACCCACCAGTTTCAACCGCTTGCTGTGCCACGGCCGGTCTCGACGCGCGCGCTCGAGAGCGCGCGCGTCGAGATCGGCTGTGGCTGTGCACAAGGTGCACGCACGCAGACATAGGTGCGCATGATGTGCATAAAAATACTGCAAATGCAACAATGGTCATGGCATACATCCGAACGTTTTTTGGCCGGGAGCCAGAAAACGCTTCTCCCCCCCCCACTTCACCCCTCTGCGGCCTTAGCCAGAACAATGAGCAACCCTTCCCCAGGGTAGGGGAGATAAGACGTCCCCAGCCCTTTCCTGCCTAGTCTTTGCAGCATTGGCAAGAAAAGCTGTTGGCAGCCCTGTGGGCGCTAGCGCTGTCTTGGTTACTCAGGGCTGCACCAACACAAGAAAGTCTCAAATATTTGAGCAGTTTCCAAATGATTTCCCAACAATTACAGCAATAACTACAAAGCTAGCCCTTGCATTTTCTTACTGAATTACAGCGAAGTGCCCACGAACACCGCAATGCGGAGCCCTGATGGAAAGCTGTGCGCCACCAGTAGCAAACATGGCGTAGATATGGTCCGTAGAACATTGATATTCTGCTGTCTCCCGCTCGGCGCCGGGTCAGCTCGGTAATGCATGGAGCGGCCGGCTTGCTATAGTCGAATCTTTTCCTTTTCAAGAGACCCTCTTCCAGTAAATGGCGTCAGCCGATTCCCATGATCATCATGGGAAGGTAGGGAGTGGCAGATGAAAGGTGATAGCCCTTTCCTCTATGGTCGAGGATAGGCCCCTTTCACCATTGCGGCGCCGCTCCCGCAATTCTCACGCTAGCAGGGTCGTGTGAGTCGGCCGACGGCATTAGATGGAAGGGGTCCTTGAGTTCTTGAGTTGCCTCCGACAACACTCGAGGCTGGTCGGAAAAGTGGGCCCTTGGGCCGCGCGTCGACACCGGCCGTGGTCTGGGCTTGTTCGGTCGATCCCAGCCGATCGCTTTTGCATGCCACCGTTTTCCTTTTGGAAAATGCTTCACGCTTTATCGAACAGTGAAAAGCATGGCAGAGGAACGCTAAAACGAGGACCACGTTTTGAAGCGAAAGCTTCACTACGCAACGTCGGGCTTCAATTGCGGACCGCATAAATTTGACCTTCAGCTGAGTTAGAGGTGAAACCATGAAAAAGAGAAAAAGAAATTGAATCAATATCCATGACTGGGAGCCCAATCGGCGGCTGCGCGAACAGATCTCCTTTAAGGACCGCTCAGCGAGACCACTACGCTATCGCTGCAGCCAACATGCCTCGTGTTGTTGTTGCCTTGGTGGCATGGCACATACCCACGGCGGCGGATTGGCCAGGGTTCAGTGAGGAGAGCCAAAAGAAGGTAAACTGGGGCCAAGCTAATGGGTTAACTTTGATTGCCAAGCTAATGATGTAACTTTGGGTAAAAATTAAGAGGATTTAAAGACAAAATAACAAATTAAAAGAAAAATCAAATAAATAAAAATAAATTGGTTAAAATAAACGGACGAAAAGATTAGGCAGTTGCATACAAGCAAGGCAATCTGCCGGTAGCAATTATGTAATTGTGGAGGTAATCGCAAACATGATGCAATGCGAGACCTCTGGCGCTAGCACCGAAGGAGAGATGAAGCGGAACCGACAAAGTAAGTCCCATTTTAGTAATTTGAATTACTAGATACGTCCTTCTCTGATGTGCAAAACTCCGGCAATAGAGCAGGAAATGCTCCAATGTTTCCACGTCTCCACAAGTCGCGCAAAGGTTTCAGGGACTGAACCGGCATCTGCATAACTAAAGATTTAAGCAGGGGATTCTGCATCGGATGAGAGTCATCGCTACCTCACATTGCCGGGATTTACATGCACGAACCTTCCATGGGAACATGAGATGTTGGTAGTCAACGGTAGAGAGCAAGATGATGACGAAAACGTTTATTAAAGCCACAATGCCTTAGTTGAAGGGAAAGCTTATCTGGTCCCTAGTCCGGGACGCCATTGGTAAAAGCCGCTGCCCGTGCTCTGGCGACGAGGGCTCGTTGTTCCTTGAGGTCCGATCTGGACAGGGCCGCCTCCCAGCCCTCCCGCGTTGGCTGATTTATGATGTCAATGCTGTCATTTTTCTGACAAGCCCATACATAGTACAAGTTTGCCTTCTGGCCACAAAATTTGCACTGTGCCGAAAAGGACTCGGGCTCAATGGCGTGAAGCGTAACTGGATTATTGAAAGACATAGTTTGTAGCCTGCGAAGGTGACATTCCTATGATTTACTAAGACCCTTAGCGGGTCTCGGGAGTGTCTGCCTTTCAAGGCGCAAATGTTGTAATATTTATGAATATGTTGTTAACGGAGAGGGGGAGCCTGAATCAGTAATGGAGGACATAGAAGGATTCCTGGGAAGAAAAGCTCGGACCGAAGTGCGCGCTCGTTTCCTTCAACTCCCTGGTGACCTGGTACCCATATTAATTCCTTCCGTTCAGCTGAAGTCCTACATTGACTAAGAATTTTGCAGGCTAGCAGCGTGATTCTGCCACGCATATAGTTTCTATAAGCTTCCTGGGAATCTGTAACTATGTATTTCGATGCGAAGTGCGTTGCGGCTAGGGCTATCGCTACTTCCTCCATAGCCTGTGTATCCCCGTTACGAACTGAAAGCCCGTCCACGACTTGCATTTGGTGCACCACTGAGATTGTTGATATTCATTGTACAGGACCCGCAGCGTCCACGAAGAAGGCTCCTCCTTCTATTGAATAGCACTCGTTGATCTTCTTGCTCCGCGCCACTCGTCTAGCATGATGATGCTCCGGGAGCATGTTTTTGGGAAGCGGAAGCGTAAGGAATTTGCTCTTCGTTGCACAGGGTGGTAATATACAAAAAAACGCTGAAAGTGAGACATTCCGAAAAGGATATAAGATTAGGGGCGCTACAGGCGACCGGTGCATTGAGAGCTGATTTTGCTAAAAAGTGTGCTGCATTGTTTTGAAAAATACCGCAGTGACCTGGGATCCAAACGAAGCACACCTTTTTCACCCATCCAGGAATGAAAGACTTTAGTGAGCGGCTCAAGAGATCGTCCTGTTTGGACTCCAGTGCCAACAAAACAGAGAGGCAATCTAAGAGGAATATCACCTTGGAGACATTATCACCTTTAAAGCAGCCAGCCCAAACGCCATAAATTCCGCTGGAAATATGGGAGTGTAATCCGGGACTCGAACCGAATAACTCCAAGAGAAAGCCTCTGAAAAAATGCCAACCGCTGCCTTTTGGACAGCCCCGGACGCATCTGTAGCAATCACAGTGGTACGGGAAAGTGCCAAGGTGTTCTGAGAGGAGACTACTTAGTGTCTCGTGTTAAATTGCACCACACTCTCGCTCTGTGCATTGGAGAGCGTCGTCTTCATCAACTTCCATCTGCTCCGTCCCGCGGCACTGCCTGATCACCGTCGTTTTCCACAAATCAGTGCTTTCGCTGCGTGCTTTCGATTCTCTCTACTTCTTCCTCCTTCTTCTCACGCAGCTCTATTTTGTCCTGTGAGCGAATTAATGCTTTGACCAGTATAATTCAGTGCGGTACCAAACCAATAGTGCCACTGACTTTTCACAAAGATTCTCTTCGAATTTTGCCGACATCCCTATTCCGTTCCTCCTAAGTGCAAAGTAGTTCATAATACTAAACTATTAGTTGCCGCGCAAACTCATTTGAAAGCGGAATATTTACTCCGATTTAAACTGTCGTCTATGAACAGTAAAACTCATACAGAGTAGAACAGGTACACATTTTCTAAGGAGTATCTGAAGCTCCATTTTGGGAGAGCGCTTCGCGACCAGCCGTTTTTCACTCCTACTCGGATTGTTTTGTTTGCAGTGTAGACAAAGGCTAAGGAAGAAGCACGATGCGGCGATGGTGCAAAAGGCTTGTATTGCGTAGGTCGACACGCTCGCAGCTTTAGAGAGAGGGAAACCATTCAAGGCGCCAGGTTGGCGAGGGCTGAGCTCGGGTTGGTGAGGTGGTAGTTGCTCAGCTCATAAATTAAGGGGGAAATCATGAGCTTGCAGGTAGCACCGACTAAAAAGTATTACAAAGGTTTCAGCCAATGTTTCTTTTGAAGCTGTGCAATTTCCTCACTGAAAACTTTCGCACGACTTCTCAAAACGTAATTTTCCATCGCACATCACAGCTTCGTCAACAGACAAGAATTTACTTCTGGGTGTACAAGACGACCGCTTATTACGAAGCTTATATATATAAAATATTCCCCCATTAAGCATTAGAAAACAAAGAAGCGTCTATTCGTGCTTTGTTTTCCATTTCTTTTTTCTTACTTTAGGCTCCCTTTGTGGTATCATGAGCCCTTCATCCATGTCCAACTTGAGTACAACAAAGCGTAGGTTTCAACCATTTTCGGGAATCTCTAGGAAAACTGTTTCGCAAAAGTCGCTCTTCAATCAAAACTCATTCCCATGCAACCCTCTCGCATTATTCCCAAAAATGAAAAAAGGTAAGTGCTACCTTAATCCGTTTAATCCCCCGACGGTGGTATGAAATCAGTGAGCCCATTCCGTCGCTCTCTCCCAGCCATTTTGAAGTCAACTGGCGCCTTACTGATCTTTCTCAAGAAGAACGCGATAGTGCCGCAAGGAAACATGGTTTGATTGCATAAACGATTTCCGCAAAAGGTCGTCCTGAACCTAGTTTACACGAACCCGACAGCAAAGGGTCTAGTTAGGGCTAGTTAGGGAATCGAACTTAGCAAGGTCAGACCAACTCCACCAGAGTTGCCAGATGCATCGAAGTGGCATAGCCAAAATACAGAAAAATGCTAGCCTAAAAACTGCCAACCATGCGACTACACATAGACAGGTTTGGTTTATGGGGTTTAACGTCCAAAAGCGACTCGGGCTATGAGAGACGGTTAGTAGCCACAATGTAGCCATCGTAGTGGTTACGACATTGCCTACATACGAGGCATTGGAAAGTGATACGAACATTTTTTTTTAAATCTGCAATTTAAACTCTAAACACAATAAACCAAACAGGTAAGGTCCCACAGCAGAAAGTTAAACATGTCACATACGCGCCATTTGATATCCTTTAATAACATCATGCCCAAATCTTTAGCTAGCGCGCGCGACGGCCGCCTCTTCTGAGCTTTAATTCACTACGAAGCAAACTAGGAAACCTCAATATTAGCACGGTCTTAGTGAGTCTGGGCTTAGAAGTGATATTTTCGTAAGTACTCCGTCATAAGCTGCGGAAACCGCAGCTGGCACGCTAGCTAGCTAAAGATTTGGCCAGCTGTACTTGACAACACTGTTTAATTTTTCCAAGATTCCCGTGCTTGGCTCAAAATTTCTGCAGCATCGATACTCCTTTAAACCATACCGCGCGTGGAATATCATTTTTAAAGCACGCGCGCTTGGTTTGTTGCAGTGAACTTAGTCCGCGACAGGACGCTACGTGCGTGCGGCTATGTACAAACAGTTTACTGCCTTTCTTGTAAGTGATTGTGCGCAGTGGCCGCTCGCGCGCACTTATTTTCGGACAATGCTTGGACATTAGCGCGCGAGCGGCGCGAACTTGATTACTTTTGTGTTTTGTAAATATTGTACAAAGCTCTCACCTGTCCTTTGTTGCTATCGCTCCCCTCTATACTCTCCTCACTATCGTCTCCTTTTCCCTTTCATTTCCCTTTCCCTTTCATTAGACTCAAAGTTCCAGAAAAATGGCGCTTTTAGATATGTCGAACTTTCATGTCATCTTGGGAAAAAACTAAGCCAAATATCAAAATTTCGTCCGCAACATTTCCGCAACATTTTTTTTTAGAACCTGGACGAACTTGATTTCTTCCTTTCCTTTTTTTCTTGCTTGGGCTGTATTTCGAAAGGATTCTGCTTTTCTTTTTTTCTCGAGCTTGTGGTGCGAAAAGGAAGCGGGATGCAAGGCCACATCCAAAAGCACCTCACCCCCCCCCCCCCCTACCCCTCCCGCAGCACACACAGTAAGGCATTGTTCGCACTAAAGCACACGTGAGTCGAGTTATCGGGTCAAAAACCGGTTACTTTGTTCACGTAAACGCGCCGAGTCAAGTCAAGAGTCAAGGGATCGGGGGTTGACTGAACTCCACCCTGCCCCGATGTGCTTGTAAACGCTGCCGGGCCGAAAAAACGGATGGAGAGGATAAATGCAAACTTGTTTTTCACTTGCGCTGTCGCACCTCTGAAGCAGCGGTGGTGTGCCTCAATCTTGGCAGTGTTGTAGGCGTTACCGAAAAAAAGTAACTAAATACGTTACTCGTTAGACTAAAAAAAAAATAACGCGTTACCGCCCTACGCTACCCACAAAAAAAAGGTAACACGTTACCGTTACCGAAAGAAAGTATCGCACGTTACTTTGCCGTTACTCCATGGCAATAAATTTTATTGAGTGCGTCTTCGCTGTAAGAACTCAAGATAACAATTTTATAAAGCTCACACTTCATTTAATTCCAACTTCACAAAGAAAACATAGCTGAACTAAACAAATTTACAGTAATTTTAGTGCGCTTTTGCTTACGAAATTACGCGGAAATTGTGTAGCAATAAAGAAATGCTTACATGTCATAGTTCCGGAAAAATATATTAGCGCACATAAACAATTTTTTTTACTTGAACCTGCATAATTATCGCAAAAATGCGAGTGTTTACGTCAAGGTGTTCAAGGTCAGCTTCACTCGCTTAGGAACTCAATAACCTTAAACGTAGCCGCAGATCCAGATAGAAACAGCAGTTTGACTGCAATCCCCTTTTCTGTGCTGTACCATTGTACTCTTTCGACGGCTCTCTTGGAGCCATCTTGAAGTAAACTGACGACATTCATGAGTTTGCTCAGAAGAGGGAATGCGAGTGTGTCGCGTGGGAACGAGACCTTTTGGCTGGAAAACAAGCTTACGCAGAAACTGACTTACAGATTTCTACAAACGGTCCATTGGTGGCTCGGCATGCGTCCACTCTTTAGAGAGTTGTGGATGTGAGTGGTTTGGGGGTGCAGACAAGTGTGTGACTGCGTGTTCGTGCTTTTTTTTTTAGTGAGTGCGTCGTCAAGGGCAGGTGTTTTTTGCCGAGCATGCGAGACGCAACAATGGTCGTCGAGAACACCGGTACATTTTGTTTATTTGCAATGTCATTTTCGGCGTTTTATATTTTGAAAAAGGGGCGGAGGGGGACAATTGAAATAAAAAAGCAACTAGTAACGTGACACCTCACGTTACCGAAAAATGTTAACGTAAGTACGTGACCCGTTACAGTTCCGAAATGGTAATAGTACGTTACTAAGTTAGCGGAAAACGTAACGCGTTACCGGTAACGCCGCTACTTGTAACGCGCGCGTTACCGACAACACTGAATCTTGGATGCTACCACTGCTCGCTCGCAGTGCGGTGCTCGACGCTTGGTGTCACTGCTTATGAACCGGTCTCGACTAGCTAAAATCGAGTTCATGTAAATACGCGTCGGTCGAGTTGGGTTGACTTCCCTCAGCCCGACCCCCGACTCAACCTGGCGTTACTGGTTCATGTAAACAGAGCTAAGCAAGCACTCGCTTATGCAATGCCAAAGTTTGCGTTCAGTCACCATGCATAGCTACAGGACGCTCTCGGTGCTTTTGCAAACCACACTTCTCGTCCTTTTAAGTTTCATCCAATTTTGATTTGCTTGGTGCCTTGTTGGTGCTGAGAAGCGGAAGATGGGTGTTCGGCGCTGGGAAACCTCGTACGTGACTAGGCAAAGTAAGCTACAGGCTGTCACTACAACCGAGGACATGCTTCTGTAGCTATGCAAGGAAGGCTACGCGGGAATGGGAAGAAAACGAGTCATAAGGCCTTGTGTTAGGAGCTGCTTTCTTGCCTTTTATTTAGAGACTGACTACATAGGTGTTCAACACAATGGAACCTTTTCCGGGTAATGTCCTGCGGATGCACCAAGCCTCTCTTCCGCCATTTTAACTGACCGCACTGGTCTGCTCGGGCGAAACCAGTATCCCCACCCTGCCATTGTAACAGAATTTTCGCAGAAAAGACTCAAGGAAGCTTAGGCAACCCAAACCGGAAACGCTAAATTGGTGGGTTACTGGGAAATGGTCCATTGTATGACCCCCCACATCCTTCTGTGCTCAATGGCTTGAGATGGGTTAACTTTTTTGTGCTTCGGTCCCCGGAACCTTGGCCGCATACCTACAGAAAGTTCTGGGTCTACTTTTTGTACGCGGAAGAACGAATACTTTCGTGTCGCGGTCAAGGGTCGCGGTGTAGTTTACACACCTGGAGGGGTAATAAAACTTCCCTCCTTTTTGGGGTACTCAGGTGCTGCCATCTATCGACAGAAAAAGTTGAAATCTGAGTTGCCTTGTAGCTGGTGAGCCCTCTTAAGATATTAGATAGCAATTGCCGAGGCCGGCAACACTCTTTTGCTTCACCTTTTTATTTTTATGCGAAGCATATTACAATAGGTAACCCAAGCCCTTCGTGACGGTTACACGCCGTGCACACCACGTGACACAATGACGTCACGACAGATGAGAGACGGGGCTCCAACTCGTGCCGTCGCTGCGGTTGCACGCCGTGCACACCACGTGGTATGGTGACGTCACACCACGTGACACAATGACGTCACGACAGATGAGAGACGGGGCTCCAACTTGTGCCGTCGCTGCGGTTGCACGCCGGGCAGACCACGTGGTATGGTGACGTCACACCACGTGACACAATGACGTCACGACAGATGAGAGACGGGGCTCCAACTTGTGCCGTCGCTGCGGTTGCACGCCGTGTGAATCACGTGGTATGGTGACGTCACACACCCGCGCATTTCGAACGCGCGTTCACACTCGGTGTAGGTGAAACGCTCGCTCCACCGGGCAGGCGGACGCGGCTTCCGTGGCAATCCAGGCGCTCACCAAACGCGCGTCTCGGGGTTAGTCGGCGTTCCGCTGTAGCCATGCCGTTGTCTTCCCCCACGACGAAGGCTTCTAGTGGTTGTATTACGATGACCAAGTATTCAACCAAGGAAAGCCATGTATTACCAAGCCTAGCCATCAATATGCTTCGCATCTGACTAGGCTTAACCTTAGCTAAGCCTCAGCCATTTTTTTTTAAATAAACCACTACCACCACCACCACCACTCCATCGGCGCGCGTCCTGCGCGTTTGGGGGCCCAAGCGTCGGCCAGAGCAGGTAGGAAGCGGAGCGCGTCGTAAGCGGGGTCCGGTTTTCAACAATCGGAGGACCGCGGGGCTCTCGGGGACCCTTTTCATCTCGGCTGGAAGCTCTTTCAGGTTCCCCCAAATTTTCTTGCAGCTCCCCAACCATCTTTTGTTCATGGCCTGACATTTTTTCAGTCCGCTCGCGAGGGGAGCGAGCCAGTACCAGGAGCGTGGAGATGCATGCCCCTTTTCGAAGCTCGTCGCGGCGCATGTTGGGCGCACATGCGATCCGCGCGCACGCTGTGGACGTGTTCATGGAGTTGGGGCTTTACGGTGACCTGCCTGAAATCCTTGCGATGTTTGGCACTTGCAAGCAAAGAAGTGTGAACACCGCCACCTACAAGTGAGAAACTAGCATCGATGCAGCCTCGTCACGAGGCCATAAATCTAGGGCAATTGGCGCTTCGCACCTCGCGTTCTCTTCTTTTGTGCTCAAGGCAGGAGCGCGAACGTGAGGAGCAGGTAGAGACAGTTACTGGTGAAGGGAAGACATCATAGGCCCTTTCGACAACTGCGATATGGAAAGCTGGCGACAATCCAGCCGAGTTCAGGTTCACGCAAATTAAGGGTCCTCCCCCATTCCTTCCCGCAAAAGCATGCAGTGGTTGGAAATGCATTTGGATAATAATAATAATAATAATAATAATAATAATTCTTTATTGCGCCAAATATTTAAAAAAATGTACAGAAATCCGGCCTGCCAAAGCCTCATAGGGCTTGAGCGGCAGAGCCATATACAACTTAAGAACGCAGAGGCTTTTCCACCTCAAAGGACCCCCTTTCCAGCCAATGGCATCCGCCCATTCTCATTACCCTGCTATCCTGACAAGGCAGGGAGCGGCGCCGCAGTGAAGATAGACGGAAGCGATTATCTACTTTCATCTACTACTCCCTGCTTTGTCACACTAGCAAGGTCATCAGAATCGGCCTGCTCCGAAAGCTGCTGGGGCAGGAAGTGAGAACACAGTCTGATCAGGATTTTTGTTTGGAAAGTACCTTTCTGAAGCCAAAATTCCCGCAATATTTCGGGTAGTTATGTACAGCCACTTTACATGAATCCGATAGCAGCGCATCGCATCAGCTTTTTAGGGCATCTCATTCATGTAAACGGTTCGACCATCTGGGGATCTTTAACGAACACTGACATCGCACAGTACACGGGCCTCTAGTATTCTGGATGGAGGCGAAATGCTAGAGCCGCTAGGAAAGAGGATCGCATCAATGAGCCGGAACCATCTGCCGCGTGCAACGGGCGAAGGGTCACTGTCCCGCCATACTTGATGTGGTATGTGTAAACAGTAGCGCATCGGCTCCGCGAAATGCGCTAGGAAATGCGATGCGCCACTGTCGCATTCATGTAAACGCGGCTTAAGGAAGCAAAGAGAGCAAGAAGAACAAAAAAAAAGCTGCACCAACAGCTAATCAAACATGGCGCTCTTCTTGAAAGAAGTTTCATTCAACATGCAGATTTTCAGAAAGCGTATAACCCAAAAATAGCCAAAACTCCAAACTGACGGAAAAGAAGCCTCGAAAAATTTTCAGTAGCCCAATTCGGAAAAAAAAACTGTACTCAACGAGTGCCTGTTAACACGAACTCGATACGAGCGAGTCAACCCTCGCATCGCGCCCTCCAAGGTGCGACCGCGCGAGTAGACTGGTTCCCGCTTCTGTTCTCCCCCGGAGAAAATGCTTCCTCCGAAGCCGAAAGAGAGTTCAGTATAATTTGCTGAGTGGCCTGTGAATCGACCCATCACTTAGAGCGGATGTTGAGCGATGACTCATCCGAGCAGACTCGGCGGCGTTTACATAAACCCATCTCGACTCAACCCGCCCCGCAGGGTTCATGTCAACGCTGCTCTGCTTAGCTCAGTTGGTAATGTGGCTGCCGCTGACAGGCGGTTGCTTCCCGGAACAGGTCGAATTTTTCTACGACTGCTAATGTTTGGAGAAAGCTGTACAGCTTTCCTTGTAGTCGTATCACTGGGCTCTGGAAGGGAGAAATAAATTGCATCCCTGATAGTCACGTAACAAGTCCCTCACTCTTTTGAGGCACTAATCATGTGTCCTTCAAACCATCGGAAAGCTACGCATGCATTTTGCCTGCCCGTAGCCCCACACATGTAATACCTGCACTATGTGGTCTTTAATGTGTCATAAACCTATAACATCATCCTACGTTTTTTATTTATTTCTTTCAAAGTTTTTGCCTCTGCAAACAAAATTACGTCTTGCAATGCGCATTCTTCGTTTCCAAACACTATGCAGCGCTCATTGCAAACAAAGAATACGTTACGCAAGATGGAATTTTTTTTCGCAGACACAAAAGAGCGTGGGAAAAAACAAGAGACAAGGAAACACGAACACAGCGCTGAGTATCAACTTTGCTTGTCTATGTTCGCGATGTTCGATACAGGATGCTTGACCAGCTAGCCTGCGAAAACGTTCTAGCGTTGTGCATTTATGACTCATTAAAGACCTCCCTTCCTTTTTTCCTTCACGCTTCACCTACTTCCTCGAGTGCTTAGCTTCACTTGGGCTCCGGAGATGAATCACTATAGACATCTAACTTTACTGCGTGTTTTCTTCATTCAAATGATGTTTTAGAAACTAGAATACATGGATTCCCACGTGGTTTTCGCGTATGGCCGCAAACATGCTATAATTGAATTCTATTTTCATGTTTCAGTTTCATCAGCCGAACGATGGCTATGCGTGTAGTTGATCTTTTGATCACGTGACGCACGGAAAAACGGCAATATAAATGCTGGCACACAGTTTTAACTGACTACAGATTTAAAACAAAAACGATGTAGCAGCAGTTATATAGACATTTTTTTTGTGCCTCGCGTAACTAAAACATGAACTCACATCACAGCCTTCGTTCGGTTGCTGAAAGCAAATCCGAAACAATGTTAATAAGAAACTCAATTATAAATTATTTAGCGGTCATAGGCGATTACCATGGGGTGCTCCGGTTGAAAGAACAAAACACACAAAAAAATATTTGGTGTCTTTAGTCCTTTAAGCGGGCCTTAGCAGAGCAAGTGCTCTTCTTTTCTGGCCTTTAGGGCTATCCTTAAATAAATGGTTCATGTGGGTTTAGCGTCCCAAAGTGACTCAGGCTATGAGGGACGCCGCAGTGAAAGGCTCCGGAAATTTCGACCACCTGGGCCTCTAGAATTTCGCCTCCATCGAAATTCGACTGCCGCTGCCGGGATCGAACCCACTTTTTTTGTGTCAGCAGCCGAGCGCCTTAACCACTGAACCACTAGCCTTAAAGGTGCACTGAAGAGGAATCTGAACTCGTCTTTTTGCCGCGGGAACTCGATCCACACGTCCCTAGCATTCTTAGAAACAGTGACTTATTGCCCTGTGTGGCCGATTTCTCCAATTAAAATGAATGAACGTCCGGCTCCCGCCTTTTTTTTTTTGAATTCTGCCTCGTACGGTGGGCGGAGTCGAACAACGCGTGGAGCGCCTTTCACCCAGTCCCGTGGAGGCTTTGCTTTCGCTTTATTTTGTTTTTTAGGTTTCCATGAATAAATAGTTTCATTCGCAGATAATATAGCCGCAAAATAAGCCCGAAGAAATAAAAATACGCGCGGACTATTTGCTACTACGGACTACTACGTATTACTCCGCCGATGGCAGAGCGGCAAGCCGCCACGGGACTGGGTGAAAGGCGCTCCACGCGTTGGTCGACTCCGCCCACCGTACGAGGCAGAATTAAAAAAAAAGGCGGGAGCCGGACGTTAATTCGATTTAATTAGGGAAATCGGCCACACAGGGCACTAAAACGCAGTTTCTAAGAAAGCTCTGAACGTGTGGATCGAGTTCCCGCGGCAAAAAGACAAGTTCAAATAGGTGCACTGAAGAGGAATCTGAACTCGTCTTTTTGCCGCGGGAAATCAACCTACACGTTCCCAGCATTCTTAGAAACTTCGATTTATTGCCCTGTGCTGGCGACTTCCCTAATTAAATCGCATTAAAGTCCGTCTCCCGCCTTTTTATTTTAATTCCCCGCATACGGTGGGAGGAGTCGACCAACGCATGGAGTGCCTTTCAGGCAGTCGCATGGCGAGTTCGCTTTCGCTTTTATTTTGTTTCTCTTAGATTTCCGTGAACAAATAGGTAGTCAGAGACTACATCGCAACAAATTAGGCCCACGGAAATAAAAATAACCGTGGACTCTCCTTTCGCCGTCCATTACGTATCACTCCGCCGACGGCAGAGCGGCAATCCGCCAAGGAACTGCGTGGACGGTTGGACGACTCCTCCCACCGTTTGCAGGGAATTCAAACAAAAAAGGCAAGAGGCCGACGTTAATCCGATTGAAATTAGGGAAATCGGCCGCACAGGGCAATAATTTGAAGTTTCCAAGAACGTTCGGAACGTGTAGATCGAGTTCCAGCGGTAAAAATACGAGTTTAGATACCTCTTCAGTGCACCTTTAAGTAAAGTATAATCAAAGACCACATGCAATACATTTAAAGTATTACAAGCTAAAGTATGTTTTGCACAAAAAGAACAAATCAGTTTATTTCCCGCTGTGAAGGTTCCCCTGCACTTGGTAGTGTTCAATATATTCTTTTCTGGAGGCTGGCGCGCTATTTCTCTGCTACTACCAGCAGTCCGTGATTTCCGAAGAAAACTGTGCACGAGCGGTGTTTAGGAAATGGAAGCACTGGAAGGGAGAAATTCAAGGAATTCGTGTGCGAGGCCGAAAACTTGGTGGCAGATGTACGAAGACAGCTTGAAAGCAGGAGAAGGCGCGGAAAGAAAGCAACAATGACAAGGGAGAAGGGCTGACTAACCCTTCCCGTAACATCTTCTAGTTACCGTCACAAATCGGGAAGACGCGTTACCACAGAAATCCTAACCCCCCCCCCCCCCCCTTTTACCACCACCCATCTCCCTTTGAACGAAAACATCTTCGACGGAGGTCCGTCTGGTTGGGTTTTTGAGATACTTGAGAGAAAAAAACTGACGCCAACCAATATTTTAATTTAGCCCAACGTTTCGGGACGAACTCGGTCCCTTCTTCAGGGGTGACTAAAGTGTGCCAGCAGCAGCGGGGTATTGCCTGCGCTCTCCCTTTGTTAGCACGTGGCGGAGTCCACTAACGTACGCAGAGGGGAGCGTTCCTGGAGTGCTATTCATCGCCGCCTTTGTGAGCCGTATGTGCCATAACTCCACATGTCGCCTCTTAAACAGGTTTGACTCCACGGCCAAGATGCTCACCTCCTCGAAGGCTATTGGGTGGTCGGCGCGCTCGCAGTGTTCGGCGAGGGGGTTGGCTTCCGAATTCATTAGCCGGACGTCATTCTTGTGTTGCCTTATTCTTTGGGGCAGGTTTTTCGTCTCGCTGGCGTATGAAGCCGGGCACCTGGAGCACGGGATTTTGTAGATGACACCAGGTTGTTTTTCTTTGGGTACGCGGTCTTTCGGTCGTGGCAAGAAGCGGCTTATTGTTGAAACAGGTTTGTGAGCAACATAGATTCCATATTTTCCCAGAATGCGTGCAAGTGCTTCGCTGGTTCTCCTCGCGTACGGAAACACCACGCGCGCGCGTTTCGTTGTTTCATTGTTGGCTGTTGTTCCCCCTGTCCTCTGAGCCTGACGGCGACCAACACGTTGAATGAAGCCACGTGTGTAGCCATTCCTCTGTAGGCCGGCGAGAACGGTGGCCTCTTCTGCACTTTTCTCTGCTTCCGAAGAGCAGATTGCCTTTGACCTTCTCAGAAGAGAGGGGACGACGGATTCCTTGTGGCTAGTAGGGTGGTTGGAATTAAAATTTAGGTAGCGGCTGGTGTGGGTTGGCTTCCTATAGACACCGAGCTTTAGATCTGCCCCTTCTCTTCTTATGAAGACGTCCAGGAATGGCAAAAAGCTGTGCTGCTTAGACAAAACTCCAAAAGCTGGCAAAGTTCCTCTGGGCTCAGGCTCGTCCTTGTGGCTAGGCCAGCGTCCGCTTCGAGGGCTTCCTTCGCTGCGGAAACGGCAAAGGGCACAGGAACGCTGGTAAACGCTGGTAAAGTGCTGCTCGGTTAGAAATTTTCAGAGTGCGAACCTTTCAGCTGGCCTCACACGGCGGCTGAAAGAGATTTTGTGCACATTCAGCTTTGTTGCCGATGTTGCGATACTGTCCTCTTATATCAGAGAAGAGAGTGCTGTATGACATATGTCACTGTTTGCACCCTTTACTAAATCTCGCATGCTAAGAGCCTATTTAAATTTGTGTGTTAGGCACACAGCCGTCTTCAAAGAGGTCAGTTGTTTTATGCAATTCTTCTTGGGTAACCTCCAAGAACAAGTGCTTGCTTGAACGCTTGGTCTGCAAGCTCACTATTCGTATTTGTTAATTCTCCGATAGCTTCACCTGCTTTCTCATTTTGTGAGCTCTTGATTATATGTTTCATTTCGTCTTCGTAGCTTTTCAATGTATTCACGAAAATGTCTGCCCTTAATGTTTTCTTAAAGGCACCTCTAGTTTCACTTGAAGAGTACAGCTCTGTTTTCAGCACAGTTCTTGCATTTATGCACAGCAGTTAACTATAGCTCGACGCGTACAAACTTTAAACTGCCCTGGCGGGTTAGTTCAACAACTTTTTGTCATTATTCAGTCTTGTTTTCCAATTATTAAAAAAAAAAATTCAAAATTGCATTATCTTATGCAAGCTGAACTCGATCAGCATATTGTCACAAACGATCGCAGACTCAGGCGCTCAAAGCAGGTCCTAACAAGGAGCTATAACTTAATTAGGACATTAATACGAATAAAGCAGATTGGCCTGTTCGTACGTCAACATATTGAAATTAAACTCGACACACGAGGCGAAGGCAAGGAAGGAGACAACAATCCCTGACTATCTAAAGATATCGCCTGTATGCTGTGTACCCGTCGTGTCTTTTTTCTTCGCACTTGTCTCGTGCGCTGAACCTCGAGGCGTTCGAAGATTTATTTTTCCCAGCAGAAATCACTTGACTATGCCGTCATGTTTGTTTTTTATTAAGGCGTCATTGTTTACTTGTCCACTTATTTCGAAGAGGGCGCTGCCGGCGCCCCATAAGCCGCCGTGTTTTGAACGTATGGGCTTCTCTGAAAGTTACGTCAGCACTCTAGACCTATACCTTGGCCCAGACGCGAACCTCACGGAGTGAAAGTAGGATGCCGCGTGACACCAGATCTGTGGCAACCCACGGGGCAGTTGACCCGACCCTCTTGTCAAGAAACAATAAGTGGTTAACGGTGGTAGTGCACGCAATGATGAACGTCCTTGTCCCACAGTCCGTCGTGCGGTTGGCCGAAGAAACGCCATTTTCCAAACGCGCGCGCAGCAAACTTCTCAGCCATTTTTAAGGGCATGCCCATCGAAAACGGTGGCGAAGGTGCTATGCGCATGCAGGACGTTACCGGAAATAAAGATTTATTACGGTACACTTCCTTCCCTTTCCTAATGAATTTTTTCGACGAGTTTGTGTAGATAATAGCCAATTTACTGGTGCAACGATCGCACCCTTCAGTAAAGAAAATATAGAGCGAATATTGAGGGTACATTTATGCCACAGGTAAAAAACTTACACCGCAATTAATAAGACTTTTTGAAATTTCAATAAATAATCAGGATATACGCCTATACTACGCGGGTAGATATGGCCAAGATTCGAGCTCTCGCAAGAAAATACGCATAACGGCGCCTTCTACTCCCCTACGAGGAGTGCATGCGAATTCTATTGCTTTACGGACTGAGAGTAAGTGCAAATATTCGATTCAGGAATGAAAGGGACCTTTATTGTTAGTTTAATGGGATACAGGAAGCTACAAGAATAATCATAACGAATAGACATTGGAATGCAAACTGCGAAGAGGCCGAACCATACTGAAAAGAATAGTTTGTCCATGCAGTAATAACTGACCGATAGATTTGAAAGTTTCGTGCACAGGTTTACAATAAAAGCAGAACAGAATGGCGCGCTTTTGAAATGAAATTAATGGCGGCAGGGCGCTGAAACTGCTCAGTGAGCAGTAAAGACGAGTTGACCTCGGGCGGTCTCGGGCGTATAGCCGACACAAATGAAGACTGGCTCTAACATGGGCGCCCTTCCGAGCGCGCAGTGGACGTGGAAGAAGCCCCGGCTGATTGTCGCTATTCCTTCCCCACAGGTAGGTCCTTCAAGCGGCGGTCACCTCTAGTACAGCCTTTGTCGGGACTGTCGGGACCATCGGGTAGCGTCCCTCCGGTAGCATCTTCACGGGTCCCGGAGGCATCGGCAAACTTTTTGAAGTCTTCGGCCAGTTGATTCAGTAGTTGCATGAGCCGAGGATGCACCTTTCCACCGCTCTCACAGACCTTGGCCAGAATGGCCTGTGTAGCACACAAGTGCTTCTCGAGAGTCTGAATCGCAGGCGATTCGGACAGGAAATGCTGGACAGGGGTGCCTTGGCGGTCGTTGCTGCTCGCTCCGTCTTTGCATCCTTTGCAGCTGTATATGTGCACCATGAAATCACAAGGCCGGATGTCCAGCCGTCGGCAACGGAAGCAGATCTTCGGGTGGTGGGCACAGTGCTTCAAGTAGTGCTCTTCAAGGTGCCGAAGCTCGCTGCTGTGCGTGCAGCCGTAATCGATGTTCGGGCAGTAGACGTGCAGAGTCCCCAGGTCCTTGGCGTTGAAGTCGCGTCTTGTGACGCCAGGCACAGTGGACTTGATTTCACCTTCGGGGCAGGTGCCCACCCATCTTTCCCTGCATTGGGCGTTGGCCTCTTTGGTGGAAGCATCCAGGCAGCTGGCGCATATAACATTGCCGCACGGGGCAAGATACTGGACCGGCAGCACGTCATGGCACATGCAACATGCCCGCGTATCGGGCAGCGGATCAACGAAAATTAGTGGGCGGCAGTCGACAAAGGAGTCGTATCCCCGCACGGTGTACCGAGGTCCGAAATGTTGGCCCTGCAACACCTGCGCATGTGAACGGCATGAGTTTGCGCATCAGCAATACTTGGAGAAGTGCCGCCATGCGAGAGTGTGAACGCAATTCTTCTAGTCGGTCTCGTTTAGCACAACGTTAGAGCAAAAAAAGAGCTAAAATTTTCGATGATAACGATGCGCCGTAATACTAAAAGGTGTAAGAGCGTGTAGACAGCAGACTGACAGCAGTTTCCGGCTGCCACCTTTGGATTCCGTGCAAACAGACTTTTGACCCATTTTCGCCCTTAAAACAAATAAAGCTGAAATAACTCAAACGGCCGCGCAGCGCACAAAACAACAATCAGCTTTCGTTAACGAGATTAAATGCAGAGTACCACATACCAAGTAGCCGAATTTTGCCATCAGATTGCGCCAGTAGCCAGCGTACTGATACATCGTCAGTCATATGGGACACGACATAATGCAGGCTTTAAGATCGGTTCGGTATCCACTCGCAGGGAATTTCTGTTCCAGTGGTCGACTGTTGCGCTCCGCCACGTGGTACATTAAGGTGGCAGCTTGGGCTTGTTGGTAACACATGCCAACAAAAATAGCGCAGGAACAGAACAAGGACAAGAAAACTAGACACACACGAGCGCTATTAGCGCCCGTGTGTGTCCTTTCTTGTCCTTGTTCTGTTCCTGCGCTATTTTTGTTGGCACGTGGTACAGGCCGCGGGTTTACGCGTTTGGAAAAGCCGCTACCGGTTCCAGTTTTGTACCGCGTTTACTCGATTGTAACGCGGGGGGCCGACTTTGTGGGTGCAAAACTGGACAAAAAAAATTAGTTATATGGGGTTTTATGGCGCATAAGCAACTATGGCTATCATGCGCCAAACACAAGGTTAGATGATGTTATGTCAAGTGTACAGAGGTTACATTATAATAGATTTAAAACATTGGCTTTCTTTAGAAACTTACAAACAAGTGAAAACTCGACAAGTGTTTGCTCGCCTAAAAGCAATGCGGGATGAAATGGAATGTGTTCACTGTAAAATACCATAAAACATTTTTTTCTAAGTTCTTCGAGATGCGAACAAGAAATTAAAATGTGATTTACTGTGAGCTCCTCACCACACATTTCACACAGAGGTTTGTCTTTTTTTGTTAATAAGAAGTTATGGGTGATGTGTGTGTGACCTATGCGTAAACGACATATAACTTCGATAAAACGCTCTTTATGGCGGCGTGATTTCCATTCTTTTAAAATGGGCTTTATGGTATGCAGCTTGTTGTGTCCTTCATTATCCCAAGAAGCTTGCCACTTGGCTCTTAGTCTGCTATGCACTAACTTCACGTAATCCCTAGGAGGCAAATTCGCATGTTTTATTTCCATGGTTCTGGCTTGTGCAGTACACATGTCGGCTCTCTCATTATCCCTAATGCCAACGTGACTGGGAACCCAGCATAATTTCATAACATGTTTTTGTGTTGTGATCTTTACTATGTTGTGTATGATGCTTCCAATCATTGGCTCTGTGGCATTTTTGGAGTTTAATGCTGTAAGGACGCTCAGTGAATCTGTATAAATGATGCTGTTTTTGATGTTTTCATTTGTTATTTTCTGTACCGCAACACTAATAGCATAACACTCCGCGGTGAAAACTGTAGCACATGAGGGCAGTCGTACTGCATTTTCATTTTTTCCTTGTATTACTGCGCTTCCTACATGAGCATGAGTTTTTGACCCGTCAGTATAAAATGCAGTGTAATTTCTGTATTTTTCTTGTAGTGCTAGATATTCTTGTATTATATGGTTGTGTGGCGTACAGGTTTTACTGAGGCGTGTTAGTGTGACGTCACACACTGTGGGGAGAGTGTACCATGGTGGTAGCGCTTCGTGTCTTGGGGCAATATTTTTAATTTCGTTTAGTATGTTCAGAGCTTGGCATTTTTCTTCGAAGCGCAAGAGCAACGGCTTAATTGCGTGAGGCTTGTTGTTGAAGAGTATTCGGGATGGGCATTTCGTCACCATTGGGTAACATATGTTTGGACTGAGAAAGGATTTTGAGGATGTATGTACAAGTTAGTGCAGTTCTTCGATCTTCTAAGGCAGGTTCACTCGTTTCCACATACAGACTTGCTATTGGTGAAGTTCTGTAAGCACCGGAAGACAACCTTAAACCAAGATTGTGGATAGGATCCAGTCGTTTTATGCAGGATGGTCTTGCTGAGCCATATACTATGGACCCATAGTCTAACTTAGAGCGAACCAGAGAACGGTATATATGTAACAGGCATGCCCTATCAGACCCCCAGCGTTTTCTTGACAGTAGTTTCAGTACATTGAGGGCCTGGGAAGCTTTCTTCTTTAGGCTGTTCATATGTGACAAGAAAGTGAGCTTTTTATCGAAAGTTACCCCTAGAAATTTATGCTCTTGTTTGACAGGTAATGGGGTTTGGTTTAGATATAGTGTGGGGTCGGCCTGTAGGCCTCGTCTCAAAGAGAACAGAACCGCTACTGTTTTCTGAGGGGAAAATCTAAATCCGTTTCTATCTGCCCAGGTAGCCAGTTTATTGTTATTTGTATTTGTCGCTCACAGGCAGGTATACTGGAAGACGTGCATGCTATTTGGAGGTCGTCTACGTAAACTGAGTACATTATGGATTTCGGGATTACTTTTCCTATGGAGTTCATTTTGATGATGAATAAGGTCGTGCTGAGGATCCACCCCTGAGGTACGCCAGTTTCTTGAATAAAAGTGTTGGAGAAGGTCGCACCTAGGCAGACTCTGAATGTACGGTTGCTTAGGAAGTCGCTCAAACAGCCCAGCATCCTGCCGCGGATACCTAAGTCCGCTAGGTCACGGAGGATACCGAACCTCCAAGTGGTATCGTAAGCCTTCTCCAGGTCGAAGAAGACCCCGATACAGTGTTGGTTGTGGATGAACGCTTCCCGAACTGTGTTCTCAAAGCGAACGAGGTGATCGGTTGTGGAACATGTCTTTTTAAAACCGCACTGATGTATATCTAAAAGAAAAGTTGCTGGGACTGAAGTATGAAGGTTAGTCTGATGTTTAATATGCTTTCGAATGATTTTGCTATACAGCTATTGAGTGGTATTGGCCTGTAACTGGTGGGACTAGTTGGTGGTTTGCCAGGTTTTAGGAAGGGTACTATGATTGCTTCTTTCCATGCTTGGGGGATTTCTCCACTCATCCATATTTTATTGAAAAATTTTAGGAGAGCCTCTATGGCAATCTCAGAGAGGTGAGCAAGCATGGCATAATGTATATTGTCTGGGCCTGGTGCTGTAATTTTACCGGATGTTAGTACTGTGTTTAATTCCTGCATTGTAATAAGCTGATTGTAGTCTTCGTGTATGCATGTTCCAAAGGGAAGTTTTTGTTTTTCTACTATTGTTTTGTGCTTTTGAAATGTTAGTGTGTAGTTGGATGAGCTTGAAACTGAAAAAATGCTCACCCAATATGTTGGCTTGCTCTTTTAATGTTGTTTGAGTACCGGGTGTTGTTAACATTGGAAATGTGAATGGAGTAAAATTTCCTGTGAATTTCCGCACCTGCTCCCACATTTTCTTTGATGATATTGAGCTGTTTATGGAGGATATGTACTGTTGCCATGATGCCCTTTCTGCGTTGCGTCTAGTGTATCGTGCTTTGGCCCTAGCCCTTTTGAAGATGAGTAGGTTTTCTGCAGTGGGATATCTGCGAAGGTTGCCCCAAGCCTTGTTTTGCTGCTTTTTAGCCAATGAGCATTCATTTGACCACCAAACTTTATGTGTTTTTCGTGCAATTTCAGACGTTTGTGGGATGGCTTCTATTGCTGCAGATATTACGCATGTGACAAATGTTTCATTTATTTCTTCTATAGTAAGGGTTTCGGCATATTCTTTTTCTAATGTGGCCTTCGTTCTGAAAAGTGCCCAATCGGCGAGGTGAATTTTCCATCGCCGAGGCTTCGTAGGGAGGATGACTGTAGCTGATGTTAGCTTTAAAACCGTAGGTAAGTGATCACTTCCTCGAAGGTCGTCTAAAACATCCCAAATAAAATCATTAAAAACTGATGGCGATGCAAATGCTAAATCGAGGCAGGTCATTTTTCCAGAGCTGGGGCAGCAGTACGTGGCTTTTCCCGTATTCATTAAACATATGTTATTCGAAAGAATAAAATCCTCGATGAGCTGACCTCTTGAATCAGTGTGCTCACTTCCCCAGAATAAGGAGTGTGCGTTAAAATCCCCAATTATCACATATGGCTCAGGTAACTGTTCCAGAAGTTCTTCTAGGTCATGCATTGTAATTGTGTTGTGTGGTGGTATGTACACAGAGCATATTGTTATCGTTTTATGGCTAATGATGTTTACTGCGACCGCTTCTAAGTTTGTCTTTAATGCTATCTCTCTTGCAGGGACATCGCTTTGCGTAATGATAGCGACGCCTCCCGAGAGTCGGCTAGCTTGCACTCGGTCTTTCCGGAAAATATTATATTTTTTAAAGATGCTTGTGTGCTGTGGCCCAAGGTTTGTTTCCTGCAGGCACACAGCTGAGGTGCCATTGTTTTCAGCATTTCGGTTATGTCTGTGTAGTTTCTGTGTGGACCTCTACAGTTCCATTGTATTATATACGCCATTGTGATAAGTTGGGAATTGGGGAGAGTTATTTATTCTCAGGAGCGGTGATTCGTGGTTTCCCTTTCTTCTCTAGGGAGTCTGCAGCGGCGGCGAGCCAGGAGTTGTATCCATCGCCACTTTCGTGGCGCCGGATTTCCGCGGAGACGCCGCGGATGCGTGTGTTTTAGATGTCGGCGGACTTTCGCCGACATCCATATCCTCCACGGTGGACGTGGGGGATGCTTCTTGGTTGCGATGGCCCGTGGCCTTCGCATTCGTCTTTTTTGTTGGCACCGCTGAACCAGGCCCTGCTCCAGCGGCAGAGTCTTTTGGGCCAGCAGGTGCCTTCTTATAGGGGTGGGGCGACAGGTCCAGTTCAGCAGAGCTGTTCTGGGTGTCTGTCGCCGAGGATGCCGCTGCTGAAAGTGGGGCCTGAGGGCCTCCAGCGAGGATCGCGTGGTCTTCTCGCGAAAGTTTCAGCCCTGTGAACTGTAACACCGACCTCTGTGGTGGGGACTTGAGTGTCGACCCCAAGTCCACCGGATAGACCTGTGTGCCGACAGAAACTGAAGGCGGCGGCGGTCCCCGGGTCACCGCTTCAGAGTATGTCCCTTTCTGTTGGAAAGAGACGCGTTTTTCTGCCTCAAGGTAGGACAGGTTTTCTGTGGTCTTCAAAGTTATAATTTGTTTTTCTGTTTTCCAGACTGGGCACGACCTGGAGTACGCGCCATGTGCGTCATTGGAGTTGAAGCATTTTGGTGTGCGTTCGCATCTTTCTTCTGTATGTGCGTCTTCTGCGCATGTGACACAAGTGGGTTTACCGCGGCAAGCCAACATGCTGTGTCCAAAGCGCTGGCACTTGAAACATCGTCTCGGATTTGGTATGTATGGGCGGACTTTGCAATGGAGGTATTCGGCGTGGATGGAGTCAGGCAGAGTTGGGCCACTGAAAGTTAGGACAATGTGTTTTGTCTTGATTTCTGCATTGTTTCTCCGGATGGTTATTCGTCGGGCTGCTATTACTCCTTGTTGAGCTAGTTCTTCTTCCATTTCCGCATCGGTACTCTGTAGGAGTTCATATTCAGATATGACGCCCTTCGAGTGGTTCAGGGTGCGGTGCGGGGTTACCTGTACGCTCATTTCTCCAAGATTCTGTAATGACATCAGTTTGATACTTTGTTCTTTTGTGTTTACTTCTACAAGGAGATCTCCGGTTCGCTGCTTTTTTGCTTTGTAGTCTTTGCCTACACAGCTTTTTAGGGTGTTGGCGATGACAAATGCAGAGAGGTTGGCTACCGGTTCATCAGTGTTTGAGTGAACCATAAAAAACTTCGCAAACATTTCTGGCTTCTGTGGATTCAATTTCTTGACATCGGTGCGACCCCTTTTTGGGGGCCGATCAGATTTTTTTGCAGATTTATCCATACGGCATGTATAAACTAAGGGTTCCTGATACTTTGTCGCCTCTGATTCACCCTTATACACAGAGGAAGGTCCCGGGACTCCCCGCCTGGTAGACAGACGAGGAGCCCATCGGCCGAGGATTGACCACTTCCTCGACCGCCACCGTTCAAGGTTTCTTCCCTCCACCTTTCAACCTATCGCCACGGTACGGATGACAGCTTCGGTATGGGGGCTAAGGGTCCGTGGTGGCGCCAAGCACCCACACCTCGTTACACAAGGTGCCCCTGCGAGGGACAAAAAAAATTGATGGTCGATTTGTGTATTTAGGATCAGTGGGTTAGGTGAAATGCGAATTAGGTGCGTTAGCAATTTGGTTTTCACTTCCGTTCCGGTGTTCAGATCCAGTGTTCCCGGAAGCCTGTTGTTTGGATAGAGATAATGGGTTAATATCTCTATTGATCATTCTCTCCTTTAGATTCATAGATCTCTGGGTGTCCTTATACTACTCCTGGCGCAGTAATGCAGCGCACAAGCGATACGCCACTGCACTTATGCACCAGAATAGCCCAGGACAACCCCTTGGTGGTTCTGGGAGACATGAATGCAAGACAGCTCCTGGGGCTACATAAGCGACTCTCAAAAAGGTGCTAATCTACTTGAAGCCGTGGAAATGCTGGGTTTAGGGCTCGTCACTGATACTACCTCTCCTACCAGAACAGGGAACAGTATTAGCCGAGATACCTGCCCAGACCTCACCTTCATTAAGAACATTAATCACGCAACCTGGACTAATCTAGAGGAATCCTTGGGCAGCGACCACAAGATCATAAGTCTCTCTATACCAACTGCCAGAATCAGAAGAGCTCTGGGAAATGTACACATCACGGACTGGACAAAATTCAGAGACTGCCCGCCGCCAGAAGGAGGCATTAAAAATATTCAAGAGTGGACTCAACTAATCGAAGATGCCCACTCAAGCAACGCTCGAACCATCCAACAGACCGTAGAAGCACCGGAAGTAGATCGCCACCTATTGCATCTATGGGAGGCTCGAAAAGGCCTCACTAAACGCTGGAAACAGCAGCGTCTCAATAGAAAACTACAACTACGAATTGCTAAGATTACACAGCAAGCGCAAGCATATGCTATACAACTATGTAGACAAAACTGGTCTGAGTTTTGTGCTTCTCTGAAAGGCACCCTAAGCACAGCCCAGACATGGACCATCTTAAGATGCATGCTCGACCCGAATAAGGCCAAATCAGTTACCAGCCGAACTCTCCAAACAGTTGCCCATAAGTTTCAAGGCACAGACCAAGACCTCATAACAGCCATGCATCGCAAGTACATAGGAGACCACACCCCTCCATGCACCCTGACCTATGAAGGACAACAAAATCCAAGCTTAGACGCCTCTATAACGGTATCTGAAGTTTATGCTGCAGCAAGAATAGCTCAGCGGAACACAGCACCGGGCGGAGACAAGGTTACCAACGCTATAATTCTAAACCTCAGCAACGACCATCTGAAAGACCTAACAGAATACATTAACAAGGAATTATGGGAGAAAGGCCAGGTACCACCTGAGTGGCGCCATGCGGACATCATTATGATTCCAAAGGCCGGGAAACTCCCGGCAGTAGAGTCCCTCCGCCCAATCTCCTTAACCTCCTGTCTGGGCAAACTGTACGTATGAAAGAATCATACACACCAGACTACAGAACTATATAGAAGATAACTTTTACCCCTACACTATGGTGGGATTCCGAAAAGGTCTCTGTACACAAGATGCCTTTCTAAGGATTAGCGAAGAAGCGATTAATACAATACCCACCCACGGAGAAAACCTTTTAGCCCTGGATTTAAAAGGAGCCTTTGACAACGTCTCCCATCAGGCTACCCTAGAGGAGCTGAGTGGTCTAAACTGTGGAGAGAGGATCTTTACTACATCAAGGCTTTCCTCTCCAACAGAACCGCCACCATAGGCATTGGTGAAGTCCGTTCTCATTCCTTCCGCATGCCTAACAAGGGTACTCCTCAAGGGGCTATAATATCCCCCCTCCTCTTCAATATTGCCATGCTAAAGCTAGCAAGAAAGCTTCAAACGCAGCCCGACATAGGCTACACGGTCTATGCCGATGATATAACTCTATGGGCCCCACACAGCTCCTTAGCCCAAAAAGAAGAAGCCCTACAAGAAGCCATACACAGGGTTGAAGAATTTGCTGCGGAAAGTGGTCTGGAATGTGCCCGGAGAAGTCTGAGGTCATTAGACTCCACAAACTCCCTTACACATCCCCAGGAGAAGTTGAGCTTTTCCTGGGAGGACGCAAGATTAATGAAGTGGACAAGATCCGGATACTGGGGCTCTGGCTTCAAAGTAACCTCAGATCCGACCATATGATCAGAACCATCAAAACAACAGTTAATCAAATCTCAAGAATGATCCGCCGCATTACCTGGCACCGCAAGGGTATGAAAGAAGAGGACACCCTTAGACTCGTTCAGGCCCTAGTTCTGAGCAGGTTAACATACGGCCTCCCTTACCAAAAACTGGGCACTGTGGAAACCAGAGCTATCGATACAATCATAAGAGGGGCTTACAAAACTGCCCTCAATCTTCCAATAGCCACTTCTACAGAACGACTCCTAGAGCTTGGTCTGCACAACACTTTTACCGAGCTCCAAGAAACCCTCTTGGAAAGCCAAAAAGAACGCCTTCTAACAACCAATGCGGGAAGGACGATCCCGACTAAATTCGGGACATGGCCGGGGCTGGAGACAAGAGGCAGTAAAACCTCTCTTCCACTCCAAACCCGAGAAAAGATCACCGTTAGCCCAATCCCACGGCACATGCATCATGCTTTTCAGCAAGGCAGACGACAAGCGAGAGCAAAGGCACTTCAGAAACACCTAGAAAGCGACCGTGCAGCCGTTTACGTAGACATTGGGGCCTAACCCACGCCGGGAAAGTTCTCAGTCGCTGCGATTGACCACCAACTAAAACCGGCTCTCCAAGCTTCTATCTATGCAGAAAACCCCTCCTCTGCAGAGGCTCTGGCAATAGCTATCGCCATCAAACATAAAGACCAAAGAGGAGAGTCCTCCCACGTTATAACAGACTCCCAACAAGCCTGCCGAGACTTTCTTAATGGCAGGCTTCCCTCAAGAGCAACACAGCTACTTGGCAATCTCAGCCAAACACACAAACTAACATGGACACCTGGTCACGAAGGACTAGCTAGAAATGAGGTAGCCAACGATCTAGCCCGAGATTTAACCAACCGGGCGGATCCTCATCCCTACCCCACGCCCATGCCTAGCACCTATGGTGACAGATTAGAACATATTCGGCTGGAACGCAGAAAATACCCACCCCCTCACATAAAACTAGACTCCTCCGCAGCCATAGACTGGAGGAAAATTCAGACCAACACTTTCCCTAACTTGTTCATCCTACACAAGATTAGCCCCACTCAATATCAGAATACATGCCCTTGGTGTGGAGCTTGCCCTACGCTCTACCACATATCGTGGGAATTCACAACGAAACGAAAACACTTAACTGTATCCAACCCGACATATGAGCAGTGGGAGGTGGCCCTGACCAGCGAGACCCTGGATCAGCAACTTAAGTTGGTTCAGCAAGTCCGTCAGTCAGCTAAAACCAGTGGCGCCTTGGACTAGGGGTTCCACCCAAGTTGCTCAAGCAACCTTCCTCAATTCAAATAAAAGTTTTCTCTCTCTCTCTCGCGCTCTCTCTCTCTATGGCAGGTGCTGCCATCGCTGATATTTGGGTTACTTGGGCTGGGTCGCGGCCCGGGTTGCCCTTCGCAAGCAGCCTCTAGTGATTAATTCAGCTGGAACCCGACATGGTAGGCAGGTTGCTCGACCAAGAAAAACACACAACGCCTAAATGCGCGGAGTGGCCGCTGTAATTGCGAGCGCACTAACAAAGAAGTGCCCGATAGTAACCCGATTACCTAAAAAACTACTACTACGCGAGCCTTAGCAAAGTACGACAGTTGCTATCAGCTGTTATCGACGTAAGGCTTCACTGGCCTCCTTTCTTTTTCTAAAGAGCCGAAAAAAAATAAGCACAGGTTCCCGCCGCACCATCACGGCGTTAACCGGATGCTTTAGAGGTCTCGTCGTAAAAACAAAACTTCTCCCACTCGCTCAACCCCTCGTTAAACCATGCCCCCCCCCCCCCCCCCCCCCCCCCGAGCCTTGATGATTGTTCTCGGCAGCATTTAAAGAAGCCGTCGTCAAACGCGCGGAGCAGTCACAAAATGGCGCGGCAGGACGCCAGCTGAAGGGTGGCTAAAAGTGCATCACATGTACAAGTTTTCGTCGAACGTTGTTTGTTCTGCACACTGATATTTAGCCCCAAACACTTTCCTTCCTGTTTCAGGAATGCGCGTTTTTCCAGCAAGGAATTACCCCAGGGAAGAAAAAGAGAAGCATCGAAAAAGCTGGCGCGTCACCTGCACCGGTGCCTTATCAAACACAGCGCGAAACTCTACGCATGCAGCGCTATCTGGTCAAAACCAGCGCGACGCACATCGCCTGCACTGACGCAAAGCTTTTCGAACGCTGTGCCATTAATACCTGAAACGCTTTGGAGCTAGTATCACCATCAGTGCACATGTTTGTCTGTAAAAGAGGAAACCGTGTACGCCGTGTACGCGAGCGCCTATTCTCTTGCAATAGCAGCACCAAGCTTTTAAGTGCACCCGAATCGGATAACTAACTACATTTCCCGATAACTACCGCAAGCCGAGGGCGTCTACGGAAGTTGACTAGAACGAAATGAACACATGATTAAAGAATGCAGCGCGAAAAGACAAGGACAAACGAAGAAGTGGACAGGACTGGCGCTGTCTTTGTCTTTTCGCGCTGCATTCTTTAACCATGTTCACTGACCAACAAGCCCAAACAGCCACTTTAGAAATGAAGACCTTTACGTCTCGTGTTCTACCACGTTTCTTCGTGACGGCGGGTTAGCCTACAAACTGCGCACGCGAGAGCGGCAAGTCTTCGGAACACTTGAGGGCCGGCGGCACTGAAGGAGAAATGTAAAAGAAAACATAACGACCACATAACATAACATAACGAACATAAAAAGTGAGCACATAACGGGCGTGAAATGAAGGCGCGTAGATGACGGACGCAAGACGTTCACGCGAAATAAAAGGCTGTTTGCTGTTGCATTGGTATTTCATTGTGAAAATGGTTGGAAACAAGTACGGCGTTTGAGCAGCCTGTAAATTGACCAAGACCTGCCGCAAGGTCAGCATGCAATGGTGGCCCTGCATATTCAGGCTGTGGAAGGAAACACGCAAAGCCGTACTTCCGGTGCGCCACGGCCGTGGCCTACGAGCTTGGCCTACGAGATCCCCTCTTTCAGAGCCTGGAGTTCGATCCCCAGTGCCGCCGGGTACCCACCGGTGATACAATGGGTACAAGCTTTCCTCTGGTCTGGTGCTGGGCTCATATAGAGTGAAATGCTTGGGGACTTTGACCCCATCTTGAATAAAAGAAAAATTCCTTGTGCCATGGCGCTCTTTGGCCACAGATACCCTCGCGCCATAAAAATTCATCAGTATATATCTGCCAAACTGGGCGTGGTGTCATTGAACATGCGAGTGAACACAAAAGATCGATGGGAAAGGCATAGGACTCGGTCGAGAGTGTACCCGCCCACTATCGCTCTTGCCACGATGACAGCGATAAAAACTGTCAGCAACGACTTGAGGAAATAAAAGTTCTAACGAGAAGTAAGGGTAGATTAGCACATGAACTACTTGAAGCTCTTTTTTTACCAAGCAGAGAGGCGACACTGGCATCAGCACCACTTCAGTCTCCCTGCGAGCAAGTATAATCCGATTTTTAAAGGATATGTGAAAATGCTGTCTATATTTTTTACTCTACCTTGAAGAAAAGAAAAATATTCCCATGGCGCTTCTTGAGTCGTAGCTAGAACTCGATCGACATCAGCACGCACCCAAACCACTCACGGACGGTCGGCTTCAAGCATTTGGTGATTGTAATAAAGGTGTCTGCTTCAGAGATTTTTATTTATTTACAGAAGACTGCTGGCTTTATTGCAAAGCCTTAAGCAGGAGAATACAGGAAATGTAGGAAATACAGCTGCGACTATGTACAGGTGCGGCCAGAAATGTGCATGGAACACGCTTAGGAGAGAACTTTCCTGATCCGTTACGTAGAAAATATTTGAAGGTGTCTTAGGTTTATAGCTCTGCAGTGGCACCATCTGAGGTAATTGAAAAGTTAGTTCATAATTTTTGGCCAGGTAAGGCATGCGGCCACCTATTTACGCGTTGGATTGTGATCGTGTGGAGCGAAGAATTACGAAAGCGCAAAATTTTCCTGAAAACTACAAGAATACAGCAGAAAGAACTATCATGCATCTTAAGACTCACCTCCGCATTTAAGAAGAGACGTTTCTCACAGCACTGCAGGCATATCGAGCGTATTAAAAACGATGCAACGAATAGTCCACCGGCAATGTCGACTCCTCGAAAGAAAAGACCTCTGAACTCCTCTTGTGACGTCACCCACTTTTCCCGGTTAACTTTACCGCGGCATGAATTTACAACACAACACTCAGGAAGCGACGGGCGCCAAGATGCGTGACGTCAAATGTAGAAGCATTTGTTTTCTAGGAGGCCGTGCCACTGACGTGGACGATACTCCTTAGAATGCGCCCGAAAATGGGTTGCTGGGTTGCACAAACGACTGTGCGGGACAAGGAGCTTGCAACGCGCACTGCCGCGCCCCAGTGGAGATGGCGCTGAGACGTCTTTGAGACTTTATATGAAGGCCACAGAACGCGAAGCTAGCGCTGGACACGAGAACTTCGTATTTGCATCCACCTCCTTAAACAGAAAAGAGCGCCGGGCATATAGGGTTTTGGAAGTCCCAACATGCCACTTCAAGGATCCTCAAGGTCAAGGAGAAGAAGAGAGGACACCAATCAGTTATCTGACAATTAATAGATCGTTGACGAAATTAAGCTATATGACGATCATTACCTACCTTTTCATGGTCACTACTGGCGGAGGCAGAAGCAAGTTTTTCCACGTCGTCGTTATGCACAGGCATCCCATTCTGATGAGGCGAACCCATTTTCTTGATCCTAAAGGTCGTGAGCTTCAGCACACACGCTTGTCAGCTTGGCGGCGACGCCTATCAGTACACCGCGCTGCGCGCTTCGCCTACTTTCTGTGCAACAGCAATCACGTGACAACCGTGATGCTCTGCAAAGCGAACAAACATCGGGATGCTATGTCCGTCAGGAAATAGTCCTGTGAACACACACAAAATCGTTTATCGCCAGTGACACGGCTCATAACTAGATCGCGCAGATTTTTCAGCCTCGCCAGAAAATGAACATAGAAAAACGGGCCCCGATTCTTCTTACGCCAAAGAGCGCCGCATTGCGCACAGACGCAGGAAGTAAGTAGAGATACCCACGATATCTCGAACTGAAAGTAAAGCTACGCGCAGTTTCAGGCCACCGTTTTCCTGAGTGCATGGGTCAATATATGTGTGCGTCACACTGGCATGAGCTTGTGATTTAGCCTTATTTTGTTCGCGTAGGAAAAGATCAACCCGATTGCATACCTACTAACGCAAAGCCACTTATTTACGCTAAGTAATTTTGTCATAAGAATGCAGCCGGATCGAGACATGTTGGCACGTACAGCTGGTCAAATCTTTAGCTGGCGTGCGTGACGGCCACGTTTTCCGTGCTTCTGCAGTTCATGACCGCGCAAACTTGCTAAGATATCAAATTTAAGCAGAGGCTTACTAATCTCCTGCTTAATATTGAGCTTTCCCAAGTTTGATCGTCATTAAGTGCAGGAGCGCCGAAAAAGCGGCCGTCACTTGCGCCAGCTAAAGATTTGGCCGGCTGTATAGTGTGTGTCTCAACTGGGATGCATGTTCATTCACCGGTTCTCGTTCGGCATTGATTAACACGCGTTTTCTCCCCACCCCACACATCTCTCTTCCCGTCTCTTGACGGTACTTCTTCCTTTTTTTCATAGCTTGCTGCTCTGCCCTTAATTGAACTTCAACACTTCTAACGCGATAGCAATACAGTTATCGTCGCACCTAATCCCCGCTAATGTCCGGTGTCACGAAATACGCTTATTTGCCCAGAGCGATGACATGACTTTGTGACGTCACCACAACCTATCAATTGTGACAGGTAAATAATAGCGGTCGAGATAAGTCACGTGACCTTTTGATGTCACCACAACCCGCCTACCTCTTTGAGAACCGCAGGGATGGAGAATCGAAATCAGAAATCAGAAAAAGGTGTGATAAATGCCAATGTCGGCACCATCACAGCGTAGCGAATACCTGCTACTGCCGCTCCAAGCCAGAATACGGCAATTGATGAGGCGACAATTGCGAAGAAACTGGCACCAACAAGCAGCGAAGTTGACACAGAAGCCGCGACGAATGTGAACTCTAATCCTTTCGCATTTCACCGGACGATATAAGCGTCCCAGGTTTCGTTAGCCTCCCCGTTTCCGCCCTATAAGCTAATATTGGTGCGATGCAGCTTTCAAATGCTTTTTTCTTGAGAGGTACTGGTAAACTGCTTTTCATGAATTCAGTCCCACGCTGCTCCTTCGAGGACTCGGATTAGCCGCTGCGACGGAAGGTGGATTGAGTCTGCTCCATGACTTTACAGGCGACATAAAGCCTTCCTGTTCCTCAAAAGCACACTCGAACGCCAGCCAAGTTCTCAGATGAGGCATTTCTCTTTCTTCCCTTGGATTGCTCGAATGGTGTTAGCAAACTTGAACTCCCACCATAGCTGAAGTGGTTGCGGGGCGAGGACAATGAGAATACGCAGAAAAATAACAAAAGGCACTGTCGTCTACCACGTGAGTCGATTCGCGAGGGTTAGCTCCACGACAAAAAAGTAGTCCGTTGTTAAAACTTTCCTTGTTACTTCGACAAGAATCTAATCACAAGGAAAAAAGAAATAAAAGCTCTGGAATTTTCCTTTCCGGTTTGTTTCAAAGTCAAAGATTAAAAAAGCTGATTTCTTTTACTGTTGTGATTGGCTAGCGGAGTAATACAGGACGCCAGAAGGAAATATCTTTTGAAGCCCCGGGAAACGTGTTTTCGGTTAGCCTAGTATCTTTCTTGTTTATCTGTTTATCTTCGTGTTATTTGGTTTGTCTCGGGCGCGTCTTTCTCAGCTTTCGCCGCCAAGGCTGTAGAAGAGAAATAAGCTCGCGCCTTACGCTCGCTTCGCCCATCAAGGGACCACGAAGACCACGCATGCGCCGCTCCTGTGGCGACGCAGCACGTAGGCACCAGGCGGTGAAGGAAAGTTTTGGCAATGTTTGTTTAAGTTCGACACCGAGTTCTATCTTAGTTGTGGCGCCAAGGTCACCCACGGTGCTTTGTAAACGGAAGCTAAAATCACTGCACGATTAAACACTGCAGGGTCGCTCCAAATTATAGCCAAACCAATCAGATGGCCGCCAGTGGCTTCATCTCTTCTTTTCTTGTTTCTCTCTGTCCAGTATTGCTATAAACATAATAGTCGGACGCAACTGAAAACAAAGCGGCAGATAGGCATCAAAGGGGGCTCTCCAGACAATGACGTAAACCAATTTTCCTGACGTCGCTGTTAATTCAATTGGGCCATGGTTAAATCCCTTTCAGCTGCCACCTCCTTTGATGTCACTTTAAAAGGTCCCAGGGGATTAATCATATTAGTGGTTGGACAGCCTCCTTTGAAGGGCATCTTCCGCTTAGTTTTCTAGTTGTGTCTGAGAACTCTTTCCTGATTGTTATTTTCCGCGACCTTGTTTCTTCAGCGATAGCTGTATATGCGTATAGCTACACAGATACTTAAGGCCCCGCTAGTCTAGAACGATGGGGAAAATGGAGCAAAGAAAAAGAGATGAAACAAAAAGAGGGGACAGGTTGGTATGCATGAACGCATGGTGCGGTGTTGGCTCGCGTTTTGTTCAGACCAGACCGAGCAGTGTAGCACGATTAGACACAATCTTTTATCGGTGATTCGAGCCACTTGGATCTTCTAGCCTTCAGCACATGCTGTAGCTATCTAACAGTCGCTGTTCACGTGCCTCCCAAAAGCAGGACTCCGCAGCGAACTGTTTCGCATCCTCTTTGGACGCTTCGATCGCGGACAGTGAGGCGCTAGTTTGTTATCCATTTATGGTAGTCATGCACCGCACCCTATTTTGTTGCACGACATGTTGTGATAGGCGGAGACAACATCGAATGCCGATCAAGTAATCCTAGCGGCCATGGAGTTAATACAGTGTTTCGAAAACGAAAGCCACGGCACGATAACACGTACAATGTCTCCACATTCCAGGCAACTATGCTGTCAACCACAATGAGGGTCATTGTGGAGACGCTTCTTGGTAGCCAACAATTATTGTGCTGACCAAATAAAAGTTTATTATTTTTCTGTAGACAAAGATACTTTCAGGCCGCAAGATTCTAAACACTACAGTTATGGTTACTATACGAGAATCACTCACATAACGTAGAGGAGATGCACTATGCCTCGGAGGACGAAAACGTTCTCAGTAAAAATATTTTGAGCACTTTTCAAGCAGTGCGCCGTTGACTTTGTGTCCCGCTCAAAGTGATACTCCCGTGTTAATCAGGACGCCTGTTTCCTTTCCGTTTCGTTATTAGGCCAGTGTGAACGTGCCTTAAAGGTGCAGTGAAGAAGAATCTGAACTCGTCTTTTTGCCGCGGGAACTCGATCTACACGTTCCCAAGCATTCTTAGAAACTGCGACTTATTGCCCTGTGCGGCCGATTTCCCTAATTAAATCGAATTAACGTCCTGCTTCCGCCTTTATTTTTTGAATTCTCCGTACGGTGGGCGGAGTCGACTAACGAGTGGAGTGCCTTTCAGCCAGCTCCGTGGAGCCTTTGCTATCGCTATATTTTGTGTTTTGGGTTTCCGTGAATAAATATTTTCATTCGCAGATAATATAGCCGCGAAATAAGCCCGCAGAAATAAAAATACGCGTGGACTATTTGCTACTACAGATTACTACGTATTACTCCGTCGATGACAGAGCGGTGTCATGACCGGGATGTGAACAGCCGAAGATATATTAAGGCGCAGATTCCATCGACCGGCATGGTCACGGTGGCGGCAACAGTAGCGGCAATTTCGACATGTCGTTTGACCTCACCAAAAAAGGATGACTAGCTGGGAAGTGGCCGATGGAGCACTTCCCACGCTCGGCTCGGTGCGAACGACCTCCCTTCGGTTCCCCGCAAGAAGCGACCGGCGATGGACCGACGACAAGGGAAGAAAGGATTAACCGCGTCTGAGAGGAGCCGGAACAAATCGGAGAGAGCCAGCGCAGTTGCGGTCGCGGCGCCAGCACGTCTACGCCCCACCTGTGTTCGATAGACACGTGCTGCTTGCAGTAATGTTGCACCGCTGTGCGAAAGAGCAGCAGACTTGTTTTTCCTCCTCGCCAATTCCCACGCGTGGACTCTGCAACAGGTGCCTCCGTTTGCTGTGCTGTGCTGTACTGTGCCGTCGTGTTGAATTGGCCACCGCCTGGTGAAGGGGCGGAGCCTTAGTGTATTTAACCAGCGCCCTAAGTGAGAACGAACGCTCTGGGACTTGCCGAAAAGGCCCGTCCAGACGTTCGACGCTATGAACTCTTAATTTTTGATTCCTTGCTCTTCTATTCTTACAGTATGTAAATAAGTGTCTTAATAAGTGCCATTAAGCCTGCGTGTTTTTCGTTTCCCAAACTCCGAAGTTTCAGTCCGTCCCTCATCCCGGACGAGCCCCCAGGGTGACGCAACAACTGGTCATGCTACCCGAGCTATGATAGCGGCAAGCCGCCTCGGGACTGGGGGAAAGGCACTCCACGCGTTGGTCGACTCCGCCCACCATACATGGAGAATTAAAAAAAAAGGCGGGAGCCGGACGTTAATTCGATTTAATTAGGGAAATCGGCCGCCCAGGGCAATAAATCGAAGTTTCTAAGAATGCTCGGAACGTGTAGATTGAGTTCCCGCGGCAAAAAGACGACTGCAGATTCCTCTTCACTGCACCTTTAAGGCTCTTGCTGCAAATTACGAAACGTCGGCATGCGGTCATCCCTCCAAAACTAATTGCAGCCTCGTAAACTAAAGTGGAAGTTCTTGTAGTACTCTTTGTAGTACTTTTGTGGTACCCTTGTAGTACTAGGAAGATCTTGTAGTACTCCTTAACAAACACCCGCTTCATTTGCCGCAGCTGCTGCGGCAGCATGCTGCACTCATGCACGCATGAACATAATAACCGCTCGTAAATGACGCGTTGCAAGTCGCCTGTTTGCAAAGAGAGTCGCTTCGGTTCCTGGAGATTATGCAGCGACGCAATCCGAATGCGATAGACAATGTTGTGAGGAGAAAACAGGAATGATAGGGAGGGGCTATTTCAGGCTGCGGGAAAATGTCTGCGTCTAGGACACAAGCCTGTGGCTATGCATGCAAGCTTCGGGCAAACACGAATCCTTGGTGCTGAGGACAAGCTTCGCGACTCGTAAGCAGTTGAAGTCGCGCAAGGCGCTCGAAGCCATCTACATTGTGACTAGCGGCTGGGTGCACGAGCCGTCGGTAAAGGAGGCTTATGGGGGTTTAACTTCCCAAAGCGACTCATGCTATGAGGGACACCGTAGTGAAGTGCTCCTGAAATTTCGACCACCTGGAGTTCTTTAACGTGCTCTGACAGCGCACAGTACACGGGCCTCTAGAATTTTGCCGTCATGGCCGGGATCGAACCCGCGTAATTTGGGTCAGCAGCCGAGTGTCTTAACCACTGAGCCACCGCGGCGGCTATCGGCTTACATCCTGGTCATAAAAAAGGTAAGGCGGCTTCTTTTTCACATTAGCATGTACTGACTGCGCGTTTTATTCGCAGGCAAATCATTCTCAAATCCTGCACCAGGCTCCGATAACAGTGTAGGCGCTGGCCGAAAGCAACGGCGACATTTAAGTCAGCCGTTCGCGCTGTCGGTTCAAGTGCGCATTTGCAGCGCACGCACGCTGTACTCTGTGAAGAAAAGTATGGCAACAACGCAGGAACAGGCTTCGCCGTTCAGGTGTGTTGCACCCGAAAATTATGAGGCCGGCACGATGAAGGAAGTGGTTGATTTACTGGCCGGAGTGTTAGAATGTAAGACGGCGTGCCGAAGAGAGGAGCGTGCCGCTGGCACGAGAGTCGAGCTCCATTCGGCGGAACTTCGGCGTCATCTTCATCGGCGGCTGGTACTGCTCCTACCGCGTGAGGCCGCTGCTACTGCTACAGGTGCAGTGTGCAGTGATTATGTCGCCGTTGCTCTTGGCAAAATACTCAGGCTGCTAGCGGAGCTAGGTTCAGGCTTCAGGTAATAGTTTACCTGTGAATAAAACGCGCGATCAGCACATGTTAAGGTGCAAAAGAAGCCGTCAACCCTGCTATCATGATGTTGGCTGACACTTCCCTCACCGACGGCTCGTGTACCCAGCCGCTCGTTGCACAGTTGTGGGCCTCCAGCGCCTTTCGCGATTTCAGCTGCTTACGAGTAGCGAAGCTTGTCCTGAACACTATGAATACTTGGATGTCCGAAGCATGTATGCATGGCGACCAGCCTGTGCCCTGAACGCAGTCATTTGCCCGCAGCGTAAAAGGCCCTTCCCGATGGTTTTGGTTTTCTCCTCATAACGTTTGTTTTCGCCTCATAAAGTAATAACGAAAGAAGCGAGAAAAAAATCAAAGCATTGTCACGAGTGTGTAACATGGATGTTTGAGCGTTAGCTTTGGAGTGGCAACAAAGTAAGAAGGCGGGCGACGGACTGGGGGAGGCTTGTACCCATTCTTGCCCGGAAGTGGGGCTCGAACCAACCACCTCCCGCAGCCAAGGCGGACGGCCAGTCCCCTAGGCCATCAGTCGCCTTTCCTGCTTACATTAAACATTCCCAGCTTACGCTAAACATGGAGCTGTATGGAGAGTTAACTGCTAGATAAAGATGCTTTCTTTAAAGGTGCAGTGGAGAGGAATCTGAACTCGTCTTTTTGCCGCGGGGACTTGATTTGCACGTTGCGAGCATTCTTAGAAACTTCGACTTATTGCCCTGTGTGGCCGATTTCCCTAATTAAATCGAATTAACGTCCGGCTCCCGCCTTTTTTTTTTATTCTCCCCGTACGGTGGGCGGAGTCGACCAGGAGTGCCTTTCAGCCAGCTCCGTGGAGGCTTTGCTTTCCCTTTATTTTGTTTTTAGGTTTCCGTGAATAAATAGTTTCATTCGCAGATAACATAGCCGCAAAACAAGCCCGCATAAATAAAAATACGCGCGGACTATTTGCTTTTGCGCATTACTACGCATTACTCCACCGATGGCAGAGCGGCAAGCCTCCACGGAGCTGGCTGAAAGGCACTCCACGTGTTGGTCGACTCCGCCCACCGTACGGGGAGAATTAAAATAGAAGGTGGAAGCCGGACGTTAATTCGATTTAATTAGGGAAAGCGGCCACACAGGGCAATAAATCGAAGTTTCTAAGAATGCTCGGAACGTGTAGATTGAGTTCCCGCGGCAAAAAGACGAATTCAGATTCCTCTTCACTGCACCTTTAATGATCACATGACAGCGCTATCACCTTTCTGTACTTTTCGTCCCTCTATCTTTCTACTGGATAATGTAGTCAGCAGAGTGAGTACGCATAAATATTTCTAGTACATCTTTGGATCTTGATCAGTCAACTTATTTGCCCTCCTCCAAAAGCAGGAATAAGAATGAAGCTCGACCCCTACCTATGTCTGCTGTTTCTCACGACAGGAGGAGTTGAGAACTGTCTGCCTATAACCTAAATATATGTGTATTTTCCAACCTTACTCTCTATATATACGCGGGTGTCCTGTGCCGTCACATTTAAATAGAGTGATGCATACAAAGGCATGACCAATAAACAGCGCTTCGCTGGTGTTTTGCGTCATGTCCATTCCCGACACAATTGTCGGTCAAACGCGAGTCGTGCAGACATTGATCTTGGTGGCTGGCAAGGTTTTATTGCTAATGCAATGCAAGTTATGGCAGCACTTCCATATCAAGGATTACAATGAATAACATGGAAAGGCAACAAGGAGGCTCAGTGAGACAGACACATTACTATCTGAACAACAGCTGGTTGTCTCGGACGTATTGACACGCTTTGGACTATCCTGTCACATTATGCAGAGCGAATGTTCGACGACGGCCGACTCGAGCTGGAGTGATAGCGGCATCCATCCGCAATGTTTTCCTTTTATATGTCGGTTGGCGCGAGGGGGCCTTACTTGCGATTCATGCACTCGGCGCTGAGATCCGTCGACGCGGAAGCGCCGTGGTCAGTTCCACTGCTCTCTGAACTCGCACAGATCGAGGAAGGCTTACCAGTACGGGTGGCAAGGCAGTTGTCTAAGTGCAGCCGCTCCCCAGAACTTCTTCCCTCTTCGGAGGTAAGCGGTTTCAGTGCCGAGAGCAGCTGGGCAAGCTCCTCCACAGAGTCTGATACTGGTCTGAAAGAAGAACCAGCCGCCGCGGGATGGCCAGTGGCGTTCTGTGGAACGCAGCCAACCGCGCCGACGACGCCGTGTTCTTGGCTGCCATAGTGGCCAGAGATGTAGGCCCACTCGCTGTTGCTTCGATCTGGGTGCCCTAAGTAGCGATCCGTGGAGACGCCCATGACGGGGATACCTACTCTCGGGGTGCTCACGGGGTGGAAGCGGCAGTTCAACTCGAAGTGCTTCAGGACGTTCTTCAGCTGGTCCTGGTACGGACAGCCATACTCGGAATTGAAGCAGTGGGCACGCGTCCTGAGCACTAAGTCGTCGTGGATGCATACTACAGTACAGACGTTGTCCTTCGTGATATGCGCTCCGTCCTTTGGGCACGTAACGTAGGATTCCGTACAGTCATCACCGAGGGGCCCGGACCACTTCGTGGCCATCTCTAGGCAAAGTTTGCACATGTTGTGGCCGCACGGAAGAAAATTAGGATTCGCCGGCAACCTCTCGCATATTGAGCAGAGCAAGCAGCGAAGTATGGGTTGCACGAACTTGACCGGCCGGTGGTCGATGTTGAAGCCGAAGCCGTAAAGCGTGCACCAGCTGCCGCGTACCAGTGACGACATCTCGTCGATCCGCTTCTGTCGCTCGTACTGTATCGCTGCGTAGCGTTGTCGTAGAGTACGTAGATGACTCCTGTTCCGCGTTCCCATCATGTTCTTGCTG
The DNA here is from genome assembly GCF_055824585.1 of Amblyomma mixtum. NCBI lineage: Eukaryota > Metazoa > Arthropoda > Arachnida > Ixodida > Ixodidae > Amblyomma > Amblyomma mixtum. The sequence continues at coordinate 2,129,867 of NC_143018.1, read as the reverse complement.
TCGATGTAGGTCCGATGAAGGAGGGCTATGGAATTCTCTTCCATAGCTGGACGAACGGTGCAGGGCTCATCCGGCACGAATATCACGCTCGAAAAGAACGCGCCACCTGAGTTTCCAGTAAGGTTTTTGTCTCGATCGTTGTGCATTGCTTGGACGATCGTTACGCACGTCCACCACTGCGCAGCAGTCCCTTGGAAAGATTTATGCGAGAACGCAGGGGAAGACAACGCGAATGCGCCTCTTGGCTCTGTCATCGACGGCGTGGCTCTCACTTGGGGGCTGCTGGGAAGATTGCCTGCCAGATAAGAGAGAGTCCTGGGAAACACGCGCAGTGGTCAAGATGACTAAAAAGATAAAGCCTTAACGAGAGGCCAGCGTGTGCGATAGATAGGAAGAGGATAATGGTGAAAGAGGGAGACCATCAGATTAGGAGCAGGGGGACCTGTTGCCACCAGCCTTGAGCGTTTTGCGATTACTTTTTTCGAGGTTTTGCTTAGGCTGTCTCTGTTCGTGCCTGATCTAGCATTAGCATTTTCCTTTTTCCCTACTGACGCCATCAGTAGAGCCCGTTTTTTGAACACCCTGTCCCTCCTCTAGGCGTCTCTCTAGCAATGAGACAAGCACAGAATACCACACTTCACCCGCACATAGGAAATTGGCAGGCGAAGGTGACACCAGGCGCCACGCCAACCACGCTGCTTCGTTTAGCTTTCTGATGGTTTCGTTGGCGCAATGGCGCCCACACGCAGCAGAATCCGAGAGGGAAAAGGCGCTAGCCCTTTTTTGCCTGTGCCGTCCGCGGTCGAGCATGGTTGTGATCGGGGCGGTTGCGTCGAGCCACTTGGGGGTGCCGTATGCTCTAGGAATCGGCGATTATTTTGTCCGTAAAAAAGGTGCGTAAATTTTACCTCGATGGCAACATTTCATCTTGCTGTTTTCCACGACAATCTGCAATTTCCCTACCGCGCTTTATCTGCAGCCAATACTGAAAAAGAGTCAGCAGATTTGTCTCATATTTATTTAACTTTGAACAAAATGAAAGTAAACTATTGCAGACTAGACCAGCCGACTTCGATAAGCCTTAATTGATTTCATTCGACTATAGAACGCTTTCAGAAAAGTATTTTTCTTTAATCTCAGTTACTTTGGCCGGGAATTTTGGTATATGTGACCTACTTTAATTCTTCTGTTTGTCCCTACCGGGTGTTTGAGCGTGCTAATCATGCCCTCATCATTCTGTAAGATATGCGTACGAAGTTCTTATCTAAGAATAAGATTGTCAGCAGGCACATGAAATACCATCAATCGTCAATAATAAAGGCGTGCGAATGTCAAAATTGCCGCCGCGGTGGCTCAGTGGTTATGCTGCTCGGCTGCTGACCCGAAAGACGCGGGTTCGATCCCGGCCGCGGCGGTTGAATTTCTTTGGAGGAGAAATTCTAGAGGCCCGTGTACTGTGCGATTTCAGTGCACGTTAAAGAACCCCAGGAGGTCGAAATTTCCGGAGCCCTCCACTACGGCGTCTTTCATAGCCCGAGTCGCTTTGGGACGTTAAACCCCATAAACCAAACCAAACCGAATGTCAAAATTTCCGGATACAAATCGAATACGAATAATGAAGAAAAAATGTCTCACAATGCCGACAACACATGGACAGTGGTCGAATCGTTAGGAGGCACTATGGAATTGAATAAAAATGTGCCTTGCCTTTACCGCTACAGGCATAGCGATGAACCGGGAGACACAAAAACCCGAATGATGCGGTGTCGCCAGAGGTAGACTGTCCTGAGCTCAGCTATAGCTTAGGTAGCACCATTTTTTTCGTTTGCACTTTATTTCCTCCAGTTGTGGAGCAAAGACCATAAATATACACTTGTAGAAGTATGGTTCTCGATGGAGCCACGTAGGTTGTCCGGCACGTTTTGAATGTGCGGCTACTCAACCAGACGTGCCCCCCATACACCTTTGCTTATCGTTTTTCAGTGCCACACCCACTTCGCGACTCAAGTATTCGTGAACAGCAACCTGACCGCACGCAGGTTACTCGATTGTTGTCTGGGTTATGCCAAATTGTTACTTGGGAGGTTAAAATCAATCCAAGGCTACGCGAAAAAGCAATCGTCTTGAATTTTATTGCATTCAATGGTGGAAGAGCACTTGAATAAACCGCGATAAGCCACCCTGAACAAACAAGGGTTCGTTACCAGACGTGTTTCACTCAAAACCCATCACTTGGGAGCGCAAAGAAGAATTGTGATTTAGGTATTCGCTACGACTACAGCGCTGGTGATGAATGGAGAATTTAGTATGACACCCGCAGGAGTCCATTGCGATATATCGCTACACTGCAACCAATGAACTACCTACACCTGTACATGCTTGAGGTAAAAGCGTTTGCTTCCGATTCTAATTTCATTACATTTAGACAGTTCAGGTCTCTGTGTTTGGAGCTTTGCGTGAAGTGCTGCCAGCGATAAGTCCATGGAGATCGAGAGACCCCGCGACGGGACAGAGAGACAGCTTCAGCGCGTGGCTGCATCTAAGTGTGTCATTTTTTCACGCAAGGCATCTGTGCTTATCGTCTAGTAACCCATCCTTGGCACAATTATTCGCGTGCGGACAGGTCACAGTTGCGTCGGTGGTCGTGGTAACTCTGTGAGATGCTTCCCCGCATGGCAAGCGGCCGACATGCTCACCGAGGCATGTGTCGTTCTCTTCAGCACAGGCGCGACTAGAACGCATGCGCAATGTCAAGCAATGTTCGGCTCGACGCGTCCAAGCAAGAAACGAAGCTGTAATATGCGGCATATTGTTTTCCCACCCATCGCGTCCTCATCACTAATCCCAGCTACGCGATTAAAATGAAAACGTTCGACATATGTCTGTCTGGTTTTGGGATGCAAATTTAATCGAGAAATGAGCTCCAACAAAGTTCTTATAAGAAAGCACGTTTCGAAACCTTACTCCGTTTCTTCGTCAAGGTGTGATTGCAGGTGAGTTGCCGCTTTGCTTTTAAACACTCACGTAGTTGACCGCTAGGTCGCTACTAATCTGTGGATCTAGGAAGAGGGTATGGTTCCGAGGGAGCAATTAATATCTCCCGGCGTCTATTGAACGTGCCATGACATAAGCAGCAGCCCCGTGCGCGATTGGGCTAGGTCTCCAGCACAATAGTTCCCTCAAAGTCTACACTGTGGTCACGTGCCTCGCAGTGCTTGGCCACTGCACTTCGCTCACTTTGGCGTCAGCTTTGTGCTGCTTCATCTTTTCCGTAAAATAAATTGTTCCCCAAAGACACTCAGAGCAGGAAAGTTTTTACACAACTCCTTCAACATTTAATTTAGAATGACGATCTTTCGGACGGATCAGGAGGCGTCCGATGGTGGTAATCGGCTTGAGTATTGTTCGCACCCCTTCATTTCCTAGCATGCAAGCCGAAGTTTTGCTGACGCCTTTTACACATGGCATGCATATGTACCTTTCCCGCTGGCACATGCTTGGGCTACGTTTAGAATTGTTTTAGTTCCGTATTTTTTTTTCTCGGTTTCAGGTGATACGTCGAATGCCTCTATAATTGTCTCCATAATCGCTTTTATAACACAGCAGAAAGCTGCGATCTGATCTCAGCTCAGTGCCGAATCCACGTCGCCAGCTTCTCCTGTCCTCGATGTGTCGTCACGACCTCTTGACCAATCACAGGCGCCGGCGCGACCGACGGTATGTTCCGCGGCGCCGGCAGCATATTTCTGCTAAGAAAGACAATTCGCGCTTGTTTTTACGTAATTTGCATTCGATATTTGAGAACGCAGCATGAAAAACTGTAGGACACTGTTGCAAGCCCGATATTCACAAAAAGTGCTTCAGCGTCCCCGTAAGGGTATGACGCGATGGCGTTAATGGGTAACTAGCAATGCGAAACTAGTCATTCTCGACTTTCACAGACCCCTGAGAGTCCCCATACCATACCATTCCTGGCGCGTGGTTAACCCTGCATGCTGTTGTAGCCCCGCACACCACTGCTACGAGTTGGCGCAACCAGCGTTGGTCGACGGGCTTGGGACAGGATTCGCGGGAAAGACACGGCCGGAAGCGTAGTAGCGAGAGCCGGAGGATGCTGAAGAGGGAAGCTGTACAAATTTAATTCACATTATTTGCCTCAGTACGTGAGATACAAGAAGGTAGCAGAACGTACATGAGATAAACAGGCCTCTTGAGCTTAAGCACGCGGCGGAATTTTTCAACATCCTCTAGAGAATTTGTCTCGCCACTGGATGAATGTCTTGAACGAAAACATCTTCGACGGAAGTCCGTCTCGTTGGATTCTTGAGATAGTGGAGAGAAAACTGACGCGAACCATTATTTTAATTTTGCCCGACGTTTCGAGAACAGCTCGGTCCCTTCTTCAGCGATGTCTAAAGTGTGCCAGCAGCAGCGGGGTGCTGCCTTCGCTCTTCCTTTGTTAGCACGTGGCGCAGTCCACTAACGTACGTGGAGAGGAGCGTTCCTGGAGTCCTATTCATCGCCGCCTTTGTGAGCGGGATGTGCCATGACTCCACATATGTCGCCTCTTCATCAAGTTTGGCTCCACGGCCAAGACGCTCACCTCTTCGAAGGCTATTCGGTGGTCGGTACGCTCGCAGTGTTCGGCAAGGGAGTTCGATTCTGAATTCATTAGTCGGATGTCATTTTTGTGTTGCCTTATTCTTTGGTGGAGGTTTTTTGTTTCGCCGCCGTATGGAGCCGGGCACCTGGAGCATGGGATTTTGTAAACGACACCCGTTTGTTTTTCTCTGTGGACGCGGTCTTTCGGTCGTGGTAAGAAGCGGCTTATTGTGGAAACCGGTTTGTGAGCAACCTAGATTCCATATTTTCCCAGAATGCGTGCAAGTGCCTCACTGGTTCCCCTAACGTATGGAAACACCACGCGCGCGTGTTTTGTTATTTCATTGTTGGCTGTTCCCCCTGTCCTCCGAGCCTGACGGCGACCTACGCGTTGATTGAAGCCACGTGTGTAGCCAGTCTTCTGTAGGTCGGCGAAAACAGTGGTCTCTTCTGCTTTTTTCTCTGCTTCGGAGGAGCAGTTTGACTTTGATCTTCTCAGATTTGAGGAGACGATCGGATTTCTTGTGGCTAGTAGGGTGGTTGGAATTAAAATTTAGGTAGCGGCCGGTGTGGGTTGGCTTCCTATAGATACCGAACTTAAGATCTCCCCCTTTTCTTCTAATGAAGATGTCCAGGAATGGCAATGTGTTGTTCACTTCTCGTCAAATTGTGAACTGAATAGACGGTTCGACTCAGTTGAGGTGTGCCAGGAAATTTTCGACCTGCGATGTCTTCAGAATGCAGAAGCAGTCGTCAATGTAACTAATGAAAACTTCTGGCTTTTCTTAAAACGACATCAGTGCCTCCTTTTCGATGGCCTCCATCGTCAGGTTGGCAGCAGTCACCGAGATCGCGGCGCCCATGGTAGTGGCGCTGGTCTGCTTGTAAAATTCTGCTTTGAAAGAAAACACTGTGCTACTTAGGTAAAACTCTAAAAGCCGGCAGAGTTCTTCTGGGTCGAGGCTCGTCCTGGTGCCTAGGTCAGCGTCCGCTTAGAAGTCTTGCTTCGCTGCAGAAGCGGCAAAGGGTGCAGGAACGCTCGTAAAGAACGAGACCACGTCGAATGAAACCATGCACTCGCCTGCTTCCTCCCCCCCTCCCCAGCCGATCCGCTGGTGAGGGCCCGTACTGCGATGGTGAAGTCGACGATGACACCGTGACGTTGCACCTCTTACAGCGGCGCTGAATCAACACAGGTTAAAGCCGGCCTAGCCAGAACCGCGCGCTGACTAGTTTCAACATGAAGCCTCCTTTCAACAATGGTCACCCCTTCTGACGAGATCGTCGGCTTCCATCTGCAGCGATCGTCGGAAAAGACGGTTTCCTGCCTTTGCTGCGCTCTTTACAGCACCGGGGAGGACAGGGGCCTTTCTTTCCTCCACCACAGTACGGATGTTCAGCAGAGTCTAGCTGTATTGTGACCGCCGCGCCGAAGTTGCTTGCAGGCGGGGTGAAGCCACATCCTTCTTTTTAGAGGCAGATGGAATACCCAGCTTCCAGCACCTGGCCATCGCGAGGAGGACGGCTTTGTTGCCAGTTCACGGGTCCCGCGTGACACAGCCGCTGAGTGATGACGCACTACGCGTGCTCTGGCTCGCGTTGCAAACGCTAGCCGCGCTTGGGCCGCCATGCTTCAGGTGCAAATAGCAGACGAACTCCTGCTGCACAGCATATTTTCTAGCGTGAATCGGAAAGTCGGTAGATAGTCGTCGGGCACGATAGCATGCAACTACATCGGATTTGAACGTAACTTTGACGGGGCATTTGCACTTGTTAGCGATGCTCCGGCCGGTTGAGAAAACAAGCGCAGCGACGAAAGTTGGTCGCTGGTTTAATTGCCCTGGATTCTAGATCGAAGGTCCGATAGTGGGCTATGACTGCAGCGTTTCCGTAAAACCGGAGAACCGCGTAGCAGATTCAGGCACTTTCACGGTAAAGAGATCGGGGATCCGACCACTTGATAGCTGCGGCGCGTCTACGGTGCTCCTTGCCTATCTGGGCAGAACTCTTGATTTCCGAGCTGTACTATGGATATGACCTTGATGTCAGCCTCAGATTTTAATCTTAGGGTCACCTGCGAACGTTTTGACGAAGTGATCACAACCAAGCCACCAAATCAGGGGCCACCAAAGTTTGTTTAAAAGTTCAAGAAAAGGATGAGATCTCGTGGTGTTTTGGACCTTTTATTCTTGGGGCATGCGTTTCATTCTGCGGTGGAGTCGTGGCCACCCAGGGGGCGTCTTTGTACATCGGGCGATGTGAAGTTGCGTTTGCGTCAGGGTTACACTGCAAGCTCGCGAGCTGGCGCGGCAACCTCGATCCCTGCTAAAAAAGCACACTGATTTTTGTGCCGTCTTGTCAGAAGCCGACACGATAAAGAGACACGATATTGGCGAAACGCGGAATCAAGTGTCAGCTACGAGGTACTCTCGTGTCGAATGTTATTAACACGGCGCAAAATGCCAAAGTGAACTAGTTAGCCAGTTTGCTGTCTGATGAGGGGCCGTTGTGACAATCTACGATCAATCATGGCGGCTGGCGGCGTTCCACCGCAGCGGATATGCGCCAGTGCATACCACATATATAAGTTGTTGAAACAGTGCGTTGGAAGGTTCTCGAAGGCGAGAAAGAACTAAAATACACGTGCGCGGCCTGTGCTTTAGTCAGCACTAGCAAATTTCATGTGCTTCGAATCGAATGACATTAAACCGAAGTTATTATTCAGCTGCTACATGAGAACATTTATTGTCATTGAATGACATTAAATTGAAGTCATTATTCAGCTCCTACACGGGAACATTTATTGTCATTAGGTGCGAATAACATTCGCCATCGAATGAGTTTGGAGAACTGAGTTACATTCGATCTCGATCCGAATGCATACTCTGACACCAGGTACGCAGTAGATACGAGCAACCCGAAAAAATAGCATGCCCAACGCTACAGTCCGAAATTTTATTTATAGAGCTTAGCTAAAAAATGTTAATTTTGGTTGAAACTATTCGCATTTTAGGTTGTCTGGTGTAGGCCTCACCAGCAGCCAACAGAAATGGCCGAGCGTGTCGGTTTGGCGTTCCGTGTGCCTTTAGCATACAAATACTTCAAGCTGTATCATTTCACGCTCCGCTCGTCTCCATAGATCACTTCATCTCCGTGCTCCACCGTTTTCGCCATTTTGCTTAAATACATTTATCAAATTCGTGGTTGACTTGGCTCGGCTAGCTAAAAAACTACAGGATGGCAAGAATCAATATTTAAAGCCCACAATTTTCCACAGAAATCTTGCCGCCCACTTTTAAATAAACACGAATTTTAAACACCTTTTATGTGCACTTACACCCCTAAGTTGTACTAAATTGTTTTTCACTCATCATCGTTGCTATAATTTTCGAATGATATTAGTTTACACTGTGTAACACCGCAAAAGCCAAATGACATTCGATGCACCGAATGACATTCAATATGCTACTGTGGCAGCGTTATTACTGAGACTACCAAAAAAATTAGGAGACTGGAGACAACGATGTGCGCCCCGCCGGATGTGAAACTAATAAGTCGATTTTCTCCATGGAGGAAGGAAAGAACTGATTTTCCGTCTGTAACACTCACTTCATAGCGCTTTCTCCTTTCTGCATTTTTCATCCCTCTATCATTCAATTCCACAGCTTAAACCTTTTTGCAGTGTCGCTGAACATTGATCAGTCAACTAACTTGCTGACTTCGCAAAACAGAAAAAAAACAAGGACTACACTGGCATCTGTGAAAGGAATTCATATATCTTCCGCCATGTTTAGGAACCTCCTTGTTCCCGTATTATGCACGCTGCGTCTTTTCACCATGGTTGTGAGCTCGATATTTCGTGGCTCAAAGCGCAGCATTAGCCACGGAGGAAAACTTTCGACGAATACAAACTTTTTCTCACCGCGGAATATCCCAGAAAATCAGTGCCAGCGAAGGAAGACGCGGTGAACACCCAACAATGAAGCTTGCATGTGGTGCACCCCCTGAATACATGGAGCGTTTTTGAGGCGATTTTCGCCCGACGGAGCAGATTTTACGCCCGGCGTCGAGAAAAACGCCCGTCGCCGCCGATCAGGACCGGCTAGATTTTGACGCGCGGCGTCCGGTAAGACCGGAAGCTGCGGCTGAGGCGAGCCAATAGCAACGCAGAAAACCCGCTCTTCCGGTCCTCTGCCTGCCGCCATGGCCGACGAGCTACGCTGTGTTTTTGGCATGGAAATGTTATTGTCGTGAAAATAAACGCTTCCTCAGACTTGAAATGCCACTTTTTTTTTTGGAGAACACGGCCGAATCTTGAACCGGAGTGCCTGCGCTCCCTCCCTGAAGCGAATGTGTCAAAGACAACCGCAGCCGCTGGCGTCCGCGGCTGAGCGGGCGCCGAAAGGAACGCGACGGCGTGCATTCGAGCACGCAAATCTTCATAGATACTTAAGCGCGCGTGCTAAAATTTGTACAATGGTGTCGAAGTGAACCTTTCCTGATTTTCACACCATCAACTATTTTGAGATGTCATATATAGATTGTTTTTCGAATAAACGGCAGTTGAAGACTAGCGTCTGTCCTGTGTATCTGTGTCCTTGTCCCGTTTGTTTACTAAGCGCTAGCAAATATGATTTCAAACGCTTTCCAACTAGCCCAAGTTTCCGCCTTATTAACTTCTTTCCTTGCCGCTTCCCCCTCCACCCCACTGGCCCCCGCGCTGACTCAGTAGTTGTGGTATGGTAGGTAAAGGATGGGCGATGTGGAAGCATGCAGCGACTTTTGTGCAAGCCGGCTGGTCTCAGCTGGTGCTGTGCACGTGGTTCCCTTAGTGTGGTGACATCCTTTGAGGTACACTTTGGCTACGCCGCTTAAGTTCAGCATTGTAAGATCCGGGGTTTTCGTGGAAACTTCTCCGTTTTGACTCACTCCCTGGAACAGTAGCCCAGTGCCTCCTTTGTGTAGGGACTCTACATTTGTTTCTACTTTTGTGTGTGTGTGTGGGGGGGGGGGGGGGTGAGGCTGGAGGAAATAGGGGCTGAACACGGCTGCCGCCAGCTTTTGACATCGCGTGCGGCTAGGAAGGGAAAAGTACCTATTTTTCGAAGAACCCTAAAGTGGCGGTCAGTGGCACTGTAGCCAAGGGAATGAAGTATGAAAGCTGTTACCCCACTCAAGTCATAGGGAGGTCAACATTGGGTACACAAAAGAAATCGGCAGTTACTCAATGCAGAAACACGTGTACAAAGTTGGGGGAAACCATTGGGTACACAAAAGAAAACGGCAATTACTCAATGCAGAAACACGTGTACAAAATTGGGGGAAACCATTGGGTACACAAAAGAAAACGGCAGTTACTCAATGCAGAAACATGTGTACCAAGTTGGGGGAAACCAATGGGGAGACAAAAGAAATCGGCAGTTACTCAATGCAGAAACACGAGTACCAAGACCATCTCCCTCCCTTCCCCCTGCTTAACTTCCACTACGCAATTACGACTTCTTGCTAATCCACGAAGGAAATTTTTGGGGTAGAAAAAGTGCTACGTTTAAAGCAGCTGGTTTCGAGTGCGTGTATGTAAAATGCGCTCTTAGTCATCAGCATGACCCATTTCATACATAGGCCTACTTCTACTAGCTACAATGTGGATGACAACAGGGAATTTCAGAATACGGTGATCCTATCCGTTAGGGGAATAGCAGGGGAGGGGGCGTGCGCAGGTGCACGACAGTAAGCAGAGGGGGGGGGGGGGGGGTATTATATTCACCGTGCACACTGGCCCCCCGTTATTTAAATGGCCCTCACCGATAGGGCCACCCTGTTAAAAAGGCCTCTGGTGTCCACGTGGCTGACCTATTTACCCCAACTTCCAGGAAGAGGTACAATATGTCATCAGGAAACAGAAGTGCTGGAAAAATTGTTTGAGGAAGGGATCCCTGAAGTGTTCGTTCCGAGGTCAGTCTTAAAATCTGCCAACAACTACAGCAACTGCCCAAGATCATTAGTTGGGAATTACAAAGGCCAATGCGGCCACCTTCAACCCCTCAAGAAGTATGTCAAAGAAGGCAACAGTTTGATCCTCCCGAGCAAACTCGTAATGAATGTGCCTTAAGAATACGAAGAATTTAAAGCTTTTACAGATGCAAATACACTCCTCAAACTCAAAACGCTATTTATCAGTACACTTAGTGCCTTGAAAAACTCACTGAACAGGTGGCGGGTATGCTGCCCAAATCATGGAGAAGACATGTACGAGCTTCTCCTTGAATAACATGTAAGAGTATGGCTCAGGATATACCTGCGTAAACAACATGTGGACTGTCAATTAAAACATGTGCTGCACTTAAGTTGATTAGTCGCCAAGTTCATTTTGTCATGTGTGGCGAAATAAAATTATTACATACAAAACTGAAAATTATCGCGTGTTTTTCATTAAAGTATCCCTCTAACACATGCTGCAGCTGATTATAAACACAACTCTCCCTCTGATGCGTTGATAATTCGCAGCCCGGCAAGGTTACGCTTGGTTGCTGAGAAGTGCCCAGCCCCAGTCAGGGGATGTTGATACTCAGGGTCGTCGGTTTGGATACCGCCGGTAGGATAGTTGTTTTGTCTTCTACTTTGTTTTAGCTACTTCCCACTTTGTAAACATGTTGCTTCATTTATTTCTCCTCATTAAAATCCTTGAGCTTTTTTTTTTACCCAATAAGCCGGAGTACGCAGCGCACATTGCATTGCGAAGGCTATGAAAGTGCAACTAGGACTTCGGTAGCTTGGCTGTTAACACAGTGGCATCAGCGACAGTAAGTTGAAGCGCTTGATGTTAAAGTTCGCACAAAGCAAATCTCTTGTCGTTGCTATACTAACAATGCACACAGCATAAAGTTGAACTTAAGAGGTCAAAAATAGTCATGTCGACCTTTTTCCAGTAATGACCTGCGCCCCGCGAATGTACAAAGCCTAAACTCCGCTGCACGTGTTCATGCACGAACAACGTATCCTCACTAAACAACGCCACGAACTGCGAGAAAGTAATTTGGTTCAGTACTAGCCTCTTTACTCACGGATTAAACAGATTGCGTACAGTGCAGAAGGCGTGCACCAGTGACTCGATCACGCCTGCTGCTCTTGCCAGGCTAGGCGAAGCCAGCGCCCACCGCATCATTGCAAGGGAATAATTTTGTGAGATATAATGTGAGGGACCTTTGGCGGCCCGACCATGTGAAAGTTCCCGGCGATAGTATTGCAGATGGGGTTTGAGGGCACATTCACAATGGCGAATCACTGACGTCGGGCGACAGATTTCGATCGATTATTTAGGGTTCCAGGGCAACAGGAAAGCGGGGACGGATCGTAACAAATCGGCTTAACATTCAAAAGGTGCATATGGAGCATTCCTTCGAACTTGGAATGGGGCGAGGGATACGAAAGGAAATGATCGGTTCAACTCGGGGTAACAAAGGGGAAAGAGGAAATTGCCGGATATGGCGCGGACAGAGGCTGCATGCCGAAACAGGAAAAAAAAACAAGCGAGGCAAGCTCATTCCCGCTTTCCCCCCATACATGCTCCCCTCCTGCTACCAATCCGACGTCCTCCCTCTTGCAATCACACCTCTTTTCCCATTTGTCCCCGACACCATGGTCTTTGTTCACGACTTTCTCCCCTACCTGGCCTTGGCCACTCTACGTTTCATACTGGTGAACAGCGCAAAAAAGGCGGGACAACCAGGGACAACCAGGGACAACCAGTTCACCAGTATGAATGCATACCAACTCGCCCAGATCTCAGCCTCACTCTACGTTTTTCGGAATGTTTCTCGGGTGACCAATGATCGCCCCGGCGGCCTCCGTGAGAGAGGGGTGCGATAGTCGACGGAGAGAAGGGTGTGCCCTTTCCCAGCCCGCCCATCTCTTTATAAGCAGCTGGTGCGCAGTGGTGGACGGTCATAGAGATCGTTCCAGTTTCTCAGAGCGTAAGCTACTGAGATCTTCTCCGACAACGGTGCGAGCTGCATTATCGAGGATTTTAAAGCCGGAAAGCATCGGCCGTTCAGAGATGGATGAGAGTAGTCATTCCTCACGGAAAGGCGATAACTGGTGCGTGCTCAAGGGCTTCGCATTCGGCCTCAACCACCGACCCATCAAGTTCACCGAGCGTATAGACAGCGTGGATCTGTGTGTGGTTTGCAAAGAGCTGCCGGCGCATTACACCCGTCTTCGATGCGGTCATAGCATGTGCGACGACTGTGTGGGAATGGCCATGAACTCGCCAGTGCTCTCCGGTGAAGACTGTGCGGATGCTTTCGGAACCTGTCCAGAGGACGGAATGAACATCATGGAGAACGCGCTCTGTACCGTCCACATCCCCTTCGACTTCGTGGCCAGCAAGCGCGCCCATTGCTTCAACGTCGAGCACGGCTGCCCGTATCAGGCCCCGCTACAGGATGTCCAGGAGCACTCGAGTTATACTGCCGCTTCCACCCCCTGAGTTGTGGCTACTGCAGGCGGCAAGACATACCCGTCAAGGACATCTTCACGCATCGCCGCATTTGTCGCGGAGGGCAAATCGAGACGACCTACGTTTCTGGTCTCGCCGGATGCCAAGAACGTGGCGTCGCGGGCGCCGTTGGCTGTGCTCCAAAGGAAAGCGTTGGTAATTCCATGGCTGCTTGTTGACTTGCCAGAATATTGCTGGAAAGCGTCGAGCGGTTTGTCAAGCGCTAAAAATGGGTACGTTTTAAGAGGCTGAACCCTATTCTTCATCACTGGAATTGGCAAACTTCCCATGGCCTCCACGAGTCCCCAGAACAGCCCCACTGGAGGCGGCTCATGCGCCTCGATGGACCCCAGCATCGTCGAGTGGATGGCTCACCAGTACCACCACGACTACCAGGTGAACTCACTCCTGAAAGACTACTAGACACTGACCCGACACAAAATGACATGACAGGCACTGGCGTCCGAAAGCACCGGTTTTTGCAAGTCGTTGTGTTTCTCCCTCACTATTCATCCCCATTGTCTTTTTAGTGTATTTATAATTTCTCCTCCTTATGCACAACTCCTCTCATAACTTGTCAGAGAATTGGTAATAAAGCCTTGTCAAAGAGCGAATTGTCTGGGACGGTCATTTATCTAGCCTGAGCGGCCGCCATGTTGGTCACAACTAAGGCACGTCGAAAGGTAGCCAAGCGTCCCTGATCTTTTTGTTATCTGCATCGCTGAGCCGGCCGGCGGAGTCTGGAACAAAATGGCATGCATGCACCTGCACAGCTACTACAGCCGCGGGAGCGTCTCTCTGTGTCATATCTACGGATTCTAGATGATTTAGTTCACAGGTTATTTTAAAGCCACTCTCACAAGATTTAGAATTCAGTTGCCTTTTATGGGGGTAAAAAATCCCTTCCTCTCAGCTTTTTCGAAAGTTAGCTTTCCCTTGTCCGCCTTGTCTTGCGGAAAGCTTATATCATCTCTTAACCAGTTGGCAGGCCCGCTGCTCTTGATTACTAAGAACCAAAGTCTAGGAATCTTTTCTATCGAACATAGTGACCCGCTTGCGTTATCTCAATGGAGTGATATGTGCCAGGAAACTTCACTCTGGTTTGAATGAGATTATCCTCTCTCGCCAAGCACAGTTGGCTGGACCATTGTGGTGGAAGTGGCATGAGTGGCACGTGGAAGCGTCTGCTCACCAGAAAATTCGGTGTCGGCGTTGTGAGCTGGTCCCTAGAGAGCAACCTAGGAGGCAGGTGGGACCCCTAGGTCACATGACCTTGCCTACCGGATAAATAGCCAAATGTATATGTATCAGCAGCGCGAACACAACACAGGAAGAAGAAACTGCCCAAAGTTAAATTAATTAGTGGTCACTCGGAAAGAGAAATCTGTTTTCCATGCAAGGCCGACGACTGGAAGCGCCTGTCATCGCAGGGCAGTCGCGCGTAGCTTAACCGCTGCAGCACTGCGCCACTTCACTACCCATTGAAGGAGCTTGGTCGGGCCATCGTGGTGAACGCAAAGTAAGTATCACTCCAAATATGATTACCCCCGTCAGTATTTCCTCCGAGTACCTCTGAAGGCACTCGCTGGAAATACTGAAGGCGCGAAATCACATTTGGCGTCTTTCAAATAAATGTCATACCCCTGTCAGAAAGCGCACGTCGGAGGTCTTTCCTGCACAGGAGCCTCTCTTCATCAAAGCAGCAAGACCTGAAATCAGCCGCGACGCTGCTACGTGTTGCAGCCCAGTGGTGAAACTGGCGTTCAACATTCTCACCGCTGTGCGTGTGGTAGCTGAAGTGAGAGTCGTGAAGCAAAGATGCAACAATTTATTCATTCGTTCAGCTTAGAATTATATTACACCTTACTTTCTCTAATATAGAACTACACACACGATTGTTTCAGGGGCCTCCAGAAGGTTTGGGGCATCGTCTAGTGAAAAGTGTGACATTGAGAAAGGCCGCCGCTTTCCTTCTTTTCCATGCATTTCAGCAATGGCTCCCTGAGCTTTACAGGTTCCGTTTTTTTTTCCCACTTTTTATTTTAAATTTTGTTGAGTCCCGCATTCTCAAAATGCGCTATTCTTTTGGGTCAGTTGTAAGGGGATTTCCAGCAAATGACTCCCAGAAAGGTTAAAACTGCGCAAAAGACCAGAACACAGGCAACGAGGAACACAGAAAACCCTACAGCCGCAGTGTTCCTCGCCTTTTGCGCAGTTTTAACCTTTCCAAAACCAAGAACAAACTAGCCCGCAAGAACGCCCTGCTACAGCAAAAGACATCATCGCTAACTTTTTGCGACTGTTTACGCTGGGCTTTTCTCGGAATCTGTGATGTTTTGAAGGTGTAGGTTGCGCAACCACGGGACGAACCACGAAGACACAGAGACACACACAAGCGCACTAACAACTGTTTACTTCTTCCTGGGAACGCTTACTTATACAACTGGCCACGCATGCTCAAATGAAAACCTTAAACCACAATAGTCATGCCAAGGGCTGTTAACGCAGACGCGAACGCAAAAAATTGATTTCGGCTACGTACAGAGCCACGGACGTGTCACTGATACAGTCTACAGCGCTTTCCTTTATGTGGAAAGCTTCCAAAGCCAGCCGCGCTTGTTCATTTTTGCTTTGTCCTAGTATCACGGTCTCGTCAAGTCGCGGTGCGCAATTGCGGCAAGAACTAAGATGGGACACAAGGTGTGTCCCTTTGTCTGTGTTGTTCCTAACTTTATTCGCATGCTCCCTGAGTCGCTCGTTTATGCACCGTCCTTTCTGTGATGTTTGGCCGCCGGGAGCAGAGCCTCAGAAATAGCCGCGTAGGGACAGTTGGAAAGCTTGAATTCCAAAGTTGTGCTTCTGTGGGCCAGGGCCAGCTGGCACCTCCCTTTTGTCCCACCAGCGCCTCCTGCCCCACCCTTTCCTGAGAAGGCGAGTTTCGGAGAAGTCGAGTGCTGTTGGCTATAATGTGGTCTTGCTTGTCTAGCTTGTTCTTTCCGTGTTCAGGCATTCATCCTCTTTCCGCGCCATATACTACTATTTCCTGTATTCCCTTTGTTGTATCGAGTTGAACACATCCTTTCCTTTTGTATGCTTCGCCCCATTCCAAAATCGAAGGAATACTTCATATGCAACTTTGGAACGTTTAGCTGATTCCTTAGGTCACTCTCGGCTTTCGCAGTGCTCTTGAACCCAAACTAATGGACCGAGTAGATCGCGTAATGTCTATGATTCACCATTGAGAATGTGGCCTTAAACAAATTATATCGCCGGGTACATACGCCCGGTCGGGTCTAAAAAAGCTCCCTCCCATTATATCTGTGAAAATTCCTTTTATAATGTCGCGATTAGCCCAGCCTGGCCAGAGCAGTGCGGGTGAGTCATCTGTAGACAAACCTTCTGCGCTGTACTTGATCTGTTTAATCCGTGACTAAATAGGCCAGCGAGCCTGACTGCCTCCCCCAGCCCCGACGGCGTAGAGAATGCTAATACTGAACTAAATTATTGGCTCGCATTTCGTGGCGTTGTTAAGTCAGGATACGCTGTTCGTGGACAAAGACGTGCAGCGAAGTCATCCCCATTTAGGAGGTTTCGTACATGCGCATGACGTTACTGGAAAAAGGTCCATCTGGCTATTTTTGGCCTCTTAACTCTAACTATATGCCGTGATTGTTTTGCTAATTATCGCTTTGTGCGATCTTCGGCATTTTATTATTTTTATCATACTTTTCTTCCTTCACAAAACTAAGGCTTGACATTCACTCGCGTTATCCATTGATAATTGAAGAAAAAAAGGTTTCTTCAGCCCAGAGTTGAAGCGCTTTGACTCACTGTCACTGGTGCCACTGTGTTAACAGCCAAGCTGGTCAATGCATGCGTCCAAACAAATAACGCTGCGAAACAACGAACTAAAAGCATCGTAGCTGCGCTGTTTACAGCCCTCGCAACGCAAAGAGGGCTGCGTACGCCAGCTTGCTGCTTTTGCGTGCTATAATTTGGGAGTTTTAGAACAGAGTGCCCGAAGCTTTGGGAGGCGTCGAATGCGCTAGAATGCGTACAGCTTGAGCACCGCGGTACGGTGCTGCTGAACGCTGTTGCTGCTCCGTCGTACGGCAACCTACACACTGCCTATTTTAATGCGTTGCTGTTGAAACCTGATTTAGTGCGAAAAAAGTACGCCGTTGAGGCGGGCCAGCTCGTTCGCTTCTCGCTCTCGGTCGCTTACGAGGAGTTTTCGTCCAGAAACGCCGCCATCTCGTCCGTCAACGACGCGAACCGAGGTCGCTCGGCTCGGTTGGCGATAACCGAGATTAGCGGCGTAACCGCGGTCTGGTCCGCCGTGTGAACAGCAGTAATCACATCTAGCGAAAACAGTGGTTTCTTTAACCGTGGTTATGCACGCCTGTGGAACAAGAGTATTAATGTATTAATACATGACGGAAGCCAGCAGTCACCGAGGAGCATAGGAGATGTCTTTTTTTTTAATTTGCGGTTCTCGTCAATGGGAGATCAATAAAAGCGGAAGAACGACACGCAGCTGGTGGGATCCGAACCCACGTCCTCTGAATTTCGCGTCCTGTGCTCTGCCCACTGAGCTACGGTGACGGCTGGCCAATCTTCTGCTTTCGGGGTTATTTATGTATACAAATGCAAATACCAAAAATCTCCAGCCGCGCTTAAAACAAGTAATGCAAGGTTTGGTTTGAACTTTGACAACCATTATCGCTCTGATCGCCGCGGCCATCAACAATTTTTCTGGCTTTAAATATGAGCATAAAATAAAACACCCCTCCAAAAAGCAATACCAAGAAAACCATTCGTATATTTTTAAGGTGTTTGTCAAACATTGTTAATGCTTAGATTTTCTTTTTCTTTGTTTTTAATTTGCAATGTCGCACTGCGATCTCAGGTTCGCGGACGGGTGCCTTCTCCTCCAAGGCCCTTAGAGGCAAAGGCGCAACATTGGAGGCGTGTGGGCGCGCTCTTTAGGCCTTTGAACATAAGAACCAGGACGACACATGCACATTTTTCGAGCGAATGAAAACTGGACTGTCGCACTCTGCCTGCAGCAGAGTCCAGGAAGGAAAAGGAGGGAGGCCGTCCTTTGTCATAGTGCTGTGGGAAGTGGGTTGTTCCTTGTTCCGGGTAGGGGTGGGGGGGGGGGGGGGGGAGAGTGAGGTAGTTGAAGCCAGGATGTTGTTCAGAAGAATTTCTTTTGCAAGTTTAGTGTGGGGTAGCTCACTGCTGCGGGCACAGGAACAAAGGCCCATTTCCTGCATAGCCTCACAGCAGCGCTACAGAAGGTTGACTGAAATCCGCTTTTCTACACTTCACCATTGCACTCTTCCGACGACTTTCTCGAGGCCATCTTGAAGTATACAGGCGACATTCCTGAATTTACTCAGAAGGGGGAACTTGACTTTCTCCGTTTCCACAACGAATGTGAAAGTGTCTTCTGGGAACGAGGCCTTTCGTTTAGAAAGCAAGCATTGCAGAGGAGCTGACTGGTAGATTTCGTAACCGGCGAGAGTGAGTTCGGGTGTTGCCTTCCTGTGCTACGCACGCGTGTGGCTGCAGGAAAAAAAAAAGAATATTTCAGCTGTGGGGTAAATTCGCAGAAGATGTTGAGCGGGAGAGCAGAAGGGAGAAATTAATGGGCGCTAGAAGCAATCCTGTATGCAGTGAGAAAAGACGCTGAAGGACCGAGAAAATCAGGCACGATGCTTAACGGCAAAATCCGCGGCTTAAAGCAAAACAGATTACGTGTCGCCTTCTTTCCCTGGGTTCGCTACCACACGCCGCTGTTAGTCACTCTATCGCTTTCTTCTCTTTTAGCCCTCAATGAGAGGGTCGCTTCTTCTCTCCCCCCCCCCCCCCCCCCCCCCCCGGCGTCCACAAGCTTTTATTGGCCCGTCTAGTTAGAGAGGTCAGATGACCTCCTCGTACTCTCCTTCACGGAAAGCGGAAATAAACTTGCAAGCCCTCAGAAGACGAGCGCTGGGCGCTGTACCAGTCTCGTTGCGATCTTACAACTGCTCGGATCCTTCATCCTGTCGCTGAGACCAGCTCGCTACGGAGACCAGCGCACTTCATCTGTACAGTGGACAGCTATGGACAGCGTGCCCAGCACAAGCAAGGCCGGACCTGGTGTCGGAGCGAGTGTGCAGAGAATCCCGTGCGTTTACGACCCGAGGGCTGCGCGCGAGGACAGCGTGCAGTTCGAGGGAAGATGGTACACCCACAGAGGCTACTGCGGCTCGCTTGACCGCCGACCCATACTGTTCAGGCAACCGCTGCGTGACTTCCGCGTCTGCATCGTATGCCAAGATGCGGTGGCGATCATTTTGATGTCATGCGGTCATAGCGTGTGCGAGTACTGCCTAGGCTTTCTCGTCAAGAACCCCGCCCAAAAGGACTCCACTGCTGTCTGTCCAGCGGATCATGTCTGCTTCATGGCGCGCGAGGTCCAGAAGCTACACTTTCGCATCGAATGTCTCTTGAAGTCTGCTGCCTAAACATGAAGTTTGGTTGCTCGTTCCGGGGCGAGCTTAGGGAGCTCATCAACCACGATCTAGTGTACTGCGGCTACCACCCGAAGAGTTGCGACCACTGTCACCGGCAAGACATCCATCCCCGCGACGTAAAGCGTCACTGGAAGGCCTGCACAGGGTACCAAGAGAGCGGGAACGATTCTTGGAACGACGCTGTCGGTGAGAATGATGCAGCTGCCAGTTCTGAGACCGACGAGCTCGTTGTGGTGAACTCTGTTCTGGAACCCATTACGCATGTCGTGAAAGAAATGCTCAATCCCGTTACGGATGTCATGAAAGAAATGCTGGACTTATTTGAGGACACGATGCAAAACTTGTGCCAAGCGCGTAGTCTTGAAGAATCGAAGATTACAGAGCTGCAGGACAGACTCAGTCGAGTGAGAAAGGTCTTCGAGGAGCTTCCTAAGGCATACCAAGCGAACCCCAACTCAGCTGCAAGCGGTGGTCGCCACGAGTGAGATTTTCTCGCGTCCCGACTTTTTTTATATAATTAAACCACTCTTTTTTTTCATTAACCAAACTTGCTTCATTTTCGAGACCTATCCCTCTCGAATCACGTGTCCATAAAGATCTCTTGAAGTCTCGGAATGAATCTGCGTCTTCTTCTTGTAGGCGATTCCCTCCCCCATGATGAGACATTATGGGTGGTTATAGCAGCCCTTATTATTCAGATACTTCCATGTTCCAAAGTTTGAGTGCAGCGTAGACTGCTAGTGCCATCCGCGAATGCACAGATGATCGGGACAGGTCACGTGTAGGGTAGCCGAGGATACTATTCCGGGGTAACTGCGCACCTGGCGGCTGGTAGCAGAGTTAACGAAATGCTCAGCGCTCGCAGTTTTCGACGTTGTTGTATGGTGCTAATTTTTTATGCCTCGGGAGCAGCTTTTGGACTAAGACAACCATCGCGCAGAGTTTCATGTCTATCCAAGGTTGTGTCAGAAACCCATTTTTTTAAACTTTCAGTCTAAAAAGGCCGAGTGCCTGACAAGAGGAAAAGCTTTTATTGTTTGGAGCCCGCAGCGCTCACATAGGATTCTCTTGTGAGTTGCGATCGCCGCTGTGCATGTGGCCATTTTGTTTTCAGGTATTATCTGTCGATGAATCGGGAATTTGCCACACTTTTGCTTCCTCCAGATGTGGAGAACGAAATCAAACTCCTGCATTGCGCTCAAAAACAGAGGGTCATAGCTTTTCGTAATTTAATGCTTGATTCAATTGCCGGTGAAAATAAAACGTGAATTACGAGGCAACCTGTCATGAATAAGGGTTCGGGAGGAACTTCATCGACCGCGCTGGGCTTTTCAAAGTGACCTGAAACGTAAATTAGAAGCGTGTTTTGGCATTTCGCTTCTCCTGATTAAGGATGCCATTGAATCCGCATATTCGAGCTCAAGCGTCAGTATCCGAACGCCGAAGTCATGGAGTCACCGCGGGGAGCCATACTATCTTGATTTGTTCTCATCATGAACGAAATACGAACGAGGCGTCGTGATCTCATTTAGACGCTGCAGTGGAATTTGTCAAGAATGCCATGCCAGGATTGTGATGGACTCTTTAGTCTTCGCCATTTGAGCTTCTTTATCTTAGTGCCAAGCAAATATCGGTGATCGTCTAATCTGGCCTCCACACTATCGCCATATGCCGCCCATGCCTCCAGATGAGGCTAGGAGCGCGTTTACAGCTTATCCATCCAGTGCTGCTTTTCCATGGCCTCGACTAGAGCGAGTCGAGTCAGGCGTCGAACTGAACAAGGCCATCGCTGCGAGTTTACGCGAAGTCTATCTTAACGGGCGTAGATCGGCAGGGTTCGGTACCAATAGCCACGACTAAAAAACAGAGCTGATGCCAGTTTGGTTTTCGCAGGCCAGAGACGAACGATAAGCATAAAGAAGGAAAGAAACAGGGCTGGATGAAACGTGCGCACACGCGCGTGCGCGATGAAACAAAAAAGGGAGGGGGGCAGTTATGGCCAAAGAGCGCCCAGAAAATGTTTCTTCCATTCAAGGTGGTATCAAAAACGCATTTCCCAAGCATTTCACCTGAAGGTAGTCGAGCACGAGGCATGGGAGAGATTGTACCCATTGTATCACCGGTGGGTACCCGGCGGCACTGGGGATCGAACCCCGTACTTCCCGCATGCGAGACGGATGTTCAAACGGCTAGACCACCGCTGTGCAAAGGCTCTTGAAAGCGGAGTTACATCTCCAGCCAGTGTGTGATGAATACTCAGATCAAGCATGCGCTTGTGAAAACGGTGGCTGCGGACGGCGTAGATCTGATTTCGGTTAAAGATATCTTGTTTTTTTTTCTGCGTGTCTGTGCATTGCGGTGCTGTTTGACACTACAAATAAGCAGCACCTTTATTTCTTTAAACATTGACTGGCGAAGCTAAGATTTTACCCGTGGTATGAGCTGTCACTGGTGATAAGCGAATTTTTGTGCATGTTGAAGGCACTGTTTATTGAGGGACATTAACTAGCGCCACCCTCTGTTCCATCGCAATGCGGAGCATTCACAGCGTCACGTGACTGTTCCCGTACGTAAAACGGGCGCAACACGGGGCGGTGCTTTGATAGGCGTTGGCGCCGCGCTCGCAAGCGTATGTGCTGAATCTCGCAGCATTGGGATCGAGAAGATGAGTTCACCACACAAGCTAGGGGTGCTTGTTAAGGAGGACGACGTCAAGAAACTTTTGACTGTCTTCGCCAACAACGTTTACGACAGCGCGACGAACGACCCTGAAAAGGTAAGAGAACGCAAAAGCAAAGTTCTCGTGCCAGGCGCTGACTTTAGTTTGCACGCTGTGGCCTTCAGCGCCAACTTCTCAGCCGCCTGACAGTGCGTGTTGCTAATGTTATCCGTAGTGTCTGTTGATACTTTCCCAACTTTCGCTCAAAGGGGCATGCATGTCGCGGCCAGTGAGGTATTCGTTGCACCGTTTTGAAGGCGAATGATTTTCGTGTGGTGGTATGGGCGACGTCTCCTCGACAAGTGAAGCGCCAAGTGAGGGAACTCGTGCTCCCTTCTTCAGCCCTGTTGTAGCGATGTTGTTGCCACGCATTCATTTGCATAATTCAGCATTCCATAGTATCAAGGGCGATTGTGTCATTGTTTGTTGGAGTAGCTTAGAGAGGGAGAGCAACCCTTTAATGAAAAAGTAGAAAATTTAGCTGGCGTGCTAAAGGGAATTTAGGCGGGGACGGGAATTTAGGAGATAAAAACGGAAGGAGAGCGGTGCGGATAAGGTAAAATAAAAGAAAGATAAGATAAATTGCGGTCATGAAATGCGTACTAACGCGCAGCAGTGAAGTAATTTAACATATAAAATGAAGCGCATAGCCCTACAAATGGGCTAACAAAGCTCGCAGCGTGAAAAATGCGTCAGGGTAACATGCGAGGTGAAATCGGAGCTTGTTAAGATATCTAATTTTCTTTAAATACGCTAACAAAAAGTTCATTGCATGCCTCTGTTGCCTAGGTGTGGCTAAGGGACCTAAAATACTGTCTATTGTTAGAGGCACTAAGGAGAGCTTCTCTATGCAATTTTCATAGTACACACGTTCGTCGGCATGCGCAGGACATTCAAGCGGGATATGCTCCACAGTTTCGATCGAGCCGCAGTTTTCACAAAGCGGACTGTCTATTTGACCGAAACAGTATCGCAAGCCGTTTGTAAATACAGTGTTCAGGCGAAGTCGGTGATAGTGTGTGTGGTTGGGTTTAGCCGGTTTTGTCATAGCCCCAAATCTAGTTATGCTTCACGAGTCGGAGGGCTGAGAGACCTGCACTACGATATTCAAATGCTTAAAGGTGGCTACCTGTGAATGCTTCGAGTACGTGCCGACGTCGACTGAGTTCAAAATGGCGCAAGGAATACCTTCATCAGCCTTTTTTTTTTTTTGTACTTGCGAAAGCACCGCCGCTCTAAAGTCTCTAATTCTGCCGGGTAATGCGTTCCGTTTTATTGTCACCAGGTAAAGTTGCTTCCTCTTGCGCCACTGGATAAATTTTCTGGTGACTGTGTGGTATCCATCTGCACAGTCATCCAATAAGCCTTGTGCGCTTGTTTCGCGCATGAATGTCTTCCGTCGATGACGTGTCTATACTCCCCTTAATTTCACATTCCCGTGAAGTGCTCGTCCCTGCCTAACACTAATACTTGCAGCAAATCGCGATATTTTCCGGTGGGCGCAAAGCACTTCATTATCATCATTTATTGAACCCTTAAAGATCCCATCTGGGACATTACATAAGGAGGGGGGAAAGACAGTGGTGTGAAACGGTCATACAAAGGCATGTAAACATAAAAAAAGCATACCAAATATAACAATAACAAGCTTGACGTGCAATTAGCGTCAGGTAATTCAAATAGTACAGAACATATATGGCAAAGCAGTATTATATAAATTAAACATCAATGTACGGAAATTAAATAAGTGGGGAAACACTTGTGTCGGGGGGGGGGTGTCGCAATGACACAAACAGTTCAAATTGCAGGCAGAGCATCGCGAGGGAAGTAGCTATAGTTGGTTCAAGTGGTCTGTTATTAGCTGCCTAAATCTGGTGGGATTAGTTTCGATGACAACGGTTTTAGGAAGATTGTTCCATTCTTCTATGGCGATGGGAAGGAAAGATTTGTTGAAAGCGGCCTGTTCTCTTTAGTGTCTGTCGGCAGTTTTTCCCGTTGGCTTGAGTGGAACCCATTCTTCCAGCTTTCGGAGGTCTTCCTGCTTTAATCTGTTGTTTGTAGTTTATTCCAGCAGCATGCATTTTACCTTGCCTCTTGCCGGTTGAGCAAGAACCATTGCCTATGAAATTAACAGACCGACATTACTTATATTGTCACTTTGGAGTGACGGCAGTCCAGCGGTCAGGAAGACACCAGAAAGACTTGCAAACGAAGGTCTTTATTGGGGCTGGCTTGCGCCCGCAAAAGACCTAAACAGCACGGCAGCGGCGTAAGCAAGAAACGTGCACATCAGACCCGCCGCTCGCTGTATCGCTCAATTTAAAGCTGGCAAGGAAACTTCAAAACAACAAGTAAAAATCAACTACAATAATCTGGAAAAATGTCGATGCAGTTCTTCATGGCAGTGATCAATCGAGATTAGTCCGGTCGCTTCTAGGGTCACGAACAAAAATAACACCCCGGCCTTGAGCGCGAACGAACAGACGCTACAATAAGTGGCAGTATTACTAGACAACAGCGTCTACTAAACGCATCACTATCAGTACCAGAACTGCTGCTATAGAGTATCGGCTTGACAAGGCTGATGCTGAGATTATTTGCATGCCGAAAAACCAGGAAGCAGCCGGTCTTCGCACGGCTGACTATTTGACAGGGTTACAAAGCTATATCTATAAGCAGAGTGACAGATTCCCCTTGTGTCCCTATTTTTGCATCACAAATCATTGAAATGAGC
This sequence comes from Amblyomma mixtum, assembly GCF_055824585.1. Classification (NCBI taxonomy): domain Eukaryota; kingdom Metazoa; phylum Arthropoda; class Arachnida; order Ixodida; family Ixodidae; genus Amblyomma; species Amblyomma mixtum. The sequence goes on along the minus strand of NC_143018.1, from coordinate 2,104,791 downwards.
TGCAGCCCCGCCTTAGGTGCCGCGGTGGCTCAGTGGTAATGGTGCTCGGCGCTGACCCGAAATACGCGGGTTCGATCCCGGCCTCGGGAGTCGAATTTCGGTGGAAGCGAAATTCTGCCGAAAGGTGAGGCGACGGAGTCGGCGGCGGCGACTGCTGCGGCAGCGGCGAGGAGCGACCACCTGCGCGGTGCGTGACGTCACTCAGTTTCGCGCATGCGCATAACTCACCAGTTCGGCTCACGCGAAGCTAGGTTCTGACTCGCGCAGTGAAGCTTCTCGCTTCAAAAATGAGTAAAGCGTTCGAGAAACAGCCATGGCCAAATAACGCGACCCTTTTGGGCAGCGCTGCGCCCCAAATAAATCTGGTGGTTGTGAGGTCAGAAATTCCCCTTTTCCTCTTTTTTAGGAAGTCTTCTGTACTGTTGCAAATGCTTTTGCTACTCGCACGAGCGTTCAAATCACCCAAGGCTTTAAAGTTGTATAGTCTCCGTCGCAGTTTCAGAAATGCATTCATGGTCGATATGCATACACGCGTCCAGATCAGGTAAGCATTGCAGTTTCTTGTGCGTGGCACCGGCCGAGGGTTTCTCACTTTCTCTGGTATCCCCTCTCCCTCAGTTTATTTCTTAGTCTTCTTGCTTATTCGTATCTCGCTTATTTTATCCCCCCCCCCCCCCTCTTGATATGCCCTGGATTCTAACTGTGGTTCGCTTTCTTCTGCCCTAGATCCGAGAGTTCGCTGAAATCCAACAGAACTGCGTGCTTCTGTTCGCCAAAGACTACGACGTCAGGGTAAGTAAACAGATTTAAGTGATACGAAAGGATACATGCGGTTAGTCCTAACAGAAAAAAATCTTTTAACCTCTAGTTGAGAAAAGAAAAAGCGCTAAAATCACTGGCCACAGAAGAAAGCCACCGTTTCCTGTTTCACTGTCGGGGTCAAGTGAAGCGGGATAGCGATTCAAACGTAGTAAAGCGAGGTTTTCATTGACGTAGACTGAATAATGCCAGCGAACTTGACTTCCCTACTACAGTACAACGAATGCTCCAAAACCACGTTGGTGGAAATGTTACCAACCCTCATTTTTGTTTCTTCAGCAGCTTTTTATTTTCGTATTCTGGTATTCTCATCACTTACCCTACCTAAATTTTATTTTACACAGATAATACTCGGGCAGTAATGGGCTGCATGCTATAACGATTACCACTTGCTGATGGGCTAGGGGGTTTATAGGGGGAGTCAGCGCTCCGTATACTATCTTCTTCTTCCTGTGTTGTGTTCGCGCTGCTGATACATATGGGGTTTATAAAGCTTGCTACGAATGCGTGTAGCCTGCCTCAAACGCAAGGCTGCTTCTGCTGTCCTGCGTTTTGTCGTCTCCGGCATGATACATACATCGTGTGACTCCGCGCATATCACGCGTACGCCATGAACGCGGTTGCCCGAAGAAAGCTTGCTCAAGCTGCGGGTTTATTTTCGGTATTTGCATTCTATGTCGTTGCATGCTATATGGATATTTGCGTGCTATGTCACCAGTATATGCCCAACAAGACCACCCGGGCCCCCCATTCAATAATTTCCTGACTGATGCAATGGGTAGTAAAGGAGGCTTCTTCCTATAGCTGTTGGATCACATTACACGTAGAACTTGCGGTTAACAGGACGTTCTTACGCCCGTTACCGTGGTCGAGTGGCGCTCGTGAACACTCAAATTAGAACCCTGCATGTGACATCCCCTTCCTTTTCAGTAATCTTTCAGTTACAAAATGATTTCACAACTCATCCTGCTTTCAACATTGAATTTTTTTGCTTCACGTTTCTGTACCCTTTTCTTGTTCACTTCCCAATCACTCATGAACCAGTTCGGATCACGTGGCCAACAGGTGAGATGTTTTTAAAACACCTCGCCGTACCTCAACGATCGTTTGCGTGCGTACGAGGAGTCAACCAACAAATTATTCAAGACACCAGCCCCGATAATCACTGCACCGGTTGTTCCAAGGGAAGGGCAGTCTTGGACGCGTCTTGCATGCTCGCATAACACCCCAAACAGCTCAGGATGTCATTGACACACCAGAGCAGAGAGCTGGTATAACGTTCTTATGCCTTGGCTTTCGCTTTAAGATACACAAATTAAAATTCAATGCCTGCAATACACTTCGCCGATCCCATCCTGCTGGGGGAATTTTTTTGGCGTGTGTGCGCAACGGACGCTTTTTTCAAAATTTTGGCAAGAGATTTCGCCTCTCCCCAAGAAGCGTCATACCGTACTGCAACGAGCTGCAGAACCGCTGCAGTCCACCATTCTTTTGTACCGAAAGCTACATTGGCCACGAACTTGCGATTTCGCTGTGGCGGTGCTCCGAGGAGGCAGAGAACGACCTTGAGCCGTTGCCTAGCAACCGCCGCAGCTGGCGGATGCCGCGCGCTCGCCGCGCCATAAGATGACGTCACACCACGCGCCTCGCCGCCTCCGCCGTTTGGTATGACGTCACACTCCTTTGCTCGTCGATGCGCTCGCCTCCGCTCGCTTCGCCATCTGTGTCGCATGCCTGATAACATGTCGGAGAATTGAAAAGGAGAGCTTGCGTGCGCCGCAACCGCCGTGTCTGTTTAAAACAATGCCTCGTCTTTAATGCAACAACATAGCTAGACAACCAGACTAACCTGAACTTGCAATCAAGATTGACCAAAGCTAACCAAGCTATGCCTTACCTTTCGCTACGTATATCCTGGCATAGCCGAGCTAAGCCACTGCCAATTTTTTTCTTTATCGGCATTTTGTCAGGTTTTGGCTGCGTATTAGGCTATACGTTATCCAGGTAATTCGGCACTTGCTTGCCAATAATGTGCCTCCCAACAGGCGCGTATGGACGAATGTACCTGAGGACGAACTTTGCAGAGATGCCTTTGGAAATCGCACGTGCCGGATCACGTAGTTCCGGTCGGCGCAGAAGTCTGGCTCCGTCTGTAAAAAGAACCGGCTGTTTGCTTCCTGGCCTTAAAGTTTGCGCATTAACCTTTTTTTTTTTTGACGCAGGTAATTAACAATGAAAAAGGTTCTCTGAGTTCCACCTACCCCGGACGGATCGTGTACTTGGCGATTCCTACTCAAGGTACCGCTGAAGAAAATGCTGCCAGGCAAGTTGGTTCTCAGCCATCTCTATTACTGGTCTTCGTTTCAAAGGCTCATTACTCGTGCTTATTTTCCCCACCTTCAGCAGCCACCTCTGCATGACTCGTTTCCGGTCGTGCTCTTACTTTCGAAGGCATTAGAGAATGTTTCGCGCTTTCTTACGGCATTGAATTTTCTCTGAAGCCAAGGGAGAATATTTATCGATGGTAAGGAAATACTGGGTCACCATTACTTAATACGGAGCTACGGCGTGTTTACGTTCGAAAGGTAGGGTTTAGCTCGTACTCCTATAGCGGGCTGTTCTGCTTCATGCCGTGTCTCGGTGAGTGTGACACTTGGTAGTTTACTAGCAGATGATAATCATATGCTTAGTTACTTTGCTGCGGCGGACCATTTAAACAGACTCAGGCCGGATGCTGAATTTCCCGCCAAAGTGGCGCAGATTATGCAGGGGGGGCGGCTATTCTGCTCTTCTCTTTTCATTGTGTGGTCGATGAAACACTGACGTCACTCCGTCTAGCACGGCAAGTTTCCCAAAACTCCAACAAAGTAGTGTAGCCGCATTCCGAAGCGCCGTCGCGCTGTCTCAGTGCTTATGTTGTTTGACTGCTGACCTGAAGACGCGAGTTCGATCCCGGGTGAGGCGGCCACTTTTTAATGAAGGCGAAATGCTAGAGGCCCATGTACTGCGGGGCATGAAGGAGCTAAAATAAGCGTGATAGACACCGTAGAGGACGCCCTCCAGTAAAGCAGGGGACACATGTGCGAAAACTTGGCCGACGCGCCGCACCGATCGTCGCTTGCGAACTGCCTCCCCACAATAAGCAGGGACACGGAGCGGTAAGCTCAGCTGCGCCACTCTACCCAAGCTCCGCCCACAACCGGTGTCGCACTTCGCCGCCGTGCAGCAGTACCTGAGCGCTGCTTGGGATGGTGTACAAATATCACAAGAACAGACAAGATCGCCTTGTTATCAGGACTGCCCTCTATACTCGAGCGGCGACAAAGCATGCCTGCTTATGTTGCATACTGCCGCCGCGGTGGCTCAGCGGTTATGGTGCTCGGCTGCTGGCCCAAAAGACGCGGGTTCGATCCCGGCCGCAGCGGCTAGAATTTATTTGGAGGAGAAATTCGAGGCCCGTGTACTGTGCGATGTCAGTGCACGTTAAAGAACCCCAGGTGGTCGAAATTTCCGGAGCCCTTCACTACGGCGTCTCTCATAGCCTCAGTCGCTTTGGGTCGTTAAACCTCATAAACCAAACCAAACCAAACATCGCATACCACAGGGGCGTTTTTGTACTTCGCTCTCGATCGAAATGCGTGGCCGCCGCGGGCGGCCGGGATAGAACCCGCGACTTCGGCATCAGTAACCGAGTGTTCTTACCACTGAAGCCCCACGGTGGGTGCCACCAAACACCGGTTTGGTCCCGGTCGCGGCAGTCTAATTTCGATGGAGGCGAAGTTCTAGAGGCCCGTGTACTGTGCGATGTCAGTGCACGTTAAAGAACCCCAGGTGGTCGAAATTTCCGGAGCCCTCCACTACGGCGTCTCTCATAGCCTTAGTCGCTTTGGGACGTTAAACCCCATAAACCATAAACCTTATGTTGCGTACTTTCGGCAACGGCACCGCTCGCGGGCGCTCCGGGCGCCGAGATCTGCTGCTGCCGTGGTCGTTGCTAGGTCTATAGCTTGTTTCGCATCGAAGCCGCAGCGGCTGGCGCTTCGGAAGTCGCCTGCGCTATAATAAAACGCCTACTCTACACATCGCTTTACTGTCGCCAGCATCATCTCACAATAAAATACTAGTATGGTCAATTTCCGCGGCGCCTTCGGCAGCGGAGCTAGCGGGCGCCAGGCGAGCCGGACCCCAATGTCGGGCCAGTGACAGCTGCGAGGCGGTTGTGGCAAGAAATTTGCTCACCACATTGTTACCTTTACCAGCAGCTCAATCTTGGTCAGCGATCCTCAAAATTGACACATTTTTCACATCTCTTATCCCAGGGCTTATTATTTACGTCAACACTCTTTAGCTCGTTTTTATGACACCGGCAGACTGGATCCAGGCTGGCGTACTTCAAGTTCGCCCAAGAAAATACAAAACAGCCACGATACCAGAGAGGATGCTTCCTAGATTCGAGCAACTACAACATGCCTGTTCAAAAGTGGATCTTTCGGCAACGACACTGACTGCGGCAACGCTAGGCGACGAACTGCGCGTTGGTCTCTGGCTGCCCTAGTCGTCGCTAGACCTAGCTGGTTTCGCATCGAAGCCGCAGCTGACAGCGCTTCAGAAGTCGCTGCGTAATAAAAGGCCTACTCTTCACATCGGTTAACTGCACACTCGTCCCATAATGAAATATATGTTCAATTTCCACGACGCCTTCAGCAACGGAGCTAGCAGACGGCAGGCGAACCGCACCAAGTAGAAGCACCACCAAAGCGGATATGGGATGAAGTTTTGCTTGTATCGGAGTCATCACTTCTACCAGCAACTCTGTATTGGCCAACGATCGTCAGAAATGATGCATTCTTGACATGCATCTGTCCCAGGGCTTGCTATGGACGTGAACAAACAATACTAGCTCGTTTTTCAGCCGCCGGCGGCCGTCCCCGCGTGGCTCGATCCCGAGGAGCGCGCTCTACGTCATCATGACGCTGCCGCTCTCCGCGCTCGCATTGGCTCCCGCTTCCTGTCATTGCGTTTGCCGCGTGCGGCTCGTCGTTGACATCCAGCAGGTTGGAGGCAGGCAACAAGCTGCGATCGGATGTTGCGACGCCGTTCGCAACAGCGCGTCGCAGTGAATCGCACTCACTTTTCGCACATGTGTCCCCGCCTTAACTCCGGACTTCCGGGACGACCCCCTGGGGTTCGTCAACGTGTGCTGACAAAGCGCAGCAAATGGGCCCCGCAAGCGTAGCCCACACTGTAGACGACGCGGCAGCGTATATGCCTTTGGGATGACATACTTTATAATGGAGTTCACTGTCGGTGGGAGCAGTTCCCAGGCGCTATTTTCGATCTTATTTCCATTTATTTCTCGCAAATGCAACACAGCGCACAGGGCGCCGAACTGGAAATCGAATAACAGGCTTTCGTATTTACTTGAATAAAAAGCTGATATACGTCAGAGACGCATGTGTGGCCCTATAGCGCCCGGCGACGCTATAAAGCGCAGGCGCTGAGATCGGCGTTCCCGCGAAAGAAGAAAAAAGATCGACAGCGCGTGCTCGGAGCGCACGCCCGGCACGGGCAGTTCGGAAATAGAAGCCTGCCACGCTGGTCGTCTCTCTGGTGCTCTGCTGCGACCCCGCAAATCTTCAACAGTGGTGACCCGGTGAACCGTGCTTTCTATCCCAGCAGCGTCCTAGCATGGCGTACTGGCAGGACCAAAGTTTCGACCCGCTGCTCCCAGCGTTCCGGCCTGCAGGCGTCGGCGGGTGGTTCGCCCAACTGGAGGCTGCGATGTACCTGAACGGCATTACCATCCAGCCGTTTAAACACGCATTCCTTTGCGACATCCTCCTGCGTCGGCTCACCTACTCTGCCTTCGGCTGCCGGCCATACGATGAGCTGCGTGCGGCCGTCTTGGCTGACTTCGGCGCCTACTATGTTCCGCCACCGCTCAACGACGCAGCGGACCCGTTTTAGCCGCCGCCAGCCTCTGGCCCTGCACCGGCCTCGCTCGCGCCCACGCAGCCTTCATCAGAACCTGGCCCGCCTCAGCAGCCCCTCGCCGCCTCGCCGCCACTTCAGTCCAGCGTCTCCGGCCCGGCTTCTTCAGCACCGACCGCACCAGATGCTGCCGCATCGCTTCCGACAGCACATGCTGCTACTCCGGACACGCTAGCAGCACTGTGCGACGACTCCATGGCCCCAAGTCCGCAGAGCACTACTCGTCATCAGGAGCAGGATGGGAAGGCCAACCCGGTGACAGCAGTAACAAGCATGGCGGTTGCCTCGAACCCCACTTTGCCTGAAACAGTTCCTGACCCAGTGTCAGCGCTTGCTCTCAAGCCCGATCATGCCTACACGCGCATCAGCACTGGCCAGTCGCTCCGGACTGCCACTCCCGCTTTACCCAAACACCTGGCATTGAACCGAGCAACTTCCTCCGTCATCACCGCAGCTGTCACCGTTGTCTCGTCGGTCACACCTGTGCCAACCCTAGTGGCCGGCCCGCACTGCTCGCGCCCTACATCAGGTGCACCTGAGCCGTGTAAGCCAGCCATTTCCACCTATTTGGACGACTTGAAGCTGGCGCTACAGCAGCGACACGACACCACGATAAAGACCACATCTGTCCACGGAGCCGTTTCGGCCGCTCCCTTGCTTGCGACGGCGTGCTGTGTGCCAGCTTCCCGCCGGCATCAGCTGCAACGGTCCAACACCGATACACTTGTGTCAGCGGGCAGCACTACAGTCGGTGGCGGCCCGACCATGGCCTCCCCTGCCCCCATGTCCATTGTCAGCTCGGCACCCTGCATCATTCGCCCATTGCGCAGCAGCCAGGCTCGTCCACCTGAGCCGGCGTACTCTACCCGACGGCTCTGCCCGGCCCCTGACGTGAACTTACCGGACCTTGTAGCGACCCCGTGGGGACGCTGTTCCTCTAGCTGCCTGCTTGCCTGCCGTGGCTACTCCATCTCTGCCCCGTCGGCGCGTACATTTCGACGTTCCGTCTAGGCGGGGGGCCCTATAGCACCCGGCGACGCTATAAAGCGCAGGCGCTGAGATCGGCGTTCCCGCGATAGAAGAAAATAAAGATCGACAGCGCGTGCTCGGCGCGCACGCCCGGCAAGGGCAGTTCGGAACTAGAAGCCTGCCACGCTGGTCGTCTCTCTCTGGTGCTCCGCTGCGACCCGACAAATCCTCAAAAGCCCCTTTAACTGATGTGCAATTTCCTACAATACACGTCCACTTCTTGCTTAGTATTCGAACTTAAGATCTGCGGCACCTGACCTTCGTTGCGTGGCCAGCATTGTTTTCACATAACACGCAAGCCATTCAGTGAGGAAATCTGTTCCGGAGGATTTGTCATATGGGCAGGGCATATTTTAGGAGGGCGAGCTTTGCTCTCATCACGCACCCAGTCTGGGTGCAGCCCTGGCTGGTCTAGGGTGGAGGTCATTTTTAGCAACCTTGTCCGCACTGCTCTTCTCCGCAAATGTTGATCTACCTCTCTTCCTTACAGCGATGCTCACAAGTTGCGCACCGAGAAGCTCCGCGGCCACATGGAGAAGGCACGTGTGGCGAGGGCCCGCACGCGCTTTGCTGTTCCAGTCATCTTGTACAACGGCAAGGTACTCTCCCTTTCTTAAAAGGGAGCTTAAAGGAAGTGCGCTAGAGTACAGCCTACTCCCTTTTTACTCCTTTCTGAGTGTAGTGTCCTTTGTGCAAGTTTGGTGCACATATTTCTCCGTATGCAGAACATCTGCAGGTCGGCGACTCTTTCCGGCGGTCTGGAGATCTACGGGCGATCTATCGTCAAGTTGTTGGGTAAATATTACTTATCGTATTTACCGCACAGATGAAACTCGCGAACAACGTCGTCGATTTCGTCCAGCGGTCGTCGCTGATGTGTGCGTTGTTTGAGCGTGCTGTAGTCGCTGCTTGCCATTCTTGCGTACCTAACCATATTAAAAGCTAGGTAACAACGACGACACGTCAACGAAGACATGCTTGCGTCAGTGAGAGGAAAGTAAATGCGCTGCTGACGCGAAGTATATATTCTGTAAAGAGGAAGATGAGCAGCGGCGGCGGCCGCCGCTCCGCTAGCACGCGGCGCGAGATCGCTGGCTGGATGACCGAAGCTCGGACCGGCATTTTGGCTAGCTGTCGCTAAGTTACTTTCCCCGGAAATCCTGCTACAATTTGGTGGAGGTGCTGGGTACAGCCTTTGGCCAACGTCCTGGAGCTTCGCAGCAGAACGATCGCTCCAGCCATGTCCACCGACGCAAGCCAGTCATCTTCCCTTTCGCCTACGCCCGTCGTTTGCCCTGGCGCTCTCCGACAGCGGGACCCAGCCATTTTTACCGGGTCCGATGATCACGACGTGGAGGATTGGCTTGCCTCCTACGAGCGGATAAGCGGCCACAACCGGTGGGACGACGCCATGAAATTGAACAACGTGGTGTTTTACCTCTCGGACGTGGCCAGCCTATGGCACAGGAACCATGAAGCAGACTTTACCACCTGGTCTGCCTTCAAAAGAGCCTTTTCGGACATCTTTGGGCGCCCTGCAGTACGCAAGCTGCGCGCTGAACAGCGCCTGCGAGTGAGAGCCCAGCTGCAGGGAGAATCGTTCACGAGTTATATCGAGGATGTCATCAACCTCTGTTCAAGGGTAGACTCGTCTATGACCGAGGCGGACCGGATTAAGCATGTCCTGAAAGGCATCGAAACGGAAGCATTTCAGATGCTTATCGCCCGGAACCCTACCACCGTTGCCGAAGTATTCAACCTGTGTCAGAGCTACGATGAGCTCCGCAAGCAGCGCATTCCGGTGCTACCACCCTCCGTGCAGCCTGACTCGCTTTCCAGCCTCGCTGTGACAACCTCTCACAGCCCGCTACTTGACCAGATAAAAGACTTTGTACGTGAGGAGGTGGCTCGACAGCTGTCACTTCTTCACGGCGTGCAGGGGCCTCCCTCCAACCTGGATCCGACCCTACAAACGGTGATTCGCGAGCAAGTGACCGAAGCGCTACCACCTGTTCGTCCGCCGGTTCCCGCTGCAGCGCCGCTCACATACGCTGACGCCGTTCGAAAACCAAGAGCCGAGCCGTCTGTCTCGTATTATCCTCCGACGCCGCCGCCTGCTTTTCCAACCCGACCACCTCCTGCTCGTGTCAACCCTTGGCGCACCCGTGACAACCGTCCTATTTGCTATGCATGTGGTGTCCCTGGCCACGTTGCGCGCCTGTGCCGACGCCGTGTGCCACCACCCGTGGATGACCCCAGGACCTACGTCTACGCGGCACCACAGCCCCCGCCACGTCCGTCGGCTGCCGAACAGCTTGATGCCTCCGATCGCCGCCCGTATTCTCGCCGCCGTTCGCCATCCCCGCGGCGCCGTTCTGTTTCGCCACTGCGTCCTCATTCCCCTATGCGCCAGGAAAACTAGTTGCCGCAGTTCCCGAGGTAAGAACTGCGTATTCGGCGACAAGTTCAAGGCCTCGTTTGTCCCCAGCGAATGCGCTCGACGTTTCTGTGGAGGGCCACACCGCCTTGGCGCTTGTTGATACTGGCGCTGCTGTTTCTGTGATGAATGAGAAACTGTGCCGCAAACTTCGCAAAGTGACGACGCCGTTATCCGGATTTTCGCTTCATACAGCTAATGCGCAGCGAATCTCGCCTTTAGCCGCCTGCACAGCCAGGGTCATCATTCACGGTTCCTTATATACTGTTGAATTCGTCTTTCTCTCATCGTGCTCGCATGACATTATTTTAGGTTGGGACTTTCTTTCCCAACATGAGGCCCTCATCCACTGCGCTCGTGCCGAGCTCGAACTTCTTCCGTGCAGTGCTCCCTCGCCTGATACGTCATCTTCGTGGGGCAAACTGTCTGTGTCTGACGACATCGAGATTCCTCCGTGCTCATCTGTTCCTGTCCCTGTCTCCTGCCTCACCGCATCTGAGGCGCCGTCGTCTTTAAACCTTCCGACGTCTTCATCTCTCGACACGGTCTGCCTCTGCCATTCGCTGTGCTCACTGTTCAAGACGGCTGCACCCTCATCCCGGTCTCGAACCCTTTTTTGAGCCCCTGCATATTTGTCCGTGGCGAATGCCTTGGCCTCATTCAGCCCGTCGACTCTTTGCTCGATCCCGAACGATGCGCCGAGTCATGTTCTCTTGCTACTAATTCTCTTACTTTGGCCGCATCTCCCGTTGTGGCCACAGACGATGCCTTTGCCGATTCCGTCGACGCCAGTCTTGCCACACCGCAACGCGCCCGACTACTTCACCTACTGAACCAGTTTCGCTCTTCTTTCGACGTGGCTCAAAACCGACTCGGCCGCACGTCTACCGTGACCCATGAGATCGACACCGGAGCCCACTTGCCGCTTCGTCAACGCCCGTACCGAGTTTCGGCTGCCGAACGCCAGATTATCAACACTCAGGTGGACGACATGCTTCAGCGAGGCGTCATTCAACCATCCAGTAGTCTATGGGCCTCTCCTGTGGTTCTGGTGAAGAAAAAAGATGGCACAATACGATTTTGCGTCGATTATCGGCGGCTTAACAAGATCACCCGCAAAGACGTTTACCCGCTGCCGCGAATCGATGACGCCCTTGACTACCTCCAAGGCGCGGAGTTCTTTTCTTCTTTAGACCTGCGTTCGGGGTATTGGCAGGTCCCTGTGGCGGAGGCTGACCGTGCCAAGACGGCTTTTGTTACACCAGATGGCCTGTACGAATTTACCGTCATGCCTTTCGGCCTTTGTAATGCCCCAGCGACTTTCGAGCGAATGATGGACTCCATTTTACGCGGCCTGAAGTGGACCACGTGCCTGTGCTACTTAGACGACATTGTCGTCTTCGCGCCTGATTTTGAGACGCACCTTCACCGCTTGGAGCACGTGTTGACATGTTTAACTGCCGCGGGGCTCCAACTTAATCTCAAAAAGTATCGCTTTGGCGCCCGCCAACTGACAATATTAGGTCACGTCGTCTCTAAGGATGGCGTGCTTCCTGACCCAGCCAAACTTCGTGCCGTCGCTGAGTTCCCCAAGCCGTCGACTCAGAAGGAACTTCGCAGCTTTCTCGGCCTGTGTTCTTATTTCCGACGGTTCGTCCGAAATTTCGCCTCTATCATCGCACCACTTACGAACCTTCTTCGGGGCGCCAACAACCTGTCTGATTGATCACCTGACTGCGACGACGCCTTCATCACCTTACGTCGGCTGCTCACAGCGCCTTCTATTTTACGCCACTTCGACCCCACTGCTCCCACTGAAATTCACACCGATGCCAGTGGCGTTGGCCTTGGCGCTGTCCTTACGCAACGTAAACCCGGATTTCCCGAGTATGTCGTTGCCTACGCGAGCCGTGCACTGACAAAACCGGAATCCAACTACTCAGTAACCGAGAAGGAATGCTTGGCGATTGTTTGGGCGATCGGAAAGTTTCGCCCTTACGTTTATGGCCGCCCTTTCGATATCGTCACGGACCATCATTCCCTGTGCTGGCTGGCCTCCTTGAAAGACCCTACAGGCCGCCTCGCTCGCTGGGCCCTACGCCTACAGGAGTATGATATTCGTGTCATCTATCGCTCCGGCCGAAAACATAACGACGCCGACGCATTGTCCCGCTCTCCACTGCCGCCAGACGTTGACTGCCACTCGCCAACCGGTTGCGCTTCGCTGTCGTTTTCAACAGATACCATGGGCAGCGAGCAAAATAAGGACCCCTGGATATCTTCGCTTGTAAGTTTTCTCTCAAATTCCTCGGCGGCACCCGTGCCTCGTGCCCTACGCCGCCAGGCTGCTCACTTCGCCATTCGTGATGGTCTATTGTACCGCCGCAACTACGTCCCTACCGGCAGGAAGTGGTTGCTTGTCGTCCCTACCCATCTGCGGTCGACATTCTGCGCCCTGTTTCACAACGACCCGCAGTCTGCTCATGCCGGCGCCTTTAAAACATACACGCGACTCCGTCTCCGCTATTATTGGCGCGGTATGTCCACCTACGTCCGCAAATACGTCCGCTCGTGCACTGACTGTCAACGTCGCAAGCCGGCTCCTCACCACTCAGTCGGCCAGATGCAGCCTCTCCCTTGCCCTTCCCGTCCTTTTGACAGAGTTTGGATTGACCTCTACGGCCCCCTTCCTTACACTGCTGCTGGCGACCACTGGGTTATTGTAGCAGTCGACCACCTCACGCGTTACGCCGAAACCGCGGCACTTCCTGCTGCTACGGCACCACACGTTGCCTCTTTCATCTTGCATCACTTCATTCTTCGCCATGGAGCGCCCCGGGAACTGCTGAGCGACCGTGGGCGCGTCTTTCTGTCCGAGGTCGTGGAATCTCTTCTCAAACAGTGTGAAATCACTCACCATACCGCCACGGCCTACCATCCTCAGACTAACGGTTTGACGGAACGGTTTAACCGCACCTTGGGCGATATGCTGTCGATGTACGTGTCTTCCGACCACTCCGACTGGGACCGGATCCTGCCGTTCATCACCTACGCCTACAACACCGCCACGCAGACCACCACCCGCTTCTCGCCGTTTTTTCTCCTCTACGGGCGAGAACCTTCCTCACCACTCGACACAGTACTTCCTTACCGGCCCGACGTGTCTGAGTGCACAATTATTTCGGAGGCGTCCAAGCATGCCGAGGAGTGCCGTCAGCTCGCTCGGTCGTTAACATCCGGAGAGCAGGGGCGTCAAAAATTCCGTTTCGACACAAGCCACCCTGATGAGTTTTCTACCCGGCTCTCCCGTCTGGCTTCACGTGCCGTCTACCTCCCCTGGCCTTTCCTCCAAACTTCTCCCCAAGTACCATGGACCTTACCGCATCGTAGAGCGCACTTCCCCGGTCAACTACATTGTCGACCCGGTGACACCCTCCACAGATCAACGCCGACGCAGCCGCGAGACTGTTCATGTGTCACGCCTGAAGCCGTACTACGACCCGTGTGTGTTGTAGTCTCCCTGACTCGCCAGGATGGCTTCGCCTTCAGCCCGGGGGTAATTGTAAAGAGGAAGATGAGCAGTGGCGGCAGCCGCTCCGCTAGCACGCGGCGCGAGATCGCTGGCTGGATGACCGAAGCTCGGACCGGCATTTTGGCTAGCTGTCGCTAAGTTACTTTCCCCGGAAATCCTGCTACAATTCAGGCATTTCGCAATATAAACGACTAATGATCGTGAAAATGGTGTCAGTGCCAGCTGGTTTATCCGGTACTGGGTAAGGGGGCGATTGTCAGCTCCGTTCGCGAGCTGAGTTATACCAAAGCGCAACCAATTGCAGTATCGCGCACTTGATGTGGGAACTTGCGCACAATTTCACTGCCCGGGCTCTTCCTTCTGCATAGCAAAATTCATTGGAATACGCGGTATGTTAGGCGGTAATAAAGGACTTGCACTTTCCTGTACTATTTATTCAAGGACGAGCGCTGGAGTATTCCTTGCGGTAATGCATTTGCCACGCTTATCCCTCCACGCTTATCCGCGTTAGCCACACTAATTCCTCACACTAATTCACAACTAATTCCGCTTGCACAGGTGACTCCAGCGGATACTGCGTCCACCTGTGCCGTTCCTTGGTAGCTGGTAAGAAGACTCTGCATTCACTACCCTTTCCATTGGCTACCTTTGATTAGTTTTGGTCTTTTGGTCAGGCTTTCCTTTCTATTGAATGCGTAATACAATCACGGCTAAGATTTCTGAGCAACTCTACGAGCTGTGTGTGTACGCTGCTTGAATTTACACGCGCACGGTTAACGAATGCAGACCATTGCGGTTAGGCGCGCTATTCACTTAACCATTCTTATTCTGCATTTATCTAAGAAGCATCTATCGCTCCGTGCTATGCTCTTGCTTGGATTATGGATCCGCAGGGTACGAGCCAGCGAGGCCATCCCTTAAAGGGGCCCAGAAACACAATCTTAGTTAACTGTTTTGCCTGTTGATTGCATACAGTGAGTTATAATGGTGCTATTAGCGTCTGTAATACCGCGTACATGCCGTTTTTTAATATTTTAATGTCCTCCCAAAAACAACTTCATGGCTCTGATTGTGTCGCCACACAGTGGCGGGTTTTTAGCAGCGGATATGACATCACCTGGCGCGAGCTTGATGACCGGACAAACAGTAAATATACTGCAAATTGTGTGAATAAATAGAGACACATTTTGTCCCCTGTCTGCGTTTTATATTAGATCAACAAAAACAATTTATTTGTCTTAGATAAAAGCCCTGCAAAGCAAGTAAAATAAAAATACACCACCAGGGGCGCTCTGGCATAGAAACAACGCTGCCAGTCTCACAGAGAGCAGGCAACCATGAAGTACAAACTTCCGCGACGTGCTCTGGCTGGCTGTTCTGATTGGTTGCGCCAGGTGCCGTCATTGGGAGAGCGAAATAGGAGTGGGAAGCCCCGCCAAAATCGAGTTGAGGGCAGCGTTTTGTTTGCTTGTATTTTGAAATTTCTTCACTGAATAACTCCCGTTCCTGTGCATCGATTCCTGCAATTCTTTTTAAGTCAGCATCTGTATGACATAAAGAACCCACATGAAGTATAGCCGGTATTCCCCCAGGCAGTGTTTCGCAGCCCCTTTAAAGGGAAACTGCATAGGTTTTAGAAATCAACGAGATTAAGAGGGTCGAATGTATGAAACTTGCACGTAAAGCATGCAAAGTGCTTTTGAGCTAGCACTTGAAATAGTGAAGTAATCGCGTATTAAAATCCGGACGCCCTTCAAGCTTCTCCGCAGCGCACAACGCTAAGTAGGGGGCGGATGATGACGTCATCGAAGGTATTGGTACATTTCCAACGCACAAACGCCTGCTTTGAAGAAAAAAAAAACAACGCCACCGAAGGCGAACACCGCCGAGAGTTGTTTGGCAGCTTCTAACGCGTCAGGGCATGGTGCGGATGACGACAGCGAAATTGGAAATCATACCTTCCTTGACGTCACGCTGTTTCCCTGCACTCCTGCAGTGCATATAGGAGAAGCGCAAAATTCAATCGTCGATTACGTCACTATTTTAAATAACAGTGCAAAAACACTTGGCATGCTTTAGCTACAGCCTACATATATTTCAATCCTTCAATGTCGCGAAATTCTGAAAAAAGTGCTGCAGTTGCCCTTTAATGAAATTAGGTTCAGTACTAAGTATTCTTGCGTCTTTCGGCAGGCGCGCACATCAGTCGTATATAGTTTTTACGTGTAAACACATGACACGCCCCTCGCCGACAGAACAGTACCTGCATGCGCATGCATACTTGAAATAAGGTGCCCACATGAACATAGTTATACTGTGCACGTCCAGAACACAGCTGAACAATAGTCTCCTATTGGTCAGGCCTCTGCTACACTATCCCCGCGTTGAGGGTAAATGCGAAGATGGAAAAAAAATCCAGATACGATTCACTCCTCTTGCCGCGGTACAGCTTTCCCACTGAATGCGACTTAGAACTTTCATACAATGCGCGCAGAGCATGAATCCAAATTACAATGCCTTGCAATAAAACAGTGTCAACTGCAAACTTTTATACAGCCAGTTAAAAAGTCGCCAAGTTACACTGCAAGTGCTGTAGCCCTACCGAAATATAAGGCTGTCGATGTGTAATTTTTCCGTAGTACCATGTGATCTGTGTAGCTTTATTTAAATTTAATCGAAATATCGACCTCAGCTTCGCGCGTGCACTGGAACTTTAATACACCTTTTGCCAGTGGGCCCGTATGTAAGGACGGAAGTGCCCAGGATGCGCCGACGCAGGCTCAAATAGATCTGTGTGTAACTAGTCACATAAGTCCAACAATCACTCCATTTCTGCGTGCCAAGAGGCGCTCGTCTTGAATCACCCGCTCTGCCTCCACTGCTCGAGGCAACCCACACGAGTCGACAAGCTGACGCACTTTGATAAGGCGCCGGCAAGCTCACACTTCTTGTTGGATTTTGCCATCAGCTCGCTGTTGCGAGCTGCCGGAGCATTACTTTTAGCGAGCGCTCGCACGTCCTGTGCACTTCTATCCCCATTGGCACATCTGTTATGTAAGAGTGTGGTCTCAACTGCTGGGTGTCCTGTTCGACACAAATTTGAGCACCCACAGCAGTAAGTGAACGAACCTCTAAGTACTATCATCATCATCATCATCATCATCAGCCTGACTACACCCACTGCAGGGCAAAGGCCTCTCCCATGTCTCTCCAATTAACCCTGTCCTTTGTCAGTTGCCGCCACTGTATCCCTGCAAACTTCTTAATCTCATCCGCCCACCTAAATTTCTGCCGTCCCCTGCTACGCTTGCTTTCTCTTGTAATCCACTCCGTTACCCTTAAGGACCAGCGGTTATCTAAGTACTATACTGGCGGCGTTTACGTGACAGGGTTGAGTTGAGTTGAAAACCGATTACTGGGTTAATGGAAACACTGCCCCGTCGGGTCCGGCAGTCCAGTGAGCGAGTCCAGTCGACTCCGCTGCACAGGGTGGGTTGACTCGCTCGACCCCAACGGCAAGGCCTGTTTACATGAACTCGATAGAGTCGAGTCGAGTTTGCTTGTTGGTTAAAAACCAGTTGTCGGGTCGAGTAAAATAAGCGGAAGAGCGAGTCTAGCAAACTCACCTGCAGGAGGCAGGTTTACTCGCTTGACCCGCCTTTCTAAAAGCATGATGGTTGGGTTAGCGGGAGGGGAGCAGATAAATGCTAACCTTTTTTGTCGTGGCGTAATCTGCCCTTTCCTGCTGCGCTGTCTGACGCTTGGTGTCGCTACAGTCGAACCGGCTCGACTCGCTAAATCGATTTCATGTAAGCACGCAGTGGTCGAGTTAGGCTGACCTTGCTCAACTCGATCCCGTGGCTCGACCCGCCGCTGTCTGGTTCATGAAAATGAGGCTCCAGTTGACGCCGAAACAACTTTTGTCCGATCATTATGCAGTCGGAGTCTGTTTTCTCTCCAATTTCTTGCATATATTATGTATTCGCCCCTCCTGCTTGGGCCTACTGTAGGCCTGCAGTATGTTCTAAATAAATAAAATAAATATATTCACCCCCAGACCAGCAAGATTTCTGCATGGTAGTATGGTGTGAAACCTCAGCGTCACTATGTTCAGTGGTTTAAAAAGTTTATGAACTTGCACACTTTGTCCGGAAGATACCAGTCGCCATGGCCTGTTCATTTTATGCAAGGCGGATTTTTTTTCTCTATGCTTCGAAAATGTGCTTGCTTGGACACTGTTTCGACTGGGCGGTGTTCATCTTCAGACATCATATACCACCTAGGTATTCCAGAAATGCGAATCGCTATGCTTGTTTGTTTTCAGGTATCTGGGAAAGGCAAGAGTCAAATCCCGAGGGGTCCGAACAGGAGGGGTCTTCGGGTAAGCACATTTCTGTTGTGGAATGGCAATGACGAACAGTGATCAACAGTTCGATAAAGTTTGTTATGAATGGACTCATTTGTAGCACAGACACGTAACTCGACCTTTGTACCCACTCTTCCTGCTTATCCTGTGCCCTCCCTCAGAAATTTTAAACCTTTATCAGTCAGTGACTGACTGCGCTCATGCAGTCGGGGCCAAGGTGAGGACTGCTGTTTCTGCACTCTCGCTTAAGTGAGTTGTTTCGATACAGAAATCTGAATGTTCCGCCGGCCATCAGCACCTGCGGCTCAGCATATGACGTTTGCGTATAGCTTCACCCATTCTGGAGTCGCCGTGGTGGCTCAGTGGTTATGGCGCTCTGCTGCTGGCCCGAAAAACGCCGGTTTGGTCCCGGTCGCGGCAGTCCAATTTCGATGGAGGCGAAGTTCTAGAGGCCCGTGTACTGTGCGATGTCAGTGCACGCTGGAGATCCCCAAGTGGCCGAAATTTCCGGAGCCCTTCACTACGGCGTCCCCCATAGCACGAGTCGCTTTGGGACGTTATACCAGCGTAAGCCATAATCCATTCGTTCTGGTTGCAGAGTTCAATTTCCCACTTGTCGTAGCGCCGCTACGAGCTGTGCTGTCTGCGCTATACGCGTACAAGCGACCAGCCACGTGACGTTTTCCGCTATCGCTGCAGAAAGACATGAATTTTCATTCACTTCCGCAGCGCTTGTTAGCTTACCCAGCTTGGCTTCATTATATGCGGCCTCAGTTTTATGACGTCACCCACCATGTGCAGAAACTGCGGCCAGTTCCGATGCTGCTGCCACCAGCGGTGTACGGGCAAAGGATGCAGAAGCCGTTCCGGAGAAATATGACTCTGCACCAGACGAGGCGTAAGCAAATGGTCCGCAGCGTTGCTCTTATTTGCGCGTCCGCCAAGCGGAAAGGCATAAACATGGCACCATTTTTCCAACAATGTTGCGTATGAAGAGCGCTGATGGATGCGAAATTGTTTTCTTTGGTGATGGTTTGCCATGAAGCATGTAATTGTATGGCGTTTTCATCTACAATGTTTTGATCGTAATGCATTCCTGCCGAACAGGGTGCTACATTCTGTTCAGGTGTCGGTGCAAAAGCTGTGTTGTGCCGATGTCATCCCAACTGTCGCTCGGCATGTCGGCTCGTCACTCTCTTAATCGGATGTTTTTCATTCGCACTCTTGCTCAATCTGCATTTCAGTGGTGCCTCGCTGCATGGAGAACTGCGAAAGGAAGATATTCTGCTGCTCCAGGAAATGTCAGTTGGCCAAATCTGCGACCTTATGGTCGAAGGAAAGAAGGCGAAGTACAGCATGAAGTGAGTGAGACGTTTCGTTCCATCAATTCGTATAGTGGATAATATCAAGTTGCCATGACTTCCGAGAGCTTCGAAATAAAGAAGCAGTTCGGCGCGACGTCGATCTCCGTCACAGGGCCATTCGTTTCGTATTTCTCTGAATTTCTTTTGGGGCACTCGAATCGCAGTGCGTCTTGTGGACGTCTTGTCTTATTGTAAAATTTCGTTTATGTCTGCAAACTGTACGAAAGTAAAGGGCAGCGAGCCGCCGTAATGTTGACGTAATAGCCACAGTCTCAAAATGCGTTTAAAAGCTAGATCCATTTCTTGTTCCGCTCAAGTATGCCTACTTGAATTAAGAGCTACTACTGGGGCTAGTTGGAAATACATACTTGAAGGAATTGGTGAGCGCTATAAAAACACGGAAAAGGGACGAACACACAGGACGAAGCGCTTAAAAGTATGCCTAGTGGCCGCTAACGATTGTTTTTATTGATGCAGTGTGACGTCTTCCGAGAAGGTTGACAAGTGGAACAGGTACCAGGACTTCACAATCTTCAAGCTCCCATACCCAGGTATGATGGCCAACACAACCAAATGCAGACTGTTCAGTGCACACAATAAGCCGTCGATTAATATGCGAGCGCAAGCATTGCACTGTGAATCGCTGAAGAGCAAATGAAACTCTGTCGGTGCATTCCGCGAGTGCTGGTTTGTCCTTTGTCTGATCACTGCGTCTGCTTATATCTGGGTGCCTGCCCTCCCTGCTTCTGTCTACGGCAGGCATAAGAGCGCGTGGCCCTCGCGCTCTCCGTACCTGCGAATTAGTTCTGCATTCGCTACTTATACACCTTGCGTACACCTTGCTTGTGTACACCTCTCTCTCGCTTTTTTTTCATACATGAAACAAGTGGAGTTCTGTAGGAAGGTAATCGCATAATTTGCGCCCTGTGTTCAAAATCGGAGATTGACTGGTCATTTTGTCATAATGGTTCGTTTCATGCAACTGCTGATATGAATTCATTGTACTCCGTGCGACATTCCTTTCACAATTCTCTCATAGCTGCGGATTGAAGCTATGTTACCTACCTTAAAGCAAAACTCAGTCCTAAAATCAGCATATCTGGGCTAAATGTGGTTAAATTTGAAGCACGGATAATGAAGTAATGAAAAAGGAACCCGATCAACTTCGACACCATGAAGTGAAGCTGCTTTGGGAGTTCATTTCGTTTCAGTAAACGGATTCGTGTTCGGTTCTTGCATTCATTGGTTAGCGCGCGTAATATCTCCCGGGCGACATTTCGGCCCTTTACAAATGGAATGCCTAAGTTACATTAGCATCGTGCGCTGTTTTTTCTCCCAACACTTGAGGACTGTCTGTTTTGTAAACCTCGATCCAGGCTGCGAGTTCTTCGAGCAGTACAAGAGCGAGGAATACAACGCGGAAGGTTTGGTCTTCGACTGGGACCAGGTATTTTTAGTGTTTACGCTGGAACCCCGTGGTTGTGTGATCAGCATGTGTGGCTGCCGTTTCTTGGGAACTAGACACGAGGTATGCAAGTGAGACGGGACTTGCGTCCTGACATCGGAAATTTATTTCAGTTCATTACTGGTGCTTCGGCGTCATGATCTGAGCAAAAGTCTTCAGTTTGGTACCGCAGCCTTTTTCCCTAACTTCGGAAACAATGTCACGCCATGATCGCGGTACAACTGCAAAACAATCCTGGGCTCTTTGAGGGCTACTGGCATATATTCCACGCGAGTGAGCTTGAGTTGAGGGTAGTCTAAGTCCGTTTTCCCGCGCTTCGGCAAAAGGACTTGCCAGCGTGTCGGAAGCACTGACCAGAAGACTGAGGCTTCTTGTCAAACCTAGCATCTGAGTATACCTTCTCCCAACGTGGTTCTGCCCAGGTGGGCGTCTTCAGTTCCTGGTCAGCTATGCACTCTTGCATTGATGCGTACTCTCCATATGCAGGCATCAAAAGCCCACGAATTCGACACTCGTCGTGTTAAGTCCACTGGCGGACTTACTCGTTCCTCATTAGTATCGTACAAACTTCATTCATATCGTTCCAAAACTTCCTGACAAGACTTTCCTTGCATGTCATTTCTATTGGCACTTTGTTCCTACTAACCGGACATTTTCCAGACATGGGCTAACTCCCTGCTGCAGTCGTACGCCGAGAATTGCCTCTAATAATAGCTGTAAACTATTCGCCGAATCAATAACCCCTTCAATAACCTCTTCGAATCAATAGCGGGTAGCACTCTTTCTCCCTCGAAAACTGTAGTGCTCACCTCTGCATATTCGACCCTCAAATGACAGTGTGTAGCTGAATATAACTGACAAAGCGCGAAAAGAAATGTACGAGACACGTGCAGACTATTGGTTAACTAGACTATGGTTATTGCTCAACGTTACACGGAAAGTTGACTAAACCTCGTGAAAAAAAACCTCATGATGTCACCATGGACTAAGGAGTTATGGAGAATCGGGAAGAGGGCGCGGCATATGAAATGCCGCAATGAGCGAACCGAGGCTCTGGTGAACCGAGCTGTGGTCTGGTGAAGTGACAGCGGTAGATTTGAGGGATGCTTTTGTAGTCGCAGCACTAACAGCCTTCGCTTCTCTGGCTGATCTCGCCACCTCCACTGCGTGTCTACTCATATTTCTCTTCAAATGTTTGGTCTGCTAATGTTTGAGTTAATGGCGAAAAACCACACCCATTTAGCGACATCATTTCCTTGCCCGTCCTTGCCATGTATGCCGCCATACAGTCCAATACAAACAGTCAACACCCGCAGTCCTAATTATATCGCGACTCGCTTCTGTGCACACTCCGCTTTGTGGAGGCTGTATGCCCTACGTAAAGTAACAGCCTGTCCCCTGTGGAATTGACTGCATACTTCGGTCAGTGCCCGATTGCGCTTTTTCGCCTTCACTGCTTCTTACCTGTCTTTTTTTACATATAAAACGGATCAAATTTTGCAAAATAAGGAAAATGAAGGGCTGGTTTATATCGTACATAAGGAATAAGCAAGAGCAAACGAAAACCGGTGGTATGTTTTTGTGTGGCTCTAAATATCGAGAAATCTGTGGCACAACTTTTATCTGAGCTATAATGGAGTACAAAGTCGAAAAACTACCTGCCGCCGTACAAATTCATCACATCCGTATGTCGCGTATACTGTGCAGCGGCTGTCCAGGCTACTACTTTCAAGTGTATTTATGTCGCGCCCACTCTCGTCCATAACTGCGGATGCCGAACGTCCTGTCAAACGGAAAGCGCCTCGTAACACACCACCGAACGGTGCAGGTAGCGGCTTAGCGAGAACCCTCATATGCCATGACGACTTTCAGAACTGGGGCCCTTGTTAAGCTATTGATCAGACAAGGGTAGGAAGAATAGGGGCTCGTTTTGACATTCGTCTGAATGTCTTACTTTGGTTTCGTTGGCTGTCTTCATATGCACCTCTTATGCAGTTTGCTGAGGAAAGTCATGAAGTCCGTAGAGGTTTTCGTCAATTATAACGTTGTAGTTGAACAGTGAATCAGTAGTGTCAATGCTCGGCACGTAGCAACCACTTTCTGTACGCAGCACTTCATAGACGTCGAACTGAATGTCCCCGAAGACATCGCCTCGGACCTCGGAATTGATTGGACCACGTACAAGGTAAGTTGGCGTCGTTAATACCGTGGTCAGTGACACTCATTTGCGTTGCGTAATACATTCAGTATTCGCATGGTCGCGACACCACATTGCGACTTGCACATAGAAGCCGATAAAATGTCTTTTTGTGAACAATTAGCCGACCTAAGACATAATTACTTTGCACAACGACAAGCCTGTATCTTGTAAAAGAAAGTTTATGCAGTGCGCAGTTTATGTACCGCGATCCCATTTTCCTTTACTTATATTGTATCCTTGGATGATTCGACTTTTTTTTCAGAAGTGGGACTTGGTGCAGCTGACCAAAAATTATTTGCGGTACCTGCTGAAAGTAGTTTTCCAAAGTGAGTGCCGTTCTTTTCTCCCTCATGAATTCACGCTATACGTAGGGCTTACACTGCGACAGCTGCAGGTTTCGTCGGCTGCATGTTCATTTTCTTCTGCTCACGGCGATAGCTAAGCTTTTCTTTGATCTAGCTGTTACTCGGAAGAAAGAAAAACCCAAATAAACAGCTGTTGTTGCTAACCTGGGAAATAATACCTGCTTTTAATCGAGTCTCTTCAAACTGTCACAGCCGCATTTCGGTTGTATGGGGCAGTGCTAAATTCAGCGGCGTTAGGTATTCCCATGTTCCTAGCCTGCGTCATAAACGTAGAAGCCACAATTTTTTTTTTTCGGGGCAATGCCTTCGTCACTGCTTTTGCATAACCACTCTCCCCTTAAACTAGCTACGAAGAGGAGTGCTGTTCCTCAGAAGAAACTCCCTGAAAGTGTCAAATACGCTAAGCCTGCGCCATTACAAAACCCGGAAAGTAGTATGGTATCGTCGCACTCTGCACCTGCTCGCTTCGTACGTATCATACGCTTGTGCCGGCTTGCCTGTTTTTGTTCCCCGTTAGCTTTCAACTTTTTCTTTCGTTTCTTGTGCCTACTTCTGGGAAGAAAATAACTCGGGACATCGTTGAAGACAGAGATTAGTCTCTCTGACTTAGACTTAAATCACTCTAGACACATGGTGGTTAACTGCCGTCAGATATCGCATGTACTAGCATGTTTTTCTTTTCTCTCCTCATTGAGTTTCTCTCTCATTTACTGGACAGTTCAATTCGGCCTTTCCATTTGCTGACAACGCAGCGTACTGTGATTCGCTGTTTAAAGTTTTGTTAAACTGTGCTTCGGAGCCACCTGTTGTGACTCATTCACCCGAGCTTCATTATTGCACTTTTAATGCATGCAGGTAATTATGTCTCACATGGCGAGCTCCACAAAGCATGTTTTCGTTCATAAAGGTCAAGCATTAGCAGGTAGACACAAGTTGCACGGGTTATAAAACTCGCGGGATTGTTTGCTATTCATCCGTTGTCAAAATGCACTCGTAAAGGCACATGTAACCGCTTCTCACTTCTCCAAGGAATTCGAATTTTGGCCCAATAATGACTATTATACGTAAACGGCACTTTGTTTCACGGGGAATGTAAGTATTGCTCGGGCTATGTCACACCGTGGGCAGTTCTAGGCAAGGCGACAGGTTCTATCGCTGTCTACACTGTTTCAACCCCAGGACCACTGCGCAAAGCAGCCAGGAGTTAGCGACGATTAGTCACGCCGGCCAGAGCCTTTGATTAGCAGTCGACAGTATGACAGCTCTGGTGCAATACGAACGTGCTTTAGATCCTTTGCAGGAAAGTCTCGTCGTGGATGTCGTAGAGCCCAAACTTCTTCCTCGACCGTTGACAGCAACATCGTGCTCAGATTCGTTCACTATTATTCGACCCTTCTGAGCATAATATTCTCTCGTGTGCAGGCAACTCTGGCCTCCTGGTCCACTGCATCTCTGGCTGGGACCGCACCCCGCTGTTCATCACGCTCCTGCGCCTGTCCCTCTGGGCTGACGGAGAGATCCACGAAAACCTGTCACCTGCCGAAATGGCTTATCTCACCGTTGCATACGACTGGTTTCTCTTTTGGCAAGTGTTGCACCGTAATGACATAATTTCGGTTCAATTTTCAATAGCGCTATCTGGGCGGTCGTAGAATTTGATATTTAACGTTTCTTTCGGTTTTTTTTCTTCCCAACCAGCCATAATTTACCCAATCGCATCAACAAGAGTGAGGAGGTAAGTGAAGCTCTCCTTTCAAGACTGCGCTCTCCAAAGTTTTACTATGAGCCGCAAGCTGTGTGCGCCTATTGAACAGCCTTTGTGCATTCATCACCCAATCATTTCCTTAGCCAGGCGCATATAGCCGGTGCATATAGCAGTATAGTCCTGTTTTCTCATCGCACATCTCTATTTTCCTACTTTGCTGCATAGAATTACAATCGGTTCTTATGACATCTAACCCAAAATCTCTACCACGAATCCAAGCCAAAACACTGAACTCGTTCTGTTGGGGGTGCGAGTCCTTTCTGAGGCAGCGACGCATATTTTTTGTTACAGATTTTCTTCTTCTGCTTCAACATGCTCAAGTACATTGATACTGAAGACTTCTCTGTCCTCAGCCTGTAAGTTTCGCCGCGAGGTGGCCTGTTCTGCTGTTCTAGATTTAATCCAACCACTTCTGTATTGCGCATGCGCTACCCCGCGCAGGAAACCGAGCAAAAGTATGGACATGGACACATCGGAAACCAATGGATCCTCTTTAGGTCTGTACAACAAATACTCAGTTTCCCTCACTCTCTGAATTCGCACCCGCATTCGTTTTCATGACATGGCTCCAGGAAATGAATTCTTTCTATCCTAAGATCGCTTCTCTCATTTCCTGAGGACAGAATCGGTGCCAATGCGCAGGACAACGCAATATCGAGCTAAATTTTGCCATACTCGAGTGAACTATGACGAACTCATTCGCCGAACTACTAATCCCCCACGGACTAATGGAACTACTAATGCTCATCGATATGCAGGACAAAAGAATGCATGGTTGTGAGTGATGTGCCTTTTCTCCCTGTACAGCCGAAGCCAGTGGAGCGGATGCCGATGAGATGCAGGCCAACCCCAGCCCCAGTCCTAGATGCAGCAGCTCATTGAGCAATTTTGGCCCCGACGGACAGCAAAAGTATTTTCCACCCCCTGTCTCCTCGGATGAAGAGTTTCCACGATCTAGGCAAGTGAAAAGTCTCAATTTCATGCCACCTTCGAGTTTCCTGTCCTTTCCCACGTCGTAAACTTTCAAGGCCTTAGTGCTGGCTATAGAGTATCATTCTGAGCGGTGGCCACCCATTCTGTTATTTGGCGGGAAGAAATAGTTTCACGGTTGCTCGTTATAGCGTTCACGCAATAATCATCCGCTTTCGTTTTCCTGTCGTTCGATGCCATGCCTAGCGGATATTAAACCCACGGTTACTTCTAAGCGAATACGATTATCTCGGAATTCTAGGTCTATGTTCTAAGGGATCAAAGAGCGCAAACTAGGCGCTTAGACACGACTCACTAGTCGGCTACAAACTGTAACCAGTCGCATGCTGCTGGCAGCTACTGGCACGGCCGACAAATGAGCTCCCGCTTTGGGGTTATCTTGCTGGTGTCCGGGTTCCGGTTTCCGGTGTCGACTTGTTTTATAACCCTCACTGGTTATGAAGCTCGGCGGCTGGCCCGAAAGATGCGGGTCCGATCCCGACGTCGGTCGCCTTTCGATGGAAGCGAAATGCTAGAGGCCCGTGTACTGTGCGATGTCGGTGCATGTTCAAAACAACCTAGGTGATTCGGAGTCCTCTACTTCGGCGTCTCTCATAACCAGAGATGCTTTGGGACATTAAACCCCATAAACCACACTTTTTCTCTATAACAAGGCTTTGGGTAAACCTGCAAGAATGCGACCATGGCAAGTTTCCTTGCCATCTAGTGTGGCACTTTTAGTAGCTGTCTGCGCAGCTAGCCGACGCCGGTTTGAAACTGAGTCGCGGCAGCAGATTTTATTTCATGGGCTGTCACTATCCTTGGTTTGGCCAAGGTCAACTTCAAGGCCACCCTACCATTGCCTACAGCTGGCGCTACGGTCCTCAGTAAACAGAGCTTACCAGAGTTACCAGAACTTACGAGAGAACTTCTTTATTATACGCTGCTGGAAATCGCCTTTAAGGCAATAAATCGCTAGCACTTTCAATAGAGCTTCAATCTCATGGCGAAGCGCCGATCAGGAAACAACATAATGAATACCGTGTACTCGGATATGGAGCTTCCTCTGATCTTCAGGTGTACTATTGGCAATTACATTCCTTATTAATCTATTTTTACTTTAGCTTTATCCGTCTGAAATGTCCTCTGCTGTGAGCTCGAATCCAGTTCTAGGGGTCAATGGCCTGCGTCTGGCGGCACCAAGCCATATGTCCGCTGGGACGTCACATAATCCGTGTGCATGACTATCTTCCATTGGAGGATATAGCCCTGTAAACTGATGTCTCCAACTGTTGTCGCAACAAACCTCGTTTTTCTTCTATCAGGTCTCCTATCCTGCCTCTTCAACTCAGTCATGAAGTGTCCCCGAAAAAAAGCGGCGGCGCAGAAATGCAAGGCGTTATACTTCACCCGCCCGCTGCTGAAATTTCCGCAGAGCACAAGAGTCCCCTTTCTCTGCCAACGATGCAACGCCATTCGCCGGGCAGCTCTTCTGTCAGCGCAGGAAGGTAAGCCATTTCCTACAAGTTTTTCTTGATTCGAGAAGACAGTTTACAGAGCAGTTTACAGGGGTGCGGAGGGGTGAAAGGGTCCATAGCATAAGAGTAGCGCAAAACCAGGACGACGGACAAAAGGGGAGAGAACACATCCACAACGCAGGCGGTCCGTCGTCCTGGTTTTTCGCTGCTCTTATGTTATGGATCAGTACCGACTTGCCCAAATTTCCACCCGGGTGAAAGGGGGGGGGGGGGGGGGGGGGGGGAGATAGAGCCGAGCAATGAACATGGCACGAGGAGACAAAGGCGGTCTCATTCCCTTACCTGCCTAGATAGACTCTATTCCATCAAGTGCGCAACTCTAGTCACATGTACTGCCGCTCAATACATCCTTTCAGAAATTTTTATTGATTACGCTGAGCTTGTTGATGGCATGCCTCATGCTTGTGCCGGCGTCTTCTGCTGACCATGTGATATTCTTCTGAAAACATTCTTGCATTCGCGTCCTTCTGCGGCCACAACTTAAACTTGGTTTCGTTCAGCCCTTATTCTTGTAATCTATTCCCTTCTATAGATATTTCTTTATTAATAGTCTATACTCGATAGGCAAGCCTACTACAAGTGTACAGCCCTAAATCTATGGATTGTCTGTAGACTGTCTACACCATTTGTAGTACCTATAGACTGCTCTCTAGCATTTGTCTACAGCGAGTCTATACTGTGTAAAAAAATGGCTGAGGCTTAACTTGGTTAAGCCTGGAGAATGCGAAGCATCATCGTGTCGCGTAATTTGGAGGCGCACGACCACAGCAACGGCGCGAGGTGGGCCCCCGTTTCTCCACTGTCGTGACGTCATCGTGTCACGTGGTGTGACGTCATGTATCACGTGATTTGGAGGCGCACAACCACAGCGACGGCGCGAAGTGGGCCCCCGTTTCTCTACTGTCGTGACGTCATCGTGTCACGTGGTGTGACGTCATGTATCACGTGATTTGGAGGCGCATAACCACGGTGAAGGGCTGAAGTGGTAGTTAAAGTAGTATGCTTCGCATAAAATTTTTGCAAGGGCGGCCTTCAATAGCCTTTCGCAAGGCTTCCATATGTCCTGTGGAGGCATTGTTTCTCGCATAGAACAAGTACCTTCCCTTCCATTCTCTTCTGCTTCCACACTATTGCGTTTTATGGGGAACGTAAACAACGCCACCTTCACTGAAGCTTCACTCTTTGCATCTCTGTGCTTGGCTTCAACGCATCATTTCGCCATGCTTTTCTTCTTGCAGCAGTAGTTGGCACATCGTGACCGACACTGGATCCGTGTACTCGGAACATGACCTAAGCCCGAAGAAACAAAAAATCCGGTAAAATTTCCACTCGCATGTCATCCTCTGCATCATACACGATGCTTCCTTTCTGGTGTTGCTCCTTCTGCCGCTTTGTTCTGCTCAGTAGCACGCGTTTCTTTCCCAACATCTCTGGTATTTCTTTTGCGTCTCTTCATTCCCCTTTAATTCATGCTTGTCTTCAGCACAGCACGAAGCGCCACCTATGCGCTACGAACTGCGCTCCTCGAAGCTTCATTACGTCACCCTCCATTCAAGTTCACAGGCAGTTTTCAATATGCCTGCTCTCGCAGAAACTACCATTCCGTAGTCTCCTGCTAAGATACCTAGAGACTGTACAGTGCACCGTGCTACCGTTACCGGCATACGGGGAGCCCGCCCACCACCAGTGCGCACGCGCTGATTGGTCCCGATACGGCAGGAGTGCGCGCAGCTGCCGGGCGCCTGGCGCCATCTATCGCTTTCAGGGCGATCGGCGCATGCGCGCTGGTGGTGCACGTGCTCCCGGTAACGTTAACATGGTTCTGCGAAAGGTGCTCCTGCGGCGTGGTCGGCTTCGCACGCGTCTCCAATACGCGCAGAAAACTCACTGCTGCTTATTGCACACTTCGTTTCAGTAGTGGCGACACGGACGATTCTACCAGCACTACGGACGGGACGATGCCAAGGACGGAGTTGGTGCAGCGTCGTCGCGAGCGGCTGAGAGAAGTTCGTCGCTTAGTGAGCCGCGCCTACCAGGGCATTATGGCTGACAAGATCAACGAAGCGAACCGCGGCAGCTATTGGGCGAGCAGCTTGTTCTCGGTGGCCAGCTCGCTTCTCTGGCAAGGCGGCGCACCTGGTCCTAGCAACTGAAGGGGTTTTTTACGCATTCTTAACTCTGCATGCAGAAAAAATGGTCTTTTTACGGTGTTTCGCCGGACGGACCTCTCGTCTTTTATACCCTGCGTTCTGACTGTAACCTATCTCGTTCCTTGAGCTACGTTGGGTTTTGTAATAAATTTCCAGTTGCTTACATAGGACCATGTACGCTTCGACTCTTTCATGGTGTGGAGTTCGAGAGGCTGAAAAAAGCCCGCCGATTCCAAAAACTCTTCAAAGTGCTTCATTCCACTTTCCGTGGCTTTCGGTAGAAAACATGAACGTGCTACACTGTAAACAGCAAAACTCCTGAATAGGAATAAATGGCGCAGCGCACTCCCGGAAAGGTATACGGGCACTCCTCAGAAAAGGGAGTACCTGGTCTACTCCCTTCCTGGATCCATATGAGGGTCTGCAGTATTGTGAAAATAAAGTAATAATAAAATACTGCTCTGCATGAAGAGGTAGTCAATGAGAAAGCCTATATGATATGCAGCACTCCTATGGAAGCCTCATTTTAGAGCAGTGTGTTCCAGAATCAATGTGTAAATGAAATTGCGGTGATTGATTTCATATATTTTCATTCGGTACAGAGTATTCCAGCGAAGTGTCCGGCAGCTTGCTTCATATGTTTTGAGATAAACAGTGCTTTGACTCCTGTAGAAAACTGAGGATTGTCTTGACCCGCGCCGTCTTTACGGTATTAAAAGTGAAATTCCTAAATGAATGAAAATGCTAACAAGGAGGGCACCTTGAAAAGCTTTGC
Organism: Amblyomma mixtum; assembly: GCF_055824585.1. Classification (NCBI taxonomy): domain Eukaryota; kingdom Metazoa; phylum Arthropoda; class Arachnida; order Ixodida; family Ixodidae; genus Amblyomma; species Amblyomma mixtum. The sequence continues at coordinate 2,074,026 of NC_143018.1, read as the reverse complement.
TGTCAACATAAAGGCACGTCTTGCTATCGCTGGTTACAAGGCACGACGTCAAAGGAGGCTCCTTCTGAAAGATAATTAAAAAAAAACTGAGCGCATGAAAGCGATCGCACCTCTAAGCTTGAGTATATCTGGTGCCTGTAGTGTAGTTTGCGTCATGATTGCATTACAATGGAGGCGAGATGCTGTGCGTTGTCAGTGCACGTTCAAGAGGTGGGGGAAGGGGGGGGGGGAGGAGGTCAATCATCCGGAGCTCTCCGCTACGGCGTCCCTCATAGCCTGATTCGCTTTGAGATGTTAGACCCCGTAAACAAGCAAGTACTATAGCGCTGAACCACAGGCGCAAAGAAAGACAACACAAACCCTAGAGATCAGCTTACTATATTCCCAGAAAACCCGCAATTAGACAGGCAACAAATTCTTAAAAACTTCGAATTATTGTCCTATGCGGCCGATTTCCGCATTTAAATCGTATTAAACGTCCCGGATCCCGTCTTTTTTTTTTTTGAACTCGCCGCTTACGGTAGGAGGAGTAAACATACGCGTGGAATGCCTTTCACGCAGTCGCGTGGTGGCATCGCTTTCGATTTTATTTTGTTTTTTAGGTTTTCGTGAATAGATTCAGAGCTTACATAGCTGCAAATTAGGCCTACGGAAATAAAAATACGAGTGGGCTCTGCTTTCGCCGATCGCTACACATCACTTCGCCGATGGCAGAGCGGCAAGCCGCCACGGGACTGGTTGAAAGGTTGGTTGACCCCTACCGTCAGCGGTGAGTTCCAAAAAAAGGCGGGAGCGGGGTCGTTTAATCAGATTTAAATCGGGGAATTCGACCTCACAGGACAATAATTACCCACATAGCACCGAAACATTGAGATAATGTTACATTTTTGTTACGCTTACATGTTATTTCAGTGTACTTAATATCCTTTTCTTCTAACGTTTTTTTAATGATACATATTGTTATTTCAATGTACTTAAAGTCCTTTTCCTCTAACTTTTTTTTAATGATACATATTGTTGCGGGAAAGAATATATTTACAGATATTTACAAATAGACAAGAACAGCTGCGAGCGGCACCGAGAACACAGTCCGAACTTCGTTGTCCTCTTCTACTCTTCCCACTCGTGCCATAGCTCTTTGTCGTCGTCGTCTACCCGCATCAGGACCCCCGGCTGCTGAAACGCCGTCTCGGCGTTAGGGCGGCGACGTATGGGCGTCGTGATAAGGTTTAAGGCGACAGACGTGGACGATGTCGGTGGTGGCGCCAGAGGACGATGGCGAGGTTGCAAGGGGAGCAATTTCATAGTTCACGTCGGTAACACGGCGCACGACACGGTAAGGGCCACGGTAGTGCGAAAGGAGCTTCTCGGAGAGAAGCTACCCGCATCAATATAAATGTTCGAATAGCCTTCCCCGAACATTCATGAAACATGTAAACAACATAGATGGAACTTTCTCGAAAATGGTGAAGCAGCCCCGCACAAGCATGCAGGCCCGCCAGTGGTGACGGCACACAACTTACAACGCTTTGCAAGAACCAACAAGAGCGACACCTTCTCTACTATACTACAGCACAACAAGCAACTCGTATTCACTCACCTCCGAACGGATGTCATGCCGTCGAGCTTTATGCTCCCTACTGCAGGAAGTCCCATGAGTGATATAGTGGCGAATGGGTAATAACTAAAGTTCTGTGAGAAAATAATGGACCTGTTCATGCAATTTATTACGAGTACTATCTAAGAGATGTGGTTACAAGGTACTGTTAGTTGAAAAGCATCTCTACGAGCAGTGAGAAAAAGCCTGGAAAGCCGTGCTCGAAATATATTTGCAATGTTTTATAGTTGCGACTCTATCATTATAATAAAATTTAGAAGAATATATTATAACACTTTGTTTAGAACGTGAATGTTAAAATCTAAAGTTACAATGCAACATGTAACATTATTGCAATTTACATAACATTTATACTGTTACGCTGCCGCGGTGGCTAAGTGGTTATGGTGTTCGGCTGCTGAACAGAAAGGCTCGGGTTCGATCCCGGCCGCGGCGGTTGAATTTCTTTGGAGGAGAAATTCTAGAGGTTCGTGTACTGTGCGATGTCAGTGCACGTTAAAGAACCCCAGGTTGTCGAAATTTCCGGAGCCCTCCATTACGGCGTCTCTCATAGCCTTAGTCGCTCTTGGGACGTTATACCCAATAAACCAAACCAAACCTTTATACTGTTACATTATTGTAAAGTTTGATGCTACCTTTCCAAGAATGCTCGGAACGTGCAGATCGAGTTCCCGCGGTAAAAAGACGAGTTCAGATTCCTCTTTAGTGCACCTTTAAGCCCGCCAAAAAAAAAAAGCCAGCCAAGGAGAAAAAAAGAACAGGCAGTGCTGCTGTGGTTAATAAGCTTCGGGTGCTGAGCACCAATTCAAAAAATTCAAGCAGGCACTTAAGATAGCTTACGCGCTGTAATGCGAAAGCATTTGTGCTTGCATTATGGAGCCATCTGCTGAGCCCGCGTCGTACATTACGACAGCGGTTTTCAGTGAGTGCCGCATGATAGCACTACGACACGCCAAGCAAGAAGTCAATTTACCGGAAACTTACTTTTGTACCATGTAAATTGCGGCATCTGTCATTTATATGCCCATAATTACTCATGTACGCTTGCAAGACAACTCTGCATTCACTAGACGCGCCTTTATTCAGCTGCAAATGTCGAAGCCTGCTACGGTGGGTGTACTTCCATGCAATAAAGAAAAAAAATGGCTGAGGCTTAACTTGGTTAAGCCTGGAGAATGCGAAGCATCATCGTGTCGCGTAATTTGGAGGCGCACAACCACAGCGACGGCGCGAGGTGGGCCCCCGTTTCTCCACTGTCGTGACGTCATCGTGTCACGTGGTGTGACGTCTTGTATCACGTGATTTGGAGGCGCACAACCACAGTGACGGCGCGAGGTGGGCCCCCGTTTCTCCACTGTCGCGACGTCATCGTGTCACGTGGTGTGACGTCATGTATCACGTGATTTGGAGGCGCACAACCACAGCGACGGCGCGAGGTGGGCCCCCGTTTCTCTACTGTCGTGACGTCATCGTGTCACGTGGTGTGACGTCATGTATCACGTGATTTGGAGGCGCATAACCACGGTGAAGGGCTGAAGTGGTAGCTAAAGTAGTATGCTTCGCATAAAAAAAAAAAATATGTGCCTCCCCCGTAACCGAGAGTACGGTAAGCATGAAATGCAGAACGATGCAGAAGCGTACGCGGACATGACGAGACGCAGGCCTGACAAGAATGTATATGCAGCGCGTTGGAAACTGTCTAAAGTGCGTAGAGGCGAAAGCGTTTTCCGCACCACTTTGCCTATGTGACACTGGTGATGTCACCACTGGATTACGTCACACATAATTGATGACGAAGTAATGACAAATTACTAATTGGTGACTAATTTCTTATTGATGACAAAATACTAATTAACTGCTAATTAATGACGCTTAAGCTTCGCCTTTAGTAGTGGAACGCGACAGCGTGTTGTAGCGCTGCCAGGCAGTCCACGGAACGCCACCACCCGTTAGGCGCGATGCCCATCGAACGCGACGCTTTTGAGGAAAGGAAATGGCGCAGTAATTCTCTGTCATCTCGGTGGACACCCGAACCGCACCGTAAAGGAAGGGAGGAACGCCACCACCCGTTCGGCGCGGTGGTGGTGGTGAAAAACATTTGTAATGCAATAAATATTTACAGAGAGGTGATTGGGGTAGGCCCTATTGGCCCTTTCCCCTAACAATACTAGGTGGAGCCCCTATTCCGGGGCCCCATTGGCAAGCAACGCCGCCCGCGTCCGGTGAACAAAGGCCTTTTGGGTCTTTAGGTCCTGACAGCCGAGCAGGGCCGCCTCCCAGTCCTCTCTGGTGGGGTTGGGGTTGGGGGGGATAGATGGGTTTGACTGACACGCCCAAACCATGTGGAAGGTGTCAGCCACCTCCCCACAGAACTGGCACGCGCCATCAAAGGATGTATTGAAATGTTTAAGCACCGCCGGGCACAGTACAGTGTTAGTAAGAATTTTGATGAGGAGGCGCTCGTCAGTGCGATCCAGACCCTTACAAGGGGCCGGGTAGCGCCGGTGCTCCTCCTTGTAGTAATGGGTGATTTGTTTGAATGTAATGGCCAGATTGTCTGATTGGGAGTACCCTTCCAAGGACAGGGAGATAGCTCGGGGAGAGAGTGCGCGGGCGGCCTGATCGGCCTGTTCGTTTCCCTGGAGTCCCTGGTGACCGGGGGCCCAAATCAGGTTGCGTGGAGTTGGATCTTCAGATCGACAGCTATATTCCAGTATGCGCCAGGCAAGCGGGGGAGCCCAACCCAACTCGTAGTTCCGACAGGCCCCTCGCGAGTCGGTGATGATGTGTTTCGACTTGGGAGTAGTGAGAGCAAGAGCAATGGCAATCTCCTCCGCGTGTGTTGCGCTGTAGGCTTTGAAAGTGAGCCCGTTGACTGTGTTTGTGTTGTGTACGACTGCGGCCGTGTACCACACCCCGTGGTGTGGGCCGGCAACGTCCACGTAATACACATGTTGTTGGTTACCATAGTATCGCGCCAACGCTTCCGCGCGCGCCTGGCGACGACCGCTATGGTCTTCTCTGGACATGTTGCGGGGAAGGGGTCGGACCCGGAGGGCGCGTCTCCAGGGTGCTGGCACTCTCTCCCTTTCCTCAATATGGTAGTCATGTTTGATGTGTAGCCGGTCCAAGAGGCGGCGACCGGACGTGGTCTGTGCAAGACGCGTGTATTGGTTGACTAAGTGGGCCTCTCGAAGCTCCCGAAATGTGTTCACCACGCCCAAGGCCAGAAGTCGCTGGTTGGACGTGGTGACGAAGCTACCGGCGCTTGTATGCCGGTCCTGTAGGAGGCTTAGAGTGTCTCGTTAAATCTCGTTAAATCTCGTACGGTGCCCGGATGTTCTCGTTTCAGTGCCCGGATGAGTGGAATTCAGTGCCCGGATGAGTGGAGTTCAGTGCCCGGATGAGTGGAATTCAGTGCCCGGATGTTGGCTCTCGGTCTCGGCGTGACGTCACCCCACTGCCGACAACGGGAGCCAAAAGCATTTCATGCTTAAAAAGTAACCATCGTGGCGCAGTGCAACCAACCCAGCCTAGCATGCCACAGGTCCGGATTCGATTCCCGCCTATAGACCAAAATGGTCCGATTTTTCTTCATTGACTGTTCGTGCCTTTTTGGTTTATGGATTGTATGGTGAATTATGGTATGGCTTGTTGAATTATGGATTAGAATATGGATTCGCTTGTTGGATGGCTATGAATTAGTGATAGCGTGACACATCCTGTCCACGCCACTCGTGAGCCATAAAAGGATAAGCCTTTACAGCAACCGAAGTGGAAATAAAGGCGGTGCTTTACGGTTCGTACTTCATTTATGCTTATCCTTCACAACCTGAACGTCGAATTGCAGTGAAAAAAAAGCTTACGTTCGAGCCATATGGGCGAATAAAAAACTTCTCACTAACAAAATCACTCTTTAACGCGTTTTACACTGATGGTTCTGCACGAGTAAAGTCAGCCCTCTCTTTCAGCACGCCAAACGTTGGATAACGTCCCAGGCTTCAGCGTGGCGGCTGCTAGCGCAACATGGAGCAATGTTCTCGCGATACGCTGCTCGCGCAAAATGTCGCCACACTGCATTTATGCATCGGTATAGGATTCAGCGGAGCGATTCCTTGCTGTCTCCTTTTTGTGTGTGTGTGTGTGTGGTTTTCGAATTGGTGGTGCACTTTATTCGGCTTCCTGGAGGTCGGATGTCGAAGCTGACACATTGTCCGAAGGGGACGGCTCAGTGTCAACGCCGTTTTCTTGCACGCTGAGGGGAAAGGGGGTCTCATCTGCTCCTGAGGGGAAAGAGAGAAAACAAATAGGGATAGACACGCGCAACTTTTGGGCGAAACAACCGGTACCATCAGCTTGGCCAGCGCTGGCTTCGTCCTACTGCAAGCTGCACAGAGGGCGGCAACCACTGGTAAAGAATGAGAGCAAATTTTGCCCTTCTGTTATAATCGGGTACAAGTGAAGAAGGAAACGGCGGCGCATGTCCCCCAGGGGAACCGTTCCAGCCAGTGACGCTGACCGATTCTCCCGCGGTGGCTCAGTGGTTATGGTGCTCGACTGCTGGCCCGAAAGACGCGGGTTCGATCCCGGACGCGGCGGTTGAATTTCTTTGGAGGAGAAATTCTGGAGGCCCGTGTACTGTGCAATGTCAGTGCACGTTAAAGAACCCCAGGTGGTCGAAATTTCAGGAGCCCTCCACTACGGCGTCTCTCATAGCCCGAGTCACTTTGGGACGTTAAACCACATAAACAAACAAACCTTCCTCTCCCTTGACCAATCCTGTTGTACCTGCTAGCGCGAAATCGCAGGTCTAGACGGATTAATTGGGGATAACCACGCCTTAATCGGATTAACCGTAGCATCATGAAAGTCGGTCGACGCCATTGCCCGGAAAGCCTCCTTTGAGGGCCACCTGCCACTTCGCTCTCGGGTTGTACTCGACTGTTGCATGTTTGAACGATCCAGCGTTTAGCAGAACAGGCGCGTTTCTATGCAGCCAAATGGCGCAAACATCGAATACGGTACTGGCGAAGGAAGTAGAAGGGCACGTGAACAATCCCGTAGGTCAGTTAACAAAGACGTGCAGAGGTAGCGGGTTCGCATCTCACCGGCGGCACAGTTTTTTTTTTCCTTGTACTTTCCGTGAAATTACTTTCCGGCTAAACGATTAAAACACGAACTTCGCACCTTATTCAACAGTGTACCCCGCACAGTTTTTCGAATCCACCCTTCTGGGAGCAGCCACAGTTGCCACTGGGCTGTGTCAGCAGCGATCCAATTGGCGAATTTTACACAGACAAACAAACAAACTGTACATTTCCCTATGCTCTCTAAATAGTTTCAGTGGCTGTTGAGTTTTATCGACGTCCTATGGAGCCCCTAAACTGCATACAAGGGCTAAAAGACCACTTTGTATCACTCTGTGGTTAATGATAAGCCAATGACCGACCATGGCGATCAAAAGCGATCCTACTCGATTCCATCACGATGTACTTAAAAATGACTTTCCATATCTCCCGAGCTCGAGCAAGGTTTGCGGTCAGGGTCATCGAGGTCAACCAAGAACATACACGAGAACGAAAGTTAAGAAAATAGACGTCGGAGCACCAGGCTACCATGGAAATGAACATATGATGCTCCATATCGCAAATGCATGTCCTCGGCATAATGCAATGGTATACTTTTAGTCGAAGATTGAGTCATCGTGCGTAGCAGTCCGCAGTGTTTCATTGTGATCGGAATGAAAAAAAGCGTTTCTTGAGAATGCATTCCTTTCTGCACTGCAACTGCGGCATTGTAGCAAATGTTATACACGGTGTTTTTTTTTTTAGCTCCACCAAATTTTAATGAAAAGATGGCTCACAACAAAACACATTTTTTTTTCTGTTTTGCAGTTGCGGGACATGTGAGCTATACTTGAAACGTGGATGCTTGTTATTCTGAGGCAGCTAATTAACAAATGTGCTTTAATTGTTTAAATATTGACTGTGCAGCGCCTGTCGCGTAAGCGAAATTGAATTGCAGTCGGCATGTGCACCAGCACCGCGGTGAAATGAGAGAATAAAAAAAAATTTGCGACGAAACTTTTGCAACTGAAGTGTTGAGAGGCGAAATCTGAGGACACTATGCCGTGACGACTTCCGGTGGATGTGACGTCACACCGGTCCCGTGGTTATACCGACGCCCGCGCTATTGCGACGCAATTTCGACATGGATGCCTATAATTAATTAACTAATTAATCTGCAGTCATCACACTTAGCTTCTAGGTTCATTTTTTCCTCCTCTATCTGAAGCAACCATTGGTTTTCTTCTTTGTCAGTTCCCGAGATAAACACGCTTTGTTAACGGACGACAGTATGAGCAATTAAAGGCTTTCGCCTTAAAATCATTGCGGTTTATACAGGCGGCATTGTTTCACCTCCGCACACCTCCTCAAACCGAATCTGGCCGGCCATTTGAACTGTAGCCTTCCTTTAAAACGCAACCTTTAAGACAGAGACTAGTGCAGTTCTAATCATTTGACTGACATCCCTTGGAACGACGCCTGAGATCAAAATATCTAGCAACTTTGAACACTCTATAAAAATATTTTTTTCTCAGCAATATTTAGTAGTTACAAGCTGTTATTATTTTTTTTTGTTATCACTTTTTCGTCTTATGACTGACATGCTTTTGCACAGCAGTTTCAATTCCTAGTTTATTACTGTGATGCCATGCGCGCGTGACTATGAGCCCAAACTATAGCTCCGGCTATGGGCCCATCAAATTTTGATGTATGATTTATGCAGTCTATAAAGCAAAAATCAGTCAGTCGAAGAGCAACGGTAACTTCGGGGTCTACTCTGTTCACTTAGTCATGCATGCATCGTAACCAACTAGTCAGCCAAAACGTCGTAACCCAATTAGATTTAGTTTTCTCGTTTGTGTGGTATATCAGTCAACACGCATTGCATTCGTGTTACGGTGCCCGTATGAGTTTCTCACGGCTTTTACATTGCTTAAACGGTCTGAAGAAAGGGTACACGAAGAGACACTTGCCTGTTACCGGCAGTTCACGGTAGAAAGCGCTGATGGCGCTTGACGGTTCGTCCTCCGCATCTGCAAGTCAACACGCATTACATTCTTGTTACGGTGCCCGTACGAGTTTCTCACGGCTTTTCCATTGCCGAAGGCAGTTCTTGGTCGAAAGCGGCGATGGTGCTTAGCCGTTCGTCCTCCGCCTCTGCAAGAGAATAGAGGGGGGGGGGGGGGGGGGCGATGCCGTTTTTCTCTGCTGTGCCAGAATGCCGTAAAGGGGTAGAAAAACCGCAACTTTCGTGCCGTATTTGGTTTTCGAATGGTGCGTAAAGCCTTAGCAAAATCAATTAACACGTGAAATTAACCTACGCTCAGTACCAAACTGGAAAACCGAATTCATTCTTTATAAGCCATTAGAAAATTGCACTAAAAAACACGACGCTTAACAGGATTGCGCTCGTCCTGTTCCATGTGTCGTTCCATTGAGTGTCGTGTTTTTCAGTACCATTTTCCCGTGGTTTCTACAGACGATCACCAACTAGCCCAACTTGAACTCTTGTTATGACTTCATTCTTCCGTGACATTTCAGTTTCAGCAGTTGAAAGTCAGTTACGACGTCACAAGTAAGCACCAGATGGCGTGAGGCGTATGGAAACTGCATATTATAGCTCTTCGCTCGCTTGCTTTTATTACAGCTTCTGACACTGCCTTGCTAAGTAACTGAAGAGACTAACTGCAAATTATGATCAATAAGTCAGACAGGCAAAGCAGAATGGCGGGTCTCAAAATTAACACGCAGAAAACCAAACTAATGTTCAGTTGTCTCGGAAGGGAGCAGCACTTTACGATTAGTAGCGAGGCGCTGGAAATGGTGAAGGAATGTATCAACTTGGGGCAGGTCGTGACCGCAGATTCGTATTACGAGAGTGAAATAACTCTAAGAAAAATAATTGGGTGGCGCGCATTTGGCAGGTGCTATCATATCATGAATGGCAGTTTACGAGTACTACTCAAAAGAAAAATATATAACAGCCGTATTTTACCGATACTCACCTATGGAGTAGAAACGTGGAGGCTATCGAAATGGGTTGAACTTAAACTGTGGACAACGCAACGAGTTAAGGGACGGAAAATTATAGGTGTAACATCAAGATGAAGGAAGAGAGAAGAGTGGGTCAGGGAACAAACCGGAAAGAAATGGGTGTGGGCTGGGCATTTAATGCAAAGGAAAGATAACCGGTGGTCATTAAAGGCAGCGAAGTAGATTCCGAAATAATGTAAACGTATCAGGTGGCGGCAGAAAATCAGATGGGTGCATGAGATTAGGAAGTATGCGGGTTGCCCTGCACTGGACGTAGATAGGCTGATGATAAGGGCGATGTGATGATGATAATGATGACGACGAATAAGTGTTTCTATCTTATTCAATTTAAAAACGGAGGCACTACATTCGTTGCGAATGTTCCCGATTAAATGATTTGTCATGCGAAGGGAACTTTTGCTCATGCGATAAAGATGAATTCACAGCCAGGTGCTAAAACTCCGCTTCCTTCGACGTGGCTCAATTCGATCCTGCCGCAAATATTCCGAATAGGACTGCATAGGTACTAAGCGATGTATTTCATTTATGCTTGTTTAATTCGAATGCACATCAGGTATGTTTGCAGCTGTTTTTGACTGAGAGCCAAGATCCAGGCAGGGACACTGACTTTATCTTTGGCTTCCCACTTGTTTTGAAAGGAATAAACATTAAAACAAAAATCGAAAAAAACCATGCAACTGTGTTGAAGTGTTTGCAAGATCCCTCATCTCAGCTACTGTGTTGCGCACATGGAGGGGGCAAACCTTAGCTGTCACTTTCAAATAGAAGCCAAAAAAGAACAAACAAACAGAAATGCTGCAGTTCAAGCAAAGCGAGTTAGCGAGGTAGCGAGAGAAACCGCTACCTGGTTGTCGCACGTATGGATCAAATTTGAAATAAAAGCTGACAGCTTGTATTCGAACTGCCCTAGAGTTTGAATTTCGCGGGACTGTATATTTACCAGGAATGGTAAATATGGGGCCAAAAGAGGGCACGCGCTCATGTGATATGTGGATCGCGTAAATGTGGTGTGGCAAAAGCTACCTCGGCGTCTCCGAGGGACTTTGAAGGCGTCACCGTGCGTTTTATTGATATCTACGTCATCAGAGTGGGCATGCCACTAGGGAAGTCGTTACGTGGGGTGCATTAAAGGTGGACGCTGCGTTCTCAGCTTATATCCACGCACAAACACGTAATTCGCTACTTTGCGGTGGCGTTCGCTCTCTTTCGTCGACAGCGCACTGGCTCCACGGCGTGGCTACAGAAGATCCACAGTACCACTTCAAATCCGGAGTTAGGTTATGACGTTATGGCTGATCTGAATCACTCTGTCCTGGTGCCCCTATGTTTTCGTGCTGAACGTGTACAGTCTACTGTCGAAATATTTATGTGGCACTTGCTTTCTGAGCCAGCGGTTTCAGGTTTCATTTTCTTTTCCATGCGCAGTGCAATCATATCCGACTTAGATATAAAGGAGCATAAAAGATATAAAGGAGTAAAGGAGATATAAGAAGAGTAAAGGAGATATAAGGAGCAAATATATGCGAGCATAAAAGGAATGATCACTCTTTTGCTGTGCATGCGAGACAGCTATCGTGCGGATAACAAAGGGCATGAGAGAACATGTCGCACAGGGGAAAAGGAAGCCGAAGCCGCTGGCCGCAGTGGCGACAGTTCGGGATCGCGTTTTAAGGCTACGCGTGGAGTAAAACGCGAATCCAGGAGTCGCACCAGGAACCGAGATCTTCATCGTCGGACTGGGCGAGCACAGTATGGGCCCCAGTACCGCGGAGGAGAGGCCAGGTGGTACCGAAGGCACTCCCGCACGAATGCTTGGCACGTACACGCCTTTCTCTCGGACAACATCGTATGAAAAAATGAAGCGGGCCTGAAATGAAAAGAACATCGACTTACGTACAGCGTGGCACGAATGAAGCGACTGGCGATGATAGTTAATTGTCGTATTGGTGCGTGGCGATGGTGGTGTTAGCATCAGGAGGGAAATGAAACGCACCCATTGTGGGGGATGCTGACAACGGTCTGGTGGTAACGACAAAGTGCCCATAACGGCGAGCTTATAAAACACAAAATAGGTTTAATTACGGTAGGGATAGAGGTAACTGAGTAAGGTTAGTTCAGTTGTGAAATCTGTACGCCGGTTTGTTCGTATTTCACTCCCGAGTTATTTCGTATGTGCATCGGGAAGCATTATCAAACTACACAACCGCCACATATGAAATTTTGAAGTCTCTTTTTTTCTTCATTCGCCGTATTGCCTTTGCTGGTTTTGTTTTCTTTTGACTGCGTTTGTTGTTCTTCCGCTATTTTTGTACAAAAGTTGAAAAATTCATTTAATTTCTTATTTTCTTATTTAAATTCTTATTTTTGGTATTTAACCATAAACTTGGAATTAATTCTTCGCCGTATCTTAATCTACAGAACACCAGGCAAACCCGACACTCCCACCCCCTTTCTCTGACCCCGTACTTTGCAAAGACTAACTTATTTCAGCACTCTCTCTTTCCACAAATTATAAGTGACTGGAACAGCTTACCAGCTTCGTGTGTACGGTCTCTTGACCTGACAAGTGACCATTGTTAGTTTGTTTTTGTTTGTTTTGTTAGTTTCTTTTTCTCTTCCATGTCATTTCGCGCTGCTCGTTTTCTGTTTGCACTTTGCTATTATTGCTCAATTTGTGGTCTGTTCTGTATCCACTCCTGCTTGGGCCTCACGGCCTGTAGTATGCCATAAATAAATAAAAAAATCATCGGAGGTCCTGGTAGAGCCTTGAGCTTCAGGACCTCCTTCTGTATGCTTTATGTAATAACTGTCTTTTATGAATCAACATTCGTCTTCCTCTAAGGTGTGCTTATTAGTTTGGTTTAGGTTTGGTTTATATCAGTTTAACGCCTGAAAGTGACCTGGCCATGAGGGACGCCGTAGTGAATGGCTTCGGAAATTTCGACCGCCTGGGGCTCTTTAAGGGACCATGACATGGTCGTTCTTCAAGTTGCAGTTTTGTATTTCAGCAATTAATACAACAGCCTCTGGTTCAATTTCACAGATTTCGGATTCCCAGGACGGGCTTTATATTTGAAAAAATGAAATCCAAATTGAGACCGCAAAACTCATCCCACCGGCAGCGACCGCCATATTGAATGCCCTGGTGACGTCAGTAGGGCATACACGGAGCAACGTCGTCTGCTATCGTTGCTGCAACGCTTGCAGCGAGGTCTCTTATCCCCTTTACTTTCGCAGGCGATCGAAGTAGCAGCCGTCCCTTATATATGAGTGACTAGTGCCGCAAAAGTGTTAACAGTATTTCGGTAGGGTCCGGTCACACTAGACTTTTACTTCCCCTTTCGTTACTGCCTTCACATCTGAGCCCAAAACTACCGCGTAAAAGTTTATCAAGGAACGGAATGCACACGCAACTGAACATTAGTCAATATAGTGCCGAATACCAAGAAGTGCAAACATTATTCTAAATGTACTCGCCGTCAAGTCATAGACTGCGACTTTGACAATCAAAGCAGCACTTCTAGGAAAACACGCTACCACTTCTTCTCGGAATCGGAAGAACGGCTAATTCTAGAATCACTAGCAAGCAAACTCGTGACCCGCAACAGCAAAACGTGCTGCTCTCGGACACATTTATGGGCGCACAGTTATTGCGACGGGGCCGTCTTTAAATTTAAAGCACGCGTTCACTTGACTTTCGCTGCCGGTATATAGGTTTTGGGGCACAACCGAATATAGCGCCCAAATAGTATTAACACAATTATGTGTGCTTTAGTGTCATCGCTACCACTGAAATCCGAAGATCAAGTCTGCCGCATGAACAGATTTTAAAATGGCGGTTCTTGAGGCGTCGTCAAAAACCTTACGTTACGCATTCGTATACTTAACAACGTTTGCAATAAATGTAAATGAGCGCAGCGCAAAAAGGAAGCTTGACATTAAGCAAGAAAGGAAGGTAAATAGATTACTTTTTGTTAGAAAAGATAAAATTTGTCAAAATAACTCCATAGCAGAAAAAAAAAGAATACGAAAGCAGGTAGAACTTTGGCCCGAAATAAAAGAGTCAGTCAAAAAAAGGGCACTTGTTGGGCGGATTCATAGTGGCATTGTCGCGGCATCCAAAGGCCTTTGCGAACGGCTGAAAGTTGGCGACGGCCTTGTTACAGCTGACGCGTTGAGCTATCTGTTGCTCGTCGTGGAGGCCGCACATAATGAAGCAGGCAGCCAAGAAGAACAGCTGGTCCTCGTTGAAGCCGCTGACCACAACTTGCGAGCGCTCGTGCTCGGCCAGGGTGGCCTCGAACGGCGCATGCGCAGCTTCTATGGCGGGAACCTCGGGAAAGTAGTCGTTGTAATCTCTCCCCGATCCAAGGCAGGAACCTCTCTTGCCCGTCGCTTCCTTGGTTCCAGCAGGTAGCCAAGAGTCGGACACCCTTCCCTTGGGATCGATTTGAAGTCCAGTGGCGTCGAAACTTCGTACCAGCTGCAGCGCGTAGTAGAACCCGAGGCTCCCGTATGTCATAGCCTTAGTTCCGTTCGCGTAGTGCCAGGGTGGCTGCAGGGTCACCAGGGCCATTTGAACGGTGTTGAGGAAGTAGTCGTACTCAATAAACGGGGTCAGAAAGTTGCGAGGGTGCTCCGAGAGGTTGGCGGGGACGTTTAGACGCCGCCAGTTCCTCGCTGCGGTGATCCAGTGTTGGGTGAAGGAGCTGGTGTTTGAGAACCAGCCCGCATATAAATCCGAAAGCCCCTCGGTTGTCAGAAGGCTCCCGGTAGGCCACAGGGCCACGGAGACGTTAAGAACCTTGTCGCTGAGCGCGCGTCTCAAGCCGGTCTCGGCCCATGAAAGGTTGTCGAGTTTAGAGACGACGGCTTGCGTGACTTCGTTCAGCGGGGCGTCTATCGCGTCCCGTCTATAGGGAGGGAAGTCGGTGAGGACACGCAGCGACACTATGAGCCAACGATACGCCGCCTCTACCTCGGTGGCGCAGAATGAGCGCCTCTGCTCGAGGGCCAATGAACGGGTGCCTAGTGTGTGCGTCAGAAAATTTCGATCGGCGATCGGCGAGAAGACTTGGGCGAACGTCCAGGACAGGTCGCGCTTCATCGCAGTGTTGTTGTGGCGCGAGAAGATGTTGTTCATAGCATCCAGGACGGCCTTGTCAGCGAAGGTGACGGCGTCCGCGAGTTGAAACGGGTAGCCCGTAGTGGTATGCAACGCCTGCATCCAGCGAGCCGCGGAGACGTTGGGCATGTGCGTTGGAAGCTCCCTAAGGGAAAGGCGCAACGGTGCTGTCGGCTTTGCTCTGACGGCTCGACTCAATACTTCGTAGATATCACTGTGTGCCTGCACGATGAGCTCGATTTCGTACTCAGGCCGCGGTAGCTGGTTCGGTGCAAGAGCTTGGTACAGACCGTCCCAGAGGGCGCGGTGTGCTCCCGATGCAGCAACTTCTCGTTCGATTGGAAACCATATTCTGTATAGACGGGCTGGTCGCAGTATAACATTAGCCGCTCCATCCGCGAATCCTAGCGGGGTGACGTCGAACCAAGGTCCAATACGCCAGTTTACCGAAAGGTCAATGGCGACTTCCAGAGGGTCCACACCTTCAGGTGTATCATGGGGCCAAGGAACTCTGAGCTCATCCATGAACGCCTTCAAGAGCTCAATGTCTGCGGATGATTTTTCTGGCGAAGCATCGGCCATGCAAGAGGTAAACACGCCGAGCACTTGAGTAGCGATCGGATGGTACGGCACCGCTCTCATCAGGTTCTTCTCGAAGTTTTCTACCCAAAATTGAAAGCCGAAGTCCATGAGGGAGCGCTTGTCGTCCCACCCGTTCGCATACTGATTGTTCCATTTCGAGCAGACGTAGCCGTTGAAGTCGTCGCAAGGATCGATCTTACTGTTCAACCAAGTGTTCAGTATGTGTGCCTGCATCTGGCATTCCTGTGTGCGACAGAGAAGTTCATTTTTTGCGTCAAACACATGCCGCGGCTTGGGCAGGAACACGTAGACGAGTCCGCAGAAGACGGCAGTCGTGGCGAGGGCAATCAAGGCCGGGGCTGCTACGGGCCGGTAAGATCGGCTGGCAGTTTGCGAAGGAAGCGTTGATTCCTGCGGAGAAGAAAAATTGCAAGCATTCACCTAACGCCTGAACAGAACGCGGCTTTCGCGTGTTCTTGTGAAAGGAGAAGTGCACAGTGCATTACAGAGAACGCAGGTTGAGCGCCTTATTCGTCTGATTTTTGCCTCCTTGAAAAGCCGATTCCGGCCAAGCTTGCTCGTTTATCACGGATAAGAAAGACATGCTTCTCCTGACCATACCATGTCCACCTCTCAAGCGCGGGCACGAGCACTCAGCAGGTCATGACGATGATGATGATTTTTATGGCACAAGGGCATCTGTGGACAAAGAGTGTCACGGCACATAGTGTTTTTGTCTACTCAATGTGGGGTCAAAGATTAATCTAGCAAGCATTTTACCCTTAAAAAGCCGAGCAACAGGCTATGGTAAAGCCTGTACCCAATGCATCCCCGTTGTTATCCGGCGGTACTGAGAATCGAATCCCTCACGCCCTGCATGTGAGGCGGATGCTCAAACTACTAAAACCGCCGCTGAGGTCACTCAGCAATTCAGCTTCGAATGACTGGCGACCAGCACTAGCTGGACATGCAATATGAGAAAACAACCCTGGGTACATTGACTGACGGTGTCAGGTTGTCTTGTGCAGTACATTAGTACTGCATCGCGCAGTCGTAGGTTTACCGCCCAAATACGACGAAGCATCAGCCCCACGCGGAGAGATAGTGTAAACAAAGGAAACAATAATCAAGGTAATGGTGGTCCACTCTCTCATCGTGTCGGTCGCAGTCTTGATTGCATTGTGAATCAGACCGCGAAGCAGCAACGGTGATAATAAAAGAGAGCCGTATATCAACGAATACTTATCCCCAAAAAATGTCACCGAAGAGTAGCAAAATATAACGTAGTCTCTCCCTTTGTCAATACCGTGTGGAAACATGAAATGCAATGCTGGGAAGGCACAGTTATTCTAGGGCGGCTCGTATGTGGGCAGCCGCACTACAGCATGGGCAAGTTTTATCCGCTCCTGAACGAGCACCATATTTCCCCACTCTTAAAGCTGTCAAACTAGGCAGCGCGCATGGTTTCCCCGGCTGTTTTTGCAGCTTGAGAACCTCCGCAATCAGCCGCTGTTCTTAGCTGGTTAGAGCGCGTTGACCTGCCTTTGCTGCAGTTTTGAAGCCCCAGGCATAAATCAATCTAGGGGCTGCGTAAATCCCCAAAGCCTCGAATTAAAGGGGCTGCGAAACACTGCTTGGAGGGATACCGGCTATACTTCAGGTGGATTCTTTATGTCACACAGATGCTGACTTAAAAAGAATTACAGGAATCGATGCACAGGAACGGGAGTTATTCAATGAAGAAATTTCAAAATACAAGCGAACGAAACGCTGCCCTCAACTCAATTTTGACGGGGCTTCCCACTCCTATTTTGCTCTCCCGATGACGGCACCTGGCGCAACCAATCAAAACAGCCTGCCAGAGCACGTCGCGGAAGTTTGCACTCCACGGTTGCCTGCTCTCCGTAACTCGTTCTTGCTGAGACTGGCAGCGTCATTTCCATGCCAGAGCCCCCGGTGGTGTATTTTTATTTTACTTCCATTGTAGGCCTTTTATCTAAGACAAACAAGTTGTTTTTGTTCATCTAATATATAACGGAGACAGGTGACAAAACGTTTCTCTATTTATTCACACAATTTGCAGTATATTTACTGTTTGTACAATCATCAAGCTCGCGCCAGGTGATGTCATATCCGCTGCTGAAACCCGCTACTGTGTGGGGACAACATCAGAGCCATGAATTTGTTTTTGGGAGGACATTAAAATATTAAAAAAAGGAATATATGGGGTATTACCGACGCTAATAGCACCATTGTAACTTACTGTACGCGATCAACAGGCAAAATAGTTAACTAAGATAGTGTTTCTGGGCCCCTTTAAGGTTCAGCTTTTTCGTTAGCTTCCATGTCTACTCCCCATAACTGAGTTGTGTCTAGCTAAAACTCCTGCATACTTTCCTATTTATGGAAACTGGTAAGGTGCTGGTCATGCCCTGAAATAGCCCACCAGTAGACGATATGCGAAATTGCTTGGTGGTTTGGCAACCCCGCGCCCACAACTTCCGGTTTCCATCTTGGTTCGGTCGAGCTCGTCGAGCTGGTGCATCGTTTGCTATGCGTACTTTCTTCTTGCGAGTGGAATTTCAGCTTCAGCTGCTGCGTTGTTTTCACTGCTGATCTTTGACCAAATGTAGGTGCTTTCAATAAGCGCCAGCTTACTCCTACCGCGTCTTCAGCTTCGCTTGAAGTCTGGTGCTGATGATCGCAATAATCGGCACTCGAAAGTGAGTTGGAAAGTCGAACTGTGACCGTGTGCTGTTGTCGTTTTAATGCTCACATTAAAGCACCAGTCCAAGTATCACCCATTATCATGGCTATTTTATTCCCAGGTGGATGCGAATTCATCTGGTAGGGTAGCGAGCGGTTATTTTGCGCTGAGTGCGCACGTCTGTTGACAAACTTCTGTGACA
The DNA here is from genome assembly GCF_055824585.1 of Amblyomma mixtum. Taxonomy (NCBI): domain Eukaryota; kingdom Metazoa; phylum Arthropoda; class Arachnida; order Ixodida; family Ixodidae; genus Amblyomma; species Amblyomma mixtum. The sequence continues at coordinate 2,055,672 of NC_143018.1, read as the reverse complement.
GTGCGAACTTTCGTTCGCGCCGACGCCAGGAGCTTCGTGCATTGCAGTCTAATCACACAAGGCCCTCGACCAGCTGCGTAATTCGATTCCTTTACTGTAATGTGCAATGCGCATCCGCGGTTTACAACGTCACCGTTTCAGAGCCCGGCGTCGGTTGATTTTCGCCACAATTCGTTGAAACCGCGTCCTGCTTAAGACGCAGTCAGTCAGTCGACATTAACAAGAGGAAAGTAGGCATGCACATATAATTCAAAATATTGTAAGAAAAGACGCAGCGTTTTTTTTTCAGATAAGCACTGAGCCACCGCGGCAGTTTGATTAGAGAAAGATGCTACAGCTGTAGGTGCATGCACGGACTCGATACGCTGGTAAGCTGTGTGTGCAGGGGCGAAATTAGCATGTTCGGTTGCTTCCGAAACTTAATTAGCTTACTGTTGTGGCAAGCTGTTGGAGCTTGCCACAACGATAATAAAATCTGATGGCCTGAAGCGTTTTCAGAACACTGTTACACGTACTTTCTAGCTTAGAAATGCGTCCCTCCTTCATAATAAAGTAGCCTTACTATTCGCTTCTTTCTTTTTCGATTTTCGTCGCCGCAGATATCGAAGGTATAGGAATCCTCAAGAAATAAAGCATTCGCACCTCAGTTTTTATACCGGTGTATTGCTTCACAAAGACTCCTTAACGCGCATAACATATGCATATGGTCTAGAGAGTTTGGTCGCCCTTCTAAAACTAATTGAACACGGGAAAAACTTAACTGAACACGTAGCAAACTAAGCAATAATCGGCATATGGTTCTTCGAGTGAACTTACTTCGCCACGGCACGAGCGAATGGCCCGCTCAAAAAAATTACCTTCTCTATTACGTTGTTCAAGTATGCGTCTATATATATTCCCGCCCGACCGGAGAGTTGATAAATGCACGAAATCGGCTTCTAATTTTGATCAGAGACAACAAAGGCTGCGGTCCCTATCTTAATTTAAACGCAAATCACCTCGAAAGCTTTGTCAAAAATCAGCGAAGAAAGCGAAAGCTGCGCACTGATCCGCGTGCTGACACATGATACCTCGCATGGCGTTTTGTGTTACTAAAACGTTGGGATGGAGTAAAAAAAAATAGAAAAGCGAAAAGCTGGAAGGCACCTAGTTCTGGAACGCATCGTAGTGTCTTTTCACAGTGGAGAGGGTAGCGCAACGCTGCATCGGCATTTTACTTTTCAAACGAAGCGCAGCCGTTTTAACCCAACGCTGGGCAGCGGTTTCGTTTTCTGTACCGAACAAACATGGAGGACTTAGTTCTCGGAGCGCCGAGAGATGGCGCTGCGCATTTCGCATATCGTCTATTGAGCTACATCGTATTCTTATTCATCTAGTTATTTTAATCTCGAGGTCCCGGGCAGCGGTTACTACCTTCCGTAAGCATATAGATGTATTCAATGACAAATTCCAATTCACCGCTGCTTATCGTAAACTCTTGTGCCGTTGCGAGAATATCCAGCATTATTTTAGATTTCTTCATATTAATTTTAGGCTCGCCTTCCCGCTCTGCATGCCTAGGTTCTCCATCGCTCTTCGTCTTTTGAGTAACTTAGCCAGAAAGTGTAGTTCGCAGTACAAATCTCTGAGTTCCTCTCATAAACATGCGGTGAATTCGCAAGTTCCGTAGATGCTGCCGCCACCTTGCGACCGAGGATAGAAACGATCGAATGATGGTGGGTACCGGCAGAGAGAAACATAGAGCGGAGTGGTTAGAGTGTAAGGTGTGGCCTTGCAAACGTCACTCATTTGTGTTTTGATTTGATGCAATTGTAACGGCCTTTATTCGCAAGAGATGACTGGTTGTGAAGGCCGGTTAGAGCGGGCAAGGGCAGGTCCAGTCCCAGAACAGTTGATGATCTCGCCTCGCGCCGCGCGTCGGCTCTGCTGCTTCAGCTGCCGATCGTCGTCTTCTCGCCTCGCGCCGCGCATCGGTTCTGTTGCTCCGACTGCTAAGCATCTTCCTCTTTACATTTCGCCCCGGGGAAAAAAGAGCCATCCTGTCGATATAGGGGGTCAACAGGACGCAGGGGTCGTAATACGGCTTCAAACGCGAAACGTGAATGGTCTCGCGCCCACGTCGTCGGAGATCGGGCGATGGCGTCACAGGGCTCAACGATGTAAGTGACGGGAGAAGTGCGCTCCGTGGTCCGTGGTAGTTTGGCAGCAACGAAGGCACACGGAGCCAAACAAGGAATTGCGGCTGAAAAGTGTCTGTGCCATGGGAGTGGTCGAAGCGGTATTCCTGGCGCCCTTGGTCAGACGTGGATGACCGGGCGAGCTGGCGGCACTCTTCAGCGTGTCTGGAGGCTTCAGATACGGTTGAGGATTCCGACGAATCAGGATAGTACGGAAGAATAAAGACGAGCGGCGAGGATGGTTCACGGCCGTATAGAAGGAAGAATGGTGAGAAACCAGTAGTGCTCTGCGTAGCGGTGTTGTAGGCATATGTGACGAAGGGGAGGACGACGTCCCAGTTAGAATGGTCTGCCGCCACGTACATTGACAAGATGTCACATAATGTTCGATTGAAACGTTCTGTCAAGCCGTTCGTCTGGGGATGATAGGCAGTAGTGGTGCGACGAGTAATGTTGCATTGCTGCAGAAGAGATGAAACGACGTCTGACAGAAACACCCGCCCACGGTCGCTCAAAACAGTTCACGCGGGGCTCCGTGCCGAAGTATGAAATGGTGCAAGAGGAAGGCTGCAACATCCCGCGCCGTAGCAGCTCGGAGGGCGGCTGTTTCGGCGTAGCGTGTCAGGTGGTCTACAGCGACGATGACCCAGCGGTTTCCTGCAGCAGTGTAGGGAAGTGGCCCATAAAGGTCAATGCCTTTATGGGCCAATGCCAACTCGGTCAAATGGCCTGGATGGGCAAGGCAAAGGCTGCATAGGGCCGCTCGAATGGTGATGATCGGGCTTGCGGCAATGGCAATCGGGGCAGGAACGGACGAATTTTCGAACGTAGTTATACATGCCGCGCCAGTAATAGCGGAGGCGAAGCCGGTTGTAGGTCTTGAAAGCACCGCCGTGAACAGCTTGAAGGTCGCTATGAAAGGCTGCGCATATTTCTGAGCGTATATGTCCAGGGATCACTAGGAGTCATTTGCGGCCATCAGAGAGATAATTTCGGCGGTACAAAATCCCATCATGAATAGTGAAGTGGGCAGCCTGACGGCGGATTGCGCGCGGTACCGACACGACAGAACGGTCTGAAAGATAGCGTACATGAGAAGTTATACAAGGGTCCTTGGACTGCTCGTTCAGCATATCGTCCAATATCAAGGAGGCGCAGTCGATGGCGGGAGGAGAGGCGCTTTCATTGGCTAGAGGTGAACGAGACAAAGCATCGGCGTCGTTATGCTTCCTGCCAGAGCAATAGATCACACGAATATCGTACTCTTGGAGCCGTAAGGCCCATCGGGCGAGGCGGCCATTTCGTTCTTTTAGGGAGGACAGGCAACATAGGGAATAGTGGTCCGTGACGACCGCGAAAGGCCGGCCGTATACGTAAGGACGAAATTTCCCGATCGCCCAAACGATGGCCAAGCACTCTTTTTCAGTGGCTGAGTAGTTTTGCTCTGGCTTCGTCAGGGTGCGGCTCGCGTACGTAACAACATACTCCGATACCAACGCCACTGGCATCTGTGTGGATTTCAGTTGGAGAAGCAGGGTCAAAGCGGCGCAGTATGGGCGGAGAGGTAAGGAGACGGCGCAACGTAATGATCGCTTCGTCACAGGCAGGACTCCAGCTTGATAGGTCGCTGCTGCCACGAAGAGGAGCAGTCAGAGGCGCGATGATAGAAGCGAAATTTCAGATAAAGCGTCGGAAGTAAGAACATAAGCCGATGAAACGGCGAAGTTCCTTCATCGTAGCGGGCTTCGGGAACTCAGAGACAGCACGAAGCTTTGCTGGGTGAGGAAGGACACCCTGCTTCGACACGTCGTGGCCCGAAATCGTCAACTGGCGAGCAGCGAAGCGACATTTCTTTAAATTCAGTTGAAGCCCGGCTGCCGCGAGGCATCCCAAAACTTGCTCCAGGCGAACGAGGTGCGTGTGGAAATCTGGGGAGAAAACAACGATATCGCCCAAGTAACATAAGCATGTTTTCCATTTCAGGCCGCGCAGTATCGTGTCCATCATCCGCTCAAAAGTGGCAGGGGCATTGCATAGTCCGAAGGGCATGATGTTGAATTCATACAGCCCGTCAGGCGTCACAAAGGCTGTCTTGGAGCGGTCAGCGTCGGCCATCGGGACTTGCGAATAACCCGAACGTAGATCTAAAGAAGAAAAGAATTCAGCTCCCTGCAAGCAGTCAAGTGCGTCATCAATGCGGGACAGCGGATAGACGTCTTTGCGGGTGATTTTGTTCAGGCGCCGGTAGTCAACGGAAAAGCGGATAGAGCCATCTTTCTTGGTGACAAGGACAACGGGAGAAGTCCAAGGACTGTGCGATGGTTGTATGACGTCCCTCTGTAGCATGTCATTTACCTGGGCGTCGATAACCTGGCGTTCGGCGGCCGAGACGCGATATGGGCGTTGGCGCAACGGCGAATGGACGCCAGTGTCGATCCGATGCGTAACAGATGAGGTGCGGCCCAAACGGTGGTGGGAGAAGTCAAATGATGACCGAAACTTATCTAGCAGGGCCGCAAGCTGGGTCTTCTGCGGTGGCGAAAGATTCACGTCGATTGGGCGCGCGAAGACGGCTTCGGGAGCGGAATCAGGAGACGGTGGGGAAGAAGTAAGCGAAGACACTTGCATGCGGCAGGGGTCATCCTCATAAGGGTCCCAGGCGACGACGGAGGCGAAAGGCTGGACGCGTCCCAGTAATTCACCGCGAAGAATAGTAGAGGGGCACAGGAATGGATTCGTCAGGGGCAAGGCGCTGCAGCCGGCTGAGACGGTAAGCACGGCGAATGGCAGGGGTAGACTGTGGCGAGAAGCGAAGGAGTCGGAGGGGATGAAGATGACAGGGCCGTTGGATGCAGAGTCGCAATGAACAGAGATGAGCACAGCAGAGCACGGCGGGATCACGACGTCATCAGCCACAGTCAACTTGGAGCACGGGTGAGTGGAAGCGTTCACCGAGGCGTCGCCGAAGGGAAGAAGGGCGACTTCGGAACGAGTGCAGTCGATGACAGCTTTATGTTGGGAGAGAAAGTCCCAGCCTAAGATGACGTCATGAGACAGTGATGCAAAGACGATGAATTCAACAACGTGCGGAACGTCCTGAATAGTAACTCGAGCTGTACAGGCCCCCAAAGGCGCGATAATTTGCAAATTAGCGGCGCGAAGCATAAAACCAGATAGCGGAGTCATCACTTTTCGTAACTGGCAGCACAATTTTGCACTGAGTACAGATACTGCAGCACCGGTGTCAACAAGCGCGAAAACATCAATGCCCTCCACAGAAACGGTGATCAAATTGGCCGGAGAAAGTCGAGGTCTTGAGCTTGGCGACGAGCACCCAGTTCTTGCCTCCGAAACTGCGGGCAGTAGTTTTCCGAAGGGGAAGAGGGACGACGGCACATCGGGGAAACCGAGCGGCGACGCGGAGATGGAGAACGGCGACGAATAGAGGGGCTGTAATCGGAGGAACCAGTGGTCTCAGAAGGCGAAGTGCAGTGAAAAGGCTGGGGAGGGGCGTAGGCGTAACCTCGAGGGTCGGTATCGGCAGCAGGGGACAAAACCTGGCGGCGGCAGTGACGCATCACGTGGCCAGGAATGCCGCAGGCATAACAAATGGGTAGGTTGTCCGGTGTCCGCCATGGACGGAAACGTTGCGGTGGTGGCGGGGCAGGACGAAATGGGGTCGACTGCGGTGGATGTTGGTACGAAACGAACGTGTCTGGGCGGGGACGGCTGACTGCTTCGGCGTAGGTAAGTGGCACAGCGACGGGAGGCTGGGAGGAAACCGGTGGCAGGGCCTCGGACACTTGCTCCCGGATCACTTGCTGAAGTGTGGGAGTCAGGGTAGATGGACCCGAAACAGTAGGAAGAAACGAAAGCTTCTGCGCAACCTCCTCACGGACAAACTGCTTGATCTGGAGCAGTAGCGAGCTGTCATCTGTCGTCATGCTGAGGCTAGTTACTGTGTCTGTCTGTGCAGAGGGCTGCCGAGTGAAAACGCGCTGTCGGCGGAGTTCGTCGTAGCTTTGGCAGTGGTCGAATATATCGGTGACAGATGTGACGTTCTTGCCCACAAGCATATTGAAAGCGTCGTCTTCGATTCCTTTCAGGACGTGTTTAACTTTATCGGCCTCCGCCATGGACGCATTGACGCGCTTGCAGAGATTGATGACATCTTCTATATATATGTAGCTGGTGTATGATTCACCACTCTGCTGTGCGCGAACGCGGAGACGCTGCTTGGCGCGAAGTTTGCGTACTGCCGGACGGCCGAAGATGTCGGAGAAGCTGGTTTTAAATTCGGTCCAAGTGGTGAAGTCCGATTCGTGGTTTTGGTACCAAAGGTGGGCGACGCCGGTTAGGTAGAAGATGACGTTGGTAAGTTTCATAGTGTCGTCCCATCGGTTATGAGCGCTCACCCTGTCGTAAGAGGACAACCAATCCTTCACGTCGTGATCGTCCGTGCCGCTGAAGACGGCAGGGTCGCGCTGGCGGAGCGCACCATGGCAAGCAACTGGTGCCGGCGAGGAGCCGGCTGGCTGGTTGGCGTTGGCAGGCATGGGGGTAGTGATGGTACGGTTACGTAGCTCCAGGACGGAATACCGCACTTCCACCAAGATGTAACGGCCTTTATTGGCAAGAGATGACTGGTTGTGAAGGCCGGTTAGAGCGGGCAAGGGCAGGTCCAGTACCAGAACAGTTGATGCTCTCGCCTCGCGCCGCGCGTCGGCTCTGTTGCTCCGACTGCTAAGCATCTTCCTCTTTACACAATAGAAAAAAAAAGTATCGAAGTAAGCGAATTTTCAGTGTGCTACAGAGCACAAATAGAGCAGTGAGCAATTAGATTACCTTTTTTTTTGGTTTGGTTTACGATGTTAACGACCCAAAGCGACTCAGGCAATGAGGGACGAAGTAGTGGAGGGCTCCGGATAATTTCGACCACCCGGGGTTCTTTAGCGTGCACTGACATCGCACAGTACCCGGGCCTCTAGCGTTTCGGGTCAGCAGCCGAACACCATAACCCCTGAGCCACCGCGGCGGCTCAGTCAATCTCCACTCGCCTCAAAGTGATCAACGTTTAAAGATCGAATGGGTAGAAATGCTCCGAATCGGAAAGGCAGCGTTCATTTCGCGGACGACGATTTCTTCTGCAGTCGTAGAGATAAACATTTCACTTGTTAGTGTCTTCCCCCAATGTGAACGTTTCTGCTGGCGCGACTCGAAATATTCTCGAAGGTACACGCTGTTTGTGAATCGTTATACACGATGCGTTTTTAAACATACGTCAAGTGCGCACATGTGAAAACGATCAAGCTGAGGTATACACGCATGCTGCTGACAGCTCATAAATACGTTCCACCATGCCGTGAAATGGATGTCAAAACGATGGCAGGGTCTGTTCTGACGCTAGCCAGCAGAATATCTCTACCGGCAGTTGCCTCCTGTAGGCGGCTTTCTTCAAAGCAATTTGTCAGTTTTTTTTTTCGCGGCCTCCGAAGAGGCACCTAATCCTTTTCTCGTGAGTTCCAAAATATCCCCATATCTCTCTAAACGTTAGTACCTTCCCGATTAGTATTTTTGTAACTTTATTCCAGTATTTTCACTTACAGCTCTTCTACGATTCTGTAATACGTCAGGCCCAACATGCCTGAACAAAAATTTTGAATATTGGAAAACTGGACGGTACTGGTGTAGAAATACTAGAGGTAATGGTCCATTCTTCCGATATGTACCAAAACCTTTCTTTCATGGTGTTTCCGCCGGTCGCATCGAGCAGTTATGACTGCCATAGAATATTCAATGGGGAATGCATTTGACGATCGCAAAAAACATTAACAGCAAAAAAAAATCAAGCCTACCACCGGAGATCTGCGGATATATTGATTTTTACAGTGAAATCTTAGAATGGATGAAAAAATTGTGGTCATAAACATTCTACCGTTCGAAAATGCTTTCGTCCAGAATTGTTGGGTATGTGACTGCTGATGTTTCGACCGTGACATAAGCTTGCTCATAATCTATGAAGGCCACATATCTTCTGCGGTTATCTTGTTGGTTATCTTCTGCGCATTTCTCAATTCCCTCATTGATGAAGTTGATCTGGTCAATTGTCCAGTAGCCTTTACAAAATCTAGCCTGCTCCTTTGGGTGACTGAAGTCTAGGGTTGTTGTTATTGGTTTGGTTTGGTTTGGTTTATGGGGTTTAACGTCCCAAAGCGACTGAGGCTATGAGAGACGCCGTAGTGAAGGGCTCCGGAAATTTCGACCACCTGGGGTTCTTTAACGTGCACTGACATCGCACAGTACACGGGCCTCTAGAATTTCTCCTCCAAAGAAATTCCAGCCGCCGCGGCCGGGATCGAACCCGCGTCTTTCGGGTCAGCAGCCGAGCACCATAACCGCTGAGCCACCGCGGCGGCGGTTGTTGTTATTGTATTAATGATTACCTAAGTAAATACTTTGTAGGCACGGACAGTAAACTTATCTGTCTTTAGTTTCTCGTCATTGACGTCCTGTTTATTTTGGATTGAGATAATGTTAGCGTTATTCCAAGGTTCTGCTACGCTAGAGGTTGTACAGCACTGCGTAGAGAGGGTGGCAAGTTTTACTAGCACAATCTTCCCACCGCCCTTCAACAGATCTCAGGTTATCTGTTCTTCGGCAGCCGCTTCCAGCATTTGATCGCTTGTAAGGCTTTTTTTCACTTCCACTGTCGTTATGGGCGGGAAGCATGCATTCTCCACATCTCTGCCTACGTGATTATTAACTTCAGGGATGCTACTTCTGCTACTTTAACTATCATATCCATACTGAAGGAGGACTCATATTTATGGTGAATTTTTCAAATTCCATTCGCAGAAAGAAAGTTGGAGTTCAGAGCAGTTTTTCAACAGAATGTTTCTCGCTCAAAAAGGAAAACGCAAGTGTGTGGGATCGGTCCCTAACTCCACCAGCAAAAACTCAGACTTGGTCCCGAAACTCGCGCAGCTGGCGCATTATGGCGCGGAAAGCTATCCTGCTGTCTTGCCCCGCCACGTCGTTTATATACTGACATCGCAAGTGGGTTTACCTATAGTAGGATACAAGGCTTTTGTCCGCGGCTTATTACTTCGCAGCCAATCACAACAGTAAACTTTAAACATTTCACATTTAAACAGGCAGCTATCAAAATTCAAAGACCGTCATTTTTTTTTCTCGAGATTAACTTCATGCTTAGATAACAAGAAAAGTTTTAACAACGCACTACTTTTTTGTGCAGGAGTAATTCTGTGCGCTGGGCCTGGTTTGTGCGGAGCTTCACTGCACTTCAGTTGTTCCGACTATAATGGTCGTGCGTGGCTTATTCCTTTAACCAACACTTCGAATGTGCACTGAGTAAACAAAGAGCGACGATCTCGCTAATTCAGAGAGCTACCGCATTTATCATTCCAGATTAATCAGGTCGCCACGACAGAAGGCCGCCGGACAACAGCGGCCTCAAACCCGTATATACCGCGAAGTAATTTTCTGACGCACTATTCAGGCGTCTGATTTCTCCACACAGTGTGAGGTGTGTCCGATCCATATTTACCGGTGTGTGGACGGGAGAGCCACTCTTTGCTGGGTTTCCATTTCCGGGATCTCGTGGTCCTGGGATCGCGTTGCCGATTTCTGGTTTACCAAAGGCCTGGAAGGGAGGCCCTTTCACCCAGGCTCTGCGATCGGGAGAATGCTGCCGAGTGCAGAAAACGCGCCATATTTAAGAACTGCGATCTCGCGGTGTGCAGCAAAAGAAAGCTGTGACTGAAATTTTGAAAAAATAAAAATAAAAGGGTGGTCGCGAGTGCGTAACGCGGCTCCTCTCTCCCTTAGCCCTACCATCTCCCTCTTCTCCGCTAAAAGGGGAGAGAATTGTCTCTCTCCCTCTTTCATCAACCGCTTTCTTTCTCTCTCCCTTTTCCCTAAAAGTGAAGAGGGACCTTCCCTCTATCCATTTTTCAATTGCCAGCTGAGTGACCCTGCAGACGTTGGCGACGGCCTGAAAGTGAGGAACGAGCTGTAGTAGGATACAACTTTAAAAAACAGCAGTTGCTAACACTGGGCCACAGTCCGCTGCGTCTTGTATTACTCCGCCGGCCAATCACAAAAGTAAACAAAAACAGCCTTTTAATATTTCACTGTATCAAACAATCTACGTCTCAAAATTCTAGAGCTCATAGTCTGTTTCTTGTGGTAACCTTCTTGTTTAGGTAACAAGAAACATTTAAGCAGCGGACTACTTTTTTGTCGTGGAGTAATTCTGTGCGCAGAGGCTGAATGTGGGCGGAGCTTCACTGAAAAGTTAAGTTGTATCCGACTATATAAGAGCGAACGCTCTAAAATCGAAACTGCAGATACATGGGAGGAACTCTGGGTGCAGTGACTGCTGCAGAAATGTTATTGGTATTGGAATGTGGGTTTTCATATGGACGAAGCGACCCGCGAGCTATGAGGGACGCCCTGGAGGAGGGTTCTTGAGTAATTTCTGCCACCTGGAGTTCTTCAACGTCCGCTGCGAATAAAAAAGGCTTTCCCTCCGACTGCCCATAAAATATCTCCTGTGGGCAAACATCATATTCCTCTGCTCAATCCTCTCAATCACTTTATATCGATCTAAGCTAACTTAACTAACAAGAAGAATAAAGTGTCACGAGCAGCATGGTGGCAGCCCATAGCAATGCAAAGAGACAGCTGCGATCGCCCTTCGCCCGTCGGCATCTCGGAAAAATTCAGGGGGCGGCGGGGCACTTTGTTGACCTGAAGCGCGGTGAGGCGAAAACCTTAAGCGCGTTGTTGCTGCTTGTGTCACTGATGTGTGGTTAAGATGTTAATTGAGTACACAATTGTTTGTGAATCTTAAATCCTGGAGACACTGGAGGGCGTTTGGGAGGCATCCGTATGATTCAACGCCTTTCTGCAAACACTCTCCAGCGTCGTAGACAAGGAGAACTTCATATGCGTTGGCAGGAAGTAGCGTAGCCTTTAGCACGCTGGTCTGCGGAACAGAAGGATGGTGGTTCGAATCCCATCATGCAAAGATATTTTTTTTTCTGGTCTGACTAGAAAAGTGTGAAACCTGTGCTGACAACCTTCTGTCGACAACGATGAGGCATTAAAGGCCTTCGCATTAAAACCTTGCGGTAGCGCGACAGTACGGACAAAAATTTAGCCGATCATTACAGTTCTCGGTAATGCGCTTTTTGAGCGCACCGGCTGCGGTATTCGAACCGTAGGCGACCGCGTACGGAACACGCAGTGTCGAACGAAGGCGGCTTTGAGTTTCGAATTTGGAAGCGCGCAAAGCGTTCCGCCGCCGTTAAACCTCACCTCGGGCGAACGGCCAGCAGGTTTAGAGCACGCTCTACACTGGCGCCACCTCTGGCGAGTGACGCATACCTTACTGATGACGTCATCGGAGAGCAGACGATGATGCGCGCTACTTTGGTGCCGCTGGTTGCCGCCGCGCAACCTGCCATCATGCCCATGGAGGGAAAAAAAACTGAGGAGGGAGCGTCCAGGAACCGCCTTGAAGCCTAGTCTTAACAAGTAAAAATATAGTAAAAGAAAGAGAGTTTGTCCCCGTAATCACGCCACGTGATAGCGTGCGGTAAAATCTAGCCCAGCTATCTGCGGTAAATCTAGTGCGGTAAATCTAGCGCTCCGCGCGCGCATGAGTGGATTAGCGCGGCAAACTGATTGTAGATCAACCTCCTTGCAGTAGACGCCCGCACCACATGCCGCGCACACGCGCGCACTAAAAAATACCAGAACCAAAACATAAAGAACTGACTGGGAGAGCGAAAAACTGAGGGATAAAACGGCTTCATAAACACTCGGCTTGCGAACGCTGGCCGCGTGACGTCACGCTCCCTCCTCAGTTTTTTTCCTCCATGCTAATGCCGCACCCTCCTCCTCCTCTTTCTCCCTTGCGCTGTCTTCCGTTGTGCTCGAGCTCGGTTACGCCAACGATGGCGAGGCTTGCCGCTCTCTCCGGAAGAAATCGGTTCGGTAACGATCGCAATCGCACCCAGTTTTTGACCGGAAAGTTAGCCGTGCCGATAAACTTCCTTCGGTCATGTATTGAACTCTCTATATGTGAACGCATCATTGGGAGTGCAGTTTTATCTCTTTAACCAGCGTGGTGTGCGCCTGACTTACCGCTGCGTTCGTAGCGGAGCGTGCCATTCGTGGGCTTGTGGAGCCGGGATGCCGTAACGTTGGGCTTGTTTTTCCGGCTTGTGGTCTAGCCAGTGAGTGACGGGGCGACAAGGTGCCGCGAGTGGAAGGGAGAAGCTGCGCAGTGAATAAAGCACGTCCTAATTATAATCCCAGCGAGCCAAGAGTGCACTTCTTTAAGTACTGTATATTCCAATGTCACGAGGCATGATTTTTTTTCACAACCTCAGTTTAACTAGACCCACACCATCCCCGTGAAATGACGTGATCCATAGCAAGGTAAGGTGACACCTTCTCACCGTTCACATGGCCGATGGCAATAGTTCACGTGAACTATTTGAACTCCTTGAAGGGCATAGAAACGAATTTCTTATTTGTGTGTTTATTCTTTAAAATGATGACTATGTGAGTAAACACGGATCACCCCGTGGTATGCGCCTATGGCCGCTAGATAATTCATAATTACGTTTCTTCCTGACTCTGTTTAGGTTGTGGTTTGCCATACAAGCTGCCGACGGGAAAGACTGGAACGCTTAGAATCTATGTCCATACAACAGCCCACTATTCTACCGCGGAGAGACAGTTTGCACGCAAAAATTGGCAGTCGCATAGATCGGCTATGCCAGGATATACGTAGCAAAAGCAGGCATGCGACACAGCTGACGAAGCGAGCGGAGGCGAGCGCAACGACGAGGCAAGCGGTGTGACGTCATACCAAATGGCGGCTGCGGCAGCGGCTCCGCGGCGAGGCGCGCGGTGTGACGTCATGGCAGATGGCGCGGCAAGCGCTCGGTGTCCGCCAGCTGCGGCGGTTGCTAGGCAACGGTTCAAGGTCGGTCTATGTGCCTCCTCGGAGCAACGCCACAGCGAAATCGCAAGTTCGTGGCCAATGCAGCTTCCCCTACAATAACGAAGTGTGCTGTTACTTCTACACAGGCCTTACCGTTCCTCTAGCCAGTCCTCTAGGTCGAGCTGTTTCTGACAACGGGTGGGCGATCTGTGCCGTGATAGGCCTGGAAGGACGGCGGTACCCGTCCCTCAACTGCCTCGAGCCCTGTCGTGGCGTTGACGTCGTGCCCGGTGTTGGCGGCGTTGCTGTGACCTGCTGGGAGCTGGCCGTGGGCTTCGGGATGCTGCTGGACACTGCAGCAGAGGACCCACCTTGCAACCTGCCGATGAGAAAGAGCGGAATGTTTGGAATCGATGTTCATGCAACAGCACGCTCTCATTTGGTGCACAGACAGTTTGCGCACAGTAAATGAATCTGCCGTTTCTGCAACACTGAGTTGAAAATGCCTCATTATCTATACGTACTACATTATACATCTAGAGAGAAAATGTTTATAACAAAGTAAGACGGCCAGTCTTCATTCACCATATGGAGTAATCATCTTTGGGTTGAATGCGGCGAATGTGCTCGCTTCTGTACAGGAGCTCAACTTTTGCTTATGGCTCCTCCAGGGAGGGCCTTGAGGGCTTCGTGTAAGTGCGCTGTTCATGCAGAAAGATGGAAACAGTGTCGTCCAAAGCGTGACCGAATAAAGATGGCTGTGTTGGGCTTTGTGATGCATGAGTGCCGGAGGTTATCACGCGGCAAGCACTAGGTTAAACAATCTTTATTCTTTTTTTGAACGAAATATAGGTTATTTCTTTAAAATGTTTCTTTCCTGCAGGAGCATAATTATACATGATAAATCGACAAGTTTGTTTCCTTCCAAGGTGCGCCTTGGGCGGAAATAAATGTATTGTTTCAAAATTAAGGGAAATGCTCTTTGCGTACTTGTACATACACCTCCATACACTGTGTAAGTTTGCGTATGACCAATACGAATCCCACATAAACGCACTTCAGTAGAAAGGTTCTTGGTGTCTACCTGGGTTGCAGTCGCATTGGCTTTACCAGGCGGAGCTTTTTGTTGACGGTTACAGAAATTACGTTGAGGAACCCGCATGACAAGAGTCAGTGTTAGCAATAAGTTGGAAATTGTTTCCTTTGGTACACAGTGCACCTGCTGCGAAAGGTTCTGCGAAAACCCATATGCAATGCATCTTTTCCTGCTCCGCACGACAGTGTCGAGTTACGAATTGCGGGATTGACGGTAATTTCTAATGAGCGCGTTCTGGCTTCTCGCCGAGTATCTGCCACAGCACGATCGAGCAGATTAATGAAATTTTCATTGCTTTTCAAAGGTCACGAATTTACCAGGAGTTTTTGTGGCTGCTTATATCTCTGCGAATAGTAGTTAATCTGCTTTAAACGCCACAACCCTAAGCATCGATGCATCTTATAATAGTAATCTCGGCCAACGCATATATCTTGTCTGCGGCTGCCTTCTATGTGATTGTTCTCTACTTATTGCCGAAGGCGCGGCAGCTCTCCATTTGTTGCACACTGGTGGGCATATGCAAAAAGTCATTGATAAGCCCATGGCTGCAAGAAAATCTATATACCGACCGCTAGAGCCTCATTTTCGGACTGCAAACGTTTAGTGCGGCCACTTTTTGCCGTATTTCACTGCGTCGACCTCTTTGAAGGTTTTGTTGTACTCTGAAGACTAACTCGTGAACAGTGCCTGCTTTGACAGCTTATGGTGAAAAACTGTTCAGTATCGAAAAGCACCCACTATACTGATGTACGGACTTTTGAAAGGAATTCTACGTGATCCAACGCCAGGCGCTGCTTTAGATGTCTAGCTCTCGGTTTGTAATGCGAAGGCTTTTGCAGGATATTTTATAGCCATATCCGGTTCAGATTCGACAACAGCGAAACTGCAACCGCAGTTAAACGTCCCATGTCGCGACATCAGCGATGACAAGCAACATTCCTTCGTCGCTTTTGTACAGATTGGACCTTCTGGCTCTCTAAATTCAAGGGCATAGCGTTTCACAATCTGCTGTAAAGTCGCCATTTCGCTTGTGGTATAGACTTGGCTTTTGGGCTTGTTGCTGCATGGTCGATAAATAAACGGTAGCGTAGCAGAAGGCGGAGACTTGGAAACGGAGACCAGCTGCAGAAGCCCTCGTGCTTTTCGTCTCAGTTTCTGTGTCCTCGTCTTCTGCTGCGCTACCGTTTGTTTATCGGCATAGACTCCCCTGAATTCCGGAGGTCGCCATAGCGGCGGCGCGCAAAGCTGCATGTCGACAAGCCGCTCCTTTCTCTATTTGGAGGCAGGCATTCGGCGAGTATCTGTCGTTTTTAAATGCAGATACAGCGGGATTCTCACCCGGTGCTGGTGACCTCTGTGCTGACCGGGGGACCGCTGGAGGTTGCCGGTTGCTCTATCACCATCCCGGTGGACGGCACGGCAGAGGAAGTCGTTGCTGTCGCTGCAGTTTAAAACATATTTTAATTGAGACGCGATTTTCGTTGAACGCCTCGCAGGGGCACTCCATCCAATTTTTTTTTTATCGTAAAATTTCGTTCTATGACCCTTTATGGCTGCACTCATGCCTGTTCGGCAGCCAAAGCCAGATTTTATACTGAAAAAAAACAGGGTTAAAAAGTATTGATTTCAGACCCCTTGATTCAAACTCATGACGTCATGACCGAAAAGGACTCAGTGAACACCTTCCACAAGGGAACGAATGGCGTTATAGCCTAGACCCAGTTTCTGCACGCGATAAGCTGTCTTGACGTCACCGACGACTGCTGTTGGAAACGGCCGCTGGAGGCGACACCAGTATTTATTTCTAATGCGGTTGGGTTAAGGGTCCCGTGTCGCAGAAAATCCGGAGTCATCGTGGCCGTCGTTGGCAGTGAGCGAAAAATTCACTGAAAATCTCCAAAGCATCAACTTAGGCGGAGGGCAGGTCACCTATGTCACGTGACCTTGCGACGTCCTCACAACCTGGCTACCGAATTATGAGAAGCTGCTCACCGTGGCAGGTAGCAGTTGATTATTGGTCTCGACAGTTTGCTCGAGAAAAGCAACCGGGGCCTTTCAAGCCGTACCGGCGACTGCAGCGCACCACTTAAAGGGAGACTGAAGCACTTTTTCTGAAAATCGGGCTGGCAGCGGCATCCTATAGTTTTTCATGCTGTATACTGGAATATTGCATCCAAATAAGGCAAAAACAAGCGCGAATTGCCTTTTTTAGCCGAAATATGCGGCCTGTGCCGCGGGGCACGCCGCGCGGCGCGCCGCCGCCTGTGATTGGTCAAGAGAGGTCGTGACGTCACTTTGAGGACTGGAGCAGCTGCCGATGCGGATCCGGCGCTGCGTTGAGGGCAGATCGCAGCTTTCCGTGTCGTTGTAAAAGCGAATACGGCGACTATTTTTTTTTACTGACCACCGAAGCAAAAGATACTACAGTTTGCTCATTCCACGTATCGCCTGAAACCAAAAAAGACACAAGCAAAAAATTCTATGCCTAGCACAAGCATACGCCAGCGTCAAAGACGCGATGCAGACCATGCGTAAAAGGTGCCAGCACAACATCGGCTCGTATTCTCGGAAAGGAAGGGGTGCGAACAATACTGAAGTCAATTACCACCACCGGACGCCTCCTGGCTCGCCCGGAAGAGCGTCATCCTAAAGAAAAGGCCCAAAGCACTGTGTAAATCCTGTTCTCAATACCCGGCGTTGCAGGTTGGGGCAAGAAAGTATTTCAAGTGAACGATGAAGGAGCACAAAGTTGGTGTCAAAATTAGCGAAGCGCAGTGGCCAAGCACTGCGAGGCATGTGACCACAAGATAGTGACGCAATCATGGTGCGCTGGAAACCAAGCCAAATACGCGCACAAATACGCTTCACTCCTGGCGCGTTCAGCAGATGCCAGAAAATATTAATCGCTGCCTCGGAAACGTTCGCCCTTCCTAGATTTGCAGTTTAGGTTCAGTGAAGTAGTTGCCAACTATATGTGTGTTTAAAAGCCAAGCTAGCTGCAACTCGCCCGCTGCCACAACTTGATGAAGAAACCGAGTAAGGTTGCGGTGTTTTTTTGCAAAAACTCGGTTGGCATTCATTTCTCTCATAAATTTGCATCCGAAATCAACGTCGAACGCTTTCATATTAATTGCTTAGCTAGGATTAAAAGAGATGCCGCATATGAAGAGCTTCGATGCTTGCTTGCTTTGCTTTATTGTGCTTTGCTCTGCTTGCTTGCTTGCTTGCTTGCTTGCTTGCTTGGACACGTCGAACCGAGTATAAAATCACTAACCGAGCCTTGCTGAGCACGTCTCAGGTGGTCTGGCCGCACCTAAGCTGAGGAGAGCGACACATGCTTAAGCCTCTATAAGGTTTCTTCAGGGGCTAAGTGAGCATGTTTCTACTTTTAAAAGAGGCGCTTCTTCGGAATGGTGACACGCCTCTTATGCGCGAGGAAATCGATGGAACTGTGTCATGGTTCAGCCGCGCCTTTTCGACAGAAATCTCCAGAGATCACACTAGGACAAGCTCTGCCTGTAGCCGCTCTTACGAAAGTGTTTCGAGCAGAGTAAGCTTGCTTTAGTCGGCTTGAATTCTTCGTCACAGCAGCGAGCGGTTGTGCTGCGAGCTTGTAGTAATGCGGAAAACAGTGGAAGACGACACAGTCGCGGCCGTAGTTGTTCGTGGACACGAACGCAGAGTAGTACCTGTTGAATCTGATTCTCAAGATCGGCTGACACGTTTTGTACGTCGCAACGCACGCAGTACGAGGAACAACGCATGCAGCACGAGAAACAACGCGCGCTGAAAGCGCGCTCGGGTCCGCCGAATCATCCCCGGCTCCTCGACATGACGTCACGCTGGCCGACATGGACCAACACCACCTAGACTAGTCAAGGTGGTGTTGCATGGACGAGGTTTCCCTCTCCGCTGTTCCCCTCTCCTGCGCTCGCGCGGGGCGCGGGAATTTTGAACATCGCGTTTTTAATTGGTGATTGCGCCGCTGTTTTAGCCAAAATCGAAAAAATAATTTCACAGACGTGATCAGCAATGACACTACTTCAAAACCCTAGAAGGTTAGCTGATTCGAGAACCGCCTCAGTATCCCTTTAACAGATGCACCACTGCGCCAGGAGTGGTATGAGGACTCCCAGCGATCTAAACGTCCAGAATGACCAATTCCGCATATAAGGGCATTGACAAATTCATGCTTTCGCGCCATACCCTAAAGAGGGAGCTTAAGTGTACCCTCCGTTTTTTTTTTGTTTTTTTTTTCACCTTTTCTAGCTCATTAAAACTGTTTCCAGTGATATGACGCAGCGTCTTTGCCATTAGAAACGCGGTTAACTAACTTAGATTTGTCCTCAGTTGCAATTTAACTGTCGAGTTCTCACGGCAGGTACTATACGAAACCAACACCACAAATGTGGCTGCAGCAAAGTAGGAAGAATAATTGCTTACGTGCGCCTTGCTCAGCCGTAGTGCACCCTGGCTGCTGCTTGCTGAGCCTCGCACCTCCTTGCTCTGCGGTGTCTGCCTTGAGCCGAGGCCTTGAGCTGGCGCCCACATCCTGGGCTGCACGTTCGGAGCTCCTGGGGGAACGCTTCCTTGGGCGGCGCCCACGTGACCTGTACGTTGAGGAATGCGTCGGTGATGCTCCGGGAGGGCTTCGAGATCGCCTCGGGGACTCCATGACAGTGCGCCACGGCTTCTTCGTCTTCTGCTGCAGAATACTGCTCGTGGCCACCAGCTGCGCGAGCAGCCACCGGGAAGAGAAGTCGTTGTCGTTGCTGTCCTCAAGAAGATAATGGCACTTACCCACTGCGAGGGATTGGCCAAGACACAGGCGGCGATGACATTTGCTGAAAACGTTAAAAAAATGAAGAAAAAAATAAATAAAAAATTGGAATCATAACAATAAAAAAACAAGAATAATGTAGTCAAGGGTCTGACGGCATACCGTCTGGACAGGTATCATGGTGATGAGGAATACTGGTCACTGGCCAAGGTCAATAAAAATGGCTGACGACACTCGTTCTCACCGCTGAGCCACTGTCACGACTGATGAGTGCAGACTGGTACGTACGGACATATTTAAATTCTGTAAAGATAGTCCTCGTAGCGCTGGTTACGCAGCCCAGCCTTTTGGTACGTTGACGAAGCGAACACGCTGAGCGGTGCCCTAGTTAACCTGGAGGCGCGTGCTATCCACAGGTGTTTTGGCTGTCGCAGGTGCGTGCCGCTGCATGAAATTCGTCCGAGGAGCACTTAGAAGGGCACTCGGAGGGCACTTAGAAGGGTATGCGGGCACGCTAAACGCATACCCGCGAACCCCCGAAACATACCGAGCCGTAGTACCCGGGTTCGAACCCGACCGCGGCGGCCGCGTTTCGATGGAGGCGAAACGCAAGAGGCGCCCGTGTGCTGTGCGGGTTGCGACTGAGAGAAGGATGAAAAGGAAAGTGCACGGGACTGCCGACTGGTTCAAGCCGAGCCACCACCGCTGCCACGTGCAGATAGAACTGAGTTGAAAGATAAGAGGAAAGAGAAAAAGAGAGGAAAGACGCGTGTCGCAACAAAACTTGGCCAATCCCCCCCCCCCCCCCCCCCGTGGGTATGTGCCATTTTAAAGATGATGAAGAAGAAGAACCGCGTCCGCCGGAGCGGACGCTGGCTGAAAAAACAGATAAGCCTTGCCCGTCGACTCTATCCCCCTCTTCACCCCCGCTTATCCCACTCCCAACAAATCCTATGGAGGCGACTCCAGACCCGAACTCTTCCTACCCCTTAGCGTCTATCCTACTTCCGCCATGTTTCCCCAGAGTGCATTCTCTGCGGAGAATCGCACGCCACCATGGACCACATCTTCTTCGGCTGCCCTGCCGATCCTCCCCCGCAGGGACAGACCGCCATCGGTACGGAGGAATGGGAGGCCTTCCTTGCGTCGCAGGACCCGGACACGCAACTTCGCTGTGTGAACCGGGGTGCCAGTGCCATGGCCCTACGTGGCCTGGACACATGCGCGTAATGTGAGGGCTGTGCGGTGGCCCTGAGACCTTTCACGGTCCAAACTCGCTTGCTTAATAAAGTTTTATTGCGAAAGCAATACTTGCACTTTCACGCCTTTGCCGTGCCGCGGCGGTGACCACCACTGACCTTCATTTGACCTTGATTGCATTACATAGCGGGAAACGAGCGTGCTGACGCCGAGGCTCGGATGGCACATAGTGATGGTGCTTTCATTGAGATAGCCTTTTCTAGATCAGACATTGGAGCCTTGTTGGCGCATTTAATGCAAGCGGCAATGCAGTCGCACTGGCATGATTCGAGTCATCAACAGGACCGCGTCTGTAAGCTTGACGCTGGCTCACGATTACATTTGCCATCTATGGTGGTGCGACGTCATGGAACTTTACTCCACCGGCTGCGGCTTGGC